>NC_143136.1:104402192-105027192 GCF_059928025.1 Delphinapterus leucas | reverse complement strand
AAGGAAAAATACAGGACTTAAAGAAGTCCGGAAAAAGGTCTTATTTTCCTTAAAGCCCCAGAGCTTTGTATGATTCATAGTATATCTCAAGTGCTAAATGAATGTTGTTAACTAAATAAATAAATGATTGAATTAATGATTTTATCTCAAGTGCTAAACGAATGTTGTTAACTAAATAAATAAATGATTGAATTAATGATTTCCAAAATGGTAGAACTTTGTCTTCAGAAATTATCAAACTATTAAATTTCTACCAGTCTTTAGCAACACACTCAAATGGAATTTTGAGAAAAAGATTTATGAGGCAAAAGAAAAAAATCAGTTCCCTAGAAAGTACAGTGGGTGTATTAATGGTAAGTAATTCCAGAATAATAACATGGTGGCCTATGCTGAGACAGTGAGACTGACCTGATATATGTATCCATCCATTCCACAGATATTTATTGAATGCCTATTTGTGTCTAATGCATGCTGGCACTTAATAGGCAAGGTGCTTGCCCTCATGGCACTTACATTCTAGTGCAGGGACTCAGAAAGACAAACAATCAACAAGTCAGCCAGAACAAACAAACCAGATTCTGGTTTGTGGCAGGCACCAGGAAGAAAATAAAAGTGAGTCATATAACTGTGGGTTAATGGTTGGTGCACAGGAATCAGTGCAGGTCACTTTGAAGGCTAATCCGAGCAGATTTCTCTAAGAGGTGATATTAGAATTGAGAATCACATTGACTGAAGGAGATGACCATGTAAATCCTGGGAAAAACTCTTCTGTGCCTAAGAAACAGGAAAAACCTGTCATATGTCAGCAATAGGAAGAAAGCCTGCATGGACAGAAAAAAGTAAAAGGAAGCTAAAGAGGTAGGCAGGGTACACTCAAGGGATTTTACTTGCCAGTAAGAGCTTCAATTTTAAATGAAGTAGGCAGTGGAATGATATGATTTTCTTTCATATTTATGAAGATCACTTTGGCTACTTTGGCATGAAAAACAGGTTTGTGGAGATACTGGCATGACCAGGATGGAGTCTATTTAAATGCTCCAGGTGAGGACTGACAGGTGCAGTTACTCAGGGAAGCAGGACCAGTGCATGGATTTAGAATGTGTTTTGAAAGAAGGAACTGGGAGGGCTGCTATGAACCATAGATGCAGAGCGAGGAGTAGAGATTCTGGGAAAGGAGAAATCGAGGCTGCTTCCTAGGTTTCTATTCTAGCAAATGGCTGAATCATGCCATTTATTGAGACAGGAGATGTGGAAAAGCAAGTTGTTGAGAGAATGGTAATCCAGGGTTCTATTTATGCTGTAATAAACTTGAGATATTTATTAGATTTCCAAGTGGAGACAGCGAACTTATTGCATATATAATTCCAGGGGTCAGGCCAGGAGATACAGATGTGGAGGTGATCAGTATATGGATGGCATTTGAGTTCATGGAAGCCTGTGAATTTAGCTGGGCACTGGTGGGGGCCGGGGGTGGATGGAAAGTAGAAGTCTTTGGAGAAAACCATAATTCAAAACAATGCATGCACCCCAGTGTTCATAGCAGCACTATTTGCAATAGCCAGGACATGGAAGCAACCTAAGTGTCCATCAACAGATGAACAGATAAGGAAGATGTGGTGTATATACACAATGGAATACTACTCAGCCAATAAAAAGAATGAGATAATGACGTTTGCAGCAACATGGATGAACCTAGAGATTATCATACTAAATGAGGTAAGCCAGACAGAGAAAGACAAATAACACATGATAACGCTTATATATGGGATATTTTTCAAATGATGCAAATGAACTTATATATAAGACAGAAATAGACACACAGACATAGAAAAATACTTATGGTTGCCAAAGGGGAAAAGGGGGGAGGGATAAATTAGGAGTTTGGGATTAACAGATACACACGACTATATATAAAATAGATAATCAACAAGGACCTACTGATAGCACAAGGAACTATATGCAATACTTTGAGTAATAATCTATAAGGGAAAAGATTCTGAAAAATAACATACACACACACAAACTTGCACACGCATATATATATATATATATATATGTATGTGTGTGTATATATATATATATTAATCACTTTGCTGTACACCTGACTAACACAACATTGTGAATCAACTAAACTTCAATAAATTTTTTAAAAAAGAAAGTAGAAGTCCTGAGACAGAGTCCTGAGAATGAACAGAGAAAGATAAAAGAGAAAGGTGGTTTTTAAAAAACGGAAATATCTAATTGAACCAAATCCTACTGAGAGGTGAGTGAAATGAGAAAAGTGACCACTGGATTTTAGCTACGTGGAGGTCACTGGTGGACTTGACTAAGCTAGTTTCTGTAGAGCAGTCTGCATGAGTCAGGGTCCCCCCCAGAGGCATAGAACCAGCAGGCTCTGTACACAGGTCGATTCACTGCAAGGAACTGGCTTATGTGACTGTATGGGTTGGTGAGGCAAGTCTGAAATCCCCCATAAGGGAAGGCTGTCAGGAGGGGTGGGCTGGAAGCTCTCTGGCAGGAGGTGAAACTGTAGTCCCCAGGCAGGAATTCTTCTGCCTCCAGGGAAAAAATTCAGCTCTGATCTTAAAACCTCTCAACTGACTTCATCAGACCCACAGACTATCAAGCGTAATCTCCTTCACTTAAGGTCAAATGATGTAGATGTTAAAATAAGCCCATCACAGCAACACCAGGATTGGCGTCTGGCTGAATCACTGGGACTAGAGCATCCCAAGTTAACACATGAAACTGACCACCACATGTCTAAAGACTGATTGGAAACAGCTGCATTGGGAAGGGAATGGAGAAGTGGAAACAGTAACTAAAGACAACTTTTGGGGAGAAGCTATTCTGTGAGGAAGAGGGGAGAGGAGAAAGGTAGATAAAGAGAACCATCAGGCTTTTGTAGTTGTTTTGTTTTATGGCTTATGCAGGAAAGTTTTATGTTTATCAGAATGAACCAGTAAAAAAGGGGGATAAGATGATGTTGAAAGGGAATTTTTGATCCAGAAGACACGCTGAGGTTTTGGTTTTATATACAACCTGAGAGAGAGGGATGTGTTCTTTTTTCCCAAAGGAAAAGCACAAAGCCCAAGGACTAGTGATTGAAGATTATAGAGTACCAGCTGGAAGATCATCCCAGAAAAGGGTGTTCTGTGTCCAACAGCTTCCCAAGGGGGTTAACTTCCCATCACTCACACTGTTTACCTGAAGGTAATTCATCTCCTTAGAGGATGCACTTATTAGATGCAGAACTTTCCTGGAGAGGATTCCATGTAGGACAAAGCTACCTCAATTTCAGGAGCCCTTTGCTTGGTCAATATCTGGGCTTTAGCAGATCTGAGAACCTTTTTGTGTGTGTGTGTGTGTGTGTGTGTTATGCAGGCCTCTCACTGTTGTGGCCTCTTCCGTTGCGGAGCACAGGCTCAGTGGCCATGGCTCACGGGCCCAGCCGTTCTGTGGCATGTGGGATCTTCCCGGACCGGGGCATGAACCCGTGTCCCCTGTATCGGCAGGCAGACTCTCAACCACTGCGCCACCAGGGAAGCCCAACCTTTTAATCTTGTAGAAAATTTTGCATATTACAGTAGGCACTTTTCTTAAGTGATGGTTCCTCACTGTCATCAGATTCTCAAAGGGGTCCATTATCAGAAAAATCTAAACATGTTGCTCAAAGGTCTTTCTCTACCCTACAGTCTATTATTTAACTTGACACTATGAGTCTTTCTGTGCAAGCATGCAGAGCTATGGGCATTGAAAACAAGGACAACTGCCAGGACAGAGAAAACAAATGTAGGAGGACATGTTAAAGAGAAATAGGATTATCACACCAAAATAGATGGCTGAAGTAATAATATAAATACACTTATTATTTCAGCATGAATGCTTCACGTTGTACGTAAAAATAAACCTCCTAGTGTAATAGGGAAGAACAAATCTGACTCCATATTAGATCTGTTTCTTTTAACCTTTGTATTCTATTGCTTTTGCTTCAAGTTAAGAATGTTGTCTATAGCCTGAAATATTCAGCACAGCCCATTCTCAATGTTCTGACCTTTAAGGGAATAACACTTTTCCACTCTTTTAAAGATAAAAAGTTGCAGAACAGAGAATAACATTTGTCTTGTTGGAGGTTTACAAGAACATCATGATGTGACCTATGTGGACAGCTGCAAGAACAAAGGATTCTGACACCAAGAAATCTGCAACAACCAACCATGCCCCTCCCTCATCTTGCCTTTAAAAATGCTTTACTGAAACCGTTTGAGGAGTTTTGGGAGTTTTTTGGGCACAAGCCACCTGTTCTTCTTGCTCGGCCCTGCAATAAACTTTTCTCTGCTCCAAACTCCAATGTTTCTGTTTGTTTGGCCGCACTGTGCATTGGGCACAGGAACTTGCATTCGGTAACGTTAGTAGTGACAACTGTTATCAAGAGAAGAGGTAGCATGGGAATCTGGCTGCCCCACAGATCCTGGGTTAGGAAGCACACACGCCCTTGCCTTGTAGATGGCTATGCTTTTGGATAGAAGGGCTGGAGTGCAAGGCAGTCTCTCCTTGGTCTAGTGGTTTGTTGGAGCATCTGTTCTAAAACACATTCTTTCTGAAAGTACTTGTTCAAGATAAAGACAACCTTTTCACAGGTCATTCCCCTCTGTGCAGGACTTTATTTCTAGTAGAAACTCTATGTCCATAGTTTCCCTGAGGCGCTTGCTAACACTCAGCTTTCTGGGTCCCTCTCCCCAGAAATCACAATCCAGTATGTATGGGACAGGACTCAGGAAGTGCATTTTTAAGGAGCACTCAGTTGATCCTGATGTGAGCCTCCAGTAGATCACACTATGGAAAACAGTACAAGTGTATGACACATTAGGCACTCCTGTAACCATAAACAGGGATCTCTTGGACTAATTTATATTAAAGTGGTAGTAATCAAATTTGTTCATTCATGAGGGGTCATTGGGTTTTAGCATTATAAGCAGGAGACGTCCCTGCTAAGACAGAAAAACAATTTATTATGATGCAATTTTCGATCTCAATATAAAACCTGCAGAGAAGAGTTACAGGGATGGGAAACTTCCCTGCATAATTTTATTCTAGAGTGATTGCCAGTTCTACCGGTGTTTACAAGCTTCCTTGTCTGCAGGATGGAGCTCTACTTTTAAATTCAGCCAGAACAACTCACAGAGGGATGGAGGGCCTGCATAATTCTAAGACAGAAGCATTTCATGTGTTACCCTGGGTTGAAATGTTTCTTCTCTTTCCCTTCTAGAACAAGGAAGGGGAGAGTTTTATAATACTTCACCGCACTTCTAGGAAAGAACTAAACTTAAATTATTTTAGTATTGCAAAGGCAAATGGTATCTCAAACTCCAAGAGCTCTTCATTTTGAACATTTTGTTTTGATAAACCCATAGCATCTTCTCACCACCAAGTTACTTCATCCCTAAATAACCTAAGAACTAGTAGATTTTGCTCTCTGCCCCACAGAAAACAAAGCAGTCGGGTTAGGGTGCAGCTGTGACTACAAAGGATATGAGATGACACTGTTACTGAAGCTTAAGGCCAACCTTTAAAATAAGTACCATCTCTGAAAACAACGATCTACTGATGTTATGTGTCATCATTCCAAGGCAAGTGAAAAGGCTTTCTAACTCTTACTGACTGGGGATTCAAAGCCACTGACTTTGTCTCTGACCTTTAACTCAATGGATTTTGAATCACTCCTTCTGTATTAGGGGGTATAGCATCACTCTTAAACATTGTGGTTAATGAAATAAATCTTGTACAGATTTTAAAAAAATAGTTTTTCTACCTCTGGGTTGAATTTCACAGTTTCAAATATGCATAAGTCATTAAAGTGTAGAAATAACTTTAAAACGATTGAGATTGCATTCTCAATGTCAGTAACCGTGATACAGCTAGGGTCATGTCACTCGCCAACACACACGTGTTGATAATCCATGTGGGTACTTACTATAGGAGCATCCATAGACCTCAACCCTCATGCCGATCTTTCCACTTGGATTCCACTCCAGGGGCACAAAGCGAACGAACCGGGCTCTCACAGAGTGCAGTAACTTGTGGTGCATCACGCTGTCAGCGTTCATGTTTCCTGCAAAGGTCTGTGGGGAGAAAAGGAGGCCAGGTGAGGTCTGCGACACCATGGCAGCACCTTCACGTGAGTTCAAGGACCATATGTGGAAACCCACCTATGTCGCTCCATAAACTTTTAGAGAATATCTTCAACTTCTCAGATCTTACAAATGAAATCTGACTCTGGTGAAAATTCTGCATTATGTCCTATACAGTATTTTTTTTTCAGAGATACTGTACATTATTCTTTAAGAAACTCCCTCCTCCACATTCTATAAATAAGTCAATCTTAGTAAGTCATAAGACATGACATCTAAAAGCTATACGAAGTAAATAACACAGTGAAGTTCTGATACTCCTAATGTTCATAATCACTGCAGTATGGAAGATAACTGAAAAATCTCCTCTTAGAAGGAGAGGCTTTCACAGAAGTAATTGTTACCATTAATTGAAGCCAGTCAGTACACTAAGCACTTTCCTTTATCATTATTACTGTTTTACAGATTAAAAAGAAATCTGAAGCCTAGAGATAGAGAAAGGAGGAGGAAAAAGAAATCTTCAAATCATCTAATTGGTCAGTAATTAGTCTATGATTCAATTCCAAAGTTGTCTTATTCCAAAGCCTATGGTTTTTCTACAGTCACACACTTTTCAACTATTCCGTTGTTAATTGCTCCATGAGGGAGAACAGGAGGCTCTGATTTTTATGTAATTTATATTCACATTTCCTTGTGAAGTTTAAGCAAAGGCATACACAGCATGGGAGATATTTGGCACACGAAAATTATGCCTCCTAGTCTTCATTTGGATGAATGATTTCTGGAGTAGAACTTTTTCTGCAGATGGAATCCAAAATCTCAAACCTAATCTTTTTTTCCCCCCACTGAGGTAAAATATGCATAAAATAAAATTTACCATTTTAACCATTTTAAAGTATATAGTTCAGTGGTATAAAGTACATTCACATTATTGTGCAACCATCACCACTATCCATCCCCAGAACTTTCTCATCAGCCCAACTGTACCTAATCTTTAAGGTAGGATGTGAGTTAGCACATTGATTTGCCTGCTTCATTATGAATGATCTATCATCTACCTTCTTTTCTGACTCAAATATTCACAGATAAAACCTGCACGCTAATGTCATATCAATACCAAACAATAAAAAGAAGATCCATTGGTTTCTCAAATGGCCAAAGAGAACAGCAAGTAAAGGATGTATGTATGGAATGGAATCCATTTCAATGATCCAAACCTCAACCTTGATTATCTCCTCATAACATCTGTGAATCTAGGGTACTTTGAACAATCTGACATTTCTGCTGGACACAACACACCCACTGGCTAATAACTCTGATATTCTTCAATTAATAAAATCACTGTTATATATCACATGGTGGCTTATGAAGAAGGGAGAAGCTCACTTTCTACTTTGCACCAAAACTCTGGTGCAAGAGAAGGACTTGGAGGAGAAGAATTCCTTGAGATTCAAATCCAACATTCTTGTCTGTAGATTTGTCAAAGGTTTGGACGTTGTCTCAATCCAGAAAAGAATGGCTCTATTTAGCAGGTTTATCTTCCACATGTCCTGTTCCAATTTTAGCAACATGTGAAGATATAAAACCTCCTCAATCCCTTGCCCACCTAGGAAGGCCTCTTCCTTGTAGAGTGTAGCTCTTTTCAAAATGCACTTCTTTGAAATATGAGTTTGGGGCGTGGCCAGAATTTCTGGTAGTTTTTCACTCTTTTAGACACACTGAAGGTATTTCATGTTTTTCTACAGACTAACTTGGGAGACTTCCGTTCAGTTCTCTGGATTCCCTGTTAATTGTGCTTGCTACAACCCACTCCCCAAGCATGTAAAGGCCCTGTGTTTGCTGCATCACTTATAGAAACTGAATTTTAAACAGGCCTTTATTCACACTGAGGGTAATGGGGGCACCTGTCTTGGGTTCTATATGATTTGTAGACTGAATATATCTTAAACTGATATTGAAATCCTGATTGCATAATTCTAGATAAAAAGGTTTATTTTGGGAGCTGGAAATCCTTTGTAGGATTTCTTAACTCAGGTTCTGTGTGCTCTGAAGAGGAAATCCTGGATTTTCATCCAAAGGGGCAGCAACCTGGCGTGACTTTGTAACACTGGACAAATGACTTATTCTTTCTGACTCTATCTTTCAATCTTGCAATCTCAACATCTCACAGTCTCTAAGTCATACTATTCCAGAGTCATGTTATTTGCAGTTTTGTAGTCTTATAAGCTCACATTCAAGCAAACCCAAGGTCTCAAAGTTACGAGATTTCAAAGTGTGCGATGCATGGTCCCAGAGCCCTCCTGGAGCTAGTAGCCTAAAATCACCTCCGAAACACATAAAGCTAGAAGAAGATTGAATTTAAAGGAAGCTGCAATGAAACTCTCACCAGGTTCATCAGTTCATCTTCCTACAACATCAAAGACAATCATTGCTTAGCAATGCAAGAAGTTGTAGTCCAGAATGAAAGGCAAAGACAGACCTTACTCTCCAGACGCTTGGATCCCAAGGCCCTGCTAGATGCACTAAAGCTACCACCAACTCAAAGCCAGCTCAACTGCCGAAGACAACAACTGAACAACAGTGTGAATGACAGACGACTTCTCATGGGAACAATGGAGACCAACAAATGCTAAAAGTAGGAAACTCTCAACCTAGCACTCTACATCCAGCAAAAATGGCTTTCAAATTTGAAGGAAAAATAAGCACTGTTTCACTGAAACAAAAGCTGTGATAATTTATTACCTACAGACCTCCACTGTTAAGAATTGCTAAATAGGACTTCCCTGGTGGTGCAGTGATTAAGAATCTGCCTGCCAATGCAGGGGACACAGGTTCGAGCCATGATCCAGGAAGATCCCACATCTTAGCCGCAGAGCAGCTAAGCCTGTATGCCACAACTACTGAGGCTGTGCTCTAGAGCCTGCAAGCCACAACTACTGAGCCTGAGCACTTAGAGCCCGGTGCTCTGCAACAAGAGAAGACATTGCAGTGAGAAGCCTCTGCACCACAACAAAGAGTAGTCCCCGCTCACCACAACTAGAGAAAGCCCATGTGCAGCAACAAAGACCCAACATAGCTAAAAAATAAATAAAATAAAATAAATAAATAATTGCTAAATAAGTCTACAGTCTAAAGAAACTGGTTCCAGATGGAACATTCGTGTACAAGAAGGGATGAAGAGTGAGCAAAGTTGAAAATAGGTGGCTAAATATAAGACTATTTTTCTTTCTTTTCTTAAACACTTTAAATGTCAATACATAGTTTAAAGGGAAAATAATAGTATATTGTGATGTTGACAGCAAATGTAGAAGTAAACGTATGTCAATAAAACCACAAAGGATGGAATGTAGGCCAAACAGAATTATACAATTATAATTATATATAATATATAACTGTAAGGCCCTTACAATTATGTATAATTGCAAGGCCCTAAGGTTATATATAAAATGGTATAATGTCAACTTGAAGTAAATTTCAGTGTCAAAGATGCATAAAAATAAACCAGGGGACCTTGAAGATGGCGGAAGAGTAAGACGCGGAGATCGCCTTCCTCCCCACGGATACACCAGAAATACATCTACACGTGGAACAACTCCTACAGAACACCTACTGAAGGCTGGCAGAAGACCTCAGACCTCCCAAAAGGCAAGAAACTCCCCACGTACCTGGGTAGGGCAAAAGAAAAAAAGAAAAAACAGAGACAAAAGAATAAGGACGGCACCTGCACCAGTGGGAGGGAGCTGTGAAGGAGGAAAAGTTTCCACACACTAGGAAGCCCCTCCGCGGGCAGAGACTGTGGGAGGCGGAGGGGGGAGCTTCGGGACCGCGGAGTAGTGCACAGCGACGGGTGCGGAGGGCAAAGCGGGGAGATTCCCGCACAGAGGATCGGTGCCGACCGGCACTCACCAGCCCGAGAGGCTTGTCTGCTCACCCGCCGGGGCGGGCGGGGCGGCGAGCTGAGGCTCGGGTTTCGGTTTTGGACGGAGCGCAGGGAGAGGACTGGGGTTGGCGGCTTGAACATAGCCTGAAGGGGTTAGTGCACCACGACTAGCCGGGAGGGAGTTCGGGGAAAAGCCTGCACCTGCCGAAGAGGCAAGAGACTTTTTCTTCCCTCTTTGTTTCCTGGTGCACGAGGAGAGGGGTTTAAGAGCGCTGCTTAAAGGAACTCCAGAGACGGCCGCGAGCCGCGGCTAAAAGCGCGAACCCCAGAGACGGACGCGAGCTGCGGCTAAAAGCGCGGACCCCAGAGACGGGCGCGAGCCGCGGCTAAAAGCGCGGACCCCAGAGACGGGCGGGAGAAGCTAAGGCTGCTGCTGCCGCCACCAAGGGGCCTGTGTGCGAGCACAGGTCACTCTCCACACCCCTCTTCCGCGGAGCCTGTGCAGCCCGCCACTGCCAGGTTCCCGGGATCCAGGGACAACTTCCCCGGGAGAACGCACGGCGGGCCTCAGGCTGGTGCAACGTCACGCCGGCCTCTGCCGCAACGTCACGCCGCCTCTGACGCCGCAGGCCCGCCCCGAACGCAGTGCCCCTCCTTCCCCCCCCCCACCCCCGGCCTGAGTGAGCTGGAGCCCCCGAATCAGCGGCTTCTTTAACCCCGTCCTGTCTGAGCAAAACACAGACGCCCTCCAGCGACCAACACGCAGAGGCAGGGCCAAATCCAAAGCTGAGCTCCTGTGAGCTGTGAGAACAAAGAAGAGAAAGGGAAATCTCTCCCAGCAGCCTCAGAAGCAGTGGATTAAAGCTCCACAAGCAACTTGATATACCCTGCATCTGTGGAATACCTGAATAGACAAGGAATGATCCCAAATTGAAGAGGTGGAATTTAGGAGCGAGATCTATGATTTTTTTCCCTTTTCGTCTTTTTGTGAATGTGTACTTGTATGCTTCTGTGTGAGATCTTGTCTGTATACTCTTGCTTCCACCATTTGTCCTAGGGCTCTATCCGTCCATGGTTTTTAAAAAAAATTTTTTTTCTTAATAATTAATTTTAATTGTAATAACTTCATTATACTTTACCTTCGTTCTTTCTTTCTTTCTTTCCTTCCTTCCTTCCCTCCTTTAGACAACGAATCACCCCAAATTGAGGAGGTGGTCTCTGAGAGCAAGATTTATGATTTTGCCCCCTTTACCTCTTTTTGTGAAGGTGTATGTGTATGCTTCTGTGTAAGATTTCTCTGTATAGCTTTGCTTCCAACTGTCCTAAGGTTCTATCCGTCCCTTTTATTATTTTTTTCTAAATATTTTTTAATTCAATAACTTTATTATACTTTATTTTATTTTTACTGTATCTTCTTTCTTTCTGTCTTTTTTCCTTCTTTCCCTCCTTCCTTCCTTCCTCCCTCCCTCCCTCCTTTCTTTCCTTCTTTGCTTCTTTCTTCCTTCCTTCCTTTCCTCCTTTCCTTCTTTCTTTCCTCATACTTCTACTAATCCTCTCTACTTTTTCTCCCTTTTATTCTGAGCCGTGTGGATGAAAGGCTCTTGGTGCTCCAGCCAGGAGTCAGAGCTCTGCCTCTGAGGTAGGAGAGCCAACTTCAGGACACTGGTCAACAAGAGACCTCCCAGCTCCACATAATATTAAACGGCGGAAATCTCCCAGAGACCTCCATCTTAACACCAGCACCCAGCTTCACTCAACGACCAGCAAGCCACAGTGCTGGACAACCTATGCCAAACAACTAGCAAAACAAGAACACAACCCCACCCATTAGCAGAGAGGCTGCCTAAAATCATAATAAGGCCACAGACACCCCAAAACACACCACCAGACGTGAACCTGCCCACTAGAGAGACAAGATCCAGCCTCATCCACCACAACACAGGCACTAGTCCCCTCCACCAGGAAGCCTACACAACCCACTGAAACAATCTTAGCCACTGGAGACAGACATCAAAAACAACGGGAACTACGAACGTGCAGCCTGCAAAAAGGAGACCCCAAACACAGTAAGATAAGCAAAATGAGAAGACAGAAAAACACACAGCAGATGAAGGAGCAAGAAAAAAATGCACCAGACCTAACAAATGAAGAGGAAATAGGCAGTCTACCTGAAAAAGAATTCAGAATAATGATAGTAAGGATGATCCGAAATCTTGGAAGTAGAATGGACAAAATGCAAGAAGCAGTTAACAAAGACCTAGAAGAAATAAAGATGAAACAAGCAACGATGAACAACGCAATAAATGAAATTAAAAGTACTCTAGATGGGATCGATAGCAGAATAACTGAGGCAGAAGAACGGATAAGTGACCTGGAAGATAAAATAGTGGAAATAACTACTGCAGAGCAGAATAAAGAAAAAAGAACTGAGGACAGTCTCAGAGACCTCTGGGACAACATTAAATGCACCAACATTCGAATTATAGGGGTTGCAGAAGAAGAAGAGAAAAAGAAAGGGACTGAGAAAATATTTGAAGAGATTATAGTTGAAAACTTCCCTAATATGGGAAAGGAAATAATTAATCAAGTCCAGGAAGCACAGAGAGTCCCATACAGGATAAATCCAAGGAGAAATATGCCAAGACACATATTAATCAAACTGTCAAAAATTAAATACAAAGAAAGCATATTAAAAGCAGCAAGGGAAAAACAACAAATAACACACAAGGGAATCCCCATAAGGTTAACAGCTGACCTCTCAGCAGAAACCCTACAAGCCAGAAGGGAGTGGCAGGACATACTGAAAGTGATGAAGGAGAAAAACCTGCAACCAAGACTACTCTACCCAGCAAGGATCTCATTCAGATTTGATGGAGAAATTAAAACCTTTACAGACAAGCAAAAGCTGAGAGAGTTCAGCACCACCAAACCAGCTTTACAACAAATGCTAAAGGAACTTCTCTAGACAAGAAACACAAGAGAAGGAAAAGACCTATAATAACGAACCCAAAACAATACAGAAAATGGGAATAGGAACATACATATCGATAATTACCTTAAATGTAAATGGACTAAATGCTCCCACCAAAAGACACAGATTGGCTGAATGGATACAAAAACAAGACCCTTATATATGCTGTCTACAAGAGACCCACTTCAGACCTAGAGACACATACAGACTGAAAGTAAGGGGATGGAAAAAGATATTCCATGCAAATGGAAACCAAAAGAAAGCTGGAGTAGCAATTCTCATATCAGACAAAATAGACTTTAAAATAAGGACTATTAAAAGAGACAAAGAAGGACACTACATAATGATCAAGGGATCGATCCAAGAAGAAGATATAACAATTGTAAATATTTATGCACCCAACATAGGAGCACCTCAATACATAAGGCAAATACTAACAGCCATAAAAGGGGAGATTGACAGTAACACATTCATAGTAGGGGACTTTAACACCCCACTTTCACCCATGGACAGATCATCCAAAATGAAAATCAATAAGGAAACACAAGCTTTAAATGATACATTAAACAAGATGGACGTAATTGATATTTATAGGGCACCCCATCCAAAAACAACAGAATACACATTTTTCTCAAGTGCTCATGGAACATTCTCCAGGATAGATCATATCTTGGGTCACAAATCAAGCCTTGGTAAATTTAAGAAAATTGAAATTGTATCAAGTATCTTTTCTGACCACAACGCCATGAGACTAGATATCAATTACAGGAAAGGATCTGTAAAAAATATGAACACATGGAGGCTAAACAATACACTACTTAATAATGAAGTGATCACTGAAGAAATCAAAGAGGAAATAAAAAAATACCTAGAAACAAAGACAATGGAGACACAACGACCCAAAACCTATGGGATGCAGCAAAAGCAGTTCTAAGGGGGAAGTTTATAGCAATACAAGCCCACCTTAAGAAGCAGGAAACATCTCAAATAAAAAACCTAACCTTGCACCTCAAGCAATTAGATAAAGAAGAACAAAAAACCCCCAAAGCTAGCAGAAGGAAAGAAATCAAAAAAATCAGATCAGAAATAAATGAAAAAGAAATGAAGGAAATGATAGCAAAGATCAATAAAACTAAAAGCTGGTTCTTTGAGAAGATAAACAAAATAGATAAACCACTAGCCAGCCTCATCAAGAAAAAAAGGGAGAAGACTCAAATCAATAGAATTAGAAATGAAAAAGGAGAAGTAACAACTGACACTGCAGAAATAAAAAAAATCATGAGAGATTACTACAAGCAACTCTATGCCAATAAAATGGACAATCTGGAAGAAATGGACAAATTCTTAGAAATGCACAACCTGCCAAGACTGAATCAGAAAGAAATAGAAAACATGAACAGACCAATCACAAGCACTGAAATTGAAACTGTGATTAAAAATCTTCCAACAAACAAAAGCCCAGGACCAGATGGCTTCACAGGTGAATTCTATCAAACGTTTAGAGAAGAGCTAACACCTATCCTTCTCGAACTCTTCCAAAATATAACAGAGGGAGGAACACTCCCAAATTCCTTCTACGAGGCCACCATCACCTTAATACCAAAACCAGACAAGGATGTCACAAAGAAAGAAAACTACAGGCCAATATCACTGATGAACATAGATGCAAAAATCCTCAACAAAATACTAGCAAACAGAATCCAACAGCACATTAAAAAGATCATACACCATGATCAAGTGGGGTTTATTCCAGGAATGCAAGGATTCTTCAGTATACGCAAATCTATCAATGTGATAAACCATATTAACAAATTGAAGGAGAAAAACCATATGATCATCTCAATAGATGCAGAGAAAGCTTTCAACAAAATTCAACACCCATTTATAATAAAAACCCTGCAGAAAGTAGGCATAGAGGGAACTTTCCTCAACATAATAAAGGCCATATATGACAAGCCCACAGCAAACATCATCCTCAATGGTGAAAAACTGAAAGCATTTCCACTAAGATCAGGAACAAGACAAGGTTGCCCACTCTCACCACTCTCATTCAACATAGTTTTGGAAGTTTTAGCCACAGCCATCAGAGAAGAAAAGGAAATAAAAGGAATCCAAATCGGAAAAGAAGAAGTAAAGCTGTCACTGTTTGCAGATGACATGATACTATACATAGAGAATCCTAAAGATGCTACCAGAAAACTACTAGAGCTAATCAATGAATTTGGTAAAGTAGCAGGATACAAAATTAATGCACAGAAATCTCTGGCATTCCTATATACTAATGATGAAAAATCTGAAAGTGAAATCAAGAAAACACTCCCATTTACCATTGCAACAAAAAGAATAAAATATCTAGGAATAAACCTACCTAAGGAGACGAAAGACCTGTATGCAGAAAATTATAAGACACTGATGAAAGAAATTAAAGATGATACAAATAGATGGAGAGATATACCATGTTCTTGGATGGGAAGAATCAACATTGTGAAAATGACTCTACTACCCAAAGCAATCTACAGATTCAATGCAATCCCTATCAAACTACCACTGGCATTTTTCACAGAACTACAACAAAAAATTTCGCAATTTGTATGGAAACACAAAAGAACCCGAATAGCCAAAGCAATCTTGAGAACGAAAAAAGGAGCTGGAGGAATCAGGCTCCCTGACTTCAGACTATACTACAAAGCTACAGTAATCAAGACAGTATGGTACTGGCACAAAAACAGAAAGATAGATCAATGGAACAGGATAGAAATCCCAGAGATAAACCCACGCACATATGGTCATCTTATCTTTGATAACGGAGGTAGGAATGTACAGTGGAGAAAGGACAGCCTGTTCAATAAATGGTGCTGGGAAAACTGGACAGGTACATGTAAAAGTATGAGATTAGGTCACTCCCTAACACCATACACAAAAATAAGCTCAAAATGGGTTAAAGACCTAAATGTAAGGCCAGAAACTATCAAACTCTTAGAGGAAAACATAGGCAGAACACTCTATGACATAAATCACAGCAAGATCCTTTCTGACCCACCTCCTAGAGTAATGGAAATAAAAACAAAAATAAACAAATGGGACCTAATGAAACTTCAAAGCTTTTGCACAGCAAAGGAAACCATAAACAAGACCAAAAGACAACCCTCAGAATGGGAGAAAATATTTGCAAATGAAGCAACTGACAAAGGATTAATCTCCAAAATTTACAAGCAGCTCATGCAGCTCAATAACAAAAAAACAAACAACCCAATCCAAAAATGGGCAGAAGACCTAAACAGACATTTCTCCAAAGAAGATATACAGAATGCCAACAAACACATGAAAGAATGCTCAACATTATTAATCATTAGAGAAATGCAAATCAAAACTGCAATGAGATATCATCTCACACCAGTCAGAATGGCCATCATCAAAAAATCTAGAAACAATAAATGCTGGAGGGGGTGTGGAGAAAAGGGAACACTCTTGCACTGCTGGTGGGAATGTGAATTGGTTCAGCCACTATGGAGAACAGTATGGAGGTTCCTTAAAAAACTACAAATAGAATTACCATATGACCCAGCAATCCCACTACTGGGCATATACCCTGAGAAAACCAAAATTCAAAAAGAGTCATGTACCAAAATGTTCATTGCAGCTCTATTTACAATAGCCCAGAGATGGAAACAACCTAAGCGCCCATTATCGGATGAATGGATAAAGAAGATGTGGCACATATATACAATGGAATATTACTCAGCCTTAAAAAGAAATGAAATTGAGCTATTTGTAATGAGATGGATAGACCTAGAGTCTGTCATACAGAGTGAAGTAAGTCAGAAAGAAAAAGACAAATACCGTATGCTAACACATATATATGGAATTTAAGGGAAAAAAATGTCATGAAGAACCTAGGGCTAAGACAGGAATAAAGACGCAGACCTACTGGAGAACGGACTTGAGGATATGGGGAGGGGGAAGGGTGAGCTTTGACAGGGCGAGAGTCATGGACATATACACACTAACAAACGTAGTAAGGTAGATAGCTAGGGGGAAGCAGCCGCAAGGCACAGGGATATTAGCTCGATGCTTTGTGACAGCCTGGAGGGGTGGGATAGGGAGAGTAGGAGGGAGGGAGACACAAGAGGGAAGACATATGGGAACATATGTATATGTATAACTGATTCACTTTGTTATAAAGCAGAAACTAACACACCACTGTAAAGCAATTATACCCCAATAAAGATGTTTAAAATAAAAATAAAAAAAAATAAACCAAAGAGGTATAGCCACAAAGCTAATAAAAGAGAGTATGGAACACTAAAATACAATAACAACAGCAGAAACACCAATCTTCATTTAAGACGAAATGAGACAGAAAATGAAAAAAGAATAAATACAGAGGCAAAAATGAAAAAGGAAATTTGAAGATAGTGAGCTTAAAAGTTTCCCAATTGATAATTCTTTAAAACGAAACTGAGGGGCACTTCCAAGATGGCAGAGAAGTAAGACGTGGAGATCACCTTCCTCCCCACAAATACAAACTACATCTACATGTGAAACAACTCCTACAGAACACCTACTGAACACTGGCAGAACACCTCAGACTTCCCAAAAGGCAAGAAACTCTCCACGTACCTGGGTAGGGCAAAAGAAAAAAGAAAAAACAGAGACAAAAGAATAGGGATGGTACCTGCATCTCTGGGAGGGAGCTGTGAAGGAGGAAAAGTTTCCACACACTAGGAAGCCCTTTCCCTGGAGGAGATGGGGGGTGGCGGGGGGAAGCTTAGGAGCCATGGAGGAGAGCACAGCCACAGGGATGCAGAGGGCAGAGAGATTCCCGTACAGAGGATCAGTGCCAACCAGCACTCAACAGCCCAAGAGGCTTGTCTGCTCACCCACCGGGGCGGGTGGGGGCTGGGAACTGAGGCTCGGGCTACGGAGGTTGGATCCCACGGAGAGGACTGGGGTTGGCTGCATGAACACAGCCTGAAGGGGGCTAGTGCTCCACAGCTAGCCGGGAGGGTGTCTGGGAAAATGTCTGGACCTGCCTAAGAGGCAAGAGAACCTTGTTTCAGGGTGCACGAGGAGAGGAGATTCAGCACCAGAGATGGGCGCTAGCCACAGCTATCAGCGCAGACACCAGAGACGGGCATTAAACCCTAAGGCTGCTGCTGCAGCCACCGAGAAGCCTGTGTGCAAGCACAGGTCACTATCCACACCTCCCCTCCTGGGAGCCTGTGTAGCCCACAACTGCCAGGGTCCCATGATCCAGGGACAACTTCCCTGGGAGAACACACGGCTCGGCTCAGGCTGTTGCAACATCAGGCCAGCCTCTGCCACTGCAGGCTTGCTCCACATTTGGTATCCCTCCCTCCCCCTGGCCTGAGTGAGCCAGAGCCTCCTAATCGGCTGCTACTTTAAGCCCGTCCTGTCTGAGCGAAGAACAGATGCCCTCAGGCGACCTACACGCAGAGGCCGGGACAAATCCAAAGCTGAACCCCAGGAGCTGTGTGAGCAAAGAAGAGAAAGGGAAATCTCACCCAGCAGCCTCAGGAGCAGCAGATTAAATCTCCACAATCAACCTGATGTACCTGCATCTATGGAAAACATGAATAGACAGTGAATCATCCCAAAATTGAGGTGGTGGACTTTGGGAGCGACTGTAGACTTGGGGTTTGCTTTCTGCATCTAATTTGTTTCTATTTTTATCTTAGTTTAGTATTTATAGCTTATTATCACTGGTAGATTTGCTTATTGATTTGATTGCTCTCTTCCTTTTTTAAATTTATATATATATATATATATAGTTTTTCCTCTTTCTCTTTTTGTGTGTATGTGTATGTTTCTTTGTGTGACTTTGTCTGTATAGCTTTGCTTTTGCCATTTGTCCTAAGGTTCTGACTGTCCATTTTTGTTTGTTGGTTTTTAGCATAGTTTTTAGCAATTTATCATTGGTGGATCTGTTTTTAGGTTTCGTTGCTCTCTTCTTTCTTTCCCTTTTTTTATTATTTTTAAGTTTTGGTTTTTAATAATTTTTTTCTTTTTAATTATTTTATTTTATTTTATTTTTTTCTTTCTTTTTCTCCCTTTTCTTCAGAGCCATGTGGCTGACAGGGTCTTGGTGCTCTGGCTGGGTGTCATGCCTTAGCCTCTGAGGTGTGACAGCCAAGGTCAGGACATTGGATCCCCAGAGAACTCCCAGCACCATGTAATACCAAAAGGCAAAAGCTCTCCCAAAGATCTCCATCTAAACGCTAATACCCAGCTCCACTCAAGGACCAGCAAGCTACAGTGCTGGCCACTCCATGCCAAACAACTAGCAAGACAGGAACAGAACCCCACCCATTAGCAGAGAGGCTGTCTAAAATCATAATAAGTCCACAGACACCCCAAAACACCACCGGATGTGGTCCTGCCCACCAGAAAGACAAGATCCAGCCTCATCCACCAGAACACAGGCACCAATCCCCTCCACCAGGAAGCCTACCCAACACACTGAACCAACCTTACCCACTGGGAGCAGACACCAAAAACAACAGGAACTATGAACCAACAGCCTGCAAAACAGAGACCCCAAACACAGTAAGTTAAGCAAAATGAGAAGACAGAGAAATATGCAGCAGAAGAAGGAGCAAGGTAAAAACCCACCAGACCTAACAAGTGAAGAGGAAATAGACAGTGTACCTGAAAAAGAATTCAGAGTAATTATAGTAAAGATGATCCAAAATCTTGGAAATAGAATGGAAAATATACAAGAAACATTTAACAAGGACCTAGAAGAATGAAAGCGCAAACAAACAATGATGAACAACACAATAAATGAAATTAAAAATTCTCTAGAAGGAAACAACAGCAGAATAACTGAGTCAGAAAAACGGATAAGTGACCTGGAAGATAAAATAGTGGAAATAACTACCGCAGAGCAGAATAAAGAAAAAAGAATGAAAAGAATTGAGGACAATATCAGAGACCTCTGGGACAACATAAAATGCACCAACATTGGAATTATAGGGGTCCAGAAGAAAAGAGAAAGGAAAAGGGTATGAGAAAATATTTGAAGAGATTATAGTTGAAAATTTCCCTAATATGGGAAAGGAAATAGTCAAGTCCAGGAAGTACAGAGAGTCCCATACAGGATAAATCCAAGGAGAAACAGGCCAAGACACATATTAATCAAACAATCAAAAATTAAATACAAAGAAAAATATTAAAAGCAGCAAGGGAAAAGCAACAATTAACATACAAAGGACTCCCCATAAGGTTAACAGCTGATCTTTCAGCAGAAACTCTGCAAGCCAGAAGAGAGTGGCAGGACATATTTAAAGTGATTAAAGGGAAAATCCTACAAGCAAGATTACTCTACTCAGCAAGGATCTCACTGAGATTCGATGGAGAAATTAAAATCTTTACAGATAAGCAAAAGCTAAGAGAATTCAGCACCACCAAACCAGCTCTACAACAAATGCTAAAGGAAATTCTTTAGGCAGGAAACACAAGAGAAGGAAAAGACTTACAATAACAAACCCAACACAATTAAGAAAATGGTAATAGGAACATACATATCAATAACTACCTTAAATACATATGGATTAAATGCTCCAACCAAAAGACATAGACTGGCTGAATGGATACAAAGAGAAGACACATACATATGCAGTCTACAAGAGACCCACTTCAGACCTAGGGACACATACAGACTGAAAGTGAGGGGATGGAAAAAGATATTCCATGCAAATGGAAATCAAAAGAAAGCTGGAGTAGCAATTCTCATAACGGAAAAAATAGACTTTAAAATAAAGACTATTACAAGAGACAAAGAAGGACAGTACATAATGATCAAGGGATCAATCCAAGAAGAAGATGTAACAATTGTAAATATTTATGCACCCAACATAGGAGCACCTCAATACATAAGGCAAATACTTACAGCCATAAAAGGGGAAATCAACACAATCATAGTAGGGGACTTTAACACCCCACTTTCACCAATGGACAGATCATCCAAAATGAAAATAAATAAGGAAACACAAGCTTTAAATGATACATTAAACAAGAAGGACTTAATTGATATTTATAGGATATTCCATCCCCAAACAGCAGATTACACTTTCTTCTCAAGTGCTCATGGAACATTCTCCAGGATAGATCATATCTTGGGTCACAAATCAAGCTTTGGTAAATGTAAGAAAACTGAAATTGTACCAAGTATCTTTTCTGACCACAATGCTATGAGAATAGATATCAATTACAGAAAAAATCTGTAAAGAATACAAACAAATGAAGGCTAAACAATACACTACTAAATAACCAAGAGATCACTGAAGAAATCAAAGAAGAAATAAAAAAATACCTAGTAATAAATGACAATGAAAACACAACGACCCAAAACCTATGGGATGCAGCAAAAGCCATTCTAAGAGGGACATTTATAGCAATACAATCCTACATCAAGAAACATCTCAAATAAACAACCTAACCTTACACCTAAAGCAATTAGAGAAAGAAGAACAAAAATAACCCAAAGTTAGCAGAAGGAAAGAAATCATAAAGATCAGATCAGAAATAAATGAGAAAGAAATGAAGGAAACTATAGCAAAGATCAGTAAAACTAAAAGCTGGTTCTTTGAGAAGATACACAAAATGGATAAACCATTAGCCAGACTCATGAAGAAAAAAAAGGGAGATGGTTCTGAAGAACCTAGGGGCAGGACAGGAATAAATACGCAGACACAGAGAGTGGAGCTGAGGACACACGGAGGGGGAAGGGTAAGCTGGGACAAAGTAAGAGAGTGGCATGGACATATATACACTACCAAATGTAAAATAGATAGCTAGTGGGAAGCAGCCGCATAGCACAGGGAGATCAGCTCGGTGCTTTGTGTCCACCTAGAGGGGTGGGATAGAGAGGGTGGGAGGGAGACGCAAGAGGGAGGAGATACGGGGGTGTATGTATATGTATAGCTGATTCACTTTGTTATACAGCAGAAACTAACACACCATTGTAAAGCAATTATACTCCAATAAGGATGTTTAAAAAAAAAGAAAACTGAGTAAACCTGCAATTAAAAGGCATGAATTGTCAGGCTGGATAAAAAAGCAAGGCCTTTTTATGTACTTTTTGTATGATACTCTTTTTTAATAATAAAGACATTGACAGGTTGAAAGTAAAATGGTGGGGAAAGACATGACATGCAAATAATAGGCACTATAAACCTGAATTTTCTCTATTAATATCAGACAAAGTAGGCTGTATTATAAGAGGGGAGATTCTCAAAATTGTAAAACATCATGAAGATAAAAATAGCTAAAGGCACAGGCACCTACAACAAAGATTCAAAAATAATCAGCAAGGATATAAAAGACTCAAGCAACATTATCAAAGAAATTGGTTAATTAATGTTCATAGAATACTTCATTGAACACTGCAGATTATATATTGTTTTCAAATGCACATGGAATATTCACTAAGAGACACTATATCCTACCCAATAACATAAGTTCCAAAGAAACCATAGTTTGATTTCTAACCACAATTAAATTAAATTAGGAATTGATAATAATAAATTATCTAGAAAACTCTCAAATGTTTAGAAGTTAATAAACACATTTCCAAATAATCCTCAGGTCAACAAGAAACCACAATGTAAATTAGAAAACAATGGAAATTGAACAATGATAGAAACACTGTATCAAAATTTGTGGAAAGTAGCCAAAGCGGTTCTTAGAAGACAATTCATGGCTTTAAATCTTTTTTTTATATAAGAGGTAAAATATAAAATTAAAACTCTATGCTCCCACTCCAGAAAGATAGAAAAAGAGTAGATTGAACTCAAAAGCATAGTAGACTGGAATTCTACTAACCAATAAAAGCAGTTAGCCATAAAGGGCATAGACTGTGTGATTCCATGCGTATGAAATCCCAGGGGAGGGCAGAGCTAAGCTCTGATGATAGAAATCAGAGCAGAAATGTGCTTGATGGGGAGAAGCGAAATTCATTACCTAATCTGATCATAACATCTCTGTGAGGTGGGAAATATGTATTATTTTAAAGATGAGAAGATGAGTTTGGGAGAGTTTAAGTGGAATCATAAGTAATAAGAAAGGATCAAATAGGGACTGGATTATAGAGATTCTGATTAAAGCCCAGTGACCTTTTAATTCCATTCCCAATATCACCTCTTTATGTCAGGTTTCTGAAACCAGAAGATTGCTCTGCCCTCTGCATATTTTAGTTTACTTCACTTGGTTTATCATCAGGAAGGTTTTAGCCAATTTCCTAACTAAGCAAGGCAGCCCTGACACACAAATACCCACACACATACATTTAGCCTTTTTGAATACATCTTACAATGGTGCAGCCAATCAATATAGTGTCCCCACCTCACCAGGAAACCCCAGGGATCAGAGAGGTTAATTCTGAACAGTATCACCTGCATTACTTGTCAGAAGTCTGCTTTGTTCTCACCCCACCTCAAATGCTATTATACATAATTTGGGTTCAGGTATTACACTATTGTCACCAGATACATGTTATCATTACTATTTTAAAATATCATGCATATGGTTCTTAAATTTATTTATTTATTTATTTATGGCTTTGTTGGGTCTTTGTTGCTCTGCACGGGCTTTCTCTAGTTGCAGTGAGCAGGGGCTATTCTTCCTTGCAGTGCGTGGGCTTCTCACTGTGGCGGCCTCTCTTGTTGCAGAGTGCGGGCTCTAGGCACACGGGCTTTAGTAGTTGTGGCTCACAGGCTCTAGAGCACAGGCTCAGTAGTTGTGGCTCGCAAGCTTAGTTGCTCCGCGGCATGTGGGATCTTTCTGGACCAGTGCTTGAACCCGTGTCCCCTGCATCGGCAGGTGGATTCTTAACCACTGCACATCAGTGAAGCCTGCAGGTGGTTCTTCACAAAACTGCTCATTGACTTTGTCCCTACGCAGGAACACAATGCAGAAGTTGGTTTTTCTGGCTCCCTTTCTATGCTTATAGTGAAAGGAGCTTGAGAATCAGAGATATTAAGTCCCTATGCGCTTACAAAAGAAAACAAGCACACAGAGTGGGCTCATGGGGTGGGGGATGGGGGAGCTTCCTCATCCTTAAGCAGGTAGAAGCGTCCACAGGTAAATGAAGGGAGAGTGTCAGAGTCAGCCTTCAGCTCCTTCTCCTATGATACCCGTTCCTTTACATTAAACAACATGTTGGTTGATGAATGGAAGATCCTGGGATCATGATGAAGGTGTGGATGCTCTTTTCCCACTTTCTTAGCCAGATAACGGAGTGGGCATAAATGGTGAGGCTAAGGGGGACCATGCCTAGCACTTATTAATGGATAGTGGACAGTTCTGGGTTCCCTGCCGCCCAAGCATCTCATTTGGATTCAAGGAATACACCATGTTGAGCCACCTGCACTGATGCCCTGACTGGCAGCCAGCTTGCAAGCATCCGGGTGCCACAGGGAAGATGTTAATTTGCCTAACTGCGGTCCAGGCAAGAAGTAACAGGTGCAACCACCAAATTCTGCCTCAGGAAACTTGACGTGGAATATCAGGGATTCTCAAGGAGATTTCTATTTCAAGTCTGGAGCTCTGCCAAACACACCGCCCTGCCCCAGGGTCCATATTAAGAGAAGCAATAAAATGGGAGAGAAAGGGGATGAGCTTTGGGTGCTAATCCTAACAACTCTGAGATTCGCTCTGCTGTCCCAGCAAGGGTCTTAGACTGTAACTCCCTTTGGGATACAGATCACATGTTATTTTAAACTGGGATGTCTAGCCCAGCACATGGAACAAAGTATTTCTCTTTTTGAAGTGTTTATTGAAATATAGTTGATTTACAGTGTTGTGTTAGTTTCAGGTGTACAGCAAAGTGACTCAGTTATACATATACATATATTATCTATTATTTTTTAGATTATTTTCCATTATAGGTTATTACAAGAGATTGAGTTCCCTGTGCTATATTGTAGGTCCTTGTTGATCATCTATTTTATATATAGTAGTGCATATATGTTAATCCCAAGCTCCTAATTTATCCCTTCTCCCTCCCTTTCCACTTTGGTAACCATAAGTTTGTTTTCTATGTCTGTGGGTCTATTTCTGCTTGTAAATAAGTTTATTTGTATCATTTTTTTAGATTCCACAAATAAGTGACATCATATGATATTTGTCTTTCTCTGTCTGCACTATTTACAATAGCCAAGACACAGAAGCAACCTAAATGTCCATTGACTGATGAATGGATAAAGATGTGGTACATATATACAATGGAATACTACTCAGCCATAAAAAAGAATGAAATAATGCCATTTGCAGTAACATGGATGGACCTAGAGATTATCATACTAAGTGAAGTAACTCAAACACAGTATTTCTTAAAGGTACGTTGAAACAGCATTCAGTAACCCAAACCAAATCTGTGTAGTTGTTTCAAAATCAGTGAATTGCACACAGTCTCCTGTCACGCACACTGTTACTAATGAGTTGCTGAATGACTGAGTGAATGAACAAAGGGTCATAATGTTTATGAATCTTGGTTTCCTCACCAGGAAAAGGGTGAAAATAAAATCTCCAGGGTTGTGAATCTTACATTAAAAACTATATGCAAATGACATTGCACATAGTAGATTCACACCAATACGAGCCATACTCTTACAGAGAGAGACAGAGACAGAAAGAGAGGAAGACAGATTTCAATAGCTAATTCTTGTGTACAAATATCTTTGTTTGAGAGTATATTTTGCAGCAATGGCTTCTTATTAATACCCTCTAGCCCCATGCAAGGCATTTGCCAACCATACTTAAATTTTCTGAATGACATTCAAAGGGTTCTCCCAAAAAAAGAGTGAAAACTTAAACTAAGAAAGGTTCTAGCAGACCAGAGTAAATTAGAAATACAGCTTTTTGTATTTAATAAGATATATTTAATAAGGCAGGTGGTAATTAACATGCAAACCACAGAGTTACAACTAAAATGGATAAACCCACTCAGGCCTCCGTGTTCCAAACTGCTTTTTAGGGTTTTGTGTTAAATGTGTTTCAGATAGGCACTCAGAGAAAAGGAAGTGAAAAGTAGATGTTAGGCACTGGCCACTATTTGCCGACAGGGATTCCAAAATTATAGACTTGAAGGAGGTAAAAAGGATAATTAAACTATTGAATGTTTTTTTCTAACTTGTTTGCAGTACATTGCCCATTATAAGTGCATATGTGGTACATCTACCTGTAATTTCATAGAAGCAGTTATTTAATGAGGCTAGGACCACCAGGCCGGCCCTTGACTGCTGTTTTCGAGTTGTCCCACCTTTCTAGTTTGATCTTAATAGTTGGCAAAGAGGATGACTGATCCTTGCCACTTTTCACCCTGCTCCCTTTGCCTGGTTATGGCCTCTAAAGTAGAGGAACAACTCAAGGATTCAAGGCAACAGTAGAGAAAATCTTTCATCCCCATTTGGTATTGACCACAATTTGAGCTACAGTCATGTACTCATGTCCTGTTCTCTTATCTTAGGAACTGTGTGCTCTTGCTCTTTCCAGGTTGTGTAACTGTACCACTGAAGAGATATTTATTTATTCCTCTATATTCGGCAGTAGAAACGTCCTCTAGTGGGTATGAGTGTTTCCTCATCCCCATCCCAGCCCTGACACAACCTTTATCATGCATGTGCTCTTGTGCAATCAATGCCCAAGTTGTCATTTTTCTCCTAGTCTCTGTGTCCTGACCCGAGCTGTCAGTTATCCTACTGAAACTTGGTTGCTGTCTGGTCAGTTTAGAAAATGGAATTTTAAGTGAAGTCCTAATGTTAACCACTTTTTTTTTTTTTTTTTGGCTGCACACGCATTTTGTGGGATCTTAGTTCCCTGACCAGGGGTCGAACCCAGGCCCTCAGCAGTGAAAGTGCAGAGTCCTAACCACTGGACTGCCAGGGGATTCCCTACTTTCTTTTTTATTTATTTATTTATTTTTTTGTTTTTGCGGTACGCGGGCCTCTCACCGCTGTGGCCTCTCCCGCTGTGGAGCACAGGCTCCAGACGTGCAGGCTCAGTGGCCATGGCTCACGGGCCCAGCCGCTCCACGGCACGTGGGATCTTCCCGGACCGGGGCATGAACCCATGTCCCCTGCATCGGCAGGCGGACTCCCAACCACTGCACCACCAGGGAAGCCCTCTCCACTTTATTTTTAGTTTACCCATATTAAAGTTATTTGCGATGCAAATCTCATTAAAGTCTCCAAACACACTGCTGAACCCCTATCCTAATGCATCACATGCACCCCTGCTTATTCCCAATGATGGGATAGGTAAGAAGTGCCATAGGAAGTTACTGAGGATCTACCAAGATTGCAAAGAATGTCTTCAACGAAATGCCTTTCCCACTGGAGGGGCCAGTGCCTTCAGGGACCAGCATTGGACCTCGGGCAGAAAACGCTGGCTTCTCATAGGTGCAGAGCACCAAGGCCACAGCATCTGGATCTCTACCTCCACTTACCCCAACAAAAGTAATTAACTTCATATCCCATTTCCTCACCATTCTCCTAGTTTGATGAACCAGTGTGGTCCTCTGTAATCTGTATTAAAACTATTCCACCAATAACTCAAGCACAAATAGAGTTTATTTAATTTCAAGTGTTACAAGCACTGGGAAAGGGCACTGGTAAAGCTGTTTTTAAAATAGAAGTTGAAGGACTTTCTAATCACCATTGGCTTCTGCTTTAACAAGTAAGCATTATTGACTTGAAGGAAGTTTCTCAATTAAGTTGCTCAAAACTCTTCCTAGAACAATAGAAACATTAGGTACACAACTGGCTATCATCTTCTCTATGACAATGATGGTGTATGGGTCACGTTTTACTAGAAAATAAAATATAATCAACTAATAATGTAGAAATTATGTCTATCAATGCACAGATAAATAGAAATGTGGCTTTATTATCTACTGGCTTGGATGATCCAGACTGCTAGTTATTCTTGAGGATGTTATGCAGATAAAGATAAATACTTGTTTAAAAATGAGTATATGCTTATGACACCAAAGTCCTCCATTGCCATTGCTATATTTGTTCGGAGTTCTGATTTTTGTGTGACTTCTGCTGAGTTATGTATAAAGGGTACTAAAGTGACTGTTGAGATGAGTGTCATATATCTATGTTTCCATCTCTGCCCTAAGAATTATAACACCAACATGTATGGCAGCTTGACCGTACGGTACATGCCTGGAAAAGACTGAAATACCCACTTATCAAAATCAGACTTTTCATACTCAACTAAAGCAAAAAGAAACAATGCTTTTGCCCTTCTTCTGAAAAAGAAACTGAAAGCTTTCTGGACTTCCTCCTCAGTGAAATGGGGAACCGAGCATCAGAGTTGACAGGAGGACTTGGCCTCCTATCACAGGACCTGGCATTAAGGATAAATATTGCAGCAAGGGCGGGAGCCAGAGCAAGAAAGAGATTAACCAGCATGTCCAGGGTAGCCATGGAGCAACTGGAAAATAGAAAAACCAAGACAGAAAGGCTGCCCAGCTGGCCAGCCTACTATGTTCATCACCATAGCTTTAATAGGTGATCTCCCCAACTCCTTTCCCCTGCCCAGCATCACCTCTCCTCCTATCTCACTTTATCTTCTTTCCTAAATGCATCACCACCTGAAAACCTAAATACATATATTTATTTACATTTCTGTCTCTGTCTCCATGGCACTGCAAGAATCACATGGCTTCTCCTAGAATCACAGGCGAGGCCCATAGAGGTTTACTCAGTGAAGGAATGATCCACAGCCTTTGCTCCCCTAATTTGTTTCATTATACAGCCTATTACTTTTTTATGGAGCCTCTTAATTGTGCTCCATAGAAATGCAAACACAATGTCATAATAAGGGAAGTTCTTGTTCACAGCTTTTGGTAGACAAATCAAGAGAGGAGTTTTCAGATGTTTTCTCAATGAAGAGCATCCCTAGTTAAAGGGGGAATGGAAACAATGACATATTAGAATTCCTTCTACTATCACAGCTCTTTAATGCTCTGGATTCTTGGACTAGAGCACTTCAGAGAGACAAAAAGAGAATAAAGGTTCAATGTACATAGTTAAGAAATCCTATGCTACCCAGTCTATCAGGAACTAGCCAAGGAAGAAGCATCAGAGGAGCTGGTGGACAGCTCACACTGTTCATATTTCTTCCTTGATGATAATCTGTGCCTACAAGGTCAAGTTGTTGAGCCCACAAGCTACCTGCAGACTGTGGGTCTGGTTCCTACTGTCCTATACAATATATTGGCCAAGACTGGTGCTCGCTCTAAAAGGACCAAGTGATAACTAAAATGTTCTAGGATGATCTTACCATTATTTCCTCCCCAGAGATTTTCAGGCTCCCTTCCAATACCACTTTCTACACCAGCAGATAAGGCTCAATTTACCTGTCATGTAGGTGATTTTCTCCTAAGATAATTTAACTTCCCTGAATAGGGATCTTTGAAGAGACAGCAGACTGTCACTGGAAAAAGGAACATGAAATCAGACATCATGTGTCTGTTTTTTTTTTTTATTATTCATTTTTGTGAGATGTGGATCTCAAACTAGCACTCTGCAGAGTGATTTCAACTTCGTGTCAGCCTCTGGCAAAACCACGTAATAGGCTATAAGTTCATCAGGATCTCCTTCTCTTCTCACTCCTTTGTCCCATTTTTGCTCTTAGCTGACTTTCAACTATTTTTCTGTTAAATTGTCAGTAACTCAAGCAATGACCCTTCCTAGGGAAAAAGCAGAATTTCCCTTCTTAAAAGGGGCACTTGAAGCATAAAGGAATAAAGAAGGAAGGGAGGGAGAAAAAGAAGGAAGGAAGGAAGGAAGGAAGGAAGGAAGGAAGGAAGGAAGGAAGGAAGGAAGGAAGGAAGGAAGGAAGGAAGAATATCCTGATACTAGTTTGGCTAATAAACTGAAAAAAATACCTGAATATTTGCTGCAAGCTCTGAGGTCTGCCCCTGAGTAGGTGAAAACTAAAGTCAATATCTGGTGATGGGTCCCCTCCCTCCACCTACATCCCCACCTTCATCAGCTCTTTTCCAGGTACCACAACAGCCTCCAGACAATTCTCGTCCCTCTAGTGTTACTCCCATCTAACCCATCTGACGAGAGAGTTCATTAGCTTTAAGATCAAGGAGAGACTTCCCCGTATGCCCTATAAAACCCCCTGTTTTCCAAACCATCTCCTGCTTCTTCTCTCCTCCCCAGCCCTCCTTCCACCATATCAAACTGCTACAGGTTCCCTCAAGCACACGAGCAAATGGTTCCTTTAAGCTGATGATACTCTTTTGGTTTAGAGCTATTATCTCTTCTGCCACAGTAACACAACAGCAAAAAGTCCAGAATGGATGCATTTATGGTGGTCTCTGTGTCTAGACAGCAGTCATCTTGAGGACCTGTGCCTTCATTCATTTTCTGTCTCTAGCACCCTACACAACTATAGCACCCAGAAGGTGGAAAATACACAACGTTTCCATTCTTCAATTTTCTTCTAAACCTTGATCCCCCTTGAGAAGCATTATCGACCCTTGGCTGCACGATGCAGCATGAAGCTGCAGAGCTTTGGTGGAAGAGACCTTTCAAATTCACCGTCTACTATTACTTCACCTATAGCCAAAGGCCATTCATACCATCTTTCAGAATCTTGGCTTCTTCATCCCATTAAGAGTGGGTCATAATCCATAGGAAAGGAAGCATGCATTAAAGCTTCTTTTATCCAAAACCAGATCCCCTAAAACTATTAACTGATTCCCTTTTTCCAACAGTTTGCAGCGGTGACTTCCACTGCTCACATCAATCATCCTTTCAGCTGCTCTTGTGCATGAACAGCAGGGACGTCTGCATGCTCCGTATCAAATGTGGAGGATTAAGGCTGCATAAATGTGTTTGTACCTCGCTGCAGCAGGGAACACTCAGGCCCTGTTCATACTTTGCTTCATTCCCAAATTTAAAGAGTGATCTTCAGACTGACCAGCTTGATGATTCTACACGTGTTCTGACTGCCGTGTTGACAGTGTCCGAACCCAGTCAAACAGGAATTCCGAGTTCCTCAGCTTGATATTCAACGCCCTCGAAGCGGATCTCATTCTGCTTTTATGAGTCTTCTTTCTCACAACCCCTGCACGCACTGTAAACTCCCAAAACGGGGCCATTCACTGTCATTGGCCACAGATGTTCCACGCAATCTCATTTCCGTCCTGGTGTGCTATGGAGGTACTTTCATGTGGATTTAGGAAGATGCACTCTGGACCACGCTTCCCAGGCTCAAATCCTTCTTCCACCACTTACTGGATGTGAGAGCTTGGGCAAGTACTTAACTTTTCTGTCCTAATATTTGCCCAACTTTAAAAAGGGGATAAAAGTGCATCCCTCAGGGGATGGTTGAGAGGAATGTGTGTGTGTGTGTGTGTGTGTGTGTAGATGCAGGGATTTCTGTATACATGTATTTGTTAACTTGAAGATGGCTCACACCTCATGCTGGAATTATTTTAAAGAACATATACACTCATGTATATTGCTTAGATATTGCTTACAATACTTCTTGCATGAAGTATGAAGTTCTGGAATAACGTATGACTGATGTTAAGTGTTAACTATTGTTATTATTCTACATGTTCAATTCAATCATAACTATTCTTCAAGCCCATGTCATATGTTGACTTCTCTATTAAACAAATCCTTGTTCTCCAGGCAAAGGAGGAAGGGAAACTAACATTTCTTGGATGCAGATGATGGTGCAAGTACCTGTTCTCACATCAGTCCTCCTCACATCCTATACTGGTTCTGGGCATTTGGGAAACAAAATATCTGGGATGTAGCGGGCCAGTAAGTTGCCCAGCTTGGAGCTAAGATTTGAGCCCAGTCTGTCCACTGGTTCAAACCTCCTTCCTCCCTGTTCCACATGGTTGTTTCTCTCTCTCCTCTGAGCTGCCCTCATGCATGATTTCTAACTCCACCATGGCACTTAATATTTGCTACCTTATATTGTAGTGATGTCTGTGCATTTACCTGATTGTACCATGAAACAATACACTTTTTCAGAGAAGTATTTTAAATATATATATAAAATATAAATATATAATAAAATATATGTAACATGTATATTATATATTCCATTTTATTTTATTTAATCCATTTTATTATATATATATTATCGATCTGATAACCTCCATACTTGTCTAGCATTATATATTAAACATGTAAATATATATATTTACATATATTTATAATGTAAATATTATCTATTATATATATTGAATATGCTTTTTCAGGGCAGGGATTTATATACATTTACATATAAAATATTATATATAATATTTATATAATGTATATGTTCCATTGTATTTAATATAATCCATTATACATATATTATCCATCTGATAAACTCCTTACCTGTCTAGCATTATGTATTAAAAATGGAAATATTATATGTTATTTATATGTATATATATATATATATAGAATACACTTTTTCAGAGCAAGGTTTTATATATATAAATTTATATATCTATATACTATCCATCTGATAACATCCACACGTCTAGCATTATGTATTAAAAATGTACTTAAACCTAAACCATCACCTTATAGAGCCCATGCCCAACACTTCCCATTTACATCTTTATTCATTCCTTTGCTTTATTAATGGACACACTTGTTTCATCTATAAGAGTCTTCATTTTCTGAATGAATTTAAATTTTGGAAGAGTCTTTAGCTCTGCATTTAGCACAGGGTAAGATCCAAAGTATTTTAGTTCCTATTTTACTGAGTAAAAAAAAAAATTGTTTAAAAAGACCAATAAAACACTGCCGTGACATGAGGCCTTGACACTTTCATGGAACACTGAGCCTAGATTCTAGATTTGAGCTTGACTAGACTCCTTTGGCATGCAGGCAGAACACATGATTCTCAGAGCAGGGAGTACAGTGAAAAGCAAGAGTGAAATTCAGCCAAATGGGCTTCAATCTTGTCTTCATCACCCTGGGACCTGGGTAAGTATTTGAATCTCTCTGTGTCTTTGTTTTCTCCTCTGTGAAATGGGGATAACAGCTCTGTATATGTCAGAGGGCTGTCATAAGGATGAAAGGAGATGGTACGTGTTAAATACTGAGCGATTCCTGCATGCAGCAAACACTCATCGCATGTTCACGATTCATTTTCTCCTTCTCTTTGTTAATATGTCACTTGTCTGCATAGGATCAGAATGGGCTCACAGTATCCATGGGAGTCTAAGCGGCACACTGTCGGGGGCTGTGTTTCTGATGCTGGTCCAGTAATGGATGATTTCTGTCTCTCCTACTTCCATGCTCTTTATTCTCTTATTATTAATGGCTAGAGAAAGCACACAGTAGCTGTAACAATTAGGTATTAGAAATGTATGAAATAAAACTGACATCTCTTACAGAGGGTTTTCGAATTTACTCTCAACACTTTAAAACCTTGGTGGCTAGAAGCCAGGACCAACTGCTAGTTTACAGCTGATCGTGTTTTCTCATTCCTAACAGGGAGAAATTGCAGTTTCATTTTGTCGAAAATAAAGCACAATTCTTCAATGGGCCTCGTGGTTCTGCCAAAGCAAAGCCATGATCCTGTTTGGATGAGATGAAACCTGGGACCATGGCAAGTGGCCTGTGCCCAGAACAAGCCTGAGCCTGGGGTGGGGATGAGACAGACTGGGCCCTGGGAGGTGGGACCCTTTGCTGCAGTGCTTGCATCTAGACAAATGTCTCCACCAGAAACAAAATACAAGGAAACACTAAGGCACTAAAAATACCTGCATAGGGCTTCCCTGGTGGCACAGTGGTTAAGAATCTGCCTGCCAATGCAGGGGACACGGGTTTGAGCCCTGGTCCGGGAAGATCTCACATGCTGCAGAGAAGAGAAGCCACCGCAACGAGAAGCCCGCGTACCTCAATGAAGTGCAGCCCCCGCTCACTGCAACTAGAGAAAGCCCGCACGCAGCAACGAAGACCCAACGCAGACAAAAATAAATAAACTAAAATAAATAAATTTTTTTAAAAATGCATACATGTGCAGTTGGGGCAAATTACAGACAAGATACAAAAAGACCAAAAACCCAACTGGCACTTCTTTAGAGTCAGGAGCAAAAGCAGGGTACTGCGCTTACCCCCTGAATACGGCACCACCTAAGGGGTGGGCAAAACACCTCAGCCACCCGTCAGGCTGACCCCTGGACCCACCCCTACCCTCACCCCATATAAGGAACCAGCTGGCCCCGCCTCCCTCCCCCGCCCCCCCCAGGGAGCGAGGGAATGAGCAAGGGAGCCGGTTGCTTGTTCTCGCTCCCCCCTGCTGCAGCAGGAGCCCCAATACCACCTTGCCTGAATTTCTTGTCTGGCCTCTTATCAATTTCTATCGATTAAAGAGGCCAAGAACCCTAGTCGGTATTAGGGGAAACTGCATGCTGCCCCCTTTCACCAGGCCCTTAGAGAAAGCTCGGAGAAGTATGCTCCGCTGGCTTTGGAGCACAGGAGGGCTGGTAAGAGGTACCTTGTGGGGGCAGTTACGTGAGTCTCTGCAAAGGCCTTCTGAGCCAGGGGTGAAGGAGAGAGATGCTGGGCCAGGTCACCTGCTAGGAGGTGCTGAACCATGTGTAAGTCTAGGGTCTTTAATACGTGATCACCAGTTTGAAACTTTTCTGTGTTGTAATTTTCTTTTACTTATTTTCAAGCTTTCTTCTTATCTCCAAACCCTCCAGATAAGTTTTACCTGGACTTTAGATATTATAGGAGGGACCTATATTCTTATTTGGAGAATCTGGAGAAGTAGATCCTGATACAGCAAAAGGCCATGAGCCCTCCTGGTTGAGATAAAGAGTAACAGCCAAGATGGATTTGAAGAACAAGGAAGCATTCCTTAGCATCTCAGAAAACTTTAGAGGCCAGAGCAGTCATGGAAAATGGAGGCTTGACCGATGTCACCTGGGAATTAAGGGAAATGTGACACCTGAAGACCAGAGAGCTTGGGGACACCACCTTACACAGTCTCCACACTTTACCACGCAATATCCAATGGTAAATAGTCATGGATTCAAATCTAACCAAAATTATGCTCACTTAATGAAATGCTCCCATTTCTATGCCAAAATTAAATGATGAGGAGAAAAAATACAAATAAAATAAAATAGTAAACTAAAATAAAGTAAAATAAAATAGTACAGTAAAATAAAATAAAATAGTAAAGTAAAATAAAATAAAAGTAAAGTAAAATAAAATAGCTAATATTTGGAAATTGGTTACAGAGGAAACTAAGAAGCCAAACAACTTTTATGAGTGCTCTGAGGTCAATCTATACCAGTCTCAACAGTCTGTACATCCCAGAATACATTTAAGGAATTCTGAACAGTGTTAGATGAAACATGTTTCTTCATAATTCCTCAGATAACCTGAGACTTCAATTGTCAAAACAAACTGACCAAAGCATGGTTTGTTTGTTTTTCTCCCTTCCTCCTCTTTACTTCCTCCTTTCCCCTCTCTGCTCACTCCCTTTCGTTCTTTCAGTCTCTCTTTTGGCAAAGAACAACAGACAAATCAAAAGTCAGAGTTATTCAGATATTATACTTAGGAAACCTATCTGAACAAATTATTCCGAGCAGGAGCTGGGGATTTTTAGAGAGATGGCAGGATTGGATGAATACATTTCAATATGGGTTTACTTCTTTATGATATAATCTCAGCCTTAATTTCCAGTGTGGCTGTCAAAATACATTAAAACTTTTATCTCCATTAAAGAGATTTTGGTTCTGTGAACTTACTTAACTGAGCTATTTAGAGATTTCATTTAACAAACCCATTCCAAGAGACTTGTAAATACAACTGGCTTAAAGGATTAGCGGTTTTTTTAACTGTTTTCCTTTTAAAAGCAATCAAAGCCAATTTTTTTTTTTTCCATCATCAGGGGTAATTGTTGAGTATATACCATTTTATCCTGTTTGGATTATTTGACTTTTCCTTGTCAGCTTTTATAGTTCTTCATTCCTGCTAACATTTCTTCACAGTAAGCAATCTTGGTGTATAGTAAATGCTAACTGGCCCTTTAAAAGGTTCCCATGAGAAATATCTTAATGACTTAATTTAAATTTTCTGGGCACAAAGCAGAGATGAAAGCAGTCACTTCGCTTTGTGTCTGTCATCCAGATTCATGTCTTCCCTCACCTTTCTCCCCTTTTTTTTTTTAACATCTTTATTGGAGTATAATTGCTTTACAATGGTGTGTTAGTTTCTGCTTTATAACAAAGTGAATCAGTTATACATATACATATGTTCCCATATCTCTTCCCTCTTGCGTGTCCCTCCCTCCCACACTCCCTATCCCACCCCTCTAGGTGGTCACAAAGCACGAGCTGATCTCCCTGTGCTATGGGCTGCACCTTTATCCCTTTAAGCAACGTTTGATTACTTGTTCCTTGCCTTTTCCCCCTTCCTTTCCTGGTGCCTGGCCTCACCCTGCCTTTTTTTTTTTTTTTTTTTTTTTTTTTGGTGAGAACAGCAAGTACTCTGTATTAACGAGACAGTCACCACTTTGGATTTTCTACACAAGAGCTAAAACAAAAAACTCAGATTACAATAAAAAAGCACTGAAGTGGATTGCCAAAAAAACATTTGCCCAGTTCAAGTGGCAATTTACTGAGGGCAATGAGTAAAGAGGCTGCTTGTTTTGGTTCATATTGCCTGAGTTACGCCAGCTACAAAATGATGTAAGTAGGTCAATAAGTTGAACTCAACAAGATGACTTTATCAATTCCATCCGTTTTAATGATCACATTGTCTCCTTTCAGTTTCAATCTTCCTACGTGTTCTATTCTTGTTAACACAACTAAATTGTTAACAGCTTAAATTTTAAACTACCTTAAGTAGAACCCATCTTACACCTTATACTTTCTTCTTAAGAAATATTGTGCATCTATTATTTAGTAGGTATTTTTTTTCACACACTAGAAATTTATTTCAGTTAATTCCCTAAACAGTTTCTGTGAGATAGATTTAGATTTTTTTTCACACCTGTCTCTAAAAGAAGACCTAAACCCACAGAATTCAAATAACTTAGCCAAGGCACACTTCTGATAATCTGTAGACGCAGGATTTAAACCCATGCTGGTTTGGCTTCAAAATTTACATTTCTAGTGGGCAATAAAGAATAATATGAGAACCCACATATTGAAGTGAAGTGATGTCTAGCACAAATATTTGTTATCTCTCTGGCAGAAATACCTTTACAGAATTGTCTCAATTTCAGTCCTCTGCCTTTATGCTTTTCTTATCTCGTGCAAAGAATAATGTTAAGCTGCATCTTTGTCCTACCATTTATGCATCTCATGTAAAATTAATATACTGTCTATGATGATATTCAATGTCTTTATATATGAGTTTGACCAAATAATCCTTCTAATGATTCCTTCTTTCGATCATAGGAAAATCAATTAATTTACTATAAAGCTGAATGCTTATTTCTATTAGTAGAGGGGAACAGTACACAGACCAATGTGTTGCCATAATTGCCTTAGCTGCTAGAGAAATGAGTTTTTCCCAGGTGTTTTAGTGTACTCAGTTAGGGGGCTCAAACTATATTCTGCATTTGCATCTTTCATTATGTTCACCCCTAATTATGTCTTCCATGGTCTTCTTTCTCATGAGATGATGGGGGCCAACAGGTGTGGTCAAGGAAGTGAAGTGGGATGAGTGCCGCCCCACACCCTGGCTTTTCAGTAGAGAATCCTATGCTGAATGGTGAATTTTTCTGCATCATGGGAACAAATGTAACCAAATGTAGGAAGTCAGAATTCACTCATCAGGGTGAGCTACCAAGGTAGGTAAACAGGTGAAAGGTAAATCAGAGGGTGCAAATAGAAGCTAAAATGATGATAGCTAGATAGGTAAATAGATAGATGATAGATAGATACAGATGGATAGATAGACGGACAGATAGATGCATAGATAGATAGGTAGAAAGATGGATGGATGGGGGGAGGGGTGGGAGAGAGAGATACAAGATAGATAAAGGCAGACAAGGATTTAGGAGTTGACTTGGTCAGCAGCTGGATTATCCAGCGCCAGGGAGAGGAACTAACATATTGTTGTCAATAGAAAGACTGAACAAAATTCCTCTCACTTTGCTATGTTTAGTTAGTCTTTGAGGCACTAATATCTCTGGAGGAGAGTCTGGGGCTGACCTTTGCTTCTGTAACCAACCAACGTTTTCGTTGTTGTTGTTGCTTTGATATTTTATTGTAAACAATGGGATACAGATGCTTCTTTGCATCTGTTTGCCTGTATATTCTCTAAGAAACTTAGGAATGCCTTGTTTCTTGTCCCAAAACAACTGATTCAAGAAGCTCCATTACGTGAACAATTAATTTGTTAATTATATGTGTTCCTTTTGCCTGTCAAAAACAAAACTAGTCCTCATGTGAAAAATATAGAAGCGAAAACATATTTCAGAAGGCAAGAGACATAACCTATGGGCTAATGAACCATACCAGGGACTATGTGAAAAGTGTCAAATGACTTAAAAAGATGGTAGGAGTTGTGTGCTTATTACTGTAAACAATCAACATTCTTTAAAAAAAACCCTCCAGAATTTTATTTCTGAGTGGGATCTGAAAAGGAGGACTGTTAATTATATTACTATTTCCAGCAGACAATTGTTTCTCCCAAACTGTAACAACATATTTTTTAAGGCAAAACATTTTATTAAACTTTTAAACTCTCTGCTTGCATTTCTTATCTGTGCCTAACCATGACAGCACAGAAAATGATTTTACTCATTGGCTCGTTTTATTTCTAGCTCTGTTTCCTTTCATTTGGCCATACTGAGTTTGTTGAGTTTGGCTCTACTGAATTGAGGTTTTGAAAAAGCAGGAAATATGGGATTTTTAATTTTTTATTATATATTTTTAACTAATTAATCTATTTATTTATTTTTGGCTGCGTTGTGTCTTCATTGCTGCCCACGGGCTCTATCTAACCACAGCGAGCGGGAGCTACTCTTCGTCGTGATGCACCGGCTTCTCATTGCGGTGGCTTCTCTTGTTGCAGAGAATGAGCTCTAGGCACACGGGCTCAATAGCTGTGACTCGTGGACTCTAGAGAGCAGGCTCAGTAGTTGTGGCGCATGGGCTTAGTTGCTCCGCAGCATGTGGGACCTTCCCAGACCAGGGATCGAACCTGTGTCCCCTGCATTGGCAGGCGGATTCTTAACCACTGCGCCACTGGGGAAGTCCCCGGGCTTTTTTTGTCTCTTAGGTCCCATGGAGGTAGTTCAGCCTCTTTGGTTTGGGAATGGATGAACCTTGAGCCTCTCTGTGTGCCAGGCATTCTGTGAGGCACGGGGGATCATGGTAAGCACAGAAATGAGCCCTGGGCCAGGAGCTTAAAGTCAGGCCAGGGACAGGTATAAATCTAACACTCACACGAATGAATGCATGGTTATGAAGGGTAAGGAATGGGGGTATATAGATGCTCTGGCTCAGGGAATGCCTTCCCAGGGAATTGATGCTTGAGCTGAGGCTGGCTCCCTGGGCTTCTTAAAAGACAAGGCTTTTTTCTAAACATGGGGAGGACATAACCCCCTGAGGTACGATAGGTTGCATTTATTCAGACATCACCACAGAGATGCGCACTTTCCACGCTGCAGTGGTCCCTGCAGGGCTGTGCACTGCTCCCAGGGTTCCGGTTGCTGCTGCCCTGACTGCTGTAGAACACGATTCCTCTGCAGCAACTAGGTGCTCTCAGCCCCAGGGGCACCAGCCCCAGCCCTCCCAGCACAGCCCGAGGGCACCCTGACTCAAGCCCAACCCTGGAGCCATGTTTCCTTGGGATGCCATCCATGCTCACCAATGCTCAAGTGAAAATGTGAGGAGTTAAACCTTGGAGGGGCTAAGTGATCAATGATGGAGAGAGTTTATGGATCAATGTATATCCCCTTAGTCCTCTGAGCTCAGTTAGCTTAGAGGGCAATAGCTTCCTAATTCTCCTATGAAGACTTTGAAGAGATCTGGCCAGCTTGGCAGCCCAAGTCTTTGTAAGGGCATTCTCCCCTCCGCCCCTCCCCTTGCCTTCACTCTTGCTTCTCTGGAAGTGCCTTCCTCAAAAATAGCTTTGGCCTCAGCCTTTGTTTTCTAGGCAAGACTGATTAGGAATGAGGGGGGAGGTGGGCTGTGGACTTAACACAGCACTGGTCTCCATTCTACTTGTTTTGATCTCAGAGTACAAACTCAGAGATAAAAAAGGAAAAATAACCCTTCATTAAAAATAGTGGATTCTAAGAAAATTAGCAGTTGGACAGAGGAGCCCACACAGCCAATGCTTGGCTCTGCTGTCCCCAGTTGAAGGTTGACATCCCTGGTGGCTCTGCACTCATCAGGTCACAGCTGGAGTATGGGGGGCGGGGGAGCTGGTACATTTTGGGGGAGCATCCATAGGGCATGATCAGAGAGGGTACAAGACTTGGAAGACATTTGGAAATGACATGAGGAAAACAGAAGCCAGTGAGGCCTGTTATATTGAGAGAAACACACAAAGTGTGGGGCAGGGGGTGGTGAAAAGGAGATTAAAATGACCATCAGATAGTTATTGAATTTAAAATAGATAACCAACAAGGACCTACTCTATACACAGAGAACTCTACTCAATATTCTGTAATAACCTTAATGGGTAAAGAATTTGAAAAAGAATAGATATATGTATACGTATAACTGAATCACTTTGCTGGACACCTGAAACTAACACAATATTGTAAATCAACTATAGTCCAATATAAAATAAAAATTAAAAAAAAGAAAGATGTATAAACTACAGAAGGACAACAAATGGGAAGAAGTTATCAGTAGTAATGCTGTTGAAGAATGGAAGAGACTGCATGATGGGGTAGCAATATCACCTGTAAGCTGTCAAGTCTCTACAGGGATGCTAGTGGAGAGTGGATTCCTGTGGAGGGTAAGAAATGGGTTGGACCATTGCCAAGGTCACTTACAATGGGAAGAGTCTGATCCTGTGTTTCAAGCAAGGTTAGTACTTCATGTAGAGGGAACCTGTATTGCAAGGCTATTAGGGTCATGGATTTCCATTCCTTAATGGCCAGAAACCTTCACACAATAGAAAAGAAATGTAAACAACAGCAATCTTCAGCCTTAGGTAATTCTTAGCAGCTTTCACACAAATGCAGGCATTTGGTTCCAGCAGACTCGGTGAGAGAGGATATCTTAGCTCCATCCATCACTGCCACAAGAAATATGACTCAATGCTCAAAGTCAACTGACTACATCTCCTGGTGCATTGACCACAGGCAGCTGACTTATTCACTCACTCACTCATTCATTCATTCAACACACATGCTACTCACTATGGAGATACTGGTGGAGGATGTACTCTGTAGGAATCCACAGTCCAAAGAAAGGAAAGGGGACAAAAGAACACACTGTCACTGAGCAAGATAAAGAAAGAAGTGAAGGGAATTCCCTGGTGCTCCAGTGGTAAGGACTTGGCACTTTCACTGCTGTGGGCCCAGGTTCTATCCCTGGTTGGGGAACTAAGGTCCCACAAGCTGAGTGGCACAGCCAGAAAAAAAAAAGGGAGGATTGGGGAAGGTACTGTACCCCCATCCACTCCAGGGTTAGAGTGCTCGGAGGATGAAACCATATACAAGTCCTTTTTGATTTAGTCTCCCAGGTCTCCGTTGAGTCTCAAAAGGCTGACTCAAGAGTTAATGGTTAGGGGGACTTCCCTGGTGGCACAGTGGGGTTAAGAATCCACCTGCCGATGCAGGGGACATGGGTTTGAGCCCTGGTCCGGGAAGATCCTACATGCTGTGGAGCAACTAAGCCCATGCACCACAACTACTGAGCCTGCACTCTGGAGCCCGTGAGCCACAGTAACTGAGCCTGTGCACCACAACTACTGAAGCCCAGGCACCTAGAGCCCATGCTCCACAACAAGAGAAGCCACTGCAATGAGAAGCCCACTCACCTCAACAAAGAGTAGCCCCCACTTGACACAACTAGAGAAAGCCCACGAGCAGCAACAAAGCCCCAATGCAGCCAAAACTAAATTAAAAAAAAAAAAGAGTTAATGGTTAGGAATGTGAAGATGTAGAAACAAAGAATAGCTGTTGGGCTGGGAAACTGGTAACAATTTCGACTACAAATCAGACACATGCAGAGTCACTGAACTCCCAGTTCCCTGAGGGATACAGATAAAGGCCTGACACACATTCCTAAGTTGTTTTTATAGGAAGCTGACCCCTGCCAGATGGAAACTGCTGACTGCAAGAACACAAACCCTAGACCAGTTGAAACCAGAAGGTTGATGATGCTTGAACCTTCACCTTGATGCCAACCAATCTGAGAATCATGCGCAAGCTTATCACATACCCTGCGGCCCCTCCCTCCCAGTGCCTTTAAAACCTCTTTGCTGAAAGCCATCAGGGAGTTTAAGTCTTTTGAGCTTGAGCTGCCCATTCTCCTTGCTTGGTGCCCTGCAGTAAATGCTGCACTTTCCTTCACCACAACCTGGTGTCAGTAGATTGGTTTTACTGCACATGGGCGAGTAGTCCCAAGTTTGGTTCGGTAACAAGGACCCTTCTCACTTCTTGGGAAAGGGACACTTTACTTGTCTGGAGGGATACATGCGATTGTTCTCAGTCAAGAAGGAAGCACAGATTTCTTGAATGTAACACTTAAGATGCTCAGGTGGGCCTGGAATTGTATCCTGATTCTGTCACGTATTACTTAAGCAGCTACCGTAAAAGCAGATTCATTTACCCAAAAAATATCTTTGAGTGCCTACCCACATGGCAAGCATTGTGAAAGGTACTAAAAATCGAGTTATGAAAAGAAAAAAGGAAGACACAGACCCTGTCCCCACAGAGGATATAGTCTTATGGGGGAGGTAGTCATTAATTGCACACTAATTTTCTTCAATACATATAGCACAGCTGTGATGGGTGAGTGGCATGGGGGCCTAGTTTGAGCTTGGGTTCCATTGATAATAAGCACTTAGCTCTCAGGACTGATATAGGTGTAAAGTGAAAAGTGATATAGGTGTAAAGTGAAATGATGCATGCAAAGTGTTTAGCACGGTGGCTGGCAAAGTGCATGATGGAATCGTGCACTATTTACATAATGTTGATACCAATGATGCTTTTTCCTCTCCATCAATGCCTCTGTGGAGAAAACAAATGCAATAAACATCCTCATCTACCAACACGACTTTTTTTTTTCCCCTGATTCTCAAGCTGGACTTTCCCTGCACATGTGCAAAACTAATTTATATCTTCAATTCACGTTCAAATGAAATGTCCTGTACAACAAAAAGTGAGGTATGGCGGGGACCTCTTGCTCAACAGCTGAATTCCTGCCATTTGCAAAGTGACCTCTAATCATTTGCTAAGGACCAGCTGCTTCTGTGGAAATTCTCAAGCCGTGAGGCACGTGGCCCCTATTTGAGTCCATGTGGCATCCTTCTCTTTTTTCTGGATTCTTCAGGCTGTCTGCAAGCTCACCTGTCAGAAGTGGAGCCACAGATGGGAAAGACAGGCAAAGTGGAGTGAACAGAAAAGCATGGTGGGGGCGACTTTGCCACTGAGAGCATCCTGCTCCTTTTCCCTTGTAGCTTATAAGACTGAGGGAATTAAATCACAGAGGAAGAATAAGACAAATCCACAGCTTATTTAACATGTCTATGTGTTTGTCTACTTAATCACTGGAAGGGTATAGGTTATAGATTTAGATGAACTTGGATTAAAGCTTACTTTCCTTTTCTAAATCTGTTTCCTCACCTTTAAAATGAAGATAATGTGCCTTTCCCAAGTGGCGATTAAGATGCAACATATATAAAGGTCCTTATACATAATAACTACTCAGTAAATGTCACCTCCCTTCCTTCATGCCCAAAGTTTACCTCTCCTCTCTATACTCTATCTGACATCAGATGTTAAACTCTCCGAAATAACGCAAAAAAACGTCCAATTTCCCCACTACAGCGATACATAAATATATATTTCCATATAAGAAAGAGAAGGGAGACGAAGTGCTAAGGTTTATACATAGGTAAAATTTTATGCAATGTGACTGTGTAATCTTCATATAGCCAAGAATACTCATTCTTCTGAGGCACACTTGGAATGTCTATAAAGGTTTACCGTACATGATGTCACAAAAGAGACCTCCATAAATTCCAAAGACTTAACCACATATAGACATATGTTCTTTGATCACAATACAATAAGATACAAAACAAAAAATTTAAAAATTATAATTCTGGAAACTCAATAACCCACTAATAATAAACCATGGATTAAAGGGGCACTAATAAGAGTAATTATCATATGCTTAGAGCTGAACAAGTAAAAGACACCACATCCAAGCTAAAGCATTACCTAGAGGGAAATTTGTAGCTTGGCTGCATTGATTACAAAATGTGAGGGCATGAAGGTAAGTGAGCTAAGTCAAGCAGAAGAATATGAATCCATCATATCCTGCAGGACCTTATTATTATCAAAGAGAAATAAGCATATTTACGTGAAACGATTAGAAAATAAGATATATGGTGATTATAACTCATGAGTTATAATTCACTGAGTTCAAGCAAGGTAGAGAATGTGCCAGTAAATCATTTGGCATGAATTAGTCTTGACTTCATTACAGTACTGCAATATTTACAAATAAGGAAATGGAGGCTCGGAGATTTTAAATAACAGCTAGCAAATGGTGGGGTTTTACATGAAGCTCACATTTTGTTCTGATGTGTTTTTTCCAATCTGCCACATCACATTGACATCCCTGGACTACAGGACCCAGCCTATGTGGTTGTCAAGACAGTGCTGTCCACTGTTAGGATGCAAAATCAGTCCTTGCTGCGGTGATGAGGGAATGTTTCCTGGTGCAGAAAGTCTGAAATGGGCCTCAAAAGACTGCTTGAAGCTGGAGAGTTAGGAAGAAGGACATTACAAGCAAATTGCATAGCTGTGTCTGTAAACTTTCAAGACCTCAGTTACCCTGTCCAAAGATCCAATACTAACATTTGCTTCAGGATGGGGATGGGATTGTATAATAAATCAAGGTAATGTGAATGCAGATAGGAGGCTCCAGGGAACTGTTACGATTACTCCAGAGATAATGATTACCAAGTGTTTTAAACTCCTCGAAAGGAAGGTGACATGGAAACACACACAGGGCCATTGTGATCCTTGGGATCGGAGTGTGGGACCAAGGCTGGGATGCCTGGAACTTAAATGAAGGCATATGTGCAGAAGACAGCAAAGCAAAGGGAACAACTTAAAGCTGGTGTAACTCTGGTCTATTTGAAAACTTGGCATTTCAAAATACATACTTAATTTCATTTCAAGAAAATGCCAGAATCTGAAGAATGTTAGGAACTCTTTAAAGGGAAAGAAAAAGGACAGTTTTTCCTATGTTAAATATCTTGTTTTGCTTTAAAAAAAAAAAATGCAGGCTCAATTTTCAAACTTCAGCTGCAAGAATTAAACCAGAAGGAATCCTTAGCATCAATCAAGCACTGAATAGTTTGACTTAGGATTTGTGGGTAAGAAAAAATGGCAGGAAAGTATTTTAAGTGCTTAGTTTTTACACTTTAGAATGTTCTTTCAAATGTAAATCTACATATACATATACAAATAAATATAAATGTATATATCCTCCAAATAATCTCGCTTCTAGTAGGTGTCATTATCCTCATTTTACAGATTAAATCAGACAGTATATACGAACGTGTCGGACATCTCAGGGCTTTTATGCAAAGGTCCTCTATCATGATTTCAGTTGTACTGATAGCGAATCTAGGTTAAAGGATTTAATCAGGTTTTACAAGACCGTGAAGCTGGAGAAAGGAAGGAACTGAAACGCAAACCTGTTGTTCAGATTTGTAAAACCACCCCGTTCTGCTTCCCTAGGTAAATGCACTCCCCCGCTCTCCAAGAAGATAATTTTCTGCAATATTCTCTCCCCTCAAATCACCAGTACTCCCCCTCACTCCCACATGTAGCTGATGACTTCAGATTTTTAGAACACAACAGAAGCAGATAAGAGCAAGTTCATCCTCCCGGCCCCCAAGCCACTTCCCTGCCTGAATCCACACACGTGCTACCTGCTTCCAGGGCAGTAGCCGAGCCGGAGTCCACGCTAGCGCAACCTAAGCCCTTTTATGGCGTATCTTAACCATTCTTGCTTTGGGCAGTTATCAGCTCCCTTTTAGTATCAGTTTTCTCTTTCTCCTGGATCCTTCACTTGGGCATGCAAACATGCCTTAATAACCCTCATCTCTTTGCCAGAGCTGCTCCAGGTCTTTGCTCCAAACCTGTCAACCCCCCAACCTTTAGCAGGAGTGAACCTAAATCTTTTAAGTCAAAGGGTCCAGAGATAAGAAAGGAAGCTACACACACACGAAAAGAAAAAACACAAGGACTTCACTGGCTGTCCAGTGGTTAAGACTCCCCCGTCCAATGCAGGGGGTGCAGGTTCGATCCCTGGTTGGGGACCTAAAATCTCACATGCCTTGCAGCCAAAAAAACAAAACATAAAACAGAAGCAATATTGTAACAAATTCAATAAAGACTTTAAAAATGGTCCACAACACAAATATCTTTAAAAAAGAAAAACAGATGGAAACAGCTGAGACCAAGATGGCAACAAATCTGACTTCCAACGGAGGCTGAGCCTCATTATGCGCTGATTTTCCTACATTAGCATATTAAATGATAACCTCCCGGCAGACATTAAGGACCAAAAAAGGATAAAAAGGGGGTGGCACCCCATTCCCTCTAAAAAGCTCTGCCCCTCCCCCAGTAGATTAACGCATTAGCCTCGCTCCCCCTCCCTCTGTCTTTTTTTATGCGGGCTTCTCACTGTTGCGGCCTCTCCCATTGCGGAGCACAGGCTCCGGACGCGCAGGCTCAGCGGCCATGGCTCACGGGCCCAGCCGCTCCGCAGCATGTGGGATCTTCCCGGACCGGGGCACGAACCCGTGTCCCCTGCATCGGCAGGCGGACTCCCAACCACTGCATCACTGGGGAAGCCCTCCTCCCTTTGTCTTTATTCGTTAAAATTAAATCCTTCCCACCATGTGAGGGAGAAGTTGATCTGTGAACTTTGTTCTTGCTTCTCCATTCTTTGGCCACTGAATAAAGCTTGTGCTGTGTCGATCTCAGCTTTAGTTTCCTTATTCACCTACTCAAACCCAAACAGAAAAAGAACGCTCCTCGGTGGAGGCAGAGAGCCTCGCCAGGACAGGGTCCATACACTTAATTCAGTAACAATCTTACAAAACAACTAACAAACAATGCAAACAATAAAACTGGATTCCGTTTCCCGTTGTTGCTACTGCCCTGAGTCTCTGTTTCTCGGCTTTGTCGCCTCCTCAGTATCAGCCCCTCCTTGTTTTCTTAATCCTTCACTGTCTGTCTTTATAGTTTGCCCCCTGGTTCTGCCATTCCTGTTTTCTAATTGTTGGGAGCCACGGGGCTCTATCAACCTGAGTTCCATTCTCTTCGTCACCTGCAGCAAGATCTTTTTCTAGATGCTCTTACTCAAACCCATGGCTGGAACTATCAGTGATAGGCTCAGTGATTCCCACGTCTGTATGTCTAACCTTTTAGCAAAACTATTTTCATGTCGTGCTCCACATCTCCTGGGCTAAGAGGTGGCTCAAACTTTTTAGAGCTGAAACAAAACCTTCCACCCCCATGGTTCCACCTCCTGACAAAGCATCTCTTGCTCAGTACTTACTCATCTCAGTAATGGCACCACCGTGTGAAGATTCCCTGAAGATACTCAGTCTTGGTCAGGCAGGTTGGGACCTGGGACCTGGGACCCATTGCGGCAGTGCTTGCATCTGGACAGAGTCTCCTCCAGCAACAGATACAAAGAAGCTATAAGGGACTAAAGATAACTGTGCGCATGTGCAGCTGGGGCAAATTGTGAGCAATAAGATACAAAAAGATACAATAAGATACAACTGCCACTTCTGAGGTGCCAGGAGCAAAAGCAGGGTACTGTGCAGTAATCCCTGCACTCAACGCCACCAAAGAGGAAGACAGACCTCCTAAGCCACCCCTCCGGCCTGACCCACGGATCTGCCCCCACCCTCACCCCATTTAAGGGACCCGCTCAACCCCTACCCTCGGAGAGGCAGCAAGGGAACCTGTTACTTGTTTTCGCTCCCTACTGCTGCAGCTGTGGGTCGTAATAAAGCCTGGCCTGAATTTCTTGTCTGGCCTCTTATCAATTTCTGTTGATTAAAGAGTGCAAGGACCCAGGTGGGTCACATTGGGAGCCATCCTATTACCATCTTGCCCTCACCCACCGAAGAGAATCAATCAGCCTTTCTCATGGGCTCTGTCAAATATGATCACTTTAATTATTTCACTGTTGCATTCATGTCTGAGCCGTGATCATTTCTGTCTTGAGCTACAGCCAAGACTTCCTAAATGGTCTCCCTTCTTTCCCTTTTGTTCTGCCTGCTGTTCATTGTCCTAAAGTGGGTGTAATTGTCCTAACAGGTGAAATAAATCATGCTACTCCCCCATGGAAAACATTGTGTGGGCAGCCTCTGCCGATTGGCATGAAGTTCAACCACCCCCCCCCGCCCCGCCCCACCCCGGTTTTTACCAAGTTCAAGACCCCTGCATGATTTGCGTCTACCTTGCTCTCCATCATTCTCTCCACCATGTGCACTTGTCTCCAGCCACCCAGCTACGTCAGACTCCCATCCATCCCTAAACACACCTATTCTCCACCCTTCAGGTTCTTTCTGGTTAGCACTCACTTTTGCCAGATCCACTTTCTCCCCCTTGGCCTCCTGTTTTGAACAATTAAGTATCAGCTCAAGTGCCAGTGTCTCAGAGATTCCAACTCTCCCTTCCCCAGTAAAATATCACTCACTCCATTTTCTAAATCATTTTCTAGCACATTGATCAGTGTTTTCCTTTTTTGTCTGATGCATATCATTATCTAAAATCTTTTCTTTTTTTTCTTTTTTTTTTGTTGTATTTGTTTTCTTTCCAGCGGCACATGAATTTTGCAAAGACCCGGGCTCTGGCTTTGATAGCTGTTCTATCCCCACAGTCTATGACAGTGCCTTGCACTCAGTCAGTTCCCAAAGAGTATTTGTGTTAGTGACTGGCTGTCAGCTCAAAGGAAAGGGGAAAAAAATTATTTGGTACAGACTTTACCACAAATTTGCAAAGAGATGATATAAAGCCAATGTGAGGAAAACAGTGAGCAGTACAAAATACGTAACTAAGTGTTAAAATATAACATATGTATGTTAAATCCTATAAGGAATATGCTTATTTGATGAAGATGGAAATGAACTGAAGTCTAGGATTTATGCTTTCAGAGAAATATAGCAATTATCTGTCTACCTTTCTGCCATGGTATGGGGATCTTATACTCCCCAATATGCCCAAAGACAAATTCAATACAAATTGGTCGGTACAGTGAAAAAGTGTGAGCATTGCAGGAAGAAAAACCTGACTTTGAGCCTTAGCTCAGCCATGTACCAATTCTGGCAGTTTTCCTTATTTCTTGGACCCTCAGCTTTCTCATCCTATGAGACTGCTTTCAAGATTAAATGAGGTGGTACACCAAATGCAGTGCTTGCCATATGACCAGTCTCCACAAACTACAGTTAGCTGTATCTGGAATAATATCTTCAAATATTACAATGGATATAAAATCTGCAATAATTCCAATAATTCATCCATAAACAGGATAAAGTTTCCGGATATACAAGGCAAATGAATTGTATTTAGAGTGACAGAAAAACAATTTTAAGAAAAACCATAAAACAAGCACAAGACAAACAATGATGCTAACCCAGGTCTTAATTGCAATTCTGGTTTATGTATAATCTCAAGGAAAGGAGTTTTCACAACTGAAGTATGAGGAACAATGTATTCACATTGTAGCCCCTGACCATCTGCTGTCACTGTCATTATGTCCTACCATTGATACATTCTGTTACCTACATTTCTGCCCAACCCTGTATCCGTTTTCAGGATAGACTCCTCTTAAGAAGCTGCATTTACCACCTCCAGAAACAGAATCCTAGGGCTGGATGCAGGACACTGTCCCTGGTGTAGACTTCTCAGGGAAATCAGCACAACTGTGCTGCTGGATCTCACAAATTAGCAGTAGCAATTTTTCACAGGGCATTGGAGGAATCAAGCCTCCTCTGCAAGATAATTCATATGCAAAGTGAGCACGTTCCCTGGCATTCTGAGAAGGAACATTACTTCCCTCTATCAAGATGTAAACAAAGACTAACAAACAACCACAAATGTTAAAATAACTGAGGTCAACAATACATCAGCACAAAACAACTTCCAAGAATAATAGATGTATAAATGCCTACACACTGTGCCTTAAAAGTTCCACTCCCACGAAAGTAAATGACCCTGTAGTTATTCTCACACAAGTGTACCACGATAAATTTGTAAGAACTGTACTATTTTTGAAATATGAAAACCTAATGGACATCAAGCTGATTGGCCAAAAATCAATAAAATAGTGGTGAGACCAAATAATGGAATTTTAAAGAGCTATTGAGAAAAATAAGGCAAAGGTACATGTGATGATAGGAACATTTTTAAAAATACGCATTTTTTGACATGTATATGATTATGCTTGTATATGTAGAGAAATAGCTGGTAAAAAAAATGCAAAAATACTAAAAATAACCACTTCCATTTTATATATGTTTAATATATATTATGTATAGTTTGTGTGTGTGTAAATGTATTATATGTGGTTTCTTCCATAGAGTGAGTTCAGCCTTTCTTTTTCTTGTCCTCATGAAGTCCTTAATTTAAGAGTAAACAGTTTTTTGATGGATATATGTACCTAGACCAGTTCAGTCTTCTCAGACCATCTAATAAATATTCTAGATAAGTATCAGCCCTCATTTACAAAATCTTGTGAGCATATGACATGTGATGGTGCCAAAACGAGTACAAAAGGAGTAGAAATCCAAAAACTAAATTCTCAGGAATTAACATCGCCTTCTAGAATCTCGTGTGGCAAAGAGCACGGAACCAAAGGCTGGCTACTGACTCAACCAAAAGCCTCACTTGAATCAAAACAGTACTTAAGATGTGGCACATATATACAATGGAATATTACTCAGCCATAAAAAGAAATGAAATTGAGCTATTTGTAATGAGGTGGATAGACCTAGAGTCTGTCATACAGAGTGAAGTAAGTCAGAAAGAAAAAGACAAATACCGTATGCTAACACATATATGTGGAATTAAAAAAAAAAAAATGTCATGAAGAACCTAGGGGTAAGACGGGAATAAAGGCGCAGACCTACCGGAGAACGGACTTGAGGATATGGGGAGGGGGAAGGGTGAGCTGTGACAGGGCGAGAGTCATGGACATATACACACTAACAAATGTAAGGTAGATAGCTAGTGGGAAGCAGCCGCATGGCACAGGGATATCGGCTCGGTGCTTTGTGACCGCCTGGAGGGGTGGGATAGGGAGGGTGGGAGGGAGGGAGACGCAAGAGGGAAGACATATGGGAACATATGTATATGTATAACGGATTCACTTTGTTATAAAGCAGAAACTAACACACCATTGTAAAGCAATTATACCCCAATAAAGATGTTAAAAAAAAAAAACAAAAAAACAGTACTTAAGATTTGCATATAAGGTGGGGATGAAAGTTTTCCTGTCAACATCATGCTCAAATTTAGCTCAGAAACTCCTATATTTCCTGGAACTAAAAAACAAGTTTAACTTGTAGCTACTACATTCTCTTTAACCATAAAATTTTCCAAAATAAATTTGTTTTTTTTTTCCCCAGTGACTTGCATTATTCGTCTTCAGACGCATTATACTTATTTTTGTTGGCAGAGATTATCGGTGGCTTCTAATATGATTTCCTCTACAATCCCTTAGTTTCTACACATACTATACTCCTAATTCTTCCTCTCAAGGAAAGAGTGACTCATACACTCACCTTTAAATACATGGGAAGAGAACTTTTTTGAAGAATAAACCCTTCTACTAGAGCAAATAATTATTTCTTGTGGCAAAGGGGATTCATAACTTAAATGACCATCTCCTCTGTTACCTACTGGTGAGCTTGAGTTTTGCCTAACCCATTATCAGAGACAGCTGGTAGTATCTGCCTCTCAGGCTGCATTTTTTAGGACTATTAGCAAAGATTTACCCAGCTTCTTTCTCCCCAGGGACTTTTATTTTAATCCCTCACATTTCTTACTTGAATGCTATAAAATCTAAATCTTACTCTGATTCAAATACAAGACACAGCCTCACACCCCCGACACTGGGAGAAACCTGTTTACAGGTATCAGTATTTCCATTTAAACACAGGAAATTAGTTGAAGAAAATAAATCAGTAGTGCCTTCCCCAGCACTTCTCTGGAGGTGTGAAGCCTGGGTCATCCAAGAAGTCTCATTCATTTCTCGTTACTTTCTTAAGTTTAAGGGAAAAAAAGCTTGGGCCATCTGAACCCTTTGTGGAAGCTCACACCAAAGTAAATCTCTTCTAAAAATTGGATATTAACACGGCATGACATGCACATAAAAAGGCATTTATGCAACCACAAACTGCTGCTATTCTCCAAAGACCATATTTTAGGATAATAATATCACTTGCACATTCAACTTGGTGTTACACACACACACATACACACACACACACACACACACACAGGCACAAAGTGCATACAGTTAAGTCCCCTACATATGAACCTTCAAGTTGTGAACTTTCAAAGATGCGAACATGCCTTGGCGTGTCCAGTCACGTAAATTAGTTCACGTGTCTGGTGTACATTGTCACGTGCATGCATCCTCTACAAGTGGTTCTGCTTTTGTGTACTTTAGTGTACAGTACTGTATAGAGTACAGTATCTTTATTTCAAGCCCAGGATGTCTGGAAGCAAGTGATTTTCTTTATTTGAGGAGGCACTGTTAGTTTTTGAGGCACAGGACCCCAACATGTAACAGTACACGAGGGTTGCAGCAGCCATTCAGAATGCAATCCAGTGCTATCGTGTCATCTATGATAAGAAAAAAAGAGCTACTACCCAGACATCACTGGATTGTTTTTTCAAGAGGGTAGATAGAATTAAATCCAGCAAGGAACCAGAACCTGTGCCATCAGCGTCAGGCATGAGTGACATTGCAGCTTGCCCTCCATCTTCTATTGCTGACGATCCTTCAGCTCTATCATCTCCCACCTCCTCTCCCTCCTCCAGTCAGTAACTCTTCTTGCCTGTTCACTCGATGCCAGCCCCTGGATGCCAGCTGTTGTACTGTACGACTGTACTTTTCAAGGTACTGTACTCTAAGATTAAAAATGTTTTCTTTATTTTTTGTGTTTATTTGTTTTTTACGTATTATTTGTGTGAAAAGTATTATAAGCCTATTACAGTACAGTATTATATAGCCGACTGTGTTAGTTGGGTACCTAGGCTAACTTTGTTGGACTTAGGAACAAGTTGGACTTAGGAACGTGCTCTCAAAACAGAATTCGTTTGTATGCAGGGGACTTACTGTAGTCTAATGTCACAGCATCACAGCATCCTGGCATGTCAGGTTAGACAGGCCCTTAGGGATCCTGCAAAACTCTTATCCTAGCGGGAAGAACCTTAGCTGATCAGCTCCAAAGTGATCATCCCTCTGTTCCCGAACACTGCCTTTTACCTGGAGTGCAATGCCTTGTAAATAATAATTGCAAGCATTTTTTTTTTAAATTCTGAGTCAGCATTTACTTCCCAGTAACTTTTATTATTGTTCCTACTTTTCCCTTTGGGAATAATATTAAAAAGAAAAGTTTATATGCTTTATTATAGATTTTCAATAAAGAGAGCTCAATTTTGTTACATGAATGGCAGCTGTCACTCACCCACACCTCACCTGAATTTGTGATAAGCAGCATCCCTCCATTTCCACACTGGCATGTATGGTTATTTTGAAACTAAGGGCAGTATTTTCCTCTTATTCCTCTTAAAATCCGTTTTTTTCAACCCAACTCTCCCAGTTAATTAAATTGCGGACCGATTTTCTCTTATCTACTTTATTCTTCTTCCTTTGGTGTTTCATATCTTATGAAAAATTTATCTTATGAATTCATCAGTGTTACTACTTAGTACATTTTTTCATTTTATCTACATAAATATATAAGAACGTGTTCATCTGGATTGATCTATTTTTTTCTCTGAACTTTTATTTTGAAATAATTTTAAACTTACCAAAAATTGCAGAAACAATACAGAGAGTATCTCTCTGTGTACTGCTCAGCCAGACTCCCCTAACATGCACAACTTGGATGAGCACAGTAGGATTACCAAAACCAGGAAATTCTACTGGGGTCATCCTATTACCTCTACTGTATTCTGAGCTTTTATTTTACTAGATCATCCATGACTGTCCCTTTTCTGTTCCCGGATCCAATGCAGGATCCCACATGTCATATCTCCTTAGATTCTTGTGATCTGTAATAATCCCTCATTCTTCCCTTGCCTTTCATGACCCTTTGAATTAAAGAGTACTTCCTGGTCAAGTATTTTGTAGAATGCCCTGCAGGTTCTGACTGATGTTTTCCAATGATATTGAGGTTATGCATTATTGGCAAGAATGCCACATTGTACTCTTGCCAGGGCATCCTGCTGGGGGATGGTGATGTTGATATGATTTATGATATGATATGTTAACCTCCCTCACTCAGTTATGGTGGAGTCTGCAGGTTTCTTTATTCTGAAGGGATTATTTTTCCCTTTGCAATTCGTAAATATCTTTGGAGAGATGCTTTGAGATTTTGCAGATATCTTGTCTGTCCTCCAGCTTTTACCCACTCATGCTAGCATCCATGGGTGATTATTGTCTGCTTGTTACTGTGGTGTTCTCATGTTGATTTTCTATTTTGCCTACTCATTCTAATTTTGTTAATTAGAGCTCCTCCATAAGGAGGAGCTTTCCCTTCTCTCACTTTTTATGTGTTCAATAAGTTGTTTGGATCAGGATGGACTCCTACATATTTATATTACTCTATGGGTTATAATCCAATATGGACATGTTTTATTTTGTTTCTCAAATTGGTGCAGCTTTGGGAGTTCTTTTAGCTGGACTCCTATCACTCTGTGACATGCCCCCATTCTTCAGTACTTCTTTACTTGTTTTGCATCACAGGATGCCCCAGGCTTATCTTTATTCTACCTCCCCAGCTCCGATATCCATCACTTTTCCAAGGATCCCTGGTTCTTTTTATTGGAAAATGATGTTAGAAACCAAGCTCTTGCCATTAGGTGTGCTCATTCCTAATGGAGTAGGTCTGACTTATTCCTGATGACCTCTTACTTTCTAGGCACTCACATATCATTTATTAATTAAGTCATTCTCTAATTTTGCCTAGGACACATATTTCATTCACTAAGCATATATTTTATGGACTCTTTTACTTCTACTTTTACCTTTACTTCCCTGGAAATGAGGACTATTTGGGACCATTCCCAGTTCCATCACATCTGTTCTCCATAATTCCTGAAAGGATTGTATTGACTAAAGTGCACTCAGTATCCGGAGATATAACACCTCCAGAGAACAGGATCCAGGAGGTGTGAACTCATTTAGAGCAGCTAGAATCTCTTTTGCAATCTCTCTACTAGTTAGAGTTCAATTCCCTAGTGACCATGTTGGTTCAGTTCTTTCCAAGTGAAGAAAATTATATTTGATAAAAAAAAAACTACACAATGTTCACTTTCTGCTTGGTTCTTAGAACATATTCCTCCTTATATAATCTTATTTTCCCTAATATAATTTTTTTCTTAATATATCTAATTTTAATCTCATTTTATATTTAAAGTTTAAGAATTTATCTTTACTTAAAAGTAATCGCAAGTCCCTATAATATAAGGTCACTGTAGAATAAAAAATCCCATAATGTCATAATCAGAGATATATATTGTACCTTACATGTACACATACACCCATATAAAAAATATATACAAAAGCGAGATTACACTGAATATATATTACTACATCCTGTTATTTTCATCTAATATGGTATCGTAGGAGTAATTTCACATGTAAAATTAATTATAATTTTAGTAATAGCATAATAGATCATTTTAGGTATTCATTAGAATTAATTTAACTAAATCTCTATTACTAGATCTTTAGGGTTTCTTTTTTTTCAGTATTGTATCATTATAAGTAACACTGTAACAAATATCTTCATACCTAAATCTTTATCCACATATATAATCACCTCTTTAAGAAAGATCCTTAGGAGTAAAATCACACTGCTTCTAATGTAGCTGAAAATATATTTAATACAATTGAGAGTGTCGGTTTATTTTGTTTTCCTTTGTACTTTTTTGAAAGCCCCAATTATTCTGGGGCTTTAGGCTTCTAGATAGTATTTTTATAATCCTGTGCCATGCTGTTGCATTTATCTTTAATGGTGTGTCTTTCTTTACATAACTTGTGAGTATCTTGCTAAAATCTGGGTTTATCTATGAATTCCTCATGCAAGCATTTCAAATATTTTAATTCCTCCTTGTCAACTCAATTGTTATGGTCATTGGTGACCTTTTTTAAAATCACATTTTCATATTGCAATATCTCCCAACTTTCTTGATAAACTCCTTTTATAATTGTCCTTCCTGGGAATGATTATCATGGTCATCATTGAAATAATGTGCTAGAATCCTTTTTACGGATGAAGTCCAATGCCTTCATGAGTCTTCTACTGTTTCTAATTTATAAAGCAGCATATACTTGTGGATAAGTAGTAGTTCTCTTTATCCTTCCTTATGCCTTTCAAGAGTTTAAGGTTGACTGCAAAGCAAATAAAAAAATTATCAAATGTTCCTCTCTACACTGAGACTCCAAGCGAATGTCAAGAACACAATTCTCTTTCAATGCAGTGGTGCCTTCAGTATGTGGCTGTTCTGTTATCTGTCTTTGGGCTGCCATATCCTTGTCTCTAGTTTGGACTGTAGTATATTCCCTCAAGGAGATAAGTTCTGTTGCCTTTGTCCTTTGAATGTATGCAAAGTTCAAATGTGCTTAAACCATCAAGTTTAAAGAATTCTAGATGGTAGCATATTTTCCTCCCATGCTTATTTGCTATCATTTTCTTTTTTTCATTCAAATTCTTTTGGATATAGTTATGCTTCCATTCTGTGTTAATGATGTCATATTATTAATCTTTTGTGGAAGTGCCAGTTAGTACAGTTTTATCTGCAATAACACAAACCCTGAGTCAGCTTGCTTTAAATAAATGAGAACTGAATACACTTTAGTAAGTTCAGAAGTAGGAAAAGCTAAGGTTTGGTTAATTGAGTAGTTCTATGATATCTTCAGGAACTTGAGTTCTCTACAATTGTCCTTAATATCATTCATGGGTTCAGCTTCATCCTAAGGCTGAGACACTTCATTGTCAGAAGTTGGCTGTTAATAATAGGTACCAGGCAACTTGTTTCCTAGGTCTCTTAAGTAGGAAAAATTATACCCCTCCAGCATAAAGTATAAACCCTCCTTTGCAGCCTGATTTGAAAACTTAGGACATACGACCCTCCCCAATGCAGCAGAGTTCCGGTACTTTTGGCTCCACCCCTGAAACTGGGGATGGTATACACACATTCCATCTACTCCTTTATTGCCGTAGTCTGAGCATCTTTTCTAATGGTAAGTTAAGATCATATATATGATTCCCTATATCACTCTACCTTTACTGTTACCCAACTTTATTCTTACCAACTACTGCAATATTTCTGAGTCTTTTAGTTGCATGAGCCCCACACATTTATGTAATCTATGTATTTGTATCTGTCAGAGAGTGTTCATAATGCATATTAGAAAGTGAAAGTCTATGGGAAGCCCTGTAATTAAAAATACAAGTCTCTTTTGACATATTTATCAGAGCATTTTCCAAACTTATTTGATCATGGACCTCTCATGTTGTATATTGTTTCTTTGATTTTTGTTAATAATGTTTCTAAAGAGGACTCCTTGGGAAAAGCTTCTGTATTGTATATAATTGTTATTTTAATTAGACATTTTAGCTCTCATTTCATACTTTGGTAGACTAAGACTATTCTGATAAGAATTCAGATGTCAGAGCAAATATATTCTTCCCATACCCCATGAGGTACACTCAGTCTCCAGCCAAGGGCATCTAAACCATGATTATGAAAAATCAAATTGTGATGTCAAATATCAAATCCATCACCAGCAATTTGCACTTCATATCCCACTTTATTTCCCTAATTCTCTCTCCTTTCACTTGGAATGGTAAGTAGAAAACTGAAATGTCCCAGATCTTCAAGAGTTCAGTCTATTCTCAAGGACCTTACAGTCTCTAGAATTGTTCAGATTTCTTTTGTCAGCGCTTTCTGTTCTCCCTGTGACTTTGAGAAGAGGCTGGCAGTCAGTGTTTTGAAAAGTCCTAAAAGCAAGTTCCCAGTGGACAGGACCTGGCATCCTCAGGCTATATGATGGCTATTTCTCTGGGCTCACACAACTTGCCATGATCCAATTACTTTTCTTTCAGCCATTTCAACCCATTCTCACATTAATGTTACATTGCTCTCATTTTCCCCAGATCACAAGTCTAACACAGAGGGTCCAGACTTGGCATGCCATCCACATACAAAGCTTGAATTTGGCAGTTTCTTTTCCTTTGTGGAGTATTTTCTCACTTGATAATTGTTTGAATCCCTTTTAGTCCTCAAGTCTTTATATATGTTTTCCCCCTCAAGGTACTTATTTTAGCTTTTTAAGTTAGGTACGTGCTCATTATACATTGACTTGCTTTAATTAGAGTGAGCACTGATTAATTAAAAATATTCTAGAAGTAACTGTATTGTCTCTTTTTCCCAACAACCTTGCAAGGTAAGTATTGTTTGGGCCACTTTATGTTAGAGGAAACAAAAGCTGAACTGACCAGTGCCTGTGACCAAACAGTGGGTAACTAGGGCACTTTGAACCCAGATGGCTCTGAATTTAATTTGATACTCTTTCTACTAAGTTCAAGGGAATTGCATTTACTGGGCTTTAATGTGCATATAGTTAAATCACTATACATGTAATTAGGACCACCTCATGTTTGTCCCATGGAGATTTTTTAAACACACATACATGTTACATATGTATGCATACCATTTGTCAGACACTTTCTATGTGTTGAAAACCACAGCAAGCTCTTTAAAAGCTTCTTTTTTATTCTTAGAACACTTTATGTGGTAAAAATATGTCATTGCCTATTTATTGTGTCATTTGATACTTACCAATCACAATTTGACAAATTACAAAACTGAAGCAAAAAGTTAAAATAGTTTTTTAACCCTAGCCCCAGTCTGGAAAACTTTTTAACATCCAGGATAGTTTTTTAAAAAAATATCAGTGTCTGCATCCCTTCTTTAGAGATTCTGTTTTAATTGGTCTGAGGTGAGTTTCCTGAGATGAGTATATTTTTAAAAATCTCCCAGGTTACATCCAACCTGGAAAAAGCATTAAGAGCTATGAGATTAAATGATACAACAAAAACCACATACTTGACTGTTTTCAAGTAGATCTACAAACTCCTGATTCCTACCTATTTTTTTTTTCTTTTAAGCTCAGTGGCCTGCAAGATTGTTTTCTTTGCAAATGTACAAAGCCATTAAAAGACACTGAGATTGAGCCCATGACTCTTCTGAAACAATTAGATGGTGGGTAAGCTCTCTTGCTCTGTTTCTCCAGGAAGCCTCTTCTCTCCTCACAGCCCCCAGTTCCTGGGAAAACCCTGAGACCTGAGGGAACCTTGGGGGTCACTCAGGCTGGTGCCACCAAGTTGCCCACAATACCGTTTCTTCTCCTTGTATTTTCCCTTTTCAAATTAAATCAGCTTATCGTCAACCTACCAGCTATCAAGCTATTCAATTTTGTTTGTCTTAAACAGACGACAACTTAACATGGCTAAACACTGAATGGTTTCTCATTGCAACACTATTTACAATAGCCAGGACATGGAAGCAACCTAAATGTCCATCGACAGATGAATGGATAATGAAGATGTGGCACATATATACAATGGAATATTACTCAGCTGCAAAAAGAAACGAAATTGGGTGATTTGTAGAGACATGGATGGACCTAGAGGCTGTCATACAAAGTGAAGTAAGTCAGAAAGAGAAAAACAAATATTGTATGTTAACATATATATGTGGAATCTAGAAAAATAGTACAGATGAACCTATTTGCAGGGCAGGAGTACAGACACAGATGTAGAGAATTGATGTGTGGACACAGTGGGGGGGAAGGGGTGGTGGGATGAACTGGGAGATTGGGATTGATATATATACACTACCATGTGCAAAACAGGTAGCTAGTGGGAACATGCTGTATAGTGCAGGGAGCTCAGCTCTGTGCTCTGTGATGACCTAGATAGATGGGATGAGTGGGGGTGGGAGGGAAGTCCAACAGGGAGGGGATATATGTATACATATAGTTGCTTCACTTCGTTGTACAGCAGAAACTAACACAACATTGTAAAGCAACTATACCCCAATAAAAAAAAAAGATTTCCTACTCAATTCTGTACCCCTAGCCATTCTGCTTCTTTGCCCAGAATGACAATGCCCAGTTTCTTCTTTATCTTTCTAGAGGTATCCTATACTTATACAAATTCTTATATATACATTAAAAAATTTACAGTATAGCACCATATATACACTGTTTTGCATCTTGCTTTTTTCTGATGAATAATACATTTGGATATCTACCCATATCAGTACATAAGATGCTTCCTCATTCATTTTTATGTCTCTGGGTATTCAATCATATCTCACTCTTCTACTGATGGACCCTTGCTTGGTTTCCAACCTTTTGTTACTACAGGAAAGTTTCTAAACTAATTTATTCCATTAGTTTTCCCATGTGAAGTATATTTCTAAGATAAATTTCTAGAAATGAAATTGCTGGGTCAGAGTACACACATTCATAACTTTGATGGATATTACCAAATTGATTTCTTTAGAGGTTGCACCAATTTTCACTCTGACCAGCATCTCTGAGAATGTAGCTTTCCTTATATCCTCACCAACACCATGTGATATAAATCATTTTGATCTGACTGTCAATCAGACAGGTAAAATGGCTTTCTGGCACGTTTTTATTTTGCATATATCTTATTATGATCAATTTCGTAGAAGCCAATTTTAAAGCTGTATTTTTGGTTTTTCTTATAGTAATTCTCAGCCTTGCTCTAATCAAACATGCTATTTTATTGTTGCAATTGTTTGTTTCAATAAACAATTGGCCTTCAAAGGCTAAAACATGGGCTAGCCAAGAAATTTAGCCAGCATTTACAGCACTTTTATGTCAAAAAGATCAATTAGCATGCCATGTAACTGAAGTATAAATACACATTGAAATGCATTCAGTATAGAGCAGGGACGCTCCCTGAGCTTCACATCCTGTTTGTGCTACATCTTTTTTTTTAATTTAATTTTTTATTACATTGGAGTATAGTTGGTTTATAATGTTGTGTTACAGATTACCATGCTAAGTGAGGTAAGTCAGACAGGGAAAGGCAAATATCATATGATATCATTTATATGTGGAATCTAAAAGGACAAAGAATGATACAAATGTGCTACATATTTGATGGGAAGGAAACGTCTGCTCAGATTCACAGCGCTGAACAGCAAGTACATTCAGAAATCATCTGCTTGTCCCCTTCCAAGACTTGATTTTTTTTCCCCTAAGTAATTGCTCTTTGAATGAAGGTAATTAAATGGAGATTAATAAAAGACTTAGCACTTTAGAAAGTTTTGTGAATTTCATAATTTTCAGTCACATGAGAGAGCCAAACCCAAAGGATGGAGCACCGTTTACATACCAGGGTCCTCAGAAATCAATGTATGCTAGCATACAATTGTCAGATCAGAGATAGAGGCCAGATGGGCTAGCAGAATGCATAGGATCATGCTGCGGGGGGCCAGCTGGAATCAGAAACCAGACCTCCAGTCCTCAGCATCAAGGTTTCTCTTTACCCCTCTCTGCGTTTACCAGTTCAAATGCACATGTCTCTGTTCCTGAAGCAACAAACTTAAACTAATCGTTACCCTGAAGGGTCCTTCTGAATTTCTAATCACATTTTTTCTTTCCTCTGACTCAGTATCAACGTGTACCCTAACATGATATTGACTTACCATGTCTACCCTTGGTGGGTACCAGTCTACCTGACCCAGATCCCCCCTCAGGACCGAGCCTCTCATTCTCTCAGCTGATGGGGATGTTGGCACCTGAAAACCTCAGGATGAGTCTCTTTCTGGGAATTGCCTTTGGCAGAAAAGAACCATCTTGCCCAAGGTCATGTTTCCATCCTAGAGCCTGCAACCTAAGGCCGGTCTGTGTCTGTGGGTGACTGGAACAATGTCCAACCCTCTCTTCTCCATTTGGACAACTCTGAAGGGCTCTCCCAGCTCCAGAGATTGGTGAGACCTTGGTTTTGACCGCATCACAGCCCTGACTTCTCCCTCTCCCTTGACACTCTGCCTTCTCTTCAACGGTTATGACTTCCAAAGCACCTTCAAAGAAGCCTCCTACATACTAATCTCTGTCCCAGAGTCTGTTTCCCAGGGAACAATACCAACACCCAGCATACCTGTCTAATTTGGTGCACTAGTTCCCTGGTACGTGCATACACTCGCTGATTATATTAATTGACCCATTCAACATCAAGTTTTCATTAAAGAACTTGTCATGTGCCATGAAATGACCAGGTGCTGAGAGTATAGGGGTTAAACGAATGCCAAAGTAGCAAGTAAAGGGTCCTGGGCCTCAAAATGAAAAGTTTTGTCTGGTAAAGAGGAAACTTAATGAGCATGTGGTCACTGCCTTTGAGTATGTCACTGCACCTTGCTTTCTGCAATGCCAGGAAATCCCTGCGCTGGTTCTCTGTCTTGTACACATCCCTGGTTTAGCAGTTATTGTATCATAAGTCAGTTTCTCTGATTGTTTTCTGCTCAAAGAGACTGATTGACACACAGTTGGTGTGGCTGCATATAATGATTGAGGAGTGATTGAATACAGACAGAAAAATAATATATGGTCAATTACTTATTGACAGTGCGGCATGTGTTTATTTGGGATAAAATCCATTGCTAAGCAGTGGAATGTAGACTGAGGTAGGCAGAGGAGGGGCAGAATGTACTCCCTATAAGGTCAAATCTGAGGTGGACCTGGAAGGCTGAAAAAATTGAAGTTGACAGCCAGCTAAAGGCAGAGTTATCCAGCCAGCGTGCTATCCTGACCAGGGGCAACAGTTTGCTTTTTCTAACTTTAGGCACTGCAATCATCCTTGGTAGAGAAGCTAAAAGATGTGCCCAAAGTTACTGAGGTAGACAATGATTAAATAATCAGAATGAGAGCCTAGATTTTGGAATGGTTGTGAGAGATACAAAACTAAGCCCAGCTTTTTGTTGAATTTATGGTAAGACATACCTTGCTTACAGTAGGACTTAGCCGTTTCTCATTAATGATATTTAAGGTGTTGGATTTCTATGGATCAACATCTGTGGAAACATATTTCTAATGAGAAGTGCTACAATCATTGAGTATGTACATATTTCAATGGAAACAAGATATTACCTTTAATTTTGACATCTTCTAAAGAATTTGTTCTAATTTTATCATATTTTTATAATGGTTTTACCAAAGATAGTTTTCAAATCATGTGACAATCTTGACTCTATCATTTGGTCAAAATATATTTATCCTTACTGCCAAGGATCAGAGAGAGGAACTTTTGTTTATATTTCACCTACAAGCATTTTTTTTTAAAGATGTTGGGGGTAGGAGTTTATTAATTAATTAATTTATTTTTGCTGTGTTGGGTCTTCGTTTCTGTGTGAGGGCTTTCTCCAGTTGCGGCAAGCGGGGACCACTCTTCATCACGGTGCGCAGGCCTCTCACTATTGCGGCCTCTCTTGCTGCGGAGAACAGGCTCCAGACACACAGGCTCAGTAGTTGTGGCTCATGGGCCTAGTTGCTCCGTGGCATGTGGGATCCTCCCAGACCAGGGCTCGAACCCATGTCCCCTGCATTAGCAGGCAGATTCTCAACCACTGCACCATCAGGGAAGCCAAACTACAAGCATTTTTATCACTCACTCTTAACACGCATAGAATTATAAAATTCAGGCAGGAAAGGAAGAGTCACTTCTGTTTCCATTGCAGATGCGTTAACACTGAATATGCCAAATGCTAAAGGGAGCTCATGGGGGTAGCCTTTCCAACCATGGAAAAGAAATGCCCTTCTTCCTCTTCCATAGCCATGACTTTTTATCATGCCTAGTAAATACAAATTAGAAATATCCAAGCTTCATTTCTTTTTTTTTAATTTTTAAATTTATTTTTATTTATTTTTGGCTACATTGGGTCTTCGTTGCTGTGCACAGGCTTTCTCTAGTTGTGGTGAGTGGGGGCTACTCTTCTTTGCAGTGCACAGGCTTTTCATTGCGGTGGCTTCTCTTGTTGTGGAGCACTGCCTCTAGGCACGTGGGCCTCAGTAGTTGCAGCACACAGGCTCAGTAGTTGTAGCTCACAGGCTCTAGAGAGCAAGCTCAGTAGTTGTGGTACATGGGCTTAGTTGCTCCATGGCATGTGGGATCTTCCCGGACCAGGGCTCGAACCCATGACCCCTGCATTGGCAGGTGGATTCTTAATCACTGCGCTACCAGGGAAGTCCCCAAGCTTCACTTCTATGTTTAGATCTCTTAAGTTGGAAACATCAAAATGGACCCTGTCCATAAAACTCACAAACTGATGCAGGCATTTTGCCTGATGAGACATTGAACTCACTCCTGAAAGACGGTCATCAAGACTGACCCTCTGGGTTCAGCTTTGCAATGAACTACAGGAAAGTTATTCAAATTTCCCAGGTTTTCTACGAAAGATGGCTCATGGCTCAGGCAGCACAAAGGGTTGATGTGGAAAACTTGGTCCATTGAGATGGTGCCTGCTGCCTGGGGCTGTTTGTTATCACACTGACCAGCTCTGCTCAGCTCCACCAGCACATCCCTCACAGGCTACCTTGACACTGCAAAAGTGAAGAGCAGGAAAAGAGGGCCTGGAAGCTAGGACGTACCTTTTATTATATTTTTTTGTAAAATCAAAATGATGTTCCCGCCTATGGCAAAAATGATACCTATTCCTTAAAGAGATATGGAAAATGAGAAGAGATTTTTAAAATTTACCTACTTGACCCATTTTCCAGAAAAACAGATTTCATAAATACTTTAGAGCCTGTATCTTCTGATCCTTTCTTGTACACATATGCTTAAATGTCTATTTTAATTTTTTAAAGTATCTCTCACTTCTTTTAGAAAACATAAATTATACAGAAAAGAAAAAAGTGATAAGGAAAAAACATTATAAATATGGAGTGTAGAGAACAGAGACTAATTTAAGAAAAACTATTCCTAAAGAAGAAAGAATTCATGCGTGGGACTAGAGTTATCTCTGCGACACAATGGAAATGAATCTTCCTAAACCGATGATCAGTCTTACTGTGGTATGAAAAGGCAGGACTATATTCATGCAAAATTTATGAAAAAACTCTACATATGGCAAAATCTGTGTTTTTAAAATAGAAGAATAAATGGAAAATAACATCTTGTCAGAAATAAAAACTAGATTCCGATTCAGAACTAAAGCCAACTTAATCTTCTATATATTACACAGTACTGAGAAGAAGCAAAAATGACTGACACTTTGCCCTAGGAAATGCTTGTTTCTTGAGATAAAACTGTGAACCAACTTAAATAACTATCTGATGAAGACTAACAGCTGGTCCATCAAGACTCACTTCAGGGTCCTTGATTCTCTGTGCCACAAAATCCAGAGGTATTGGGTATGAAGCAGTCCCAACCAATTCCCCCATTTTGCAAGATTGGCCTTCAAAAACCCCAGCCCAGGTGCTTAACTTCTAAAAATATTCTCCTCTGCCTTTCCCCTTCTGAGGCATGTGTAAGATTCTGACAAAATATGTTCTTCCTCATTACATTGGGTCTAATACATCAGTTTTCCTCAAACAATGTGCTTTTACTGTTCTCTTTTGAGGAGTTGTCAAAAGTACTAAAGAACAAAAATCACCTTTTCTCCAGATCCCTCATGCCCTGGACTAGTTTTTCAAGTTTGGGGTTTATTTTTTTCCCCTTCACCTTTTTTTTTTTTACATTTCTGCCATTATTTATAGTCTTTACTGCCTCCAGAGAAGGAGACAATACAATACATTCTACCCAGCCATTTTTAATTTCCTTTCAATCCTTCTTATTTAATCCATGTCTATTTCATCTCACCGTGGTGTCTCTTCATCCCTATTGATTCCTTATATACTTATGTTCTTGTTTCATTGGAATCATGTCTTCTTGAGTCTTGTTGAATTTTCAGGAGTCATTCTTCTTGTTCAGGAATAAATGATTCGATTCTGCTTGGTGGGGGGCACATTGTCATTGAAACCTCTTAGACAAACTTGCAATCTACAACAGATTTTATCAAATGCATCTCTTTTTTTCAATATTTTTAGTGGCTTATTTATTGAACCATAGTTGATTTACAATGTTGTGTTTGTTTCAGGTATACCGCAAAGTGATTCTGTTAAACATATATATCTATTCTTTTTCAGATTCTTTTCCTTAATGGGTTATTACAAGATATTGAGTAGAGTTCCCTGGGCTATACAGTTGGTCCTTGTTGATTGTCTATTTTATATATAGTAGTGTGTATATGTTAATCCCAAACTCCTAACTTATCCCTACCCTCTTCCCCTTTGGTAACCATAAGTTTGCTTTCTATGCCTGTAAGTTTGTTTTCTATGTCTTTGGGTCTTTTTAACTGAAATGTGACCCACCTTGTCCTCTCTACCTATGACTCTAAGACACTGAGGCAAGATGAAGCCCAAGGAAAACTGCAGTCCCCTCGAATCCTCCCTGAGGGTATTCTTGTCTCCAACGCTCTTTGTAGCTTTCACTTTTGTAGACGACCACTCCCTGAAATAAGTTTCCACCTGTGGGTTCTTTCTCTCCTTCCAAGTTTGCACTTCTGTTCCGCATTCCATGGGAATGGGAAAATTCATGTACAAATTTGTGGCACTGTGTTATGCAGATGTGGAGGTGGGGATGGTACATACTTCCATTGCCTCAATGCAGGTGGACAAAGGAGAAGTTGCCTGGGTTTCTATTTGAATCCCACTTTGCATTTCTGGTCCTAGGACAAGCCATGTTCAGGCAGACAGGTGGCAGTTTGTAGCCTATGCCCGGTTCTGTGATTTCCCTTCATACTCCATTTCCACCAGACTCCTAATCTGCAAACACATCTCCAGGTTCAGGGCATTAGTTTAACGTCACACTATCTTCTTGTGGTGCTATTACGACCTTCATCTTTTTTCTCTCTCTCTTTGTTCTCCTTTTTGTGAAAAAGTTGGGAAAGACAGAATGGAAGTCTGATCTAAGATTCATACCAACTTGCTAAGCCCCTGAGAATGAGGCAGAGAGCTACAAACTCATTGTATTGGCTCATAGTTGTGGTACCTTATGTTGAAAATGTGTTTCCTGGGTCTGTCATCTATTGAGATCCTTGTAGCACTTTGTAAGATGTCAGCTAGGTCTCTCCCTTCCCTGAAGACCTAGCTCAGCGAGGCCTGTCCCCAGTTCTGCAGGCCTGCCAAGGGTCAAACTCATCTCTTCCTCATGCTTTTCTCTTCAAGTTCTAAGTCTTCACATCCTGCTTCTCTCCCACCCCTCCTGGATCCAGGCCTGAAACTCAGCTACTTTATTGGATTTCCATCCTATTAAAAAAAAAAAACTTATAAGTATTTTATGAGTTTAATAACTTTACCAAAGATTTATGGAATTGGATGAAGGAGTCAATTCATGAATTCCCAGCTTTGGATTACCCTGCTGGCTCTAACTCTGAAGCAACCCCAAATGATGTTTTCTTGTCTCATAAGCAGAGCAATTTTACATATATTCAGGCCCTGGAGCCTAAACTTCCATCCAAAACGGTACTTATTAAATCATAGTTTTCACTACAGATGCTAAAAAAATAAAGAAAACTTTCTGTATACTTCTATATTTACAGCACCTTTGGATTGATCACCTTGCTTTATAAAGTCATCGCAGAAGCTCAGTGAAATCAAGTGACTTAACTTGCTCAGCTGCTTAGTAGAAATTCCCAAAGAGCTGTTGGAGGACCAGAGCTCTTCCTCTAGACAAGGCATTTCTCTTTTTCTAAGGCACTGGAAGCACAGATCTCCAGCCCTTGTCTTCTATATGCACCCTTGGTAAGCTTGTTAACTAAAGTGAGGCTCAGTTTCTCATGGGTGAAATGGAGATAAATATTCATGTAGAGAATAGTCACATGATCAAACCCTCTATGGGTAAAGCAGCCCTGAACAAACAACAAACCCTTAATATTAATTCCCTTCTTTCTCCCTCAATAATTCTCTTCTCAACGTGGGGGCCAGTATACAACTTCTTGTGTCCTAGGAAAATGGATCTTCATAACACTGTTTATTTCAGATGGATTTGGTGAAATGATGTAAAGTCATTGTAGCAGATAATTATCTTGTGTGACTCTCCTGTTTGTACATCAAAAGGTAGAAGTGAGCTGGCATTCTCCAGGCATTTTCTCTAGAAGGATGACTTTCCGCACTACTACATCTCAGTTGTGGCCTCTTCTTGGCATCTTTCTCCTACTTCCAAGATTACACTCAGTGTCTTTCCTCTGAGTATCCTCCCTTGCTCTTTCATTGTAGTTATTATGTTAAATCTTTTGCCTGTCTGCTTCTCCATGTAAATACCAGCTCTTATAGCAGTGTATTTATCATTTTTACTTTGGTAATAAAATTACAGAAATTGAATTATAAGTGATATCATAGACATTTGATGAATAAATGACAGTCAATCTCTTTTAATTCCAAAGCAAAATATTCTTTGGCACTACCAATTGTTATATAATTTACCCCAGATACTTTAAATATGCGTGTTCAGATTACTCAATAGATACAGGGAAATGTTACTTTTTTATTCTTGATATCGAGCAGGACCCTGTAAGGCTCCTGGGCACAAAAGCCATACAAGATTGGAGTAATAAATAGTTGAAATAAAAATATGATACACACACACACACAAAAAGCCTTTCTGTGTCCCCCATTTCTTGATTACAGGAAATAAGCTTCATTCAGCTTCCATGACCTTCCCTGAGTTCCAAGGGCAGATTCAAATAGTTGCTAATTAGGGAAGGGAGGGGATGCGGAGACAAGGGAGGAGCAGTCAAGAAACAATAGTGCAGCCTTGGGGCAGGGTCCTGTTCCCCCTCAAGGGATACACATAACAATATCTTTCAGCTGTTCTGCAGATACTGAAACCCCCACCAGGTAGGAGAAGGTAACTGTCTGCTGCTCACATGCACGTAGACCCCAGACCGGTTGGAACCAGAAGGCTGATGATGCTGACTCCCAATTACCTCACTGCCAACCAATCAGAAGATTGTCCACGAGCTGACCATGCCCCCTTTGAACAGTTACTATAAGATTCCACACTACCCCCTCCAGGTTGAGACACACAGTTTTGAGGACATTAGCCCTCTGTGGCCCCCTTTGCCTGGCAAAGCAATAAAGATATTCTTTTCTACTTCACCTAAAATTCTGTCTCTGAGATTTAATTTGGTGTCAGTGTACAGAGGCCAGGATTCAGTTTCATTCTCTACAACTGCCCTTCTGTTCCTCTTCTTATTTTCTCTATTCCTCAATCCCTTTGTTCTATTATCTCCCTCCAACCCCTTAACCTCAACATGCACTTCTTGCTTTGAAAACCCATTTAGATGAGCTTCCTCAATGTACCATCTTGAACCCACTCTTTGCACCTTCCATTGGCTCTCCCTGTTCATGGCTGAGATTAGAGATGAGACCATAATGGTTCTATAGAGCCAAAAAGAGCAATGCCAGGTTGGCTCACCTGTCTGCCAGAGAAAGTGAACTTGACCAATGGTAGACAGCCGGTAAAGGTATGGGGTATAGTCACAGAGTGGAAAGAGCCATCCCCACACTTGACTTCTGTCTTGACTTTATCCCTGACATTGAGGTGAAAGAAAGATGTTGCCCTGAAAGGGGTTACACCAGAAACCAGGACAATTTCAGAGATCTGTAAAGTGCTAGGGAAAGAATGTAAAGGATATCTTTGGTTTCAGGAAGACTCTTTTCTATGACATTTCTGCAAATACTTCTCCCAACCCTGCAAATGAATGAGTTTCTTGGTTTGATGTTCAAAACTTGCTCTCTTCTCTAGAGAAATGTAACCATCAAAGACACTATCTGCCGTGTACAGATAAGGTGATGTCTGGGGCTGGTACAGAGGAGTGTAAGCCAGTGTAAGTTGAAGTCTTTGGAAAAATGGAAAGTTTAAAGGGAATCATTTCTAATCATGAGCAGTAGCCTCCTTGGGGAGACACACAAAAGCCTGGCATGTCTATATCTTTAAAATGTCAGGTAAAGCACTGAAAGAGAAGGCCTTGAAAGAGAAGTTCATAAGGTAACCAGTCCTTGCTAGTACCTTAGAATGCACAAAGACTTCATTATGTGTGTTTTGAGGGCCCAGGCATTTTACACTTAATCATCTGTATCTGGGTAGAAATGTAATGTATCCTCAAAAAAGTTCTGTTAATTTGATTCAGAAATTGTTGGTAAGATAAGCTAGCAAAAAAAATTCACCTCTTCCTATTATTTTTATTAAAAATATACTGGCAAGATGTCCTCAAAAACTCTAGATATTAAAGTTTGTTTCTTAAGAGCTGTGAAAAATATTGAGAGCTTTGCGTAAATTTATTGAAGAAATGTAAAAATATAATAACATTTTATGAGTGTGGAGGTATAAGAACTGATCATGAAATAATGAAGGATTTAAAAAAAAGGAACAGGGCTTCCCTGGTGGCGCAGTGGTTGAGACTCTGCCTGCTAATGCAGGGGACACAGGGTTGAGCCCTGGTCTGGGAGGATCTCACATGCCGCGGAGCAACTAGGCCCATGAGCCACAACTACTGAGCCTGCGCATCTGGAGCCTGTTCTCCACAACAAGAGAGGCCGCAATAGTGAGAGGCCCGCGCACCGTGATGAAGAGTGAACCTCACTTGCCGCAACTGGAGAAAGCCCTCACACAGAAACGAAGACCCAACACAGCAAAAATAAATAAATTAATTAATTAATAATCTCCTACCCCCAACATCTTCTTGAAAAAAAAAAAAAGGGACAATCCATGTCATATATGTCTAGATATATATAAATGTACATTTATATACGTACTTAAATGTTTCAAAAATATAATGGATATTTTAGCAAACTAAGTTCTCATAGTTGGGAGGAGATTAAATTTTCCTAGTGACGCTAAGCTTGCTTGAAAAAGTTTATAAATCATTTTTTTCTAACAAATTTATTTTATAACTAAGACCTCATCCTTTTGATACTATCAATAGTAGCAAATGTCCATCCTCTCAAAGTGGATTTAAGTTGAGAAATAACCAGAAGTCATTTCAAAATCAAGTCTGGAGAACAGGTGAGTGAGCAACCCAGCTACACTGAATTAGGTTCACAATGACGAGACAAGGTGAGGGTTTCATTTGATGGTTTGCATTAGAGGTCTTAGATCATTCCAGAATAAAAATATCTCACAGTGTTACAACAAATGGAAACATCATTGAAATAAGGGTAATTTCCCATTTTGAAGGAAATGCTGCTTAACTGGAAGTATAATTTCTCATATGTTAAAAAGAACTAGACTTCTCATAGGTGGGATAGACAAGGAATTAGTGCTTTTACTAGCTACAGGGCTCAAAGAATTTAAGAAAAAGTACTAACAACCTAATAGATAGATGTGTAAAGGACATGAACAACAATTCACAAAGGACCCAAATCAAATGGCTCACACAAACAGGAAAATATGTAGCTTAAAGTAAGATTTTAAGCTAACAATGTCACATCAAAGCAACAATTCTATACAATCTCCACTTGTTATGTTAGCAAATATTAAATATTGATGATGATACCAAATTACCAAATGTTTGCAAGCTACCAAAGAATGAAAACACACACTTCTGGAAGGAGTATAGGCTAAAACAAGAATTCCTGAAAATAAATCGTAATTTTTTGTATGTATTTATATACATGGATATATAGAATTATATATGTAGATAGATACATAGTTACATAGATAATAGAGAAATGGATAGATGAATGTTGATGATAGATAGATGACAGAGAGAGAGAGAGAGGAGAAATGGATGGATGGATGGATAGAGAGATGAGTTCAGCAAAGCTGTGATATCTAAGGTCAATGTATAAAAATTTAATTTTATTTTCATTCATTAACAGTGGATAATCTAAGACTGAAATTCAGAAAATGATTTACAAAATAGTCAAATATAATAAAAATGATTAGGAAAAATGATAACAAGAGAAATGCAAGATTTGTGTGCTGAAAACTCCAAAAAGTGGTTGAAAGAAATTAAAAATCTAAGCAAATGGAAAGACAGGCTGTTTTTATGGATTGAAGGACTTAATATTACTAGGATGGTGATACTCCCTATGTTGATGAACAGATTCAATGCAGTCCTTATCACAGTCTGAATTTTTTTTTCACAGAAATTTATAAGCTGACCCTAAAATTCAAATGAAAATGCAAGAGAACCCAGAATAGTCAAAACAATAATGAAAAAGAAAAACAAAGTTGGAGAACTCACACTTTTCAATTTCAAAATTACTATAATGCTATAATGAACATGACAGTGTGATCCTGGAATAAAGATAGAAATATACAGAAATGGAATAGAATTAAGAGTCCTGTAATAAATCCTAACACTGATTTTGACAAAGGTGCCAAGACAATTCAATGGAAAAAGTATAGTATTTGAAACAAATGGTGCTGGGACAGCTGGATACCCACATGTAAAATAATACATTTGGATCCCTATTTTTTACCATTTACAAAAATTTACTCCAAATGGACCAAAAGATCTACACGTAAGAGCTAAAACTATAAAGCTCTCCAAAGAAAACATGGAGTAAATCTTCATGACTTGGATTACACAACATTTTTTTACATGTCACCAAAAGCTCAATTGACAAAAGAAAAAGCAATAGAGAAACAACTTCATTAAAATTGTTTAAAATGTAGATTAAAAAGCATTCATTAGAAAGTGAAAAGACAACCAACAAAATGGAAGAAAATACTTGCGAATCCTATATCTGATATGGGTCCAGTACCCAGAATATATAAAGAAATCTTATACCACAACAAAAAAGACAAATAGTCCAATTTTAAAATGGGTAAAGAATTTGAATAGACATTTCTCAAAATTAGATATATAAATGGCCAATAAGTACATTAAAAGATGCTCAACACCAGTTGTCATCAAGGAAAACCAAATCAAAACAATAGTGATGTACCACTTTACACCCTCTAGGATGACTAAAACATAAAAACAAAAAAAGCAGACAATAAGTGTTTGCAGGGATGTAGAGGTATTGGTACCCTCATATGTTACCAGTGGGAATATGAAATGAAGAGGCCATTGGGGAAACAGCATGTCAGTTCCTAAAAGATGAAATACACAGTTGTATGAAGATGAGGGGAAATAGGGAGTGAATGCTAAGAGGTATGGAGTTGTTTTTTTTTTTTGAGTGATAAGAATTTCTGAAACTAGACAGTGGTGATGGTTGCATAATTTTGTGAATATTCTAAAAAACACTGAACTATATGCTTTGAAATGATGAATTTTATTATATGTAAATGATATCAATAACAAATATATTTCTCATTTCATAAAACACTACTCATATGTTCACACACACCTTTCTAATTAAATACAGTCTCAAGCTCTTGGGGGATAAAATAAATCAAAGAGTCATCTGCTAGATGATGAAGACATTCAGAAAATGAACAGGTTGTGAATTCTGAAAACCACAATTATGTACTTCTTGTTCAGTCTCTAATTTCTCTGTTATGAGAAACTCTGTGGAAACATTATGTGAACTGTTATGGGTAAAAATTTTGAGGGAAACAGATTACATATGTGTGAGTTGTTTATGTCTGTGTGGTGTACATGTAAACACACACACATATACATCTTTTTAACTACCTAAGGTAGTGGCAGCAAAGGGCATTGTTTGCCATGTTAGTTATAAATTAGCAGCTGACAAACAGTCTGAATTAAATTACATGTAATATTATATAGAAATATCAGACAAAGTAGAAAACCCTGAGTATGGGAAATTGAGCTGTAGGGTACCTACCATATGACCCCACCATGGAGAGTGGTGCCAATGTGGGGAGCTTTGGTCCAGTCTTCTGCCTATCCATGCTTACCTCAAAATTACACAGGGAAATTCAGGGAAAACAGAGCAAAGCAACTGCTCCACATGGGGTACTTCCACAGCTTTCTTCTGTGCAGTTCTGTAAGCCTCACACTTCTCCCCTCATCGGCCTGTTAGGCTAGACGTGCTCTTCGACCTGAGCATGAGTTGGTAACCAGCCCTTAAGCACTTAACCAGCCCTTAACCATCCAAGACCCTCATGTCCTCCCTCTTCACTCTTCCAGACTTCTTTGTGTTCTCAAGAAGAGGTAGGAAGGAAGAGAAACAATAAACACTGAAGGAGGCCATAGCTGTCTTCTGCCTAGGGCCCCCATAAAGAGCTGGAGGTTGTGTTGGAAAAAAAGTTAAGGAACCATTCAAGCTTTGATGTTTGTATTAGTTTCCTATTGCTGCTGTAAAAAATTACCATAAATTTAGTGCCTTACTACAATACAAATGTGTTATCTTATCTGGGTTTTAGTCATGCCATATGCAGAGTTATTTTCAATCATCTCAGTAGTGAAATCAGTAATAAAATAACTTCTAAATTTATTATTTAATAAATGTCATTTCAGCTTTGAAAAACAAGTCTTGATATTTTCCCCTACCTTTCCACTTTGTCTAATATTAATTAGGAAAGAAAGCATGGAAGAACCATCATTTGTAGCTTATTTTTTTAAATTACAATCGATAGAGTTTACACATTTTAACATCTTATTAATTAGCAGTTTAAATTTTTCATCTATATCACTGTTTGTATTTCATTTAGAACTCGGAGGTGTTGTGTTTTTGCTAACTGATATGTTCCTAGAGTTTGTACTCATATGTAATACAGATGAATTATTTTAATCATCCAATTTACCCCCTTTTAGATTAAACAGCTGCCTATGGTTAAAATGGAAAAGAAACCAAAGAAACCATAACAATCACAACTCACAATCCTGCTAATGATTTTGAACTTCAAGACTCATACTATGACGTTAGTGACAGTGACCCAGTGTTGGAATTTTAAGTATGTCCCTATTTTGCTCACCACAATACCATGCATTTACACACTGAATTTAAGTAAGCAAGTGACTGATGGTAGTATTTATTCTAGGGATAATATTAGGGTAAACTTGAATGCACCTCAGTTAATTTTGAAAAGTAAATCATTCACCACGCTAACACATTATGATAGAAAAATATTTTCCGTACACTTTAGAGTTGATCTCAACTCACTGATGTGGCAAACTGTGGATTTCAAACCAACACTTAGATTCACATGTTTGGAACTTGTCTTATGTTCAGTAGTTTTCAGAGTACTACAAGGTCAAACAAGTTGTTATTTTTCTTATTGTTATGTCTCAATTTTAGCAAGTACTTCAAGCTAACTGGAACTTTGGGCAAATGTGAATGGAAGGTAAAACACACTAGAAATAGAAGGATAAAGGACAGTTTTACAGAGTATAGTAAGAAAAGGAGGCCATACCAAAGTATGAAGAGAGTTACCTGTGTCTTGGCAAAGTCGTTTCATTTATTTTTTAATTTTTTTAAAATAAATCATTTATTTATTTATTTTTGGCTGCGTTGGGTCTTCGTTTCTGCTCATGGGCTTTCTCTAGCTGCGTCGAGCAGGGGCTGCTCTTCGTTGCGGTGCACAGGCTTCTCATTGTGGTGGCTTCCCTTGTTGCGGAGCTCGGGTTCTAGGCACGCAGGCTTCAGTAGTTGTGGCACAGGGGCTTAGTTGCTCTGTGGCATATGGGATCTTCATGGACTAGGGCTCGAACCCATGTCCCCAGCACTGGCAGGCAGATTCTTAACCACTGCGCCACCCGGGAAGTCCTGGCAAAGTCATTTTAAATCTTTGGTCCTCATTTTCTCCTCTGCTCTATTCTGATTAGTGGTGAGGATTCAATAAGGTGGTGGATACGAAAAACACTTTGAAAAAGAATGACTACCATGTATTGATAAATGTAAAGACATATGGAGAGAGCTCTATCTGTTTTGTTCATGCATCCAGTACATTATTATAATTTTACTTATGAAAGCTGACATTTTCATAAGTGCCAATTTCCATGTCTGTTCAATTTTAAGCCCTTGTTCAATTTCACTGTACAATTCCTCTTTGGGAAAGTCAGAATTTTAGCATCTGTCCTCCCCCATGGTAATGACAGCAGGTACCCACTTCCACACAACTGATAATGAGCTTGCTATCATGTTGTCCTGGTTTCCACTGAGTTTTTATTTGGGTCACATTAATAGGAGTGAGAGGCAGTTGTTTCTTAGAAGCCTGCCTGATGATCCCATGATGGACATGATGAAAATGCATATTCTGACATAGTTAAAATATTTTAGAAAATAAGTGCATTCAAACTTCAAGTTATAACAAAACCTTCCATGGCTTAAAGTCAAAGAACTTCATTGCCTTCAATCCAAAGCCTTTGTGACTCTGTAATGTTTCTACTTTCCTTTCCCCCAGGTAGTTAAGGTATTTCAAGCCCAAGTTGCCTTATCCTTGTATGACTGGATCACTCTTCCCACTGGTTTCCTTCCCCTTCTCTTTCTCTTCTCCAACCTGGTCAGTGAACTTCAACAGGATTTATCTTCACTTGCAACTTTAATCACATGACACTCCTGCTTAAAAATCGTCAAGGACCTATCATGACTTATTGCTGAGTAAGTCCATTCAGGTTAGGGGATGGGAGGGAGCCAGAGTTTTACCATGTTCTAGCTGAGCCACCTTGGGCATGATTTTCAACACTCCAAAGATTTCCTTCACTGTAAAATGGATGTGAATTTTACCTCTCAAAGTTATGGCATGATTGGGCAAGGCTGAATAAATATAAAGCATTCAGCAAGATACTAGTCTTCTTCTCTTTCTCTGTAGCCCCATCTAATTCTGTCCCCCCACATGCATCCCAAGTCCCAGACAGACAGGATCATTGGCTTTTCTGTCACTAGAACCCCTAGGACCATCCATCCCTTTCCTGACCTGACTCATGACCTTTCATCCACTGGGAAGATCCTCTCCATCTACCATGTCCATGGGACCAAGTCATGCCCATCCTTAGAACACAGTTCCAACAGTATCTTTTCCATGAAAAATTTTATTCTCACCTGATTTAGATGTAAAGTTTCTTCCTTTGGCTATTTCTACCATTTCTCTTATATTCCTCTTATAGAAATACTTGCCTCACCAGTCTTATTTGAACTTTTCAACAAAAATTTTATCATCCTAGTGATATTACATACTTTATTCTTCTCTTTACCCTTTGCAGGGTTAGAATAATTGCCTTACTATTTGCAATTTTTGAGGAGAGATCTTGCGAAGGACAAGGCTTATAAACATTTAAAGGGAGTGATAACACTGCTATATATAAAACAGATAACCAACAAGGACCTACTGTATAGCACATGGAACTATACTCAATATGTTGTAATAACCAATAAGAGAAAAGAATCTGAAAAAGAACATATATATATATTATATATATAATATATCTATAACTGAATCTCATTGCTGTACACCTGAAACTAACACAATATTGTAAATCAACTATACTTCAATTAAAAAATATATTTTAAAAATTAAAAAAATATAAAGGGAGTGATAAAAAGGGAAATCTAATCACGCTCCTGGAGTGTGAGGAGGGAGAACCATTAATTTAGGGATGAAAAGGTAATATTTTGGATGGAGCTCTGGGATGAGACCAAGAATTGAATGAGCTCATAGAATTCTGAGTAAGAGGCAAGATATTGTAAGTAGTATCTCTGATCTGAGTGCTGGTGACTATGAGCTCATAGCCTCATGTGGAAAGGGAGATGAAAACAAAATTATAGTCACCCCTCAGTATTTGCAGGGGATTGGATACCAAAAGATACCTAAACCTGCAGAGATGCTAAGTCCCTTATATAAAGTGGCCCAGTACAGCTGGCCCTCTGGATGCATGGGTTCTGCAACTGCAGGTAGGGACGGCCGACTGTACTGGTTTGAAGAACAGAAAACAGCAATATAAAGTCTGCCTTAGAAACTATGATTTCCCTACAGAGTTTCTACTCGAAAGAGAGAAATTGCGAGACCTCACTAATCTTATAAAGTAAGTCCCCTACCTACACACAAGTTCCATTCCGAGTATGTTTCTGTAAGTCCAATTTGTTCCTAAGTCCAGCAAAGTTAGCCTAGGTACCCAACTAACACAATAGGCTATATTGTACTGTACTGTAATAGGTTTATAATACTTTTCACACAAATAATACATTAAAAAAAACACAAACACAAAAAATAAAGGAAACATTTTTAATCTTACAGTACAGTACCTTGAAAAGTACAGTCGTATAGTAGGACAGCTGGAATTCAGGGGCTGGCATCAAGTGAACAGGCAAGAAGAGTTACTGACTGGAGGAGGGAGAGGAGGTGGGAGATGGTAGAGCTGAAGGATCATCAACAATAGGAGACGGAGGGCAAGCTGCAATGTCACTCACGCCTGACGTGGATGGCACAGGTTCTGGTTCCTTGCTGGATTCAATTCTATCTACCCTCTTGAAAAAACGATCCAGTGATATCTGGGTAGTAGCTTTTTCCTGGGCTTGAAATAAAGATACTGTACTCTATACAGTACTGTACAGTAAAGTACACAAAAGCACAACCACTTGTAGAGGATGCACGCCCGTGACAGTGTACACCAGACACGTGAACCAACTTACGTGATTGGAAATGCTAATGCATGTTTGCAACTTTGAAAGTTTGCAACTTGAAGGTTCGTATGTAGGGGACTTACTGTATATGATATAGGAGAGAACAAGAGCAATATTTGTCTTTCAAAACAAAACATACATATCGTAGGACCTGAAATTAAGCATAACTGAAGAAAATATCACTTCATTCTTCCTATAACTTCCTGTAATTCTGCCTTTTATACATTTTTAAAACTTCCCTTCCATAAAAGCTTTCAGCGGTTTTGAGCACATAGGCCCTGCTCTAAGTTGTTATTGTTTTTTTTTTTTTAAACATGGAACACTCAGTTCTCACAACAACCTTATAAGGGTGGCATTTTTGTAATGTTGATTTTATGGATGAGGAAGCTGAGGCAAAAAAATATTAAGTCATGTGCTGGGTCACACAGTTGATAATATATTTCAGAGTAGGAATTTCAACCCAAGGAATCTGTCACCAGAGTCTGTTTTCAACTGTTTTAATAAACTTCCTTTCAAATATAGCATTATTATATACAGGGAACTCTACTCATTACTCTGCAATAACCTATACAGGAAAAGGATCTGAAAAAGAATAGATATATGTATATGTATAACTGAATCACTTTGCTGTGATTCAGGTGTGTTAGTTTCACACCTGAAACTAACACAACATTGTAAATAGAAAATACTGCAATATAAAATAATTTTTTAGATTTAAAAATAAAATAAAAACAATTAAAAAAGAAACTAAGAAACAAATACAGCACTATTCTTACTGATTCAGTCTCGTCTGCTCTGTCAAGCAAAGGTTTAATACTCATAGTTGTGACCACATATGGAAAAACTTAGTACTTTACTTTAGGAGTTTCTGCCCAGACTCATCACATGTGTACGCACACACACACACACACACAAATGCACACTACTAGTTCTTGGCTGAAAAGCAAGTTGAGTGCTTTAAAAATCATTCTGAAAACTTCACCATTAGAGCACAAGTTCAGGGAGGAAGTGTATTTTGTACAGGCCATGAACATAGTTTATCGGGAATTTTCAACTCCATGAACAGCCTCCCTGGGGATGAGTTTTTCATGATGCGTTTCCTCAAAGAAACGTCGTTCTTGCCTGCCCTCCTGTGTTGAAACTTAATGTTCTCTCAGCTCTCTCCCATGACTGTACTGCACTCCGGTATATTCTGCTAAACCTTTAACACTATTTATTACCTGTTTGTTACCTGCTTTTATCCTCCTTATACGCATTCCAAGTTTCCATTGTCAGAGTCAGCATGGCAGCACTTAAATCTTAAGGCTCCGGCTGGTATGGCTGATGGTCTTTCTCCTGTACAGAGCCCAGTGCTGTCCTGCTCACTGGGAGCAGTGTGAGGGTAAGCGGGCCCAGCAAGGGATGCTCACCCAGGGGAGCTTTACAGTCCCAGGGTCTTCTATTTCTCTAAATAAATTCAAGTTAAGGCAGCCAGATTCCTAGTTATGAATCCGTCTCCTTATTTTCAATATGTGAAGAGCTAGAATATAAAGTATTCATTTGGGCAGGAAGCTTGGAAATGGCCTCATCTCACTTTCTTACCTTAGAGATGGAGTAATGAGGCTCAGACAGGAGAAGTGACGTTTTTTGTTGAAGTATGGTTGATTTACAGTGTTGTGTTAGTTTCTGGTATATAGTAAAGTGATTCAATTATACACACACACATGCACACACACACAGATGTATATATTATTTTTCATATTCTTTTCCATTACGGTTTATCTCAGGATATTGAATATAGTAGGACCTTGTTGTTTATGCATTCTATATATAAGTGTTGGCATTGGCTAATCCCAAACTCCTGTTGCATCCCTCCCCCACCCACTTCCCCATTGGCAACCACCAGTCTTTTCTCTATGTCTGTGAGTCTGTTTCTGGTTTCATAGATAATTTCATTTGTGTCATACTTTAGATTCCACATATAAGTGATATCATATGGTATTTGTCTTTCTGACTTACTTTCACTTAGTATGATAATCTCTAGGTCCATCCATGTTGCTGCAAATGGCATGATTTCACTCTTTTTTGTGGTTTAGTAGTACTCCATTGTATATATGTACCACATCTTCTTTATCCATTCATCTGTTGATGGACACTTAGGTTGCTTCCATGTCCTGGCTATTCTAAATAGTGCTGCTATGAACATTGGGGTGCATGTATCTTTTTGAATTAGAGCTTTCTCTGGATATACACCCAGGAGTGGGATCACTGGATCATATGGCAACTCTATTTTTAATGTTTTGAGGAACCTCCGTACTGTCTGTCCTCTGTAGCGGAGAACAGAATAGGAGGGTTCCCTTTTCTCCATACTTTCCAGAAGTGACTTGATCAATGTTTTTCTTATGTTAATGAGTGCCAGAGTTGGAGGTCACAAAAGTTTTTGACCCTAACGTTAATTACTTTCTAACCAGTTGCACTCTAGGTCTCCTCTAAAAAAAAAAAAAAAATCACTTCATGGAGACACATTGTATCATGGACCCATTATTGATGGGATAAAACTTTTATAGGATTCCATCCTGTGACTCGGAATCCCTTCTTCCCTTCCATATTGGTAGTCATGATACTGGTTCAATTTTTCACCACCTACTCCTGGAAATGCTGTTACTGAATGAATGGTTTTGTTTCCATGTTTATTCATTTTCCAACTATCCTACTTGGAGCTGGGATAAAACAGTATTCCATACACTATGAGCTTATGTTTTTTTCCCACTCAAAGGATTTCTCTAAGATCTCTTCAGACGCACTTCAAAGTCATAGAACTACAAACACCTTGAGGTTCATGGAAACTTGCATTATGAAATGGCCCCTTTCCATTGTGAAAAACTCAGTTCCCATTTTTTTCTGTTGAGGTCTCCTCCAGGAAGCCCTCTTTCCTGCCCCCTCTATCTGGTCTGTGATCCCACTTGCAGGCTCTCTTATCACATACAACATATTCTTTTAAGGTTGTCAGTTTACAGGACTGTCTCACTCATTGGGCCACAGCCTCCTTAATGAAGTAACACATGCACTCTCCAATCCCTGGTTGTTAACATGGATCTAAACTGGCTCACCTTTTACCCAGACCCCTGAAACTCAGGGATCCAGTGAGCTGTCTTATGAATGCGCTCTTCAGGCATTCTGTCAGGGTCCCGCCTTCCGTTTACCACCAATCTGCTCACTCCCTTTTGCTACCTTTGTTCCAGTCCCGTTTTCTCTGACTTTGTTTCAACTCTCCATAGATCCATTTGGGCTGACATATACACCAATAAGCCTAGAAATTCAATTTCTAGGGCCCTGTCTCACATAACAGACACCCACACGGCCTGTCATCCACTCTGGCTCTGGGAACTCCCACTTTCAGAGCCCCAGGCTCCCAGTCTACCCAAAGGCAGCTCAGTTCTACAGAGTAAGATCGAATCGCTGTCAGCATGCAAGAGCTTGTTATGGATCCCATGTTTTGCTAGAGACTCTGAGGGCTCCGTGGAATCAGGCCCTGTTGGTTTTGTTCACCATTCATCCTCAATGTCCATCATAATGCTTGATACATATTAGATGATCGATTTTTAAAAAACAAACAGGTTAATGCATGTCAATGAACATATCCATGTATGACTCTTTTTTCTTTTCAGAGTCTATCTACATTCCCCAAATTGGACTTCCAGATCCTAACACAAAGGTTTTCTCTTCCTTCTCTCTCTACTCCTATAACCCACCTCAAATCTCTCTCGCCCTGTCTTCTCTCTCTCTAGACACACACACGTACAAAGGTCATCATTGTTCCCTTTATCTTGACGTTCACTTTGAGTAATTGAAGGTAGAATGTCCGATGAGCCAATGTGAGGATGAGGTAATGCTTTTCTGCCGGAGCTCTCATCACTACCTTGACAGGCATTGTCTAGGGAATTCTCAAAGCCTCCCTGGGAGGCACAGGTTGGTGGACCTGATTTAGCTTTTGCCCTCTGCTTGTGACCCAAGGCTGCTATGGATGCTGTGTCACATCTACACACAGACAGGGCTCCAGTCTCCACCAAGGGCTGGGTGCCTGCGCCCCCCAGGTTCTAAGCCCACAGGTGCCATGCTCTTCCGTGGATGGAACTCTGGCCTCCAGTTTCTCCTGATTCCCTTGGACAGCTTAGTTGATGAAAGAGATATATGTTGCTGAATGGCACAATTCACAGGACACTAAGGACTCTCACACTTGGGCCAAGACCTTATTCACACTTGTTTATAAGGTTAGGTACTGTCTTGAGTCTATGGAATTCTGTCTTTGGGCTTCTCTACAGCCTTTAGGTTCAAGTCATGGAGATAGAGGTGCTAAGAATGATGGAACTGAGATGCCAGTCTTGTAAATTCCTGACTTTCATGGGAACTTCAGTGCCCACACCAAGTGCCTCCCCTAGGAAGGTGTTTATGACCTATCTAGGCAGATATGGTGACTCTCTCCTTTATGCTTTGTGCACTAACTTCTGTACTAACACACACTTATTATTTGTTTATAAAATCATGGTCTCCTCCACAGAAGAAACACAGTCCCATCCATTTTTTTAAAAAATGTATCTATTTTATTTATTTTTGGCTGCATTGGGTCTTTGTTGCTGCATAAGGGCTTTCTCTAGTTGCGGCGAATGGCAGCCACTCTTCGTTGCAGTACACAGGCTTCTCATTATGGCTTCCCTTGTTGCGGAGCACAGGTTCTTAGGTGAACAGGCTTCAGTATTTGTGGCACGTGGGCTCAGTAGTTGTGGCGCACAGGCTTAGTTGCTCTGCGGCATGTGGGATCTTCCCAGACCAGGACTCGAACCCGTGTCCCCTGCACTGGCAGGTGGATTCTTAACCACTGAGTCACCAGGGAAGTCCCAGTCCCATCCATTTTCATGTTTGTATATTGTAGCACCCATGCAAGCTAGTCACATATTAGATGCTCAGTTAATGTTTACTGAAGAGTAATTTTGAGTGCCTGGGATTTTAGAGAGGCAGCACAAGGATGAAAGTGGACTATAGTTCTACAGACAAGGTTTGGTGAACCAGGAGGAAGTAACAGTTTTATCATTGGAGCACCTGCTCCACGGACATGTATTACATGGAAAATTCCAACTACACAGAGAGGTTGTTGCAAAGCAGCTAATAAAATGCAATATCAGACAATCAGACTGGGAGAAAATATTTGCAAACAATACGACCAACAGAGGATTAGTCTCCAGTATTTACAGACAGCTCATACAACTCAATAACAACAACAACAACAATAAAAACCCAATCAAAAAATGGGCAGAAGACCTAAATAGACATTTCTCCAAAGAAAACATACAGATGGCCAATAGGCACATGAAAAGATGCTCAACATCGCTAATTATTAAAGAAATGTGAATCAAAACTAAAATGAGGTATCATTTTACACTTATCAGAATGGGCATCATTAAAAAAGTCTTCAAATGATAAATGCTGGAGAGGGTGTGGAGAAAAAAGACCCCTTCTACACTGTTGGTGGGAAAGTAAATTGGTACAGCCAGTATGGAAAACAGTATGGAGGTTCCCCCAAAAAATAAAAATAGAGTTTCCATATGATCCAGCAATTCCGTCCCTGAGCATCTATCCAGAGAAAACTTATTTGAAAAAAACATGCACCCCAATGTTCATAGCAGCACTATATACAATAGCCAAGACATGGAAGCAATCTAAGTGTTCATTGACAAGTGAACGGATAAAGAAGATGTGGTATATATACACAGTGGAATATTACTCAGCCATTAAAAAGAATGAAGTAATGCCATTTGCAGCAACATGGATGGACCTAGAGATTATCATACTAAGGGAAGTAAGCCAGACAGAGAAAGACAAACATCATATGATATCATGTATATGTGGAATCTAAAATGTGACACAAACGGACTTATTTATGAAACAGAAATAGATTCACAGACATAGAAAACAAACTTATGTTTCCTAAAGGGGAAAGCTGGTGGGGGACTGGTAAATTAGGACTATGGGACTAGCAGATATGCACTACTATATATAAAATAGACAAGCAACAAGGTCCTACTATAAAGCACAGGGAACTATATTCAATACCCTATAATAAACCATAATGGAAAAGAATCTGAAAAAGAATAATATATATATATATACACACACACACATATAAATATAAAACAGTCACTTTGCTGTGCACCAGAAACTAACACAACACTGTAAATCAACTATACTTCATTTAAAATATTTAAAAATAAAAAAATAACATGCCATGTCTGTCTGTCAGTTTTTCAGCTGACTTCCCAACCAAGGTCAAACCACCTCGTTTATTAACCATTTTACACATATACTTGTCCTAATTTTTATTATTATTACTGCTACTACTATTATTATTATTAAACTTCTCTTTTTTTTTTAACATCTTTATTGGGGTATAATTGCTTTACAATGGTGTGTTAGTTTCTGCTTTATAACAAAGTGAATCAGTTATACATATACATATGTTCCCATATGTCTTCCCTCTTGCGTCTCCCTCCCTCCCACTCTCCCTATCCCACCCCTCCAGGCTGTCACAAAGCACCGAGCTAATATCCCTGTGCCTTGCGGCTGCTTCCCACTAGCTATCTACCTTACTACGTTTGTTAGTGTGTATATGTCCATGACTCTCTCTCGCCCTGTCAAAGCTCACCCTTCCCCCTCCCCATACTGTCTTAATATAGGTTGTCAAAAACCTTTCATTACTCCTTTGCAGCCTTACCTCTTTGCATCACCTGCTTGTCTTACCTGGTATTTGGCTGTACTGAAATTTATTAGGTTTACCTGAGTAACTACAGATGGGAAGCTCTCAAACTTATAACAGACTAATATTAACTAGTGAATGACTTGCCTGGCTTCTGACAGAGCTAGAAATAAAGGTAATCATTAACCTGTATATCTGTATATGGCTGGCTCTGGAAAAATCTGGGTTTGTCATCATTCATATAAGAATAATTTGTTGTCTTTATAGATTTCTTTTGAAAAATAAGTCAACAAGAAAATAGCTTATAAAGGCAATATAAGAATTTTAGGTTTAAATTTAGAGCCTCAAATTCAGGAGACTCCCGTAGAATCTGCCCCAACTTCCTGTGTTTTATATTTGAAAAGATCAAGAATACATCAAAACTCATATTGAAAGTTGAGACTGACAGTCAGTCCAATACCAGAATCTGGGAGATATTTTCACTATCTTCCAATCAAACTTGCTTGAAAAACACAATCTCCAGACCACCTCTGCTATTAGGTGTCTATTAAAATTTATTTTTCAATGACCTCTCATGAGCATGTGTTCTTTTATAATGGATAAAATCTTTTCAAAAAATTCAAAATGGAATGAATATTTTTTCTGCTTTGTTTGATAATGAAAGTACAAGGTAAAAAATATATATATACAATTCTCTCCTTTATCTTCAGCCCAACACTGAATTTCTCCTCCATCTTCTCGCTACATTGTAAACCTATTTTCTCCAGCAGGTCCTCTGTGGAGCTGTGTTGCCGCAGCTGTTTTAAGACCCTGCAGGAGCTCCAGAATGACAGCTCATTTGGGTCCCGAAATACAGCGACTTCAATGTCTCTCCCAGAGCATTTCATTTTCCCTTACACTAAAACCAGCAGCCACCCGTTCTGCAATTGATCTCATTTCCCAACGTGGCACATTCCTAAAACTGAGAATACTTAATGTGGCATCGGAAATGCATAGTCCACCCGTGGACTTATCTCCAGGTTTCTGTTTAGAGGGCACAGACCCTCAGCACACGAACGCCCACAAATATCAAATGTGAGACACAGTTGTTAAACAATTCGATTGTGAATACAGTCTGTTTTCTCTGAATGATGCTGAACAAAATATCCAAATCCTTATGCATTTTTTTTTGGTGCAGGGAAAGCTAGCCTAGGCTGTTGTCTTAATGCATGTGTGGAGAGGTGAGTCTGCCCTGAAGTGTCCAAGGCAGCTGCTCCAGAAATTAAAAGCAGGCAGCGGAGAAGCAATGCAGGGGCTCCGTAGGTGTCTGATGTCACGCTATTCCAGTTACATACTCCATTAAACCAGCTCTTCAACATCACTACTACTCAGGGAAATGCAAATTATGGTGACAATGGGACAGCACTTTAGACATATTAGATTGGAAAAAAAAAAAGTAGGGCCTTAACAAGTCGTGCTGATTAGAGAGTAGGCAGAAGTGTGGGTCCTCAAACACTGCTGGAGAAATTATGTATTGTTTCAGCCTCTTAGGAAATCAATCTACCAACATCCGTTTCCATTCAACATAAACATACTTAGTGTAGAGAGCTCACTCCAGGGAAGGTAAACCATAGAAATCAAAGTGGCAGCATGGATGGATATAACTGAAAGGTGCTTACTGCATCATTGTACGTTTGGATCGAAATAGAAACAGTGTGAATGTTTACAAGGCATTGATGGCTAAAAAGACTGTGATACATCTGTACCATGGAAGATTGTGTGGACATAAAAAAGAGCAAGTTGGCGCCTTACCTATTGGCTTGAAGGAAGCAGAGAAGGGCATATAATAGGGTCTTAATTCATGAAACATGGGAAAACTAAAAATCGTATGTGTGATTTTAATATATGTTTGTAAGATTATGCAATTATTTATAAAAGGATATCCATCAGACTCTCAATATTGGCTACATGTCACCAGCATCTAGTAGGTAGAGATGCTGCTACACATCTTATAATGCACAAGACAGCCCCATACAGCAAGGAATAATCTGACTCAAAAAGTCAATAGTGGGGGGACTTTCCTGGTGGTGCAGTGCTTAAGAATCCACCTGCCAGTGCAGGGGACATGGGTTCAATCCCTGGTCCGGGAAGATCCACATGCTGTGGAACAACTAAGCCCGTGCACCACAACTACTGAGTGCGTGCACCACAACTACTGAGCCTGGGCTCTAGAGCCCATGGGCCACAACTACTGAGCACGTGTGCCACAACTACTGAAGCCCACGCACCTAGAGCCCGTGCTCCACAACAAGAGAAGCCACCACAACGAGAAGCCCGCGCACTGCAATGAAGAGCAGCCCCTGCTCACTGCAACTAGAGAAAGCCCGCGTGCAGCAACAAAAACCCAATGCAGCCAAAAATAAATAAATAAAATTAATTTTAAAAAGAACTATTCTATTAATTTTTTTTTAAAAAAAGTCAATAGTGGGGAGGGTGAGAAATGCCAATTTAGAGAATAAAGATGGAAGGGGGAAGGAAAACATGGGAGGGAGATGAGTAAAGTGAAAAAAGAAAAATGATTATGTATTCTTTTAACAAAGTCTATGCCAACACACACACAATCAAACACAATCTTACCAAAATGTAGATAAGTCAGGTATATGCAAATTTAAACTGAAGTATGAGATTGGGTACCTACCTTGAATTGTCCTAGGTTTGAGTTTACCTTTTCTTCATGCAGTCAAGAAGCAGAACCCAGACAGGAAACAATTTTTGATACATTTCACAGGGAATCTATGAGACCTCTTCATTCCCTTTGTTTCATGTTGAAAATGAGTTGTTTATACACATTTCTGCCATTTACTATATCAACATCCTGAAAATCCCAAGAGCAAAGACTTGCCATCTGCTTTGGCTTTAAGTATTAACTAGCATGCTAATTAATATGAAAAACCACTTACAAAAATTAGGGAATAGAATGACTGGGCAGGAAAGCATTTATACTGTCTTGTCACGCACTTAACAAGTGCCGGCTGATGATTTACTGTGTCAAGACTGTACTAAGTGCCAAGAGAAGGGATGAAAATGTCAATGTGGTGCCATCTTTGCTTTCAAAGGCATATAGTGAGAAATGGCCCAAAAATTGTTCTGGGAGGTTCGGGATCAGTTTTGCCCAGGGAGAAGAGAAGCTGTAGGAAAGTGGTTTGGGGAGCTGAATCCTGATGGACAGCTAGGCCAAGTGGATTTGTAATTATAGAGTCACAACAGATTTGAGAGAAAACTGGGAGGGAGGTATATTTAAGAGAGAGAAATGACACATTAATTGAAATTGGGGGGTGAAGGAAACGTCTAAGTTTCTGGCTGAGGGATCACAGTGCTTGTGTGGTCAGCTAATAACGTTAGAATAAGCTGAAATACCACAAAAATATTCTGCCCTAGGATTTTATAAAGATCTTTTTTTCTATTCTCAGACATGATCTGAATCAGTGAGGTAAAACTCTTAAGTGCTGTTTTCCAAACTCCTCCCTTGGTTTATTAATAGCTGCAACAATTAAACTGAATAGAATTTGAGACATTCTTTAAAAATGAGAAAACCTAACGGTGGTGCAAAAAGTAATATAATTATCTCATGATTTCCTGATCACAAGTCTATGCGCCGTACCTGGAATGTAAGAGAGATTCATCCATACTTTGAGGAATTACTGATTAGATGTCACAATTTTAGCCCAGGGCTTTATAAAAATGGGTGGAATAAATATATATTCTGTTGGAACTGACGACATACTTTAACAGTGATTTCTAGCTTAACATAATTTAAGGGTTAGATATTCACCATAACATGAAAATATCAGCTTTTCTTCATAGCAAAGGAGGCCTTTATGACTTGGCCCCTGTTCCCTTCTCTACATGGTCTCATCCCCGTCAACGGCCACACCCTGCACCTTTGTGGTCCAGCGATACTGCATGGGGTCCATTTGTCTGCTGCTTCCACTGACTACAACTCCTTTCCTCTGCTTTGCTTTCCCAAGAGACATCTCAGCTCTTCTTCCCAGTCTTGCTGCAATGCTGTGTCTTTGGGGAAGCCCTTCCTTGGGAAGTTTTCTTTTTCATTTCTCCTATGAAGCTTTGCAAACATTTTACAATTTAAAAAAATGTGTGAATGTTGCCTGTGGTTATCTCTCTATCACACTGTCAGTTTCACATCTCTAGCACAGATTCTGGTACATAATATATAGCACACACACACATGCGTGAGTCCTATATATAAAGATTCATACATGTATGTGTGTATGAATTTGAGCATATATATGTCTGTGTGTGTGTGTATTTTAAATCAGCGATTTCAATCATCATTATACTTGATCAAACTGCCCTTGTATTTGTGCTGTACTCTCTCTTAGACTTTACAAGTGTCTCACTTTTCTTTAGAGCAAAGAACATGTCCAGAAATTATGGTAGCAAAAAAAGTAGAAAAATGTATTTGTTTATTCTTATGCTCCAGAGACCAACTGCTGAGATTTGTTTCACATAGATTTGTGGTTCTAAAAATCCTCTTAAAAAGATAATGTAGATAATTATATTAACCATGAGGTTGGAGACAGAGGAGTCTGTCTAGACAGGCTTTGTAAACGGTGGATCCAGAGTGGTTAAGAGCTGGGTTCCTGAGACTGATAGCCGGGACTCAATCTCACCTTCTCCACTTGAAAGCTGTGTGATATGAGGAAATTTGCTTAACCCTTTGTGCTTTAGTTTTTCATCTGTGAAATGGGGTAAGTACAACACAGTCTACAATTGTAATTTCCAAAAAGGTTTGAAAATTATTATTATTGGTGATATTGCTATTGTTACTGTTGTTATTACTATTGTTACTGTTGTTATTACTATTACTATTAACTCATTTGGTTGCAAAATCTGACCTGAAATTAACCTGAAGCGAATTCTGCCCTATCATGATGTGAGGTCTTAATTGAAGACATTTGATGGGAATAGTCATATATTCTTTAGCAGAAATATATATATATTTTGGCAGTATGCGGGCCTCTCACTGCTGTGGCCTCTCCCATTGCGGAGCACAGGCTCCGGACGTGCAGGCTCAGCGGCCATGGCTCACGGGCCCAGCCGCTCCGCGGCACGTGGGATCCTCCCGGACCGGGGCACGAACTCATGTCCCCTGCATCGGCAGGCAGATTCTCAACCACTGTGCCACCAGGGAAGCCCAGAAATATATTTTTTAATATTTTTACTTCCTTTATCTTTTGATGTTAAAAAGAATTTTTTTAGGCATTGTATTTCCCCTCCCCCTTCCAGGAATTTCTGAGCAGTGGGAGGATTTGTATTACTAGGACAACATCAGAGAATATTCAATCAACATGTTACTTAAGAATAGAAATAGAAGTTTGCATAATTAAGAAGTTTGCCTAATCTTAATACTAAAAACTGATAAAATAGCACAAAATAAGAAAATAAATCTCAGTTTGGAATATAGAGACTATAATCCTGAATCATATATTAGCAAATATAATATCTCTCGCTGAAATCTGGGGAAAAGAAAATATCTTAGCATGAATTGCTATGTATATATAATCTTTTATGACCCCATACCGGTTGATGAAAAGAGTCCTATGAGTTGGAGTTGCCAAAACATTTTCTTTTAATCATAAAAAAAAAATGCCGAAACCACTTTGAGGATAGTTAGATATTCTGAGAACGGAATAAGATCTTGTCTGCTTACTGCTTTTCTGGTTTTATAGTCTTTAGCAGACATATCAATGGGTTTGAAGACGGTGCGCTGCACAAATCCTGGAGGGCATGAAACATTATGCCTAGCACATGCGTCCTGTCACCTTCCTAAAACCCAGAACATTTTGGGTTCCGAAACACCTCTGGTCTTAAGAGTTTCAAATATAAAACATACCTCATATATTTTTCGTGAGCATGAAAGTGAAATATTTAGTGGAGGCCCTGGCATACAGTAGGCTCCCTGAATGGCAACTCTTATTAGTGTCCTCTAGCTATCTGGGATGAGAGAATGCCACCTTACATTTTGTATGACGCAGCCCATCCGTTTATGTGGACATTGTAGCAATCCTGTGACCTAGGTATTCTGTAGATAGTTACCATCAATTCACTAATATGATAGTGAGATATACAAGGATTAGGCAATTTTCACAGGAAGAAAAATTAGGTAGGTGATTTCACGCAGAATCACATTCAGGTCCTCTGACCACAGCCTAGTTCTTTTTTTCCCCCTTTGGCTATGCCATGCAGCATGTGGGATCTTAGTTCCCGGACCAGGGATCAAACCCGTGCCCCCTGCATTGGGAGTGTGGAGTCTTAACCACTGGACCAGCAGGAAAGTCCCAACCCCAGCCTAGTTCTCTTTGGCAACACCCAGCAGGTTACTAAGTTTGCGCAGGAATGTTTGGTCTGCAGGCCTGGTGAGAATCACATTTTACATCAGCAGATGTACAGCAGGAAACCCAAATCCCATTGGTGTAACTCTTTATGGTAACAAAACAACATATTTGGGAGTTGAGGGTGGGGTGGGAAAGGCAGGGAGTAGGTGAGATTCAGTTGGAGGTCTGTCTCCATGTCTCTGTGGTTCTCTGAGCTCTCCCTTCCTCTATAAATGGCTCACCTTCAGGCTGATGTCGGGACATATGGCAGCTGTTCCAGGCCTCACAATAGCAGGTAGGAAGAGTCTATCTTTTCTATTTTGTTTTCCTCAAGGATGAGGAATCTTCTTTCTCAGAAGCTCCTAGCAAAATTCTTCTCATGCTCTTTGTGCATTTGACCCACAAAGGAATATACACCTGGATTCCTAAAGTAGCATTCACTGGCATGAGGTGGTGGATTTTTCTAGAATCTTTTGGGCCCCCACCTTGGAGAGAGGGCTTCTGTACTTGCATGCTTAGCTGAAAATCATCAGGGAGATTAAGTAGCCTCTATAGAGCCACAGATAGGCCTGCTGCAGAAACAATCACCTTGAGTAAGAAGTTGAACAATATCAAGGGTTTCCAATAATTTTTTTAAAGTGGTAGAAACCTTTGCACACACACACAGATCATCTTGTGAAACAACACTATTTATAGAATGCAGAAGTGAAGCAGCTCTGGCAATAGGCAGCGATGCCCCGTTGCCCAAGGCAACCCCTGAGGTGCTTTCCTCGAACCCTTGAGATTTGAAATCCACATGGCCAGATGGTCTTTGAGCTCACTTTCAACCTCAAAATTATATACTCCACATAATGAAGTTCTCCTCTAATTGGAAGAAGGCTAGCACAGACAAAGTAGAATGCAAAACCAACCAAACAACAAAAAGGCTTATTTGCCTGTTGCAAGCATGATACATACTATTTACACACATACACATATAATATATACACATTGCAATACCTGTCCCTTAATTTCTTTTCTATATTTTCAAAGTAAAAATTGTCACTGACATGAAAGACCATTTTTTTGGTGTATGTTTTAATAATGTGATGGGGAAATTTTTATAATATAAAATCAACTGCCCTAAATACATTCTTAAAGTGGAGTATGTATGAGTGGACAGATAGATGTGAAAGTAGCTCTTTTGCCCCCTTCCTGTTTGTCCATTTATGTTTCCATCTCACCTTAAAAGAACCTAAGTATAGGAATGAGATCACTAGGCAATTTAACGTAACTCCCGACTTAAGCTCTCCTGAAGCACACCATGCCTTGCCTAACCTGCTGATTCTTTTCCTAGATAAAAAGAAGTAAGAATGAAGAATTAAGTAGTTAAAAAATGATGAATTAAGCAGTTAAAGAATGACTAGCTCTCTACACCCAGCAGCCCCTTTAGCAATTTTGCAGGCAGATCACAGGGCAAGATAACATCTGAAGAGAGAGTCAGCCAGTCTGCATGCAATGCAGAAAGATGCAGAACTCAACCTCCTGCCTTCATGATTCACTGAGATTCCCCCCCCCCTGCATTTTTCCCTTTAAAAACTGTCATGGCTGAGCAGAATCTTGGGAGTTGGTCTTAGGACAAGAGTCCACCTTCTCCCCAAATTGCCAGCTTTTCTGATTAAACTACCTTTCCTTTCTACTGATACTTGGCTCTCAATTATTGACTTTTGAGTGGTGAACAGCTGAACCTGAGTCTGGTAACAGATGGACTGATGGATGGATGGATAAATAGATAGTTGGATAAATACATATATGAGTGGACTTTAAAATACCAAAATAATGGCAAGATTATGAGAGATTTTTATTTTCTCTTTATATATATTGTATTATATAAATTGAGCATGTATTACTTTTATAAATGGAGAAGCAAACTCATTAATAATTATTAATTTAAAAAAATCAAAATGGGAATTCTGAGCTCAGGCTGGGAAAGCTGGCTATGATGGAGCGGAGGCCCCACTAACATTATTCACATAAAAATAATTCAGTCTATTTGTGCCTCAAAGTGTCCCCTTAGCTAAAGTCATGAATCAACTCTGTGTTGTGCCTGCTTCCAGAGACAAAATATAGGTCTCTTAAGGCCCACTGTGGAGATTCAAACAAGTCACTGCAAATCAAGGAGAAATGGCTTTTCTTATAGGCTTTGGCAAGGCACTTTCTAATTTGAACCATGCTTCCTTGGTTATGAAACAGGAAAATCAGTAATAAAATGCAGACAGAAATTCTCCATTTAAGTAATTAAGATGAAGTAGCCAGAGGTTGCATGTTGCCAGCTCCAAAACTGCACATCTGAAAACTTTAGCAAACAGGGAATCATTACCACATTATTTTCTGTGAATGCAGTATTGGAAAATATACAGCATCTTGGCTTTTCCTACAATTCACCCATCCACCATATTTCTGAAAAGATTCATTAGGGCAATAATCAAAGGCTACTTTGAAAGACAAGGAATATTATATAATATATTTTTGCTTATTAAGAAAAACAATTGAAGTCTGTGATTTAGCTCTATCACTGAAGATGACAAAATAAAGACAACTACTAAATTCATCTTCAAGTAAAATTTTGACTCCAGGCAAATCATTAACAACTGAGTGAAGAAGAGGTATGGTCTGGATTAAGATTTTTAGTATCCTCCTCCCAATCCAAAACCACCACCTCCTACTGCCCCATAGCTTTGTTGGATTCCAAATTATTCTCTTGGGGCTAGCTTGCCTGGGTGTATGTGGTATCTCCAGTCAGTCACATAGACACGAATGGGATAATCCACATGGTAGCATAAACCCAAGTGCTTAAAAATTGCCAAGAGTTGAAGGGGTATGAAAACAGAGGCAGAATTTTTTGTTTGTTGCTTTCTTTATTTTGGAGTCAAGAGACGAAAATAAGTATATTAATGGGGTTGATAGATACAAACTATTATAGAATAGAATGGATAAACAATAAATTTCTACTGTATAGCACAGGGAATTTTATCCAATCTCCTGGGATGAACTATAATAGAAAAGAATATTTTTTAAAAAAACAGTATGTCTGTGTATAACTGAGTCACTTTGCTGTACAGCAGAGGTGGGCACAACATTGTAAACCAACTTTACTTCACTATCCTTCAGTAAAAAAATAAGTAAATAAAAATAAAAAGTTACAGAAGAAAAAAAAGTACATTAAGACAGAGGAAGAAGACATGGAGAGCAGAAGCTAAATTTTGGATTTCTAGGCAATTCTATCAACAGAAAGAGTCCTTGAAGCTTGGCTTTCTGTTGGCTGCTGTTCACATCTTTCTTGGGTGGGCTTTTGACCTTCTTTCTGTACCAGCCCAGTGTCAGGTTTCAGAGTTGACTATGTCTTCTGAATTCCAGTGATATTAAAATTAGGGCCGATCATCATGAACAAGTTCCTATTGTGATAGGGAGATCTAGAACTTTTGTCTCCTCTGTTACAAATATATTTAATGATTTGATTTCTAAAAGTAAGATAAAATATCTTTCCAACCATACCTGACTGGTGATTAATTGTATAATAATTGAGAATAGTTACCTCATAGACTATTTTTGGTATAAATTGAATTTGCAAGCCTGAGTGACTTAAATACTGATGATGGCACAGGATTAATTGAGAAACAATGCAGAATGTTCTACAAGTGGATACACTGTAATTTCCAGCCCATTCAGAGCCCCTATTCATTCAATAGTCCCCTGATGAAAGGACAGGTCACTAGCAATTATAATGATAAATTCTTACTCAGTTGCAAAACCCACTCTTGCCCCAATCCCACATTTCTCCAACCCAATTCATATTTCAAGCACTGTGCTTTATTGTTAAAATAGACTTAACGCCTTCAGGACAAAGAAGTTGCTCTTCAGCAAGACATATAAGGTCTCCTATAACCCAGTGCCTGTCAGAAATGCTGTTTTTATGGCCTCACTGAATCACCCACCACCCACTTCTAGTCCAGCTTCTAGGTCCTCCAAATCATCTGCAGATTGTTTCTTGCCTTCCTTTCACTCACCACCTCTCTTTCTGCTAACATTTCCAGACTCCCCGGAATCCTCAGTTACAGCCATAGGTGAGGACCCCCTTCTTTGCACCCTCACTATGATGAAACAGAAACTGAGCAGGATCCTGTGGGGCCCTCCTGGGTACTTTCTGTGTCCCCTGTTTCTTGTTTGTAGGAAATAGGCTTCATTCGGCCTCCTTGACCTTCCCTAATTTCCAAAGGGCAGATTCAAACAGTTGCTAATTAGGGAAGGGAGGGGATGCAGAAACAAGGGAGGAGTAGTCAAGAAAACATAGTGCACCATGGGGCAGGGTCCTGGTTCCTCCTCAAGGAATACACATAATGATTTCTTTGTGCTCTTCTGCAAGAACTAAGGCCCCCAGTCAGGTGGAGGATGGTAACTTCAGGCAGAGCACAGGATTCCTGGAGCACCACCCTGTTACTTCACCACAAACCAATCAGAAGAAAGCCACACACCCTGCTGCCCTCACCACAATTGTTGCCTATAAAGGCTTCTCCTCGAAAACCATAAGGGAGTTCAGGGTTTGTGAGCACAAGCCACACATTCTCTTTACTTGGCCCTGCAATAAACATTTCTCTGCTCCAAACTCTGACATTTTGGGTTTTTTTGGCCTCACTGTGCATCGGGCACTTGTGTTCAGTAACAAAACCATTTCTGTAATCACATCACTAATATTCTCTTGCCCTTAATTTTTAACTGTCTGCCTCTCCATATTATATTTCATAATGGTAGAAATCAAGTCTTACTAGTTAGGGTAATCCCAGATCCCAGTATAGAGCCCAACATAGAGTAAGATATTAACATACAGTTTTATTGAATGAATATACATATGACCATTGGGTGACTTGCACAAATGGTTTACTTCTTCTTGTGGGAATATTAGAAAATTGGAAAATGAGGACAGTGTTTTAAGAGTTGGGTAATGCTGTGGTTTGATTTGTGTCCCCCTAAATTCACTATGTTGAGATCCCTGATGTGACTGTATTTAGAGATAAGGCTTTTAGGAATTAATTAGGTTAGATGAGGTCATAAGCGTAGGGTCCTAATATGATAGCATTGATGGCCTTATAAGAAGAGGAAGAGAGAGATCTCCCTCTTTGCCAGCATACAATAAAGAAAGGCCATGTGATTGCACATCAAAAAGGCAGCTGTCTATAAGCCAGGAAGAGGGTCTTCACAGGAACTGAATTGGCTGACACCTTGATCTTGGACTTCCAGCCTGTAGAACTATGAGAAATAAATTTCTGTTGTTTACCCACCCAGTCTATGGGATTTTGTTATGGTAGCCTGAGCTGACTAATAAAGGTAGTAAATAAAAATGACTATTTATAAGTATAGTGAAAGAAAGAAAGAAAGAGAGAAAGAATGAAAGAAAGAAAGAAAGAGAAAAAGGAAGAAAGACCATGTGAAAGGCTCTAAGGAGAAGTAAAATAATAAGACCTAAAGTTCTCAATGATTATCAAAGTGAAGGAACTCAATCGTTGTTGGATGCCTTTCTAACTACTTGGGACAGACACTGAGTTTTATTTACAGATACTGTAATTTTAATCCAAAATTTTGAAAAATAGTAAAGAAACTGTCAGGGAGGTGGTTCATCCTCAGAGCACTTAAGCACCTCCATAAGGGCTTAGGGCTACTAAGTATCAGATTTCACATGTAAGCCTGTTACAGTTGTCAGTGCCCCTGCCAACCTCAAGCTCCCACTGTGCATCTGCTTAACTACTTAATGAAACTTTGTCTACTTATCCATAACTTTAAAAATAGCTCTTTTTATGAAATGTGACACTGTCCTTGAAATCATCACCTATTTTTCTTAATGAAAGTTTCCATAAATCCCATAGAGCCTTTGAGAATCCTCTAATAGGGACACTGTTTGAAGAGGTCTAAAAATAAAAGGTTAAAAAAGGCTTTTTGAAAGAGTCATTAGGGAAATTGATGAGGCCTGTTTTCTTTTCTTAGTGACTCCAAGGGCTCATTAACGGAGGGGTTGGGGACAGAAAAGGGGGCAGTGGAGGAAGCAAGGGACTAAAATGATAATGGGAAGTTAAGGTTCTAGCCAATCTTGACCTTTTCTTCTGAAGGGACATAAAAATAAAGGGAAAGAATTTACCAACCTCCTAAGTAGGAAGTTCCACACATTTCCATGTTCTCTTCATCACTTAGTACCTTCTACCTCCCTCCTTCCCTGCCCACTAGAGCACACAGATACACAATCACACGTGTGTGTCCACGTGCACATGCACACAGACACACACAGAGACAAACCTTTGCTGGAATCTAACTCAGGGATCTCAACTCGTAGACCACATTGGACCCCCTGGGGACCACCTAGGCCAGCTGACTTAGAGTGATGGAGAACAGAAGTCTACAGTTTTGATGAGGACCTCAGAGGATTCTTCTATTTAGACTAATATTTGAGAAGTACTCATCAATCTCCACTAAATATTCACAGAAGGTAACAGATTCCTATCCTTTCCAGACACAAATTGCCTAGAGCAGGCAGACTGGGTAGGCTGCCCACCTTTCCTTTTTTTTTTTTTTTTTTCTTTGCGGTATGCTGGCCTCTCACTGTTGTGGCCCCTCCCATCATGGAGCACAGGCTCTGGATGCACAGGCGCAGCGGCCATGGCTCACGGGCCCAGCCGCTCCGCGGCATGCGGGATCCTCCGGGACTAGGGCATGAACCCGTGTCCCCTGCATCGGCAGGCGGACTCCCAACCACTGCGCCACCAGGGAAGCCCCCACCTTTCCTTTTTAATATGTGCTTACTGATTATCCCAAGAAATATATCCGATACCTACTATGTAGGAGACACTGTTTCAAGAACTTGGGATGAATCTGTGGAACAGAAAAGAACGCCTGCCTTGTGGAGCCAGCATCCTGTGGATTCCATGCGGAGCTCCTTTTTTCTTCTACCTCTCAACTATCTTGGTGGGAAACTTGATTGGCAAGGAGCAGGCGCCACAGGGCATAGCACTCATGGACGCAGATGCAGGGTAGCCGAAGTCTGGGGGAGGAACAGCTCTGGTTGAAGTCCCCAGACTGTCAATGTCTGGAAGCTGGGGTCCAGCCCTGACTCTGCCAAGCAATGTTCCATCTGCATCTGTTAACTTGAACTAATGTCTATCTTCCCTGCTCCAAAGGTTGTCTGTGAGTCTCAAATGTGAAAATGGAGGTGATTTTCTTTTTTTTGTTTAAAGTGAATTGACAAATATTCCCCAGCATCACACAGTGTCTCCCTTCTGCCATGACTTCTCTATCAACTTTTTTTGTTATCCTAATTCACTAGCTCCCTTTTACTGAATATCTGTAATATATGCCGAGCTCTATAAGTCAATAATCTCATTTAATCTTTTTATGGGTTTTATTACTATTTTAATTTTATAGATAAGGAGTCCAGCTCTGAGAGCTGAAGCACTTGCCCCAGTGTATGGTTCATGGGGATTTGGAGCCAGCTCAATCTCATCCATAGACACATGCTTTTTCCCCACTTCACAGTCTGTTTGCAAATTATACAGCTCTACAAAATGATTTTTCAGCCCACTATATGGGAAGTTTGCCAATTCAGTGCTTTTATATTTATATATTAGTTCATCTTTAATTCCCCAAAGAGTAAAATAGCTGAAACTTCATTTAAGAGATAAATCTAGGGCTTCCCTGGTGGCACAGTGGTTGAGAGTCCACCTGCCGATGCAGGGGACATGGGTTTGTGCCCCGGTCCGGGAAGATCCCACATGCCATGGAGCGGCTGGGCCCGTGAGCCACGGCCGCTGAGCCTGTGCATCCGGAGCCTGTGCTCCGCAATGGGAGAGGCCACAACAGTGAGAGGCCCGTGTACCACAAAAAAAAAAAAAAAAAAGAGATAAATCTATAGGTCAAGAGGCAGGTTTTCTCTCCCCAATTCAGCTTAACTTCTTATTTTTACACTCAAACACACTGATCCTGTTCTTTTCCTGTGGTAACTTTTTAAGCCTGTTTAAATAGTTTCTGGCTTAAATCTCCTATGCTTTAATTTTTCATGAGTTTGGTTTGAGCCACCTGGTAACTCAAGTTGTTACATAAAATAGTCAATAAAATTCTTAGCACATCTAGTTTGATTTTAGTTAGCAACCTTGGGATTGGCTCTCATGCCAAGGGAAATGGAAACAGAATATTCCATTCCACTAGCTGAGCAGGTAATAAATGATAATTTTAGAAACCAGGGCAGAGGCTGGGGAAAGGGTTGGAGAGCAGAGTCAGACTGTGGGTAAGTGGCCAAGACTGACAGTCAGGTTTACGGGGTCATTCATTTCGCATCCATCTATATGTAAGAAAATATGACTTTTTTTTTTTTAAGTCTTCCAATATTGGCAATGAAGCGAGAGTTTTCATGTAGGGAAAGGACATTCATGTAGGTCTAATGTTTCTCCCTTGAAATTTTCCTTGCTGTGGGGAGAGCTTGCTAACTATTGATACTTATGTCCCATTAACACTATGGCCAAATGTAGAGTCTTGAATCTCTCCTTACATCCTGTAGACTAGTGTACTTGAGACTAAAAATTTCAAAGCAGTGTTTATCTAACTGTAAAGAGATTACAAATCACCTGGCAGCCTTGTTATATACTGCAGGCTCTGATTCAGTAGGCTTGGGATGAGGTTGGAAATTCTGCATCCCTAACTGGCTCCCAACAGGGTTTTAGAGAAAACTCTGCTAAAGCTCTGGAGGACCAATGGGGAAACAAAGCAGTGCTTATCAAGAAATCATGAAAAAATCTACAAACAATAAATGCTGGAGAGGTTGTGGAGAAAAGGGAACCCTCCTACATTGTTGGTGGGAATGTAAGTTGGTGCAGCCACTATAGAGAACAGTATGGGGGTTCCTCAAAAAAACTAAATATAGAACTACTATATGACCCATCAATCCCACTCCTGGAGATATATCTGGAGAAAAACATAATTCGAAAAGATACATGCATCCCAATATTCATTGCAGCACTATTCACAATAGCCAAGACATGGAAGCAACCCAAATGTCCATCAACAGATGAATGGATAAAGAAGATGTGGTACATATTTACAATGGAATATTACTCAGCCATAAAAAGAAATGAAATAATGCCATTTGCAGCAACATGGATGGACCTAGAGATTATCATACTAAGTGAAGTAAGTCACACCAAGAAAGACAAATATCATATGATATTACTTATGTGTAGAAACTAATTTAAAATGATACAAATGAAGTTATTTACAAAACAGAAACAGACTCACAGATCTCGAAATCAAACTTATAGTTACCAAAGGGGAAATGTGAGTGGAAGTGATAAATTAGGAGTTTGGGATTAACATATATATACTACTACGTATAAAATAAATAATCAACAAAGACCTACTATTTAATACAGGGAATTCTACTCAATATTCTCTAATTACCTACAAGCGAAAATTACCTATAAGGGTAATTATTTTGTAATTACCTATAAGGGAAAATAATCTACTCAATATTCTGTAATTACCTCTAAAGGAAAAAATATATATAACTGATTGATTTTGCTATACAACTGAAACTAGCACAGCATTGTAAATCAAGTATACTCCAATAAATTTTTAAAAATACATTATACTACATAAAATTTTTTTTAAAAAAAAAGAAACCATGAGATAAGCATCATTTGCTTCCCGACCAGTGTCTCTCCTTCCTTGCCCGAGACCAAGGGAGCACTTGTCTTTTAGCAGACAACTAACCATCTTTAGTTTTTGTTATTTCAGCCCAAGAATACAAGTCCCTGTCCTCCTACCTTCTGAGTACCTGTTTTTTGGTACATGGAGTTATTTTTTTCCAGAATGATCCCAAATGTCAATAACCACTCTCTCCAGGAATGGCCAGAACACCCTATAATATATTCAGAACACAGCTAGTAGAAAAATGGGGTTCAAGCCAAAAGGCTTTAAGTGTACAGATTCCAGATCCAAGACAAAACCAGTTGTGAAAAATCAAATGTGGAATCAACACCCAGCAAGATGGGTTCTGGACTTAACAGATGTGGGTGATGTCATCCCTGCCAGCCCTGGAGGAGAAGGCTGATGAGAACCAAGCTAGCAAAGATGGGAGATCAGAGTGAGCAGCTGTGTCCTGGGAGAAGGGTAGCAGACGCTGTCCTGTATCGTTGCCCATTGTGGTGTGGACACTGTAGCGCTCTCCTGCAGAGCCTGCACTGTTAGCCCACTTGCTCTGGGTGGATCAGATGCCACCCACACTCCTCTTCCAGAGATACATGTATGGCTGCCACTTGGCCAGATAACATACTCCTGGCTATTGCGAATTCTCTGACCACCATGGGACCATATGGAGCTCGGTTCTGGACTTTGGTCCAACTACTGGGAAAGGAAAGATTACTTTCTCTTGTGTTTGATACACTGTCAGGCTGTAATCTTGGGACTGCTTGTGGTTAGTTTGTCTCCATGTGGAAAGGTCGCAGGAGTGGGAGCTCGAGAAAGGGACTAAGAGTGAGGAAGTGGGAGAGACCAGGTCTCCAGGACATATTTTGATTTCTGTATTCAGGATTGCCTGGAACTGGTGCTGTTTGAAATTATCAACTAGGTACATCAACCATGTTTCATCATTCTTTTTTTAACATCTTTTTTGGAGTATAATTGCTTTACAATTGTGTGTTAGTTTCCGCTTTATAACAAAGTGGATCAGTTACACATATACATATGTTCCCATATCTCTTCCCTCTTGTGTCTCCCTCCCTCCACCCTCCCTATCCCATCCCTCTAGGTGGTCACAAAACACCGAGCTGATCTCCCTGTGCTATGCAGCTGCTTCCCACTAGCTATCTATTTTACGTTTGGTAGTATATATATGTCCATGCCACTCTCTCACTTTGTCACAGCTTACCCTTCCCCCTCCCCATATCCTCAAGTCCATTCTCTAGTAGGTCTGTGTATTTATTCCCGTCTTACCCCTAGGTTCTTCACGACATTTTTTTTTCCTTAGATTCCATATATATGTGTTAGCATATGGTATTTGTCTTTCTCTTTCTGACTTACTTCACTCTGTATGACAGACTCTAGGTCCATCCACCTCACTACAAATAACTCAATTTCGTTTCTTTTTATGGCTGAGTAATATTCCATTGTACATATGTGCCACATCTTCTTTATCCATTCATCTGATGATGGACACTTTGGTTGCTTCCATCTCTGGGCTATTGTAAATAGAGCTGCCATGAACATTTTGGTACATGACTCTTTTTGAATTATGGTTTTCTCAGGGTATATGCCCAGTTGTGGGATTGCTGGGTCATATGGTAGTTCTATTTTTAGATTTTTAAGGAACCTCCATACTGTTCTCCATAGTGGCTGTATCAATTCACATTCCCACCAGCAGTGCAAGAGTGTTCCCTTTTCTCCACACCCTCTCCAGCATTTACTGTTTCTAGATTTTTTGATGATGGCCATTTTGACTGGTGTGGGATGATATCTCATCGTAGTTTTGATTTGCATTTCTCTAATGATTAATGATGTTGAGCATTCTTTCATGTGTTTGTTGGCAATCTGTATATATTCTTTGGAGAAATGTCTATTTAGGTCTTCTGTCCATTTTTGGATTGGGTTGTTTGTTTTTTTGTTGTTGAGCTGCATGCTTCATCTTTGATTAAGCCATTGAAGTTGAGGTTCTCTCAAATGCAATCTCATGCTCTCTGACAAATAAAAGGTATTAAGGAGACAGAGCTAAATGCAAGAAAGAGGAGGGGCTGAAGAGGAATGGAAAATGCATTTGGGTAAAAAAAAATGAGGCCCGATTGAAACAAGATTTAGGAACCTCAGCGAGCACATATTTAGGCAATTAATATGGTGAGCATTAAGGAACACAGTTAAAAACATGGTATCCCATTTTTAAAACCCCAAAGGTGATATAATTGTTAAAAATAGTGTTTGGGAGTTTTGTCTTCAATTCTCCTAAGCCCCAACCAACAATTTATGGAAAAGAGTCAATGCCCATCGGAGCACTGACTAATTTTGATTTAGGTTAATTTTGATTCTTTCTTTAATTATATGCATCTAGAGCTTTCCCTCTCTGTAGCTCTACCTGGTTAGATGCCTTTTCCAATGTAACTTTTGTTTCCTGCCTACACCTGTGATAGCACCCATCCAACTTTAAATCACTTGCCTGCCTCTCTCAGAGGGCTTATTGGGGGCTGGGGTTGTCTGTGCTCCCTGTGAACCACAGTGCCTTACATGGGGTCAGTGCACAACAAAGGGAAAATTGAATGAATGAAGGAATGAATGAATGAGCTCATCTACAAAGAAGCACCTGGGACCCATTAATATAATACTTTTGGAAATACAGAAAGCAAATTCTTATGTAGAGGCATGGACTGAGAGATGCCACTATCCCTTTTTAAGAGATAATAGTTTCCTTCCCATTGTCTTTAACTGCTCCCTCCAATATATTCTCCACACTGTAGCCAGAATGTTGTTTTTAAATGAGGGATCCCCACTTAAGATCATCTGACAACTGTCCAGTTCTCTCAGAACTCACTATGGCCATCAGGAACCTGAAAGATCTGGCTGCTTCCTATCTGACTCCTCTAACTAATGCAGTTTTAATGAGCTCCTCTTAATTCAGAGTTTTCACATAGTCTGTTCCCTCTGTGGGTCTACTCTTCCATTTTCCTCCCCATGGTTATTCCTTCTTACATGTCAGACTTTGGCTTAAATTCCACTGCTTCAGAGAAGACTTTCTTGGTCCTTGAGTTGAGGTCAAGCACTCAAGTTATGAATTCTCCCTGCACAAAGTACTGCTCCTTCCTAGCATAGTAATTAAAAATATTTGTGTTTCTCATTATTTGCTTAATTATTTCCTTAATTATCCTTGTCGCTAGAACATGCAATTTATAAAACTAGGCTTCTGTCTGTCTTGTTGATCATTATTTCCAGCACTTAGCATAGTTCTGGCACAGCTAGAACTTATGATGAAGATAATGGAGATGGTTATGAGAATGATGGTGGTGATGATGGTGATGGTGGTGGTAGTGATGGTGGTGGCGGTGATGATGGTGGTGATAATGGTGATGTGATGATGGTGATGATGATGGTGATCTGGAGATGTGAGTTAGGTCATGTTTCCTCATATTAAAACAATTGGGCCCAAAGAAGATGACCTTGTAGCCATTTTCAATTTCTTTCAGATCATCCATATATTTAGTGCCATGAATAGCTGAAGACTACAACTCACTTTAAAGTGTTGATATTTTATAGAAACAGGCAGAAGTAGTATATTTGGCAACTTATTTTTTCTAAATTGAACACCTGTCTTTATTATTTTGACCTACATTAACAGCTGCTTTTAGCCTCTAAAGGAAGGGTCAGATATTCCTGTGACTGTGTTGTGGGTGAACAGCTGATTCATCTACGTGCTATAAACATCTTCACAAGAGTTTGCAATGTGGAACCACCTAATTTTGAAAATCGCCATTTAGAAAATGTGCCTATCTATGTATGTGAATACATAGATTTACATGTATACCTTACAGACCATCTGGCTGTGCGTCCAAACAGGCACTGGCCCTTTTGAGTAGATTCTGGGAAGTGATGTTAGGTCTCTGTCTCCCTCTTCTCCACATGCTGGTAAACGAGACTGCAGGCCTTGAACAAAATGACAAAATAGACCTCCCAAATGTTCAAGAGAGGGAGTGAGGGTGTTTCAACAACACAGGGGAAGTTGTTGGAAAACATCATTCATGATGAACTGCAGTCAAATACAAGAAGGTATATTCCTTTGAGGAAGGAAACAAATTGGTGGATACCTTTATGTAGACAGAGATCAAATATATGGAGTCAGAATGCAAAAAAATAAAGCAAGAAAAGATTCAATTCCTAGGCAGAAGCTCTGAGCACGGAGGACACAATCCAGGCCAGAGGTCTGGAGATGAGGCATGTTTCTCAAACGGCAAAGGAGGGACTTGTTATTGAGTCAACCACTTTCTATTTTTTTGTTATTATTTATTTATTTATTTGGTTGTGCCATGTCTTAGTTGCGACATGCAGGATCTTCAGTTGCAGCATGTGGGTTCTTTTAGTTGCGGCATGTGGGATCTATTTCCCTGTCAAACCCAGGCTGCTGCATTGGGAGCATGAAATCTTATCCACTGGACCACCAGGGAAGTCCTGAGTCAACTACTTTCTAAACTAAATATTTCTTATAGCATACTTAGCTTGCCTAGAACTGCTTTGGGGGAGGGAAGGGCCAAATTGACAGATGGAGAAAATGGGCACTTAAATGCAAAACACAGCAAAGGGCTAGAGAAACCATGCCTTTATTATTATTATTATTACTATTATTTTAATTTTTATTATATTATTTTCCTTAAGAGCCAATAGTCTACTTCAGCAAAAGTTTTCCCTGAAAGAGTCACCTCTGGTGGGTATCGTCTCCCAAATAATCTGAAGTGAAGTGCTTAAGGTAGATCCAGAAATTAGTCCCCAGAAAGATCAGAGATAAAATGGCAAAAGCAAAAACTCAGGAGTATCACCCTAGGCCTGATAACATACCATGAGCCAGGACCGGATGGAAAATGGTGTCCAAATGGAAGATCCTGGGAATAAGGCTTGAGGGTGCCCACAATGAATGGGATATGAGTGGGTGTCATGCTTGCTTTCACCAGGCAGTGTGTGGGTGTGTCAGGCAGAACTGAAGGTAGTGAGCCAAGCTAAGCAGTATAATCTAATAAGACAATTATTATTATGCAATAAACCAAAGATCTATTTTTCAAAATAGTGTGAATAAAGTTTAATTACAGGAGGAGAGCCAATGATACCACACTATGCATAAATCCTTCATTAATGATTTCCCTTCATATATATGAGGAGAATATAAAGGCTAGAATCACATGATAAATAAGGGCAAAATTAATAGGGCAATGTTATTTCGCAAATGGCAAAAGACATGAGAGTTTAAGAGGGTGATTGATAACTGTACTTTATTTAGCAAATACAGGATGTCCAGTTTTTGGAGATTACATACTGCCTCTGCACAGGAAAAAAAGATTCAGAGACTATCAATTACACGTGTTACCTAGTCCATCATCAGGGCAAAAGAGCTAGCCGTTGTAGCAATTACAGAAAGATGTCTTTGTAAAACATGCAACGCGTAATCACATAATTGCTAAATCACACGCTGGAGAAGAAACAAGCGTGCCCTTAGATACTGCAACTTTTCCAGTGTAGCTCAATTTGTTGAAAAAGATGCAATTTTTTTTTTCATTTTTACACTCTGCACAAAAATATTTGTATTTGAAGGTGCATTTATCTCTAAAGCGGAAATCCATTCTGGACAGGACCCCCGGGTTCTATAGCTCTGTAACTCAATCTGATGGATAAGTACACGTGCCTCCAGTTTTTCAAGGTTAAAACTGCAGGAGGGTCAAGCCCTTTGGCTCTCTGATTACCTTTGTAGAACCAGCTGGAGAACCTGCCTGCAGAGAAGCTGCTGTCTGCCCTCAGGCCAAACATGTTTGTAAGTCCTGGCAGCAGGTAGTGCATTGGAGGAAGACAGAGGAATGCCTGGCAGTAGTTTGCTTAAATTTTCTGTCCTCAGGATAAATTCGGAAGTCCTTTATGTGGCCTACCATACCTTTTATATCTGCTGTCTGCGCGTCTTTCCTTCCCGCTGCTGTCTCCTCTGTATTGGGCTGCAAACTTGCTGACCTTCGAGTTATACTGAAGGTATAACTTCGAAGGTATAAGTTATATCGAAGGTATATCGAAGGATGCATGCTCCTCCCTCCTGGCCTGCTCTGCCCTCTGCTCTCCGACTGGCCCAGTCTCCTCCTCTCCTCTCTGCACACGGCTCATTTCCACCCATCCCTAGCACATCAGCCTAAACATCTCTTGTTCCAGGAGAGCCTTCCTAGCCCACAGACCAGGCAAGGGGACTCTGTTAGGGGTTCATTTAGCACTTGTCATAGTTTATTGGAGTGATCTGTCTTTCTTGTGATTATGTGTCTTTATCACTGCAGGCATATTTGAGCCCAATGATATCATTTGGAGAATAAGCAAACAGGTTTCTGTGAGTCAGATAAAAACACTACAAAAGTTAGTGCCATCGAAACCCCGTGTATATTGATGAGGTTTTTCTGTGCAAGGAAAATCAAAATGGAGTAGGTACTGCTAAGAGGGCTCAGCAGAAGGAAGCCAGGAAGCCATGGAGGAAGTGGAACTTATGTTCATCTCAGCCCGGATGCAATCTGAAATTTTGACCCCTTATTGTCTTATTGCAGACATCCAAAACACCTGCACGATGTTCCAGAAACTCAAGATACTTACAGGACCCTTACCCTAAATAACTTGTAACAGCCTATCCCTTAAGGAAATATTTCCTTTTTGTATCAGAGCCAATCATAATTCTTGCAAGACAACTTTAACATCCCTGTTTAACAACCCTTTGTCTTTATAAGCCCCTGACTCTTTCCTCTTCCCCGAAATACTCTTTCGGTTTTACCTGAATCTGTGTCTCCCAAATTGCAGTCCCTAAGATCCCCAATAAAGCTCTTTGTTCTTGGCAGCCTTGATATTAATTATTCTTCAACATTTCTCAGCCATAAAGCCGGAACGAGTCATGACTTTGCTGCCTCACTTCGCAGAGAAAGTTGAACTTAACATTAAACCACAGATGTGAAAGCAGTTTTGAAAGAGTAAACTGGTTTGCAATCATGTGGCACAGAGAGTTAACCCTCCCCACATGTTATATGTGTTCCCCTAAATTTCCCAGCCACCCTTGAATTTAAATCGGGGCCATCAAACTAGTTCCAGCAAACAGACATATCTGGAAGTGGCATGTATCTTTTATGGAGTGAGATGGAGGCAATGGTTCCGGATGGCAAAGCTGGAAGATGAGGGGAGTGTGCTCCAGACACACCCAACTAGAGTGTGAGAAACAGATGGCTGCATTTCACCTGGAGATTTACAGCTTGTCTTTTGTGAGCAGTTAGTATTAGAAATTACTTAGACTAAGTGGGGAGCTTGCGTAAAAAAAAGAAAAAAGATTAGGTAATAATCATATGCTGTTGGCCAGGTTTAAGGGTTCTTTGGTGGGTGGGATGGTGTCTGGTATTGGAAGCAGGAAAGAGGGAGATCTATGTTTGGCCATCGTGAAACATTTAGTGATGGCATTAATTTGGAGGGCAAACCATATGCACAGTGGACTTATGGCTTAAGGGAAGAGGCTGGACATCAGAATGTGAGAAGTGTGCACTGGCTGTGTTTGTTAAGATTGAGAAGAAAGAGATAATCTCAGGAAAGGGTCTGCCAGTTTACATGAAGAAGTAGAAGGAGTTAAGAGCTTACAGAAATTTGAGGTCTTCCTGATTGGAAAAAAAAAAAACTGGGTGCTTCTAGAAACACAAACAAAATGATGAGTTTTTTACAAAGACTTTGAGCATCTAAGGTCTGGTAAGATCTCTCAGTTAAATAATGCAACTCAAGGCAAAGATCAGATTAAAGATGTACCATTTTTATGTATTTTTCCAAATAGGTGTTTGCCATTGAGTCGAGAGGGAAAGGCTTGGAGAATAGGGCTGATGAGACAGAAGATAAATATTTCAGAAAGAACTTTGCATGTGGTTACTGACACATGGAACTAAGTGGAAACATATTGGTCAGAGATCCTCTAGTTTGAGGCAAATATAAACATAAATATTTAAATATAAACATATCCTGAATTTGGACCAAAAATATCCTTTTAGTATTTGGCCATTAAAACAGTCCTTGTGGCCCCAACTTTCTGTGAACCGACAGTGAGATGAGAAAGCTGGATAGACCCCCAAATGGACATTTCCCCTGATGTTCATTTCTGCTGATATCGGGGAAGATCATAGTAAAGGAAGAACCTTCCAGAGAGGAGTCTAAGCGCCCTGATGATGACCAATCAAGGAGCTGCTTCCAGAGAGCAAATCAAGCCCTTTTCCTCCAGGTCAAGAGGACTCTGCAGCATTTGCTAAACAGGCTTGCAGAGTGACAGTAAGCCAGTGACTTTGTGTGGCATTTGTCACCTTCCCCGCTCTTTCCCTTTCTGAATGGCAATGTCTATTGTGATTATTTTGTTCCTGTTCTGCTTTTGCATATTGGATGTATATGTGTGTATGTGTATGGGGCTGGGGAGGACAGCGAGGAGAGGAGATGAAATTATTGTTATTTTTTTTTTTAATTTGAGATCTTTGTACCAAGAGAAGCCACATCCAGACTTTATGGAGACACTACCACACACCTGGACTTGGAAGTAAATGCCGTGACTAGATGAGACTTTGGAACACCTTCAGGAGGGGGATGACGAGTACAATGTGTAGGGGGTCAGAAGAAGGTGGGAATATATATGTGTATTTTTTCTATTACAGAGAAATGAGTAGGCTTTAAAGATCACATTACTTTACTCTAGAAAGTTCCAGTAGCTGCCCATAGCACTTAGCATAAGACTCAAATGCTGACCCAAGATCTATACATGCTAAAGGCATTTTATCCTCTTTCTCAACATCCCGGGCTTATACCCCTTCATTCTTATTTTATTCCTGAACTTCACTCACTGGCTTTCTTTCAGTCCTTCAAAGAACATGCCATGTCCAGGGCACTTGCACTTGCCATTTGTTTTGTCATTCCTGCTGCCTGCACTGATTTTTCTCAGGTACTAAAGAAGATGGCTAAAGCCTTCTTAGCATTATGTTATAGTCTACATAGCATCTTTTCAGAAAGGCGCTCCCTGGCCTCTTAGCTGAGATCATTTCCAAATCTAACTGCAGCCCAAACATTCTTTAAAATTCTACCCTGTCTTCATAACACTTGTCATTATTTTAAATTATCATTATTTTACTTGTTAATTACCATTGTGCTTATCTGTTCTGCCCGACACTGTGTTTCTGGGGATTAGCACTGTGCCTGGCCCACAGAAAATAAGGTATCAATAAATATATCTTGAAAGAACACAGTATGTGGAATAGTAGAGTAAGTGGCAGTCAGCTACAAAAGCGTGAGTTAATATAATGAGCATCCATAACGAGACAAATAAACCTTATCCCAGTTTAATCACATACACCCCTCCCCTGACCCACCCCCTTTTCTCTTCCAGCCTGAGAATATTAGGATCAACTTCACAGTCATCCCTCTGTCTCCAAATATGCCATGCTTTTCCTGACCTGAGGACTCTGTTCATGCCATTCTCATATATATATATATATATATATACACATATATATTATATATTATATATATATGTATATATATACATATATATACACATATATATTATATATATTATATATGTATATATATATATTTTATATATATATATATATATATACTCTCTCTTCTCTGCTATCACACTGCTCAGCCTCCCAAACTCAGCTCCTGTATCATGTTTCTTATGAAATCTGCCCTGTGCATGCTCTATCACCAACCCCAGTCTTCAGCAGAAGGAGTGGGCCGCTCTCTGTGCCCATTGCCCTCAGATGCTTTACTAAAGCAATTGCAAGTGTTTGTAATAATTATCTCTTCTGTTTGCATTTCAGCCACTACCAGAAGAATTCCTTAAGGACAAGGTCTGTGTCTCATTTACCTTGAGCATTATGCATAACGCCCCAGAACATGGAAAATATCCCATAAGCCCCTCGGATTTAAAAATATTATTGATTGAACAAAAAATATAATTATTTCAAAATAATGTTCACAAGTACCATCCACATTATGTGCTTAACATTATCTTTCTACAAAGTGCTATTAATATTTTTTTAGTTATTTAAAACCTACCTTAAATAATTTCTTTTTCTTTAAATTATGCATTAGATTTTTATTACTATTATTTCCTGATATTCAGAGAACATATAAAATCAGTCAAAAGGCTTCGATGCAATTTAGCTTAAAAATGTTCATATGATAAGATTCAGAAATTCCACTGCTTGGAATCTATCCTAACAAGATGATCAGCAATGCAGATGGAGAGATAGCCATTTAACATGTGTAATATTGAGTACAATAGGAGAAGTGATCATCCTAAATGCTCCACATTAGAGAAAGTATTGAATATCTTATTTCACATCATAAGAGATATTATTTTCAGGCATAAAGAAGAGTTTTAAATATTTTAAAATGTTATTTAATATTTATTAAGTCTATTATTTAATATTTATTATTTATAAAACTAAATTATTAAAATATAGTGCTTATTGAATAACAATGTATAGTGAAATATATACACAGCATAGTGTATAAAATAGAATGTATAATAATTAATGGGCTTTTAAAATTAAAAAATAAAGTGTTTTGCTAATAAAATTATTTCTAAAAGATAATTATACAGTATGTTTACATAATTTCTAAAATTTGTTATGGATAGTTTTAATATTAAAAACCAAGTAAGCAAAAGAATTATTCATGTTACTTATTCATACACTTTACTCAGTGCCTTAGCCAAATCTGTCTGTAACAGCTCACAATTACAGTTTTCTGAAACTCTCATGTTTTTCAATATGGTCATATTATATTATTTTAAAAAATAAAATCACTTAAAGTTTTCTTTATAATTATAGTTTATTTATTGGAAATCGATGACATTCAATTGACTCTTCAACAGGCCAAAATATGTGTAATTGTGAACAATCTCTATAGGTGCTGAGGTTTCTGGTACATTCAGAGCAAACTTGCTAAATGCAGGATATTCTAAATCCTAGTATGTTTTTAATAGAAATGTTTATATATATTCAGCCCATATATTTTATATATGTAGTGTTTTTGCCTCCTTTCACAGAATCTTCTCCTGTTAGATATTTTTACATAGTAAAATATGTCCAATAAATTGCTTCTATGGTTCTCTTGAATGTTTTATCGATTTAGATTTATGTGATATCATAGGCTTTCTCAATTTCACTCCCTTCTGATACTGAATATGAATTTATCTAATTAAAACTACAAGCTCCATCAAAACATTCTTCCCAGAAGTCAAGATATCCAACACGCAACTATAGATTTTTTAAATTCAAATTTTGTACACATTCAAACCTTCATCACTTAATTTGTCCAGTTCCTCCCTTGCTTTTGTAGGAATACTTTTCAATATATTCCTGTTGGCAAGTTTTGTTGTCAATAATGTTAAGTTTCTGAAGGCCTCAAAAGCTAAGGTTTCCTGGCTCTACATTTGTTGAATATTTTGAAAGAAATGATTTTTTTGAAGAATTTTAAACATACTGGGAAATGTTCCCAAATTAATATGGAATGGAAATGTTTTAAATGATAAAGTTAAATAAAGCAGTCTAAGAGAAAAAATATGTAAAATATTCCTTTTTCACTAGTTCTAAGCTGTATATGCTTTTTACCTTGTAGCATGCCTGAAATCAGGGTGCATCTCCCCATCAACGGCTCCTGGTTGGCCACCATGTAGTTGTACTGGCCACATAAAAATTGCGTAGATTTGGACAGAGCTGAGGTATAGCTTTGTCACTCTATTAGCTATGTCCGTTGTTGGTAATACAAGAGTTGAGTTTAATTGGTATTTCAAATAATAGTAAAATATTATACAATGATTCAGCATTGAAAACGCATTGTTTACATGGAAAAGCAACAACCCAGAAGATAACATTGTGTTGGACATATAGACATGAATATGTCAAAGGTGAGTCAGGACAGACCAACTCTGAATGTGGAAGAATTTTAGAAATATCTTATCAATTTTATTTTGCATCTATTTTCTTCTTATGTGTGCACAGGAATCATACAATGAAAAAACCTATGCCTATATAATTGAAGAGGGTCATTTCAAGACATACAACATACAAGTTCCAAGTGATAAGAAAGCATTGTGTCAGTGTTGATTTGGTAGCATTTTTTGTCTTTCTTAGGAAGAAATGGTGGGTCTTACAATCACTAGTACCTTAGATTAAATCATAGATGTATGCATATAAAGACCAGAAGAAAATATTTCAAATGTTAGTAGTGAAATTACAAATGATTATAATTTTCTTAATTTATTATCTGTAGTTTCTAAATAAAATATATATGTATACTTATATAATGAAAATATTAATTAAAACTTTCCAATATTTGTAGTAGCAAGATTAAGTACTTATGTTTTGTTACTGAATGAAGTATGTATAACAAGACTTGCAGAAGTATGTATGACTATATCTATGAAAATACTTACAGAATTAATAAAAATGAAAAAGAAAAGCACCAAAATGTTAACAGTAGTTTAAAATGATAGTAGATAGCAGTGATAGAATTATGGATCCCAGCCCCATTTTCTCCTTGCCAATTTTCCAATAATGAATACATAAATACATACACACAGATGTGTGTAATTTTTATCCTATCATTCAACAAAAGACAATAACAAAACCTAAACACAAGAACCGACATTGAAATCACTGAAAATGATTTGCATCTAAATCTTTAGATACTTGCATCTACCATCCATGGACCACTCACTCTGTGACTGCCATTGTGCCAAGTTCTTCCCACATATTATTTCATTTCCTATCCACAACAACCGTGAGGGATGTATGTAATTATATCTACTTTAAGAATAGAGAAACTGAGGCTTAGGGAGGTCCAGGGACTTACCAGTGCCTATAGCAAGTAAGAAGTGGAAACAGAAAGTGGGCCCGTTCTGTGAACTTAGATAACCTTGCTGTTCAGTATCCTGCAATAACCACACATTCCTCTAATAGCACTATGACCAAAAAAGATCGTAAAATCCCTGCTGAATGAACTGCACATGTGAAAGTTCCCATTTTATACAATTAGAAACTGAGATCGAAAATGATCAAGTGACCTACTGAAGATCACTGAGCTATTGGGTGAGATCATTGGGTCTAGAACCTGCCTAAACAACGGTGAAGACCTGTGAGTAATGGAAATTGAATTGGAGGTCCCAAAATCATGTTTCAAATAGTCCTGGGGCCTGCCAGGCAGTTGAAGATCACTCTTCTAAAATGTATGTTGCATCGTGGGTTCTAATTTCAAAGATCCATGTACAGAGTAGATGCAGACAATGGATCTTTTATAACAGTCTTACAGTCAAGATGTGTACTGAATTGATTTCCCTTTCTTTTGGCAGATGAATGTGGAAAATAATTGTAGCAATAACTTCTATAGTGATTTTCAAACTTAACACACTGGGAAAAACACATTTAGTAGCTCAGTACTATTTGAATATGGTATTCTATTAGCCACTGAGTTGTAGGAAGTGCAACAAAAGTGGAAGGCACATTGGATTTGACTTGATGAATAGTTTATCTTCAGATATGTGATGCTGAGGCAGATCAGTGACTCTCTGCTTCTTGCAGCAGTTCCAAGGCAGTTCCCTCTTTGAAATCAGTCTTCAAAGATTTATAGATTCCCTCCAAAAGCCCAACAGAAACTTTAAAATACAAATTTAAAATGTATCTTACATTCTTTGTAGAAATTTAAAACAATAAATATAAATGATAAAATAATGAAGCACTCATAATCCTACCACCAGAAAGAAAATATATATATATTCATATGTATAATAAAAATGTATGTAATATATATATACATAAGCTTTGGGGACTATATCTCCAAAGGCACATCACTAGGTGAAAGGATATACACACCCAACATGTTTAACGCTTTTATACTGTATGTAATATCAGCCTAGACCACAGGAGGCAGTGTTGTAACATGCAAAAAGCATGGTACAGGGAGCATATCTGGATCAAAATCCAGATTCAATTCCTCACTATCTCTCTGGTCCTCAGCTTCTGCTTCTGTTAAATAGTGATGCTACACCTATCACACAGGACTACAGTAAATTTTAAAGGAAGTAACATACTTTGAGTATCTGGTTCCCTTGGCCCACTGTCTAGCTATGCTGTAGACATACATAATGATAATTGCTAAAAAATGCATGTTTTTTTCTTCCTTTTATTTCTCCTAAAACCAAACCAATTTGCTGATGCTTCAATGGTTAGGCTCTTGTTTTAATATTATTGAGACTAATGACAAGTTTGTATACACAAACTCATACTTTTTCATACTCTTTAAACAGACTCCTGTAAATGGCCATAGATTTAAGCCATGGGAGACGAATTTTATATTGATTATCACTTACTATTAAGACAGCTGAAAACTTGAACTACATTAATTTCTCTAGTTTTTTGTTAACAATAGTCTAGTAACCAAATTCATTGGAAACAATTTTGAGGAAAGCAATTCAGGGGTCCCTAGCAAAAATGGAAGGTATCTGTAATTAGTGAAATGGTCTTTAGAAGATTCCAAAGGGGGAAAAAATTGTTTCACACAAGAAATATTTGAAGACTGAAGGACTTAGCACAACACCACAGGTAAATGTCAATACTGACTTCTATTTTGATATGACTACAGTGTCCTTGGATCATTAGCCACCAAATCACCTTGCTCATATACTGCAGGCTCAAGAAGTGATTATTATTAGTGGTAATCAGGAAATGGAATTGTAAATTCCTAAAATGTTATGGTTAGATAGAGGAGCCTAAAAGCCATCTTTGTTTAACCGCTCATCCAGTGTATAATTTTCTTCTACCGAATCTGTGGCCAATATTCATTCATTTATTCATTCATTTATCCATCCAAGGAGTATTGTTTGAGTGCATCCTATTTTCTAGGCCCTGTTCTGGTTTTGATGACATACCACCAAACTAAGCAAAGACTTCTGTAACCCAGTGAAGGAAAGATGGGCAGAATATGTAAAGGTATAAACAAATAATTTCAGAGAGTGATAAAATAACAGGAAGGAAATAAAGCAGGAGGAGAGGTTGGAGAATCTCTGGGGAGAGGGAAGTTTAGGAAAATATTTCAGTTAAAATAGTAGGAATCCGTGAGTTTTATTTTTTACCATCACCTGAAACACCTTGAAGAATGCTAACCAAAAAGCAAAGTATTTATCAGATTATATAGATCTTCCATTAAAATAAGAGAAAAGACTCTATAGGGATATTAAGAAAAAAATCAATAAAAAAGAAAAGAAAAGAAAAATGTCCTTTTATAAGGAAGGACACAGTCTCTATGTGGGCAGGACTTATATATGACTGGTTCAAGTTCCAGGGCTGAGGATAGTTCCCAGTATAAAGAGTTGTCAATAAAAACTTGTTGACAAATTGATTGACTTGATTTAGAGTGAGACTGTAACTGATGAACTGAACAGGGAAAGGTAATGAGGAAGGCCTCCAGAAAGCTGTGCCAATCTGGTACTTAATTGTGTAGCAATTTGGCTTTAGTATTAAATTATCTCATCTTTAGACTTTATTGGAATCCTGATTTTTCCTCATTGTTTAGTATTCAATATTCGCTATAAAGTTAAAAAAATGTATATAGCTCTGAACACCAAAGCAAAGTAGATGTAGCTTCCCCTTGAATCTGTTGCTTAAAAAGTAAACAACTACATCCAAATTGGTGTTACTTTACCTATGGAAATAAAGCAGACCCTAATAGTCAGATACATAGGAATCAAAGCTCAAGCTGAATGGAGTAGTTTCTAGGTTCCTAGCCTAGAAGTAGTTCCTTGTAACTGATGACAAATCAAAAGGCACATCAGAAGGACCAGGACACTTATTATGGCGGTTAAAACTGTAGATACGTTGCTGCTCATCTTAGATGTAGCTAAAATACTCTCAATATTATATAGTTAACCCTTTTTCTTTTTTTTTTTTTAAATCTAGGCACGGTCTGCTTCATGCTTCTCTAAAATCACAATGAATCAGTGAGGCAGTCATCATCACTATAAATTGCAGGAACAATACAGAGAATTAATAGGCAGGATAAGGCTTGGAAGAATGTACTTTTTTTCCAACCTAACGGGCTGCAAATCATCCATCATCCCTAATTTATGTGTTTTAGCAGGTAACATCCTAGCCTGAGTTCTTGTACTCCAGGTTGCTTACAGGCTGCGTGCTGTCAGAGATTAAAGCCATGAGCCCATCTCCTCATCTATAAAATGGGGATGAGACAACATACCTAATAGAATATTATGAAAATTCTAACATATTTAGCCCAATGTCTAGAACATGTAAGCCTCTAGTTACAGCTGATATTGTTGACTGTTTATTTTCTACCAAGATGATCCCGTTGACCTCTTTGTGGGTAAGAATCAGACACTGGCTGCTTTTCTGGTGAGTATTTCGTGCATGATGGAAGCAACATTCATCCCTCAGGGCCAGGCACACACATCTATGGGTTGGCTAGCCTGGGGTCTGTGGCTAAGGGTGCAGAAAAGCTAACTGATCCCTGCAGGCATTAAACTCAGGCAATGAACTTGTGAGCTGGACTTCATTACACAGCACCCTCTATTCTACTCAGCTAACAGGGTGCTTTAGTGGAAACCAGAGCTTTCACATGATTTATTGAATCTGCTGGAAGAGAGCAGCTGAGAGTGTCGTGCAAACTCTGGGCAGGAGAATTTCTCCCTGGAGGAGCAACCTCTGGAGGAAAGGGGGCCAGGTCAGCTGGGAGGAGAAACAGTGGAGTTCTGGGGCACTGAAAATCTATGGACTAAGAAGATGTGGTACATATATACAATGGAGTATTACTTAGCCATTAAAAAGAAGAAAACCATGGCATTTGCAGCAACATGGATGGACCTAGAGATTGTCATACTGAGTGAAGTAAGTCAGACAGAAAAAGTGAAATATCGACTATCACTTATATGCAGAATCTAAAAAAAATGCTAAAAATGAACTTATTTACAAAACAGAAACAGACACACAGACTTAGAGAACAAATTTATGGTTCCTGGAAGGGGAGAGGGGGAAGGGGGGAAGGGATAGTTAGAGAGTCTGGGATTGACATGTACACACTGCTATATTTAAAATGGATAACCAACAGGGACCTACTGCACAGTACAGGGAACTCTGCTCAATATTATGTAACAACTTAAATAGGAAAAGAATTTGAAAAACAATAGATACATGTGTATGTATAACTGAATCACTTTGCTGTACACCTGAAACTAACACAACATTGTTAATCAACTCTACTCCAATAAAAAATAAAAAATTAAAAAAGAAAAGAAAAGAAAAAAAGAAAATCTATGGAGCAGCAGCTCTGGTGTCAATGGGGGCTATCTGCAAATGTAGAAACGCAGGCTCAATCCCAGTTCTACAGATACAGGATCTTCTTTAACAAATCCCCAGGGGATTCATGTGCACACTGTATCTCTAACTTTCTTGCACATTTGAATTGCCAGAAAACTTTTTAAAAAGTCAAATGTCCAGACCCACTCCAGACCAATTAAGGCAGAAGAGCTGGAATTAGAACCCAAGCATCTGTAATTGTTGCATCTCCCTACTTGATTCTAGGGTCCCAGAATTTGACACCCACTGCTCTAAAATCTAACTGTGAGGATGGCATGCTTGCTTCTAAGGTGGAGGAGCAGGCCACCTTTGAGAAGGTGTGAGTCAGTGAAGAAGGAATGATAGAGACACACAGCACCACCAGGGGAAAGGCAGTCGCCAGCTGGTGCCAGGTAGATTCGAGATGAATCCCAGAACCACCAATTAGTAGCTGGATGACCTCAGGGAAATTATTTAACCTCTCTGGCTTTCGGTTTTTCTCATAGTACAATGAAGATAAGAATATCAATCTTGGCGGCGGAGGGGAAGATGGTGGAAGAGTAAGACGCGGAGGTCACCTTCCTCCCCACAGATACACCAGAAATACATCTACACGTGGAGCAACTCCTACAGAACACCTACTGAACGCTGGCAGAAGACCTCAGACCTCCCAAAAGGCAAGAAACTCCCCACGTACCTGGGTAGGGCAAAAGAAAGAAAGAAAAAACAGAGACAAAAGAATAGGGACGGCACCTGCACCAGTGGGAGGGAGCTGTGAAGGAGGAAAAGTTTCCACACACTAGGAAGCCCCTTCACGGGCAGAGACTGCGGGAGGCGGAGGGGGGGAGCTTCGGAGCCGCGGAGGAGTACACAGCAACGGGTGTGGAGGGCAAAGCGCGGAGATTCCCGCACAGAGGATCGGTGCCGACCAGCACTCACCAGCCCAAGAGGCTTGTCTGCTCACCCGCCGGGGCGGGCGGGGCTGCGAGCTGAGGCTCGGGCTTTGGTAGGAGCGCAGGGAGAGGACTGGGGCTGGCTGCGTGAATACAGCCTGAAGGGGTTAGTACACTACGGCTAGCCGGGAGGGAGTTCGGGAAAAGGTCTGGAGCTGCTGAAGAGGCAAGAGACTTTCTTCCCTCTTTGTTTCCTGGTGCGCGAGGAGAGGGGTTTAAGAGCACTGCTTAAAGGAACTCCAGAGACAGGCGCGAGCCGCGGCTAAAAGCGCGGACCCCAGAGACGGGTGCAAGCCGTGGCTAAAAACGCAGACGCCAGAGACGGGCGGAAGACGCTAAGGCTGCTGCTGCCGCCACCAAGGGGCCTGTGTGCGAGCACAGGGCACTATCCACACTGCCCCTCCCGGGAGCCTGTGCAACCCGCCACTGCCAGGTTCCCGGGATCCAGGGACAACTTCCCCGGGAGAACGCACAGCGGGCCTCAGGCGGGTGAAACGTCACGCCGACCTCTGCCGCCGCAGGTTCGCCCAGCACTCCGCGCCCCTCCCTCCCCCCGGCCTGAGTGAGCCAGAGCCCCTGAAAGAGCGGCTCCTTTAACCCCGTCTGTCTGAGCAAAAAACAGATGCCCTCCGGTGACCTACACGCAGAGGTGGGGCCAAATCCAAAGCTGAGCCCCTGGGAGCTGTGAAAACAAATAAGAGAAAGGGAAATCTCTCCGAGCAGCCTCAGAAGCAGCGGATTAAAGCTCCACAATCAACTTGATGTACCCTGCATCTGTGGAATACCTGAAGAGACAACGAATCATCCCAAATTGAGGAGGTGGGCTTCGAGAGCAAGATCTATGATATTTTCCCCTTTTCTTCTTTTTGTGAGTGTGTATGTGTATGCTTCTGTGTGAGATTTTGTCTGTATAGCTTTGCTTCAACCATTTGTCCTAGGGTTCTATCCGTCCATTTTTTTTCATAATTTTTTTCTTAATAATTAATAACATTATTTCATTTTACATTATCTCCTTTCTTTCTTTCTTTCTTTCTTTCTTCTTTTCTTCCTTCCTTCCTTTCTTTCTTTCCTTCCTTCCTTCCCTCCGTTAGACAATGAATTATCCCAAATTGAAGAGGTGGACTTTGAGAGCAAGATTTATGATTTTTTCCCCTTTTCCTCTTTTTCTGACTGTGTATGGGTATGCTTCTGTGTGAGATGTTGTCTGTATAGCTTTGCTTCCAACATATGCCCTAAGGTTCTATCCATCCTTTTTTTTTCCTGAATAATTTTTATTTAATTAATAAATTTATTACATTTTACTTTATTTTATTTTACTTTATCTTCTTTCTTTCTTCCTTTTTTCCTTCCTTCCCTCCTTCCATCCTTCCTTCCTTCCTCCCACCGTCCCTCCCTCCCGCCCTCCTTTCTTTCTTTCTTTCCTTCTTTCCTTCTTTTCTTCTTTCTTTCTTTCTTCCTTCCTTCCTTCTCTCCTTTCTTTCTTTCTTTCTTTCTACTTCTACTAATTCTTTCTCTCTACTTTTTCTCCCTTTTATTCTGAGCCGTGTGGATAAAGGGCTCATGGTGCTCCAGCCAGGAGTCAGGGCTCTGCCTCTGAGGTGGGAGAGCCAATTTCAGGACACTGGTCAACAAGAGACCTCCCAGCTCCACATATTATCAAACAGCGAAAATCTCCCAGAAATCTCCATCTCAACACTAACACCCAGCTTCACTCAACGACCAGCAAGCTACAGTGCTGGACAACCTATACCAAACAACTAGCAAAACAGGAACACAACCCCACCCATTAGCAGAGAGGCTGCCTAAAATCATAATAAGTCCACAGACACCTCAAAACACACCACCAGAGGTGGTCCTGCCCACCAGAGAGACAAGATCCAGCCTCATCCACCAAAAGACAGGCACTAGTCCCCTCCACCAGGAAGCCTACACAACCCACTGAACCAACTTTAGCCACTGGGGACAGACATCAAAAACAATGGGAACTACGAACATGCAGCCTGCAAAAAGGAGATCCCAAACACAGTAAGATAAGCAAAATGAGAAGACAGAAAAACACACAACAGATGAAGGAGCAAGATAAAAATGCACCAGACCTAACAAATGAAGAGGAAATAGGCAGTCTACCTGAAAAAGAATTCAGAATAATGATAGTAAAGATGATCCAAAATCTTGGAAATAGACTAGACAAAATGCAAGAAACATTTAACAAGGACCTAGAAGAACTAAAGATGAAACAAACAATGATGAACAATACAATAAATGAAATGAAAAATACTCTAGATGAGATCAATAGCAGAATAACTGAGGCAAAAGAACGAATAAGTGACCTGGAAGATAAAATAGTGGAAATAACTACTGCAGAGCAGAATAAAGAAAAAAGAATGAAAAGAACTGAGGACAGTCTCAGAGACCTCTGGGACAACATTAAACACACCAACATTTGAATTATAGGGGTTCCAGAAGAAGAAGAGAAAAAGAAAGGGACTGAGAAAATATTTGAAGAGATTATAGTTGAAAACTTCCCTAATGTGGGAAAGGAAATAGTTAATCAAGTCCAGGAAGAACAGAGAGTTCCATACAGGATAAATCCAAGGAAGAAATACGCCAAGAAACATATTAGTCAAACTGTCAAAAATTAAATACAAAGAAAACATATTAAAAGCAGCAAGGGAAAAACAACAAATAACACACAAGGGAATCCCCATAAGGTTAACAGCTGATCTCTCAGCAGAAACTCTGCAAGCCAGAAGGGAGTGGCAGGACATACTGAAAGTGATGAAGGAGAAAAACCTGCAACCAAGATTACTCTACCCAGCAAGGATCTCATTCAGATTTGATGGAGAAATTAAAACCTTTACAGACAAGCAAAAGCTGAGAGAGTTCAGCACCACCAAACCAGCTTTACAACAAATGCTAAAGGAACTTCTCTAGACAAGAAACACAAGAGAAGGAAAAGACCTACAATAACGAACCCAAAACAATTTAGAAAATGGGAATAGGAACATACATGTCGATAATTACCTTAAATGTAAATGGACTAAATGCTCCCACCAAAAGACACAGATTGGCTGAATGGATACAAAAACAAGTCCCATATATATGCTGTCTACAAGAGACCAACTTCAGACCTAGAGACACATACAGACTGAAAGTAAGGGGATGGAAAAAGATATTCCATGCAAATGGAAACCAAAAGAAAGCTGGAGAAGCAATTCTCATATCAGACAAAATAGACTTTAAAATAAAGAATATTAGAACAGACAAAGAAGGACACTACATAATGATCAAGGGATCGATCCAAGAAGAAGATATAACAATTGTAAATATTTATACAGCCAACATAGGAGCACCTCAATACATAAGGCAAATACTAACAGCCATAAGAGGGGAAATCTACAGTAACACATTCATAGTAGGGGACTTTAACACCCCACTTTCACCAATGGACAGATCATCCAAAATGAAAATAAATAAGGAAACACAAGCTTTAAATCATACATTAAAGAAGATGGACTTAATTGATATTTATAGGACACTCCATCCAGAAACAACAGAATACACATTTTTCTAAAGTGCTTATGCAACATTCTCCAGGATCAATCATATCTTGGGTCACAAATCAAGCCTTGGTAAATTTAAGCAAATTGAAACCGTATCAAGTATCTTCTCCGACCACAACGCCATGAGACTAGATATCAATTACAGGAAAAGATCTGTAAAAAATACAAACACATGGAGGCTAAACAATACACTACTTAATAACGAACTGATCACTGAGGAAATCAAAGAGGAAATTAAAAAATACCTGGAAACAAATGAAAATGGAGACATGATGACCCCAAACCTATGGGATGCAGCAAAAGCAGTTCTAAGAGGGAAGTTTATAGCAATACAAGCCCACCTTAAGAAACAGGAAACATCTCGAATAAACAACCTAACCTTGCACCTAAAGCAATTAGAGAGAGAAGAACAAAAAAAAAACCAGAGTTAGCAGAAAAGAAATCATAAAAATCAGATCAGAAATAAATGAAAAAGAAATGACGGAAACAATAGCAAAGATCAATAAAACTAAAAGCTGGTTCTTTGAGAAGATAAACAAAATAGATAAACCATTAGCCAGACTCATCAAGAAAAAAAGGGAGAAAACTCAAATCAATAGAATTAGAAATGAAAAAGGAGAAGTAACAACTGACACTGCAGAAATACAAAAGATCATGAGAGATTACTACAAGCAACTCTATGCCAATAAAATGGACAACCTGGAAGAAATGGACAAATTCTTAGAAATGCACAAGCTGCCAAGACTGAATCAGGAAGAAATACAAAATATGAACAGACCAATCACAAGCACTGAAATTGAAACTGTGATTAAAAATCTTCCAACAAACAAAAGTCCAGGACCAGATGGCTTCACAGGTGAATTCTATCAAACTTTTAGAGAAGAGATAACACCAATCTTTCTCAAACTCTTCCAAAATATAGCAGAGGGAAATACACTCCCAAATTCCTTCTACAAGGCCACCATCACCTTGATACCAAAACCAGACAAAGATGTCACAAAGAAAGAAAACTACAGGTCAATATCACTGGTGAACATAGATGCAAAAATCCTCAACAAAATACTAGCAAACAGAATCCAACAGCACATTAAAAGGATCATACACCATGATCAAGTGGGGTTTATTCCACGAATGCAAGGATTCTTCAATATACGCAAATCTATCAATGTGATAAACCATATTAACAAATTGAAGGAGAAAAACCATATGATCATCTCAATAGATGCAGAGAAAGCTTTTGACAAAATTCAACACCCATTTATGATAAAAACCCTCCAGAAAGTAGGCATAGAGGGAACTTTCCTCAACATAATAAAGGCCATATATGACAAACCCACAGCCAACATCATCCTCAATGGTGAAAAACTGAAAGCATTTGCACTAAGGTCAGGAACAAGACAAGGTTGCCCACTCTCACCACTCTTATTCAATATAGTTTTGGACGTTTTAGCCACAGCAGCAGAGTAGAAAAGAAATAAAAGGAATCCAAATCAGAAAAGAAGAAGTAAAGCTGGCACTGTTTGCAGATGACATGATACTATACATAGAGAATCTTAAAGGTGCTACCAGAAAACTACTAGAGCTAATCAATGAATTCGGTAAAGCTGCAGGAAACAAAATTACTGCATAGAAATCTCTTGCATTCCTGTACACTAATGATGAAAAATCTGAAAGTGAAATCAAGAAAACACTCCCATTTACCATTGCAACAAAAAGAATAATATATCTAGGAATAAACCTACCTAAGGAGACAAAAGACCTGTATGCAGAAAATTAAAAGACACTGATGAAAGAAATGAAAGATGATACAAATAGATGGAGAGATATACCATGTTCTTGGATTGGAAGAATCAACATTGTGAAAATGACTCTACTACCCAAAGCAATCCACAGATTCAATGCAATCCCTATCAAACTACCACTGGCATTTTTCACAGAAGTAGAACAAAAAATTTCACAATTTGTATGGAAACACAAAAGAACCCAAATAGCCAAAGCAATCTTGAGAAAGAAAAATGGAGCTGGAGGAATCAGGCTCCCTGACTTCAGACTATACTACAAAGCTACAGTAATCAAGACAGTATGGTACTGGCACAAAAACAGAAAGATAGATCAATGGAACAGGATAGAAACCCCAGAGATAAACCCACGCACATATGGTCATCTTATCTTTGATAACGGAGGTAGGAATGTACAGTGGAGAACGGACAGCCTCTTCAATAAGTGGTGCTGGGAAAACTGGACAGGTACATGTAAAAGTATGAAATTAAATCACTCCCTAACACCATACACAAAAATAAGCTCAAAATGGGTTAAAGACCTAAATGTAAGGCCAGAAACTATCAAACTCTTAGAGGAAAACATAGGCAGAGCACTCTATGACATAAATCACAGCAAGATTCTTTCTGACCCACCTCCTAGAGAAATGGAAATAAAAACAAAACTAAACAAATGGGACCTAATGAAACTTCAAAGCTTTTGCACAGCAAAGGAAACCATAAACAAGAGCAAAAGACAACCCTCAGAATGGGAGAAAATATTTGCAAATGAAGCAACTGACAAAGGATTAATTTCCAAAATTTACAAGCAGCTCATGCAGCTCAATAACAAAAAAACAAACAACCCAATCCAAAAATGGGCAGAAGACCTAAATAGACATTTCTGCAGAGAAGATATACAGATTGCCAACAAACACATGAAAGAATGCTCAACATCATCAATCATTAGGGAAATGCAAATCAAAACTACAATGAGATATCATCTCACACCAGTCAGAATGGCCATCAACAAAAAATCTAGAAACAATAAATGCTGGAGAGGGTGTGGAGAAAAGGGAACACTTTTGCACTGCTGGTGGGAATGTGAATTGGTTCAGCCACTATGGAGAACAGTATGGAGGTTCCTTAAAAAACTACAAATAGAACTACCCTATGACCCAGCAACCCCACTACTGGGCATACACCCTGAGAAAACCATAATTCCAAAAGAGTCATGTACCAAAATGTTCATTGCAGCTCTATTTACAATAGCCTGGAGATGGCAACAACCTAAGTGCCCATCATCAGATGAATGGATAAAGAAGATGTGGCACATATATACAATGGAATGTTACTCAGCCATAAAAAGAAACGAAACTGAGCTATTTGTAATGAGGTGGATAGACCTAGAGTCTGTCATACAGAGTGAAGTAAATCAGAAAGAGAAAGACAAATACCGTATGCTAACACATATATATGGAATTTAAGAAAAAAAAAAAAACCGTCATGAAGAACCTAGGGGTAAGACAGGAATATAGGCACAGACCTACTGGAGAACGGACTTGAAGATATGGGGAGGGGGAGGGGTGAGCTGTGACGGAGCAGGAGAGAGGCATGGACATATATACACTACCAAATGTAAGGTAGATAGCTAGTGGGAAGCAGCTGCATAGCACAGGGGGATCAGCTTGGTGCTTTGTGACCGCCTGGAGGGGTGGGATAGGGAGGGTGGGAGGGAGGGAAATGCAAGAGGGAAGAGATATGGGAACATATGTATATGTATAACTGATTCACTTTTTTATAAAGCAGAAACTAATGCACCATTGTGAAGCAATTATACCCCAATAAAGATGTTAAAAAAAAAAAGTATATCAATCTTAGAGTATGAGATCAAAATAAAAGGCAATGTATTTAAAGCCCCTGCCATCTGGTGGGAGATCAATACATAAAAATATTGACTAAATAGACATACTGTTAATAACAATATTTTTTATTATTCCAGATGAAAAGGTATGCAAGTGACCAAACTCCCTGCATTTAATGATGTTCTAGGAAACGTGTAAATATTTCAAACAGCTTTAACACGTACCCCACACCCAGGATTCCATTTATGAGCGTGTGGAAGGAGGAAAACTCCAAAACAGGGGAGATCTAAGCCAGCATATAAAAGTGGGCAGGAAATTTTAAAAGAATCCAGATAATCCCTACTGCTTAGTGTGTGTATTACGTAGCGTATAGTTAATTTCACTTATGAGGACTCTATGAGAAGAATGCTTATCCTATGTCCTGCATATTCCCAGGTGTGCCAGGAAACAGGAAAGCTGCCAAAGCTGGCATAGTTCATGAAGCTAATTCTGTGCCTCCTATGAAATTGCACCCACTCCAGTTTTACAGGAGCATTTGGGTAATAACGACTGACGAAGAGAAGGCTGCGAGAAGGCTGCCTGTGATCTTATAAATGAAAACTAGCCATGGTCCCTGGGGAGCATAAAATACACATCCACACTGTTGAATGTATGTATTCACGCTTCAACCACTAACCTGTTTTAAAATAGCAAACTCTACTGAAGAGCTGCTCTGTGTCTTCTAATTTCTTGAGAACACAGGCTGTTTCCAATTCTGTGCTAGGGGTGAGGGCTGAAAGAGTGAGGTAAGCCCAGTTCTTGCTTTCAAAATATTTATGGTCTAACAGAGAAACCAGAGAAGTCAAAGCAATTTCAGAAGCAGAGTAGTATTTAAAATATTTAATAAGTTATTGCCCACCAGAGTTCTGGTATCACAGTATGGAAACCAATGCTAAATGGGTCATGGAGGTTCTTAGCTGTACCTTTTACATGGTGGGTCCAGAAAAGACAGGGTGGGGAGGGGACAGGATGGAAACAAAGTAAGGGGGGCTATTTGGATAACTTGAGTATTTTACCAATTGGCAAGGAAACATTTGGATATTTCCACCAGTTCAGCTATCCTGGTGCTTCCTAGTCTTTTTTATTTTAAAAAACATTCTCCCCAGGAAGTATTCTATGTAGAAAATCATTGTTTTTAAAGTTTTATTTTATATTGGAGCATAGTTGATTAACAATGTTGTGTTTGTTTCAGGTACATAGCAAAGTATTCAGTTATACATATACATGTATTTGTTCTTTTTCAAATTCTTTTCCCATTTAGGTTATTAGAGAATATTGAGCAGAGTTCCCTGTGCTATATAGTAGGTCCTTGTTGGTTATCTATTTTATTTATTTAAAGATTTGTTTTTGATGTGGACCATTTTAAAGGTCTTTATTGAATTTGTTACAATATTACTTTTTTTTTTATGTTTTGGTTTTTTGGCAGTGAGACATGTGGGATCTTAGCTCCCCAACCAGGGACCAAACCCGCACCCCTTGCACTGGAAGGCAAAGTCTTAACCACTGGACTGCCAGGGAAGTCTCTATCTATTTTAAATACAGTAGTTTGTAAAAATAGAACTACCATACGACCCAGCAATCCCCCTACTGGGCATATACCCTGAGAAAACCATAATTCAAAAAGAGTCATGTACCACAATGTTCATTGCAGCTCCATTTACAATACCCAGGATATGGAAGCAACCATGTGTCCATTGACAGATGAATGGATAAAGAAGATGTGGCACAAATATACAATGGAATATTACTCAGCCATAAAAAGAAATGAAATTGAGTTATTTGTAGTGAGGTGGATGGACCTAGAGTCTGTCATTCAGAGTGAAGTAAGTCAGAAAGAGAAAAACAAATACGGTATGTTAACACATATATATGGAATCTAAAAAAAAAAAAAAAAAGGTTCTGAAGAACCTAGGGGCAGGACAGGAATAAAGATTCAGACGCAGAGAATGGACTTGAGGACATGGGGAGGGGGAAGGGTAAGCTGGGATGAAGTGAGAGAGTGACATGGACATATATACACTACCAAATGTAAAATAGATAGCTAGTGGGAAGCGGCCACATAGCACAGGGAGATCAGCTCGGTGCTTTGTGACCACCTAGAGGGGTGGGATAGGGAGGGTGGGAGGGAGATGCAAGAGGGAGGAGATATGAGGATATATGTATATGTATATCTGATTCACTTTGTTACAAAGCAGAAACTAATGCACCATTGTAAAGCAATTATACCCCAATAAGAAAAGACATACATGTGTATTCCTCAAAATTATAAGTTTAATTTTTCTTAACTTTAATAAAAAGTTGACATGCTAAAAAATAAAAACAAAACAGTAGTTTGTACATGTCAATCCCAAACTCTCAATCTATCCCTCCCTGCCCCCTATCCCCAGTAACCATAAGTTTGTTATCTAAGTCTATAAGTCTGTTTCTGTTTTGCAAATAAGTTCATTTGTATTTTATTATTTTAGATTCCGTATATAAGTGATATCATGTGATATCGTTCTCTGTCTGCCTTACTTCACCTAGAGTGAATAGAGTTCAAGTACAGTTACTGGGACTAGCGTACGGGAGATCCCCTCTTCTATTCTCAGTGGACTAGGCAAAGCTTCCTAGCAAAAATTAATATTGCCAAGACCGAGTCGGTTTCCTGTTTTCTTCTGAATTTATTTTGGTTGGAAGGATGGAAAAGTTACATCTGAGATGCTTGACTGAAGCCTGCATCCCTCCTGGCTTCCAAGAACCCACAACTCATAGAGCCTACACCTGGACTCCAAAGGCACATCTGTCAGGATCTTTGCAGCCGTGGCACTCATGTGGATGCCCCAGCGGATCCTAAGAGTAGATTGTTCACCCCTGTGTTCCAGAGCTGGTGAAACTTGCAATCTCTTTTATTTAATCACTCAACAGCCTGACACTCCCACACCCTATTGTGGTAGAACCCGAGGGACACTTTCAGGTGATAAAAAGGCCCTACTGCCTGTCAGACATATTCAGGGGAAATGCTGTCCAGCAAACACTAGAACAAGAAAAGAGATGGCAGCTGAAGCCCACCTCCCATCCAATGCCAGGCCAATCTAAGACTCTGGTGGGACTGACTCCTTTAGATCATTAAGGGCAAAAAAAAAAAGAATTGTTCCTGCCTGAGCCAAACAAATCCTGAGCAAACAGCAGAGGACAGTCAAGGCTCCATCCTGAGAATGGTTTTTATGATGAACAGAAAACTGGTTAGGGAGAAGCAGCTCTGGACATCTAGTTGGAGGCCTGGGTTTGAGCCCTAGCTCTGCAAACACCTGTCTAGAAAGTTATTTAACATCTTCTAAGCTTCTGTTTATTCATCTGTAAGAGAAGAGGATGGTAATGAGACATTGTCTGTCTTAATAGAAACTGTATTGACTCTAGATAATCACTTTTAGGTCTGCATCTCAGGCCCTCCATTTATTACCAATGTCACTTTAGGAAAATGGTTCTTTCGGAGCTGCAACTTTCTCACTTGTGAAATTAGAAAACATTATTTTTGAAAGGTTGTAAAATTTCATTTGATCAATATCTGTGTGTGACAATCATGGGCTAGGCATCTCTGTGCACCCTGGGGATGCTTCTACCAATGCAAAGAACAAAAAAAAATGGTGCTTGCCCTGAAGAAGCTTATATCTGGTAGGAGACACATTTCAACTACATACAGGAATAAATAGAAAATTTCAACTGTGAAAAATTGAGAAGAGGTGCCCGATGCTATGAATATATATATACTGGAAAGATTTGGACCAGTCAGAATGCATGCATGCCATACACTAGCCATCACAGACAATTCCAGTGATGAATTAAGGGAGAATAATTCTGAGAAGATGCTATACATCACTTTTATTTCAACCACATGGCTATAGCTTATTGAGCACCTGACTCTTTATACCCATCACTTGTAAACACCAGAATGAATATTATTCCCATTTTAGAACTAAGTATACTGAGGCTCATAGTAACTAAATGTTAGACCCAAATTACTCAGCTACTTTGCTTTTGAAAAGCTGGATTCAAACTCAAGTGTATTTGATTTCAAAGCCTGTTGTTTGGCCATCAGTAATACATTTTGCCCTTATTGAGTTTCTATACTCATTATAATCTGTGCTTATGTAATTTGTTTATGCTTTGAAACCTGTCTTGAAAGCATGAAAACCACACTGCTTTGAGTCTTTGCATTTCAAACATGGTAGATTGCTGACATGCCATCAGGGCTCCTGGGAGGAATTACATGTTCATGTGAGGAAGTGCTTGGGTTAATTACTAAAGATGCCAGGTATTTGGCCTGAGCCTGGGTAAGTACAGCTGTAAAAGATGCTTTTTACTTTCTTGCTTGAAAGATCCCATCCAGCCTCCATACCTGGTCAGCAACAACCCTGCAGCGGATGTGTGGAAACCACCACAGAAGAAAGAAAGCAAACTCTCATTTCTCCTATTCTTATTTAATTGGTCCCAGGAGAATCTGCCTTCGCCAAGTTTCCTCAATTAGCTGGTTTTTCCTTGGGGTTGAGGTACAGAATGACACCAGCTTTATGGACATGGGAGTCTTTTAAACACCTCCATGTGTAAAAACAAAACAAAACAATTATCTCTTTTGAGCCAAAATCGTTCACCTTAAACTTTCCACGGTAAAGTGTTTTTCATCAGTCTACGTTTTCTACTTTGAGTGCACTAAGATATTTAACAAAATGGCTTTAAAATACTTTTTTTGCAAAGAGTATTTTATTTTGGGAGCCATCACTTGGCTCCAAGGATGGGGATTTGGAAAATAATTAGGCATCAAATTAATTTCAATTAATTTATGTAAAGTTTAAAGAACATATTTCTTTCCATAGATGGTTTCCTTTTAATCTTCAAACCAGTTTTGTCTAACTGGGTAGGAGAAGGGAGTGTGGGAGAAGCATCAGCCTTTTTATGCTCTTTCTCCTTTTTATCTGTTCTTGGAGAATATGTTGTCTTCAAATGACATGAAAGCTCCTTGAGGATCTACATATTATGCTGCTTTGTAGCCCCATAATCTTTGCCACATTCCTGAAGCATTACAGGTACTCAATAAATATACTTTTAGTGATTAATTAAATCTATTTTATTTCTATCATTAGAAGAAAATTGCTAGCTTAAAAGCTGATGTCAAGATTTCCTTGTTCTAGAATGGTAGCAAAAGAAAGAGAGCTTACTCCTCTGTTTAGGAAGACAGCTCAATGAATATAGTGGTTATGGGAAAGTATAGATAGAGGCCATTAAATGGAAGAGTATAATAACAGCAAAAGGAATTGACCTTCTTTGGGTGAAGTAATTATTCTGGTATAGAGGGATATTTTTGTGTGTTGCTTTTAGACTTGTTTAATAGCTGTAGGTAAATATATATATATATATATTTCCCCTGGGACCTGGGACCCTGTAAAAAGATGGAATAAGGGAAGGAACTTGATTTGAGGATTTGATGTTTCCAGGGAACGGGGCTTTACAAAGGGAGAGGCCAAGTAAGATATCCAGAGCTGGAGATCAGCAAATGAATGTAGGGAGAATGACATTCAATCTTCAATGTTTTGTGGTCTCCTTTTGATGCTATGATCACTCTACATTTTTCTCAAAGTTTCAGTAAAAGTCCACTCTGTCCAAAAAACAGCCTTGTTCAAATGGTATTGTAGGAAACGTCTAGCAAGCAGTGATCACAGAGAAGGTGACTGGGACGTTTAAAAGAGAGTGGGATATATGTGTAACTGAATCACTTTGCTGTACACCTGAAACTAACACAATATTGTTAATCAACTACGCTCCAATATAAAATGAAAATTTAAAGAAATAAAAGAGAGTGGGGGGCTTCCCTGGTGGCGCAGTGGTTGAGAGTCCGCCTGCCGATGCAGGGGACGCGGGTTCGTGTCCCGGTCCGGGAAGAGCCCACATGCCGCGGAGCGCCTGGGCCCGTGAGCCATGGCCGCTGAGCCTGCGCGTCCGGAGCCTGTGCTCCGCAACGGGAGAGGCCACAACAGTGAGGCGCCCGCGTACCGCAAAAAAAAAAAAAAAAAAAAAGTTGTAAGAAAAGAAGTTTAAAAATAGAATGGGAGATTAAGAATAGCAGTCAGGTCTCGAAAGCCATCAATAGAAATTCTCTGATATAGGTGGGGATACTAAGTTTTCTACAAGCAAACTCTAGATAGATGTTTAAGCTATATGTTTGGGAATTAAGTGAAGGATGATGCTAGAAGCCTGAAAGCCATGGGACAAAGTTTAAACACACATCGTTTTCTGGTGACAAAGAATCATGTGCATATGTAGGGATTGGGAAGGGTGGAGTGTGGGTGGCCAGAGAGAACGCTAGGAGGAGCCCCTGAATCCAGCAGATTCCACGAGAGAGTGGGAAACCACACAGACTCATCCAACACAATGGTTGTGACCCCTGCCCCATCCTTCCATCCCAGTTCATTGTCCCCACCATATCCACAACGAAGTGAGAACAGGTTCTGTGTAATTCGTGAGTAGAACTGTTCTAATATAATGAATCCATAAATATCATCCCCTAGTTCAGTTCCATTGATGTTATAGTTGGGCCCCCTGGGCATCTCACTTCCCATATTAGAACCTCAGTGTCCTCAAGAAAATGGAAATCAACATGCCCACCTTCTAAGACTGTCACTGAGGGTTAGATGGTGGCTGAGGGCCCTTCGCACAGCCTGGTAGTTAAGACAGAATCAATAGATGTTAGCTATCATTCCTTTTATTATACAAGCTAATGCTGCACAGAGAGTTCTAGGTGGGCACTCTGTTTTCTGTTAGGCATTGGAGCTTGTTTTTGCATAAGAACAATGTCAAATTATGTGATCTGAGGTTTCTTAATTATTAGTTACTACACATGGGAAGACAGGCTGACATGGTCACCAACTTAAGAAACCACATTTCCTATGGTTCTAACTAGAATGAACATATAATTCGCCAAACCAGCACATCTGAAGGTGAAAAATCTCACCATAAATAGCTATGGTCAGACAATAGGCATAAACTAGTACTGTCACAGGAATACTAGCATATGGTCATTCTAGTTTTAGCTCTATCTGGGCTTTGGGGCAGCTAACAATGGCATCTTGTAGAACCTGTCTTTTTTAGTTCTCCAGAGAGAATGATGCCAAACTATTGACACCTAGGGATCCTTCAGTAAATACTGAATGTAAAAGTGTAAGAATGAAAGAAACAAACCTTACACATATTATGTAACCTGAGGCATAAACCAAACACACGGTAAATTATGGCAGAGCATCTTTTAAGGAGGTATAATGCCTTCTCGTACAGAACTTAGGACATAATTAAAAGGGAGAAGTGTGAAAAGAATAAAAGATTGGAAGGAAGGAGGAAAAAGATTCATTCAATGCATTGGTAGAATCAAGGGGTGGAAACCAACTCTAATTCAATATGGGTATGTATCTCTGTAATTTAGTTTGAGCTATTTGTCAAAGGTCATCATTCTTCAGTCAGAAATCACACCTTGGAGAAATTAACACAACATTGTAAATCAACTATACTTCAATAAAATAAAAAGAAACTGCATCTTGGAATGACATGACTGGGTCTGATGAAACCATTCTACATTATCTTAAACTTTTGATTACTCAGGAAAGATACTGTATCATCCTCTTGAAACCTGTTTGTTCAAAATTTCTTTTAATTTGCTGAAAATGTTGAAGTCACTGTCTGTCTAGGGCTTTGTTTTAATTGTGAACAGAAAAGCAAACACACGATTGGCCATATGGGGTATTAAGATTTGGTAATTTCCATATAAAGTTGACTATCATGAATAATTAGGCAAAGGTAAATGTTTTCTAAGGTCTGTTTGGATTACTTCTCTGTAGGAGTAAATGCCTTCTTTTTTTTATTGAATGACTACATTTTTCCAGTATTTTTTCTTTTGAAAATAATTTGTGACTACTTCTGTGGGAATTAATTAAATGAGCATAATCTGTTTATAGATTATTATGAGCTTGTTATTTTCAATGTCTCTCCTTAAATATAGCATTGGGTCTATTAGACCTGATGATCTTGGATATTTTGAGCAAATCGATGATCTTATTATCCCTTCTAACTCAAGGACTGGCTTCATCTGTATTTGTAAAATATGTCATCTAAATACTAAAATTTCCTTTAGCTTTCTTAGTGTTAATTACATTTAGGGAAGATGCTGCAAATATCCACTGGAGGATGAACTGGCACTGAGAGCTTAACAGAATAAGAACATTGATGTTCCATCTACTGAAACATAGGAGCCCTTGGCAGGAAGGTAACAAGGTCAGTTACGGGATGACCTGATTCCTGAAGCTGGCTCCTTCTGTATATTGACATGGTGATGATTGCAAATGCATGGGCCCTGACCTCAGATAAATGCAGATTCACATCCTAGCTACTGCACTTACTTGTTATTTGACATTTGCTCTACCAGCCCTGAATTTCCTGTAGTGAGATTTCTAATTGCAAAAGACAAATAATCACGTGCGTGCATGCACACATACACACACACAGTAAAACTGTTCTTGTTAGCAGATAGACCTATTTCTAACTGATGTGCTAAGGTCACTGTTAATAATAATAATAAAAAAGATGATTGCCTCAATATTTATTTTAATGTAACACAGTGGTATATAGTAAAAATTATGGAGTGGAAAGTTAAGGAGGATTGGTGGTACCCAATCATTTATATAAGAAATAAATACTGGGGTTTCCTAGAGGCAGGAATAAGCATATAGACTGTTGAGGTATCTGCATAGTTCTAGAATATCATATCCATTTTGAAAATATGGCGAACTCACCACCAGGACTTGTGATTTATAAGACTCTTATGGTTTCTCTTCTTTAGCTGCAGATTATTCATGACTAGTGAATAATAATAAAAGCTTCCTTGCCCAAAGGCCAAAGACAGCCTGGGGTTTCCACTTTTCATCTAATGAGATGAGGCCAGGAAAATGTGCCAAGGCCAACCTTGCCTTGCATAGCAATGTGCCTTGTTGATTATTTATGATAAAACAAGCCCCAGGTCAAGGTACAAACTCCTCACTAGCAGGCAACCCCTTTTCTGACATGATTAAAAGCAGTCTGTTCTTGGTTGCACCCAGGAAGCAACATTTATATTTTACACGTGGTTACAGGAGAGGAATATTTTGTGATAGGATCTCCAGGCTGGAAGGGCCCTTCAAGGTCATTCAGCTCAAGTCCACCATCTTGTGTCTGCACCATCGCCTGTAGGAGATGGTCCAGCTGGATGATGTTTCCTGAGTCCCTTTTTCTTCACGGCTTTTTTTTTTTTTGGCTACATTGGGTCTTCGTTGTTGTGTGTAGGCTTTTCTCTAGTTGCGGTGAGTGGGGCTACTCTTCGTTGCAGTGCATGGGCTTCTCTTTATTGCAGTGCATGGGCTTCTCATTGTGGTGGCTTCTCTTGCTGCGGAGCATGGGCTTTAGAGTGTATGGGCTTCAGTAGCTGTGGCTCGTGGGCTCTGGAGCATAGGCTCAGTAGTTGCTCCGTGGCATGTGGGATCTTCCAGGACCAGGGGTCGAACCTGTGTCCTCTGCATCGGCAGGCAGATTCTCGACCCCTGCGCCACCAGGGAAGTCCCTTTTTATGGCTTTTTCTTCTTGTCATGGGAACTCCATGTCACCTACTTCCAATCCTGACAGAATAACAGCCTTCAGATTGGACACCTGTAGTATTTTTCACCCTTTCCCATTTGACTTGGTTTTAATATGCTTACTGTCCTAGTGCTTTTCCCGCGGGTACACATTAATTTGTCTGTATTATTCCTTAAATGTGTAACACCCCCAAATAATACCCCCCAAAATATATTTTCCTGAGCAGCCTGGAGAAGAACAGTCCTAAGTCCCTTCTCATAGATGAAATTGGGGGAAAGAGCATGTCTCATGTTTAAATAATTGAACTTTAGACTTGGTTAAAATACCTAAATTCCCCAAAAGGGAAAATATTTTTCACTAAGACTCAACTTGAATTGTTGGAAGTTTGGGCCGAAATGGCCTCTACTTGGGTTGGGTCCATAATCTGAACATGTACATGTTTTGAGGAATCCATATTTTGACATTAACTAGATGTAGGTATAATTTAAATACACTGAGGGGCATATTTTCATAAATGCAAATGAGAGGCTGATGCATTATTTTCTTAATTAGGTTTCTTTTTTTTTTTTTTTTTGCGGTACGCGGGCCTCTCACTGTTGTGGCCTCTCCTGTTGCAGAGCACAGGCTCCAGACGCACAGGCTCAGCAGCCATGGCTCACGGGCCCAGCCACTCCATGGCATGTGGAATCTTCCCGGACCGGGGCACAAACCCATGTCCCCTGCATCGGCAGGCAGACTCTCAACCACTGCGCCACCAGGGAATCCCTCAAGCATTTCTTTAAGTTAAAACCAGAGATAACATCTTGCTTTTGTAGGTCTTTTGTTTTTATTCATTTCGTATCAGAACTTGACTGCCATGTTCTAAGGCATATGATATGTGTTTTCTTTCCTTTTTTATTTCCTAGTCCCTGGGCTTGTTAACTTCAGAACTGCATTCTATCACACATAGTAAATCTAAATTCATGGGGAAACTCTTGTTTAAGAAGCTGTTCTCATATACCTTTGGCTTTTGTGGCTCTTAAAATATTTCTCAGGAGTACAGATGTTTCAATGTGAAGTTTGCTGAATAAGGATGCTGGGCTTATTTCTGAGAAACCTCATAGCACTTGAAATTAAGGGGAAAAAAATAAACTTTTGACAGACATTAGACAGTTCCATTCGCAACAAAGCTTGGCCAGACAAATAAGAGTCCCATGAAGAATCCAAGTGAGGAGGAAGCTGATAATCGCATAAAAAGCTGGAGTCCCTCCTAGGCCATTGGGGAAGGTGTCTGATGAGACCTATATCATGCAGTGTATGAAGTTCCAAAGCTCAGTGAACAAGCAGCAATTGCAATGAATACTAGAGATGATGGGTGAGACTGAAAAATAGTTCCAAGGGCCAAGCAAGCTGTGAGAAAAATCATGGTAAAGAGGTACTTCTCTCAGAAGATAAGGGAAGCAGTGTGTCAAGAATCAAGTCAGAAGAAAAGAAAAAAGAATCAAGGCAGGCACAGGAGGAGGGATTACAGATTACAAAGTGACCAGAGATTAGAGTAATGGGTCAGAAATTAAACAGACACAAATATTTCAGTATGAGGCATCCATAGCCAGGGGATGATGGAGCCATGAAGACAATGAAGCAGGATATGGGCCCATGCTGGAGAGTCCTCTACTGGTTGTTTTTGTGTGTGTGTGTGTGTGTGCTGTATGCGGGCCTCTCACTGTTGTGGCCTCTCCCGTTGCGGAGCACAGGCTCCGGACGCGCAGGCTCAGAGGCCATGGCTCACGGGCCCAGCCGCTCCGCGGCATGTGGGCTCTTCCCGGACCGGGGCACGAACCCGTATCCCCTGCATCGGCAGGCGGACTCTCAACCACTGCGCCACCAGGGAAGCCCTCCTCTACTATTTTTGAAAGTAGGAGCTCAGGTCAAACGCTGAGCATGCTGGGTTCGGGGTCCATAAGCAGATATGGTGCTTTGAGTGTGTGGATTACGTTTTTAAGATAATGGCGGTGAAATACATTTTCTGATCATGATATTTAGAAACTCATAATTGGAAAAAATACAGGGAAATTTATATAAAGGAGGATTTTTTTTCTTTAACATTTGGTCCCTTTCAAGCCTGCATGAGCATCAGAAAATTAAAGTGTAGTGTATAACTGAGATGCTTTATGTGGCATGTGTAAAAAGAGGGGGATCGTAAGAGAGGCAGTGCAGTTTAGTGAAAGCATCCACCTGGCAATTCTATATGTGGTTATTGAGCAATTGGCATTGCTCGTCTAAATTACAATGTGCTATTGCTTAAGGTAAGAGTTCAGTTTCCTTCTTTTGGACGTGAACATTCTGTTTTCTCAACATCATTTCTTGAAGAGACTATCTTTTCCCAATTGTATATTCTTGGCACCCTTGTTGAAGATCAGTTGACCATATATAAGCAAGGCTATTGCTGACCTATCGATTCTGTTTCATGTCTATATGTCTGTTTGTATGCCATTACCATATTGCTTTGATTACTGCAGCTTGTAACACATTTGGAAATCAGGAAGTGTAATGCCTCCAGTTTGAGGTTTTCTTCTTGTTTAAAACTGCTTTGGCTAATCAGGGTCTTTGTAGTTTCATATCCAATTTTAGTATTTATTTTTCTATTTGTGTAAAACTGCCATTGGCATCTTGATAAGGGTTACATTGAAACTGTCAATTATTTGGACTCAAAATGTATTAAAGATTTAAATATAAGACCTGAAACTATAAAACTCCCAGGAAAAACACAGAGAGCAAAAGCTTCTTGACATTGGTTTTGGCAGTGATTTCTTGGATATAACATCAAAAGCACAGAAACAAGAAAAAATACAGACAGTTGGGACTACATCAAACTTCTACACAAGAAGGGAAACAACAAAATGAAAAGGCAACCTGTAGAATGAGGAAATTAATTGCAAACCATACATCTGATAAAGGATTAATATCCAAAATATGTAGGGAACTCCTATAATTCAATAGCAAAAACCAAATAAACTGATTAAAAATGGGCAAAAGAATTGAATAAATATTTTTCCAAAGAGGACATAGAGATGACCCAACAGGTATATGAAAATGTGCTCAACATCACTAATCATCATAGAAATGCAAATCAAAAACACAATGAAATATCACCTCACACCAGTTAGGATGGCTATTATCAAAAACACAAAGTATAATAAGTGTTGGTGAGGATGTACAGAAATTGGAACCTTTGCACACTATTGGCAAGAATGTAACTTGTTACAGCCACAAGTGGAGAACAGAATACAGTGTCCTCAAAAAAATTACAAATAGGGCTTCCCTGGTGGTGCAATGGTTGAGAGTCCGCCTGCCGATGCAGGGGACACGGGTTCGTGCCCCAGTCCGGGAGGATCCCACATGCCATGGAGCAGCTGGGCCCGCGAGCCATGGCCGCTGGGCCTGCGTGTCTGGAGATTGTGCTCTGCAATGGGAGAGGCCACAATGGTGAGAAGCCCGCATACCACAAAAAAAAAAAAAAATAAATTTACAAGTAGAACTGCATTATGATCCAGCCATTCCATTTCTGGGTATATATCTGAAGGAATTAAAATCAGGATCTTGAAGAGATATCTGCACTCCCATGTTCATTGCAGCATGATTCACAATACCCAAGACAAGAAAGCAACATAAGTGTCCATGGACAGATAAATGGATAAAGAAAAAGTGTGTGGGGGGGTGTGCTGGGAAGATGGCGGAAGAGTACGACACGGAGATCACCTTCCTCCCCACAGATACACCAGAAATACATCTACACGTGGAACAACTCCTACAGAACACCTACTGAATGCTGGCAGAAGACCTCAGACCTCCCAAAAGGAAAGAAATTCCCCACGTACCTGGGTAGGGAAAAAGAAAAAAAGAAAAAACAGAGATAAAAGAGTAGGGACGGGACCTGCACCAGTGGGAGGGAGCCGTGAAGGAGGAAAGGTTTCCGCACACTAGGAGCCCCTTTGCGGGGGGAGACTGCAGGGGGCGGAAGGGGGAAGCTTCAGAGCCGTGGAGGAGAGCACAGCAACAGGGGTGCGGAGGGCAAAGCGAAGAGATTCCCCCACAGAGGATCGGTGCCAACCGGCACTCACCAGCTGGAGAGGCTTGTCTGCTCACCCGCCGGTGCGGGCGGGGCTGCGAGCTGAGGCTCAGGTTTCGGTCCGAGCGCAGGGAGAGGACTGGGGTTGGTGCCTTGAACATAGCCTGAAAGGGTTAGTGCACCACGGCTAGCCAGGAGGGAGTCCGGGGAAAAGTCTGCACCTGCCGAAGAGGCAAGAGACTTTTTCTTCCCTCTTTGTTTCCTGGTGCGCGAAGAGAGGGGATTAAGAGCACTGCTTAAAGGAACTCTAGAGACGGGCGCGAGCCGCGGCTAAAAGCACAAACGGCAGAGAGGGGCGCGAGCCGCGGCTAAAAGCACGGACCCCAGAGATGGGCGGTAGACCCCAGAGATGGGCGGTAGATGCTAAGGCTGCTGCTGCCGCCACCAAGGGGCCTGTGTGTGAGCACCCCTCTTCCGCAGAGCCTGTGCAGCCCGCCACGGCCAGGTTCCCGGGATCCAGGTACAACTTCCCCGGGAGAATGCATGGCGGGCCTCAGGCTGGTGTAACGTCATGCCGGCCTCTGCCGCAGCAGGCCCGCCCCGCACGCCATGCCCCTCCCTCCCCCCCGGCCTCAGTGCGCCAGAAGCCCTGAATCAGCGGCTCCTTTAGCCCCGTCCTGTCGAACAAAGAAGAGAAAGGGAAGTCTCTCCCAGCAGCCTCAGAAACAGCGGATTAAACCTCCACAATCAACTTGATGTACCCTGCATCTGTGGAAAAGATGAAGAGACAACGAGTCATCCCAAATTGAGGAGGTGGACTTCGAGAGCAAGATCTATGATTTTTTCCCCTTTTCCTCTTTTTGTGAATGTGTATGTGTATGCTTCTGTGTGAGATCTTGTCTGTATAGCTTTGCTTCCACCATTTGTCCTAGGGTTCTATCCGTCCATTGTTTTTCTTTTATTTTCTTTTCTTTAAAATTAATTTTAATAACTTTATTATACTTTACCTTCTTTCTTTCTTTCTTTCTTTCTTTCTTTCTTTCTTTCTTTCTTTCTTTCTTTCTTTCCTTCCTTCCTTCCTTCCTTCCTTCCTTCCTTCTTTCCCTCCTTTAGACAACGAATCATCCCAAATTGAGGAGGTGGACTTTGAGAGCAAGATTTATGATTTTTTCCCCTTTACCTCTTTTGGTGAGGGTGTATGTGTATGCTTCTGTGTAAGATTTTGTCTGTATAGCTTTGCTTCCAGCATTTGTCCTAAGGTTCTATCTGTCCCTTTTTTTTTTCTAAATAATTATTTTTTAATTCAATAAATTTATTATACTTTATTTTATTTTACTGTATCTTTTCTTTCTGTCTTTTTTCCTTCCTTCCCTCCTTCCTTCCTTCCTTCCTCCCTCCCTCCATCCCTCCCTCCTTTCTTTCCTTCTTTTATTCTTCCTTTCTTTCTTTCCTTCCTTCTTTCTTTTTTCTCCATAATTCTACTAATCCTCTCTACTTTTTCTCCCTTTTATTCTGAGCAATGTGGAAGAAAGGCTCTTGGTGCTCCAGCCAGGAGTCAGGGCTCCGCCTCTGAGGTGGGAGAGCCAACTTCAGGACACTGGTCAACAAGAGACCTCCAAGCTCCACATAATATCAAATGGTGAAAATTTCCCAGAGATCTCCATCTTAACACCAGCACCCAGCTTCACTCAACGACCAGCAAGCTACAGTGCTGGACAACCTATGCCAAACAACTAGCAAAACAGGAACACAACCCCACCCATTAGCAGAGAGGCTGCCTAAAATCATAATAAGTACACAGACACCCCAAAACACACCACCAGACGTGGACCTGCCCACCAGAAAGACAAGATCCAGCCTCATCCACCAGAACACAGGCATTAGTCCCCTCCACAAGGAAGCCTACACAACCCACTGAACCAACCTTAGCCACTGGGGACAGACATCAAAAATAACAGGAACTACGAACCTGCAGCCTGCAAATAGGAGACCCCAAACACAGCAAGATAAGCAAAATGAGAAGACAGAAAAATACACAGCAGATGAAGGAGCAAGATAAAAACACACCAGACCTAACAAATGAAGAGGAAATAGGCAGTCTACCTGAAAAAGAATTCAGAATAAAGATAGTAAAGATGATCCAAAATCTTGGAAATAGACTAGACAAAATGCAAGAAACATTTAACAAGGACCTAGAAGAACTAAAGATGAAACAAACAATGATGAACAACACAATAAATGAAATGAAAAATACTCTAGATGAGATCAATAGCAGAATAACTGAGGCAAAAGAACAGATAAGTGACCTGGAAGATAAAATAGTGGAAATAACTACTACAGAGCAGAATAAAGAAAAAAGAATGAAAAGAACTAAGGACAGTCTCAGAGACCTCTGGGACAACATTAAACACACCAACACTTGAATTATAGGGGTTCCAGAAGAAGAAGAGAAAAAGAAAGGGACTGAGAAAATATTTGAAGAGATTATAGTTGAAAACTTCCCTAATATGGGAAAAGAGATAGTTAATCAAGTCCAGGAAGCACAGAGAGTCCCATACAGGATAAATCCAAGGAGAAATACGCCAAGACACATATTAATCAAACTGTCAAAAATTAAATACAAAGAAAGCATATTAAAAGCAGCAAGGGAAAAACAACAAATAACACACAAGGGAATCCCCATAAGGTTAACAGCTGATCTCTCAGCAGAAACCCTGCAAGCCAGAAGGGAGTGGCAGGACATAATGAAAGTGATGAAGGAGAAAATCCTGCAACCAAGATTACTCTACCCAGCAAGGATCTCCTTCAGATTTGATGGAAAAATTAAAACCTTTACAGACAAGCAAAAGCTGAGAGAGTTCAGCACCACCAAACCAGCTTTACAACAAATGCTAAAGGAACTTCTCTAGACAAGAAACACAAGAGAAGGAAAAGACCTATAATAATGAACCCAAAACAAATTAGAAAATGGGAATAGGAACATACATATCGATAATTACCTTAAATGTAAATGGACTAAATGTTCCCACCAAAAGACACAGATTGGCTGAATGGATACAAAAACAAGACCCTTATATATGCCGTCTACAAGAGACCAACTTCATACCTAGAGACACATACAGACTGAAAGTAAGGGGATGGAAAAATATATTCCATGCAAATGGAAACCAAAAGAATGCTGGAGTAGCAATTCTCATATCAGACAAAATAGACTTTAAAATAAAGACTATTCGAAGAGACAAAAAAGAACACTACATAATGATCAAAGGATCGATCCAAGAAGAAGATATAACAATTGTAAATATTTATGCAGCCAAGATAGGAGCACCTCAATACATAAGGCAAATACTTACAGCCATAAAAGGGGAAATCTACAGTAACACATTCATAGTAGGGGACTTTAACACCCCAATTTCACCAATGGACAGATCATCCTAAATGAAAATAAATAAGGAAACCCAAGCTTTAAACGATACATTAAACAAGATGGACTTAATTGATATTTACAGGACACTCCATCCAAAAACAACAGAATACACATTTTTCTCAAGTCCTCATGGAACGTTCTCCAGGATAGATCATATCTTGGGTCACAAATCAAGCCTTGGTAAATTTAAGAAAATTGAAATTGTGTCAAGTATCTTTTCTGACCACAACGCCATGAGACTACATATCAATTACAAGAAAAGATCTGTAAAAAATACAAACACATGGAGGCTAAACAATACACTACTTAATAACAAAGTGATCACTGAAGAAATCAAAGAGGAAATTTAAAAAAACCTAGAAACAAACGACAAAGGAGACACGACGACCCAAAACCTATGGGATGCAGCAAAAGCAGTTCTAAGAGGGAAGTTTATAGCAATACAAGCCCACCTTAAGAAACAGGAAACATCTCGAATAAACAACCTAACCTGGCACCTAAAGCAATTAGAGAAAGAAGAACCAAAAAACCCCAAAGTTAGCAGAAGGAAAGAAATCATAGAAATCAGATCAGAAATAAATGAAAAAGAAATGAAGGAAACGATAGCAAAGATCAATAAAACTAAAAGCTGCTTCTTTGAGAAGAAAAACAAAATAGATAAACCATTAGCCAGACTCATGAAGAAAAAAAGGGAGAAGACTCAAATCAATAGAATTAGAAATGAAAAAGGAGAAGTAACAACTGACACTGCAGAAATACAAAAGATCATGAGAGATTACTACAAGGAACTCTATGCCAATAAAATGGACAACCTGGAAGAAATGGAAAAATTCTTAGAAATGCACAAGCTGCCAAGACTGAATCAGGAAGAAATCAAAAATATGAACAGACCAATCACAAGCACTGAAATTGAAACTGTGATTAAAAATCTTCCAACAAACAAAAGCCCAGGACCAGATGGCTTCACAGGTGAATTCTATCAAACGTTTAGAGAAGAGCTAACACCTATCCTTCTCAAAGTCTTCCAAAATATAGCAGAGGGAAGAACACTCCCAAATTCCTTCTACGAGGCCACAATCACCTTGATTCCAAAACCAGACAAGGATGTCACAAAGAAAGAAAACTACAGGCCAATATCACTGATGAACATAGATGCAAAAATCCTCAACAAAATACTAGCAAACACAATCCAACAGCACATTAAAAAGATCATACACCATGATCAAGTGGGGTTTATTCCAGGAATGCAAGGATTCTTCAATATACGCAAATCTATCAATGTGATAAACCATATTAACAAATTGAAGGAGAAAAACCATATGATCATCTCAATAGATGCAGAGAAAGCTTTTGACAAAATTCAACACCCATTTATGATAAAAACCCTCCAGAAAGTAGGCATAGAGGGAACTTTCCTCAACATAATAAAGGCCATATATGACAAGCCCACAGCCAACATCATCCTCAATGGTGAAAAACTGAAAGCATTTCCACTAAGATCAGGAAGAAGACAAGGTTGCCCACCCTCACCACTCTTATTCAACATAGTTTTGGAAGTTTTAGCCACAGCAATCAGAGAAGAAAAGGAAATAAAAGGAATCCAAGTCGGAAAAGAAGAAGTAAAGCTGGCACTGTTTGCAGATGACATGATACTATACATAGAGAATCTTAAAGGTGCTACCAGAAAACTACTAGAGCTAATCAATGAATTTTGTAAAGTTGCAGGATACAAAATTAATGCACAGAAATCTCTGGCATTCCTATATACTAATGATGAAAAATCTGAAAGTGAAATCAAGAAAACACTCCCATTTACCATTGCAACAAAAAGAATAAAATATCTAGGAATAAACCTACCTAAGGAGACAAAAGACCTGTATGCAGAAAATTAAAAGACACTGATGAAAGTAATGAAAGATGATACAAATAGATGGAGAGATATACCATGTTCTTGGATTGGAAGAATCAACATTGTGAAAATGACTCTACTACCCGAAGCAATCTATAGATTCAATGCAATCCCTATCAAACTACCACTGGCATTTTCCACAGAAGTAGAACAAAAAATTTCACAATTTGTATGGAAACACAAAAGACCCCAAATAGCCAAAGCAATCTTGAGAACAAAAAACAGAGCTGAAGGAATCAGGCTCCCTGGCTTCAGACTATACTACAAAGCTACAGTAATCAATACAGTATGGTACTGGCACAAAAACAGAAAGATAGATCAATGGAACAGGATAGAAGTCCCAGAGATAAACCCACGCACATATGGTCACCTTATCTTTGATAAAGGAGGCAGGAATGTACAGTGGAGAAAGGACAGCCTGTTCAATAAATGGTGCTGGGAAAACTGAACAGGTACATGTAAAAGTATGAGATTAGACCACTCCCTAACACCATACACAAAAATAAGCTCGAAATGGATTTAAGACCTAAATGTAAGGCCAGAAACTATCAAACTCTTAGAGGAAAACATAGGCAGAGCACTCTGTGATATAAATCATAGCAAGATCCTTTTTGACCCGCCTCCTAGAGAAATAGAAATAAAAACAAAAATAAACAAATGGGACCTAATGAAACTTCAAAGCTTTTGCACAGCAAAGGAATCCATAAACAAGACCAAAAGACAACCCTCAGAATGGGAGAAAATATTTGCAAATGAAGCAACTGACAAAGAATTAATCTCCAAAATTTATAAGCAGCTCAATAACAAATAAACAAACAACCGAATCCAAAAATGGACAGAAGACCTAAATAGACATTTCTCCAAAGAAGATATACAGACTGCCAACAAACATATGAAAGAATGCTCAACATCATTAATCATTAGAGCAATGCAAATCAAAACTACAATGAGATATCATCTCACACCAGTCAGAATGGCCATCAACAAAAAATCTAGAAACAATAAATGCTGGAGAGGGTGTGGAGAAAAGGGAACACTTTTGCACTGCTGGTGGGAATGTGAATTGTTTCAGCCACTATGGAGAACAGTATGGAGGTTCCTTAAAAAACTACAAATAGAACTACCATATGACCCAGCAATCCCACTACTGGGCATATACCCTGAGAAAACCAAAATTCAAAAAGTGTCATGTACCAAAATGTTCATTGCAGCTCTATTTACAATAGCCCGGAGATGGAAACCACCTAAGTGCCCATCATCGGATGAATGGATAAAGAAGATGTGGCACATATACAATGGAATATTACTCAGCCATAAAAAGAAACGAAATTGAGCTATTTGTAATGAGGTGGATAGACCTTGACTCTGTCATACAGAGTGAAGTAAGTCAGAAAGAAAAAGACAAATACCATATGCTAACACATATATATGGCATTTAAGAAAAAAAAAATGTCATGAAGAGCCTAAGGGTAAGACAGGAATAAAGACGCAGACCTACTGGAGAACGGACTTGAGGATATGGGGAGGGGGAAGCATGAGCTTTGATAGGGCGAGAGAGAGGCATGGACATATATACACTAACAAACGTAAGGTAGATAGCTAGTGGGAAGCAGCCACATGGCACAGGGATATCTGCTGGGTGCTTTGTGATGGCCTGGAGGGGTGGGATAGGGAGGGTGGGAGGGAGGGAGATGCAAGAGGGAAGAGATATGGGAACATATGTATATATATAACTGATTCACTTTGTTATAAAGCAGAAACTAACACACCATTTTAAAGTAATTATACCCCAATAAAGATGTTAAAAAAAAAAAAGAAAAGAAAAAGTGGTACACACATATAAAGGAATGTCATTGAGCCTTAGAAAAGAAGGAAATCATGACATTTGTGACATCATTGATGAACCTGGAGACATCACCCTAAGTGAAATAAGCCAGACACAGAATGACAATTACTACATGATACTACCCATATCAGGCATCTGAAATAGTCAAACTTATGGAATCAGAGAACAGAATGATGATTGCCAGGGCCAGGGGAGGTATTAGTAAAAACATACAAAGTTTTAGTTATGCAAGATGAATAAACCCTAGAGTCTACTACATAGCACATCACCTATAGTTAATAATACTGTGTGGCGCAGTTAAAATTTGTTAAGAGAGTAGATTTTATATTAAGTGTTCTTATAATCCACCCTCAAATAATAATAAATAAAGAGGGTGGGAGGAAATTTTGGTGATGAATATGTTTATGGAATAGATTGTGGTGATAGTTTCATGATGTATATCTCCAAACTCATCAAGTTGTATACATAAAGTATGTACAGCTTTTTGTATGTCAATCATACCTGATAAAAGGAGTTTAAAAAGAGATTCTCTTTTAAAGACAATACAAAACAGCAAAATATCTGATTAATAAATAATTTTACCTTATTATATATTGAAATAATATTTTGGTTTATTGGGTCAATAAGATATATTATTAAAAGAATGTCAACTGTTTCTTTTTGCTTTTTTTTAATGAAACTACAAGAAAATGTAAATTTGCATATGTAGCTTGCCTTCTGTTTCTTCGGCCTAGCCCTGGCTTATATACTTCAGAATCACACAAATCTGTGAACCTACACCAGCTCTTCTGTGATGTATACAAGTTAGTTCAGTGTCAACATCCAAAATATTGATATAAATAATGTCTGTTTCAGAGCTAAGGTGAGGATAAGAAGTAAACTACAAAGGGCACTGATTTTATGAGTGGCACTCCCACTAGTCTCCCTCTGCGGTTCTTGGCTGAGACCATACCAGAAGCCCAGCTCTGGTTCTGTGAGTGGGAAATAGAAATTTTGGTTGTTCTGGTCAGCAATTTTAATGGCCAGGGCTAAGTCTCAGGTCTGGAGACTGACAGATGATATAATCAAGGAAGCAGATGATATACTCAATATGGGGAAAGCTGGAAGTCTGTCTTTCTCTTCAAGCTACCAGGAAACCCACGGCTCATCCACTGCTCCTTAACAGGACACCATTCTTTGAAACCTGTTTTTAATTTTAGTCCACATATGTATAATCACCCACCATATATTGCTATATCACCCACTATATTTTCTGAACCCAAAATAAGACTGGTAAGTAGAAAGGTGTGGTAGCATTCTAATGTTAGATGTGAGGTGCTGAGGACAGGAAACTAATTAACATAGTGGGTACATTGCAAGCTATATTGCGTTTAATACTCATAAACGTCTTAACTTGAAAATTTACATGACTTTCTTAAGACCGTTCAGCTAGTAAATATCAGAATCAAGACTCTCACCACTCTTTCTATGTCTCATCACTTCTTTCTGTGAACAAGGTCAAGAGCTAAGGTTCATGAAGAAATGACCTCCGGGATCATGCATTTTCTCATGCTTAGAGTCTTTAGCAGATTCATGCATTGAATTCTTTACTTTTCCAAACAAAAGCAAAGAATCCTTGCTGTCATGTTCTAAATTTATTTTTATAAAAATAATGTTATTTAAATAATAGTGTATAGGTATGATTTCTTCAACGCTTACTTCACGACTGGTGTTTTACATACACTGTACCATTTCATCACTTCAACTGTCTTGTAAGGTAAACACTATTATCTAATTTCACAGATGAGGAAATAGGCTCAGAGAAAAATAATTTTATCATCAACACACAGCTAATGACTGGCAAGGAAGCTGTATTAAAATTTATTTAATTCACTGACTCCTCCCTTTTCTGTGCAATAATAAAGCTAGAGCTATATTATTTTGACTCTAAAATTTAATGATTTAACCTACTGTTTCTCTTTTTCTTTTCTGCCCTCCTCTAAAGAGGTGAAGGGCAAAGCAGATGGTTTCTGAAAAGTTCTCAGCCTTCAGATTGCCTTTCAGTAAGCACATTCTATACAAAAATGTCTGATGTTTATATGCTACAGCCAGTTCTCATTAAAGACCTTTTCTATCCACTTTCATAACATATTTAAAAGTAAAGTTTATTGCTATAGAAAGTACCTACTTCATAAGCCAAAGCAATCCATCTTATCTGAACTCAAGAAAATAAATGAAAACTAGATGTCCAGATCAAGGATTGGGAAAACGAAAAATATCTTAGAAATAAGCTCCTTCTCTGTTTAAGTTTTGATGACAGCTATCTATAGGACGGACAAGAAAAATAGGTTTATGTCACAGGCACACTCAATTAAAACCTAAAAAGAAAACTAAGATGAATTTCTCAAACAGAAAACTAGTTTTTAAAAAATGCATGGAGTCAATTTGAAAAGAAGGAGAGAATGATAACTGTATCTTTGGGAGGCCAGATTTCCAGATGAAAACTGAAAAGGTACAGGTTCAGAGACCCGTCTCGGATTTCCTGGACTCCATGTTCTTCTCTTCCCATCAGTCGTGTGCGTGTGCAGTTAAGTGAGGCATTTTTCTGAACCCTGCTTTCATCATGTCTCATCTTTGCCCCAGACCTCCTCTTTCTCTCTATGTAGCCGCACCCCACCCCAGTCCTTTCAGACGAAAGAGCTCGCCTCCACTGTTGTCTTGTGGCCTGAAGGTGCTCCGTCAGAATGTCACCACCCCCCCGCCCGCCTGCCGTGGACTATTATTTCCTTCACAAAGTCTCACTGTGCTCCCTAATTGTGTCTCTGGTTATTCCTCTCTCCTAGAATCTATTCTCTTTCCTTTTTCATTTTAAATGATTTATTCAACCCAGTCTCATCTTTCTCTTTTCTGGACACACCTAGTAATGTTTTCCAACCTATCCCAAATCACGACACTGAATAATTATGTTTGTACAGTGCAGTAGGAGGGGGTCCAGTCTTTGGGACAGAAAGTCTACCCAGCCCCTACCCAGCATCTCCAAGGACAGAGAATTAATGGGTCTAGACGAAAATAACACATTCCTTGACACAACCAAGCAGTCAAGAAGCTCTGTTTCATGGGACTGATGACCTTATCCTTGGAAGCAAACACTGGATGTGTATAGTGTGATAAGCATACCGATTCTAATGGTGGGAACATTGGGGTGGAAGAAAAAAGGGTCTGATATTTTGATTCAGTCATTTTGAGATGGCCAGTTAAGTACCTTTTGGTCTTTGGAACATGAATAATTGACATGATTTTTTTAATTTTAATTTTATTTTATATTGGAGTACAGTTGATTTACAATGTTGTGTTCATTTCGGGTGTACAGCAAAGTGATTCAGTTATATATATACATATATCCATTCTTTTTCAGATTCTTTTCCCATATAGGTTATGACAGAATATTGAGTAGAGTTCCCTGTGCTACACAGTAGGTCCTTGTTGGTTATCTATTTTATATACAGTAGTGTGTATATGTTAATCCCAGACTCCTAATTTATCCCTCCCCCCACGTTTATGTGGAATCTAAAAAAGAATGATACACATGAACTTACTGGCATAAATTTTTGATAGGAAATTTTGATGCAGCCACATCTTGCCTTGGTCGAAAAAGACACAGTCATTGAATTTACAAATTTAAAAACTGCCAAATCACAAGCTCAGGTAATTCTTATTCACCTCCTTAAAAGCTTACATAATTCAGGTATTCAGCTTGGACAGAGGTCACCCTGAGCTGTCTTGGAACATTTAAGGAATGCTAGTGTCCTAGACATTCACCTCTGCCAGTCCTTGACCTAAGAGCTGTACCTTTGTTCCACCCTCACCACAATTTTGCAAAAGAGGGGTGTGCCTATGACCTGCAACTCATGGTCCTTATGAAATATCACTGCCACACTCCCTCCTGAGTAATCTAACATCTGATTTTTAAAAATTATTTAGAGACGTCTTCTTTATACTTGCAAATGTTTTAATGTAAAGACTGTTCTGCTTCCTCCATTCCAGCACTGCTTTGTCCTTATTGATACACGTCAACATGGTTTAAGTAAGTAGGCTATCTATCTGATCAGACAACACCTTCCATTTTTCAACTGAGTCAGGCTTTGCCTTATTTTCTTTCAATCTGATTGGATGTCTTGACCTATTTTAATAGTGGAGACCTTGAGACATATTTTTATTATACACGTTTTTTGGCTCCAGTGTATGCTGTAGGATAAGGTTGTGACTTGAATAGATGGATATCCGACAGCCAGTTACCAATTGTGCAACTGCCTTATCTTCTTATATTCAGGGCTCACTTTTGTTCAGCTTTGCATTTGCTTTTGGGGTCAGTCTGTGGAGGCCTTTCTCTCTTATCAGTTTCGGTGTTCAAACTACAGACGAGAAAAATCCCTCTTCCTGGCATTTATCTTGGCCGCCCTTTCCCAGTGATCACAGACACAAAGCATCCCCAAAGCTCATGTCGCTCACTGGAAGCACAGCTGGGAAATCTGCAGAGCCCTGAACATCTTATCTTAGGTACAACTTGCAGATAAGTGGCCCTGGGCTCCAAAGGCTCAATTCAAGAAGACCCCAAAGAAAGAAACCTATCAACCTATCTCAGTTTAATGGAAGCTCTGATTTGGGGTTTGTGGCCACTATTCAAGGGCACACAGGGACCTCAGGGTTCTGCCCTGAGGCCTGATGCTTGAAATTTTTCACTTTTGTTTCTGAAATCATTAGCCAGGTTCACATTTTTATTTCTTTTTTTTTACTGAAAGCACTAGGAAGTCAGCAAGGTAGACTGTTTAAAATACCAGGTTTTGAGTCACATGACCTTAGTTTGAATCAATTCCTTTCAATCATGACTTCCAGGCTGCAGTATCTCCCTTAGACCAGGAAGGAGGGACCCCTATCCTGGGCTCCCTTGTTTCACAGGGTCCTACTCTGACCCTGTTTATCTTGAGTTTCTCCCCGTATGTGAGGACTCTGTCTGGCAGGTGGTGAGCTTACTTGGAACCTTTGCTCCTCCTCCATCCCAGTTTAGACCATGATTCTTTCAGGTCTCCAGACCTCAAAATTCTTTAAACCCATTTCCTGGGCCTCTGCAGGCCTCATCCAGGTGCCTCTTCCTTGGGGAAGATGGGCCAGGGACAAGATTAGTGTGGGGACCAAGGCATGATGGGCTAGGGTCAGCTGAGCATGGGAGAAAGTATGGGCAGAGGTTGGAAATGGGAGTTCTGACCCCCGGGATGTGCTGGATGGAGTTTGGTTGGAAGAGAAGAGGGTGGTGTGTATCACATGCTCTGAATTGAACCTAGACGTCTATGCTGTTATGAAAGGCTAAATTGAGAGGTTGGGACTGATATGTACACACCACTATGTATAAAATAGATAATCAACAAGGACCTACAGAATAGCACAGGGAACTCTACTCAATACTCTGCAATAACCTAAATGGGAAAAGAATCTGAAAAAGAACAGATACATGTATATGTATAACTGAATCACTTTGCTGTACACCTGAAACTAACACAACATTATAAATCAACTAGAGCCCAATATAAAATAAAAATTTTTTTAAAAAGTATATTTGTTAACAGTGGAGGAGAGAGCACACGTTAACACACAAGTTCTTTACCTTGGTTGGTGTGAGTTATAGCTTTCATGTATGTAGGCATATGTTGCAGTATGATATTCATTTATAATTTGCCCCAAGCAAAATTGTCAGGGGAATTACTGCCTCATTATATGAATTGGAGTAAACTTATTAATCTCTATGAATCACATTTTTTTTACCTCTAAAATGAGACAATAATACTTATCTTTTGCTCAAAGTTAATTTCACATTTATAACAATACAGAGTATATACTAACTGGTCAACAAAGAAAATATGTTGATCTTTTGCTTCAGACTGATATTCAGAGGAAAGGAAGAAACAAAAAGAAAAACAAAAATCAAAAATGTCAATACTTATATTTTAATCATATTCAATTATAACCACTTACAAATTTCTTGTTACTCTCTTTAAAAAGTCAGTCCACTTTCTTGCCTGTTTCAAAGCAAAAACAGTATTGACAGTCACAGAGCACTGATTTATTCTTGTCTTTGCCAATATCTATCTCCCCAAAGACAGAGTGACTCAACTAGTGTGGGGAGCACCTAGGTGGGCATAAGGCCCCAAGTTTACTCTTTGAACAAGCTGATCTCTTCTCCTTTTTGCTTTAAATTTCAACATACATCTTTATTATTTCACTTTCGTCATTCTCTCTCTTTTTAAAAATTCTTTTATCTTTTAATTTAATTTAAAAAATTGAAGTATAGTTAGTTTACAATGTTGTGTTAGTTTCGAGTGTACAGCAAAGTGATTCAGCTATACATATACATATGTTCTTTTTAGGATTCTTTTCCATTATAGGTTATTACAAGATATTGAATATAGTTCCCTGGGCTATACAGTAGGTCCTTGTTGTTTACCTATTTTATATATAGTAGTGAGCATACATTAATCCCAAACTCTTAATTTCTCTCCCCACCCCCCAACCCCACTATCCCCTTTGGTAAGTACAAATTTGTTTTTTATGTCTTTAAGCCAGACAGAGAAAGACAAATTATGATATCACTTATTCGTGGAATGTAAAAATATGGTACAAATGAACTTATTTATAAAACAAAGCTCATTTCCTTTGAAATGAAGTTTCATTTGTACTGAAAGGCATTGCTTTGAAGAATTGAGCTTGATCTTGACATAATCAGAAGCTTTTTCACTCAGTCTATATACCCCGTCCCACTGTATAACCAGAATCTTCCTGAGAGAGGCCTCACTTGGATTATGTTAGAATATGCCCTAGAAGCTGCATATTTTAAAGTGTGAGAGACTAAGTTGCATTATGTTTTCCCTCTGCTCCTGGGTTTTCTACTTTTCTTTCTTAAAAACACTTTGTTTGCCAGGAGCATTTTCCCCAAATTCTCCCAAGCTGTGAACATAATCTTATATACAGAACATTTTATATTATCCAAAGCTGCATATTAGAAAAATATATATTTCTCCCTAGATACTTAGGCTGTATAAACAATGCAAGTCATTCTCCTGGAAAACTACATAAATTTTATATATTTTTGTCTTAAAATGCGCTCCCCTAATTTAACTGAAATTGATAAATGAGTGCAGAAACAGAAGCTGAAGCCCTAAAGACTAATATATTTAGTCTTCCTGATGTGCCATATGCATATTTACACTTCACAATTAAATGACATACAAGGAGACATGCAATATTCCAAAGAAATCTTGACAGCTTTATTAATTCTGCCAACAGCTCACGGGGTTGTTGGTCACAGGGGAATATTTACTGAATTTCTTGGCGATAAGAAAAGTTACATTTGGAATGGAAATTAATCGCCATGACCCCAAAGGTGAAGATCTGAATTTTTACTTTAAATGTTCACGCTACATAAATTCAACAGCCATTCCTTTCCAAATATTCTTCTAAGCAGTATCCACTTTTTTAGGACCCAATTTTCACAACCTGTTAGGAAACATTTTCTCCACTTTTCAAATACTCTTTTGAGAAGGCAATTGGGCATCCATCAGACATCCCTCTGCTCCATGCAGTGTGCATTTTATGTGCAGGATCAGGTGATGTTTAAAAATTATGAATCTTAAAATAGAGTTTCACCATAAAAATTGGGAGATATAGATCAGATAATGCCTGCTTCCTAATGATAAGGAGGACAGTAAATAATTTTAAAGCCTTCGCAGCATGTTTTAAAAAAAAAAACTTCCTCATCTATCTTCCCCATATAATAAATCCACATTACACCTAAGCCAGCAAAAAGCATATGCAATTTCTATTCTATGGGGGTGTATTTTTGGAAAGGCAAACAAGATGCTGTCTTTTCCCCTTCCTGGGTTAACACGCAAAAGACAAAGTGTCACTTGTCAGATGAATCCTAATTGGCTGACGGGACTGAGTTTTATGGCTTCACTTCATCTGCACGTGAAGACTGGGGCATTAATATGCAGAGAAGTAAAACATGATATAGAGTTTATAGTGCAGGAGTTAAAGGAAGAACACCAACACATCCATCAAATATGTGCATCCCAAGACCTGCCAAGCGAATCTTCCAGCAAAAATACACACCCTACATGGGAGGCTGAGCGGATTACACCAACCAAGTCCTACACAAGACACACATCAGAAAAATCTTTTGACAAATGCACTGAAGAAAATGAAATTTTATGTATCAAAGAACTCTATATAAATCGTTCGGAGGGCTGCCCGACTGTTTTTCTTTTTTTGTTTTTTAAAGGTGAAATTTAACTCTCTTCCAGAGCCAAATGGGGCCAAATCAGTTTCTGAAATCTTCAAAAAAAAAAAAATTGTTGTGTATCCATAAATGCCAAGTGGTTGGTTTCATCTGGTTTAATAACATGTTGACCCAGTTTTTTTTTTTTTTTATAAATTTAAAATTTGATTTAGTTGTGCCATATTCTTTTTTGCGGTACGCAGGCCTCTCACTCTTGCGGCCTCTCCCGTTGCGGAGCACAGGCTCCGGATGCGCAGGCTCAGCGGCCATGGCTCACGGGCCCAGCCGCTCCGCGGCATGTGGGATCTTCCCAGACTGGGGCATGAACCTGTGTCCCCTGCATCGGCAGGCGGACTCTCAACCACTGCGCCACCAGGGAAGCCCGACCCAGTTTTTTAAAATGGTCTTTTTTTTTTTTTTGGTGGTACGCGGGCCTCTCACTGTTGGGGCCTCTCACTGTTGTGGCCTCTCCCGTTGCGGAGCCAGGCTCCGGATGTGCAGGCTCAGCGGCCACGGCTCACGGGCCCAGCCACTCCATGGCATGTGTGATCCTCCCGGACCAGGGCACGAACCCGCGTCCTCTGCATCGGCAGAGGCACCACTGTGCCAGCAGAGAAGCCCTAAAATGGTCATTTTTAATCACAAAGACCAGACATTTCTAACTAGTTACCAGACATGGTGATGCTGGGCTCTCATAGTGTAAGATGCCTCAAACTTTCCTCCAACTCTATAGATAAGTGTCATTGGTTGAGCCCTGACTATATACAAGGCTCAGATATAAGACTTAATAATTACACCAATCTTATGGGGTTGGTAATTTTCTTCACTTCTGTTTTTCTAAATTGTTATTGGAGTAGAGTTGATTTACAATGCTGTGTTGGTTTCAGGTGTACAGCAAAGTGAATCAGTTATACATATATATGTATCTACTCTTTTATAGATTGTTTTCCCATATAGACCATTACAGAGTATTGAGTAGAGTTCCATATGCTATACAGTAAGTCCTTATTAGTTATCTATTTTATATATAGTAGTGTGTATATGCCAATCCCAATTTCCCAGTTTATCCCTCCCTTCCCCTTATCCCCTTGTAACCATAAATTTGTTTTCTATATCTGTGGGTCTATTTATGTTTTGTAAATACATTCCTTTGTATTGTATTTTAGATTCCACATATAAGTGATATCATATGATATTTGTCTGATTTACTTCTCTCAGTATGACAATCTCAAGGTCCATCCATGTTGCTGCAAATGGCATTATTTCGCTATTTTTTTTTTTTTTTTGCTGTACGTGGGCCTCTCACTGTTGTGGCCTCTCCCATTGCAGAGCACAGGCTCCGGACGCGCAGGCTCAGCGGCCATGGCTCACGGGCCCAGCCGCTCCGCAGCATGTGGGATTTTCCCAGACCGGGGCATGAACCCGTGTCCCCTGCATCGGCAGGTGGCCTCTCAACCACTGCACCACCAGGGAAACCCTATTTCGCTATTTTTTATGGCTGAGTAATATTCCTTTGTATATATGTACCACATCTCCTTTATCCATTCATCTGTTGATGTATCAATACATTTAGGTTGTTTCCATGTCCTAGCTATTGTAAATAGTGCTGCAATGAATATTGGGGTGCATACCCTCCTACATTATTGGTGGGAATGTAAGTGGGTACAGGTACTATGGAGGTTCCTTAAAAAAAATAAAAATAACACTACCATATGACTCAGCAATCCCACTCCTAGGCATATACCCTGAGAAAACCATAATTTGAAAAGTTGCTTCACTTCTTTTTATAGATGAGGAAACCAAAGTTTGGAGAGATTAAGCAACTTGCTCCAATTCGCACAGCTAATAAGAATTGGAGCCTGTGTGTGGGACCCCTGAGGCTAAACCATGGATGGGGGCAGACAGAAGGCTGACAGCATGGGACACATTTGAAACTTTGTGCTTAGTCTCCTTGTGGCTCTTGGATTCTCCGCTTGGATGTTTGACTTTGTACTGACCCAAATCCTGGCTGACTGACTCTGTTCTTTTCACTATTCTCAGGCTGCAAATGGAAACGTGAAGGCCCATTACTTTTGTGTAGTCCATCCAGAGCTGCTGGAGCAGAAGACAGGTCCCAGGCTCCCAAATCAGCCCTCTGTCACCTAGATAAGCCAGACTGTACACACCTACTTCGCCAGTTCCAATTTCACGTCAGAATCCATAATCCATGAATTAGTTTCATCCGCTGCTTCTAAAATCCTTGCCAGAGGGTCTTCTCTCTTCCCTAATTTGCTATCATCTCTTTCAGGCATATTGCCCTAGGGACCCTCATTCTTTCATCTCTGGATGCCTCCTGGAAGCACAGGCACAAATTCTACTTTTCAGGTCGAATTTCTTAGGTTCTAAGAGCAGCTGGTATGAAGGGCAGTGATGGATTAGGACACAAGTGGGTGTCAAAGTGCCAATTTGTACTCCATAAAATGAGGGGGAATTATGACTCCATTGGCATAGCCAGTGATGGTTTTTAGCACAGTCAGAATGTGCAGAGGTGCCCTGCTATCCACGTGAACCTTCCTGGATGCAGAAAGTGAAATTGGGATGAGGCAGACAAGCATGGATGAGCAGCTCTGGAATGACACAGTTCTCATGCAGGGGATTCTAGTTGACAAAGTGTGCACAGTGGGAGCTTTATTCATGGCCCCTCGGTGCCTGGATGAGGACAGGACAGCTGTGCAACTCACACCTGTGACAGAGGCTGGAGATGTTTATCCTAGCCCTTGTCTGAAAACCTACATTTCCCAAACAGTGAATTTACGTGTTGCCCACTGAAGCACCTTGACCAAGAAGGCCCCCTGGGTCCTCCAGCAACACCAGTTGTGGGTGAGAACCATGGCTCTGTATCTCTTATGCGGTCTGTGTTACTAACACTCAAAGTGACCTGCATCACAAAGTAAAGTCCCTCATGAAAAGAAATGGCTGTACCCCAAATACACATTCAGACACACAGGCATAGACTCAAACATACAGGCACATCTACCAACACACACACTCACAAGCACACACACACATACACAATAGTATTATAAAGAGATTACAGGATACAAAATTTGCAAATAGTATAACAAGAATATCTAGGACAACCTTTGGCTTGGCACTTGTCTGATCTGCCCCTGACATTTAAGTTCATAAAGCCAGTGGGGCTAGTTGGAGGGATCATTCAGGACTCTACCTTGGACCAGATTTGGTTTCATTCCATTCCACCCTCCAGGAGCCTAAGCCTCCATTTGATACCCCAAATTCAGTCTTACTTCTGGCTTTTTGGCCTTGATTGATACTGTACCTCTCATCTATCTGATCCTAGAGTTTCTGCAAGGAATTTTGATGGGACTGACCCTCTGGCTACCTACATTCATGTTGCCTCAGGAAGGATCAATAGTTCTAGTTTTGGTGTCTTGGAATGTAAATCTGATATTGATCACTGGCCATGGTGACTGGTGTGTGTGTGTGTGTGTGTGTGTGTGTGTGTGTGTGTGTAGATTTGGGCATTACTTGGTTTACTCAAAGGCAGTCAACTGGAGTATCTTTCCATGTTACATTTTTAGCAGTTACTTACAAGAATTGGTTCAAATATTTACACGGTTAAAATGAACTCCTTTTGTTAACTCAGAAGTCTCTGATCAGTGCCCATGGTTTGAATACCTGGATAGTCCCAAGGACAGGCTGGTTTCCTTTATTCTGACCTCTAGGGCTTGAAAATATTCTTTTTGCATATGGCAAAATGAGTTAGAATAAGGCAAAATGGGCTAATAATGTCCACCCTCTGTTCATCATCTACTGTGCGACGGACACCTTATATTCTTTATCTTTAATCCCCCAATAATCTGATATGAGAGACAACATTATTTGCATTTCATAGAAAAGCAAATTGGGTAGGGAAGAAGTACAGAAACTGCTCCAAGGGCACAGGAAATTTGTTAATGGAGCAGAGATTCCAAGGCAGGGCTTTGTGCCTACATACCCCGTGCTCCTTCTGGCATCACTACATCCCCTTCAGTAGGACATTGGTGGTAATTTTCACATACAAAAGAGTGTCACTGGAGAGCAATGAGCCTCCAAATCATGCATGACCTTGGAAAAACTGGTTAGGATCACCAAGACAGGTCGGTCATGAAGCCAATTAATTTTTGGCAGAGGGTGGGGAGGGGTGGTCTTTGGATTTTACCATAGGGACCCTCGAGCAAAAATCCACCAGTGGTGAAGGAGATAAGTACACAAAGTTCATATTCTGCATATTTTAAAAACAAGGGCTTCTATCCAAGTGAGCTTTCTTGAATGAGGGCACTATCTCTCATGACCTTCTGTCCACCTGTCCCCTCCAACTCCTGCCCCTTCCTGGATAGGCATTTCAGGCCACTTGCTGATGAATGAAACCTCTCTGCTTGTTGCAGCTGCCGAGAAAAATTTGCGAAACTCCTATGCTATCCTCTATCAAAAAACACTGTCATTTCACTGACTAGCAAAATATCTAGCTGGTTTGCTAGAAGTAAAAGGGAATCAGGGAATACATTGCTAATACTTATATTTTAATTTCTCTAATTTTTCAGAGAAATGTTGGTATTTCACATGCAATAGCAATGTTACCAAAGACGATACTCGTCATAGGGAAACGTGCCATGTGCTCAATCTAATTTGTTGTATTAGCCTTACACTGGATTTATTTTGTCTTGTACAACTATTTTCTCCTTTCCAAGACTGATGTATTGATTTATTTCATACTTTCCTAGTATCTACCTTTTCACAAGCCATCTCAATCCTGCTTAGAATGGGTGGACTATAAATAACTAATAAGCAGCTACAGTAATCACAATGAAACTGAGAGCTGTACTCGTCCAATGTTCCCAAGCTTCCCTGACCCTTTCACTTAGAAAATCCTGCATCCCTCCAATGACACATACAGCATTTTTTCTCTTATTCAAGAGTATGAGGATTGGTACTTGAACAGCCTCTGCTTTTGACTGCCAAGAAGGAAAGAAATGTCACTACAGAAATAGCATCCACCCTGCAGCTCTCAAGTACAGAGTGGCCTGGTTGGAAGGCAAACACTGCAGCAGGCAGGTAAAACATCTCCTGAGGAGGAGAGTTCCCATTGCCTCCGATCTGGAAATGGGAGCTCAGGAAGTAAAGAGGCAAAATCTGTGAATGGGGCAGGGGTAGAAGATGGGGGATGACTATTGCTGCTGCTGCTACGGATCATTATTGTTATTCTCATTGTCATCAACCATTACTGACACACACTTAGGTAAGTTGCAGCTCCTGCCTCCTTTCAAAACTTACTCTTTGGGGGAGAGAGACAGATTAAATAAAAAAAAAAAACTAGAATAAAGTGTGATATGTTATCTTCAAAAGGCAGTTGTAGAAAAATAAGGAGGTGACTCATTCTGCTGGGAGGACATCTGTATTTTAGAGTTGTCTATATTTAAATGAGTTTCAACAGGAGAAGTTCATTCCCTCTGCAGTTACTAGATTCATTGAATTGTCTGATACATATGGCACTCATGGATCTTAAAATCAATGGACATCACTCTTCAGAATGACTATTTCATTTTTTAAATTGCCATAAAGGAATTTATAAAGAACCCCTAACCCTCTCTAATTTTATCGTAAAATTACACTTTAATATAAATTACATAAAACAAAAATGAAATTAGGGATGTATTCCCATAGGGAAAAAAGTAAATAAAAAGATAGAACTCTGTCTCTTAAGATATTTAAAAATGGCATTATTAAACGGAATAATTCTGAATAATGCCATTTGCAGCAACATGGATGAACCTAGAGATTATCATACTAAGTCAAGTAAGTCAGACAGAGAAAGACAAACATCATATGATATGGCTTATACATGGAATCAAAAAAAATGTTACAAATGAATTTATTTACAAAATTGAGATAGACTCACAGACATAGAAAACAAATTTAGGGTTACCAAAGGGGAAAGGGGAGGAGGGATAAATTAGGAGTTTGGGGTTAACATATACACATGACTATATATAAAATAGATAAACAACAAGGACCTACATATAGCACAGGGAACTATACTCAGTATTCTGTCATAACCTATAATGGAAAAGAATCCAAGAAAAGGATAGATAGATATGTATGTATAACTGAATCACTGTGCTGTACACCTGAAACTCACACAACATTAAAAATCAACCATATAAAAAAGAAAAGGAATAATTCTTTAGTCAATGTAATAATTTGTCAAAATTACTTAAGAATTGAAAATTGTACTCAATTTCTGTGCATTTATGTGTGTGTGCATGTGTGATATATGTTATATTTACCTGGAGTCAGGCAAGGGATCGTATTTTACACTGCATGGTATTTTAATTTTGGTATATAGCCCTCTGATTATTCATGGATGAATGAACCTTTCTTTTTAAACTCTAAGAATGTATCTGTCTCATCCGAAGTATTTTATTTTATTATTTTTTTAAATTTATTTTATTTATTTTTGGCTGCATTGGATCTTCATTGCTGTGTGCAGGCTTTCTCTAGTTGTGGTGAGCGGGGGCTACTCTTTGTTGCAGTGCGCAGGCTTCTCATTGCGGGGTCTTCTCTTGTTGCAGAGCATGGGCTCCAGGTGTGCAGGCTTTCTCTAGTTGTAGCGCATGGGCTTCAGTAATTGTGGCACACAGGCTGTAGAGCGCAGGCTCAGTAGTTGTGGTGCACGGGCTTAGTTGCTCTATGGCATGTGGGATCTTCCAGGACCAGGGCTCAAACCTGTGTCCCCTGCATTGGCAGGTGGATTCTTAACCAATGCACCACAAGGGAAGCTCCAAAGGATTTTATATTATGAAACATATTAAGCTATACTAGTTAAAAGTATTACTGGTTACTGATATATGCATTTAAAATTATTCCACATTAGAAAAGAGAACCCTCCTACACTGTTGGTGGGAATGTAAATTGGTGCAGCCACTATGGAGAACAGTATGGAGGTTCCTCAAAAATCTAAAAATAGAGTCACCATACGATCCAGCAATCCCACTCCAGGGCATATATCTGGAGAAAACTCTAATTCAAAAAGATACATGTTCATAACAGCAGTATGCACAATAGTCAAGCCATGAAAGCAACCTAAATGTCCATCAAGAAATGAATGGATAAAGAAGATGTGGTATATTTATATAGTGGAATATTACTTAGTCATAAAAAATGAAATAATGCCATTTGCAGCAACATGGATGGACCTAGGGATTATCATACTAAGTGAAGTAAGTCAGACAGAGAAAGACAAATGTCATATGATATCACTTATATGTGGAATCTAAAATATGGCATAAATGAACATATCTATGAAAAAGAAACAGACAGACGTAGACAACAGACTTGTGGTTGCCAAGGGGGAGGGAGGTGGGGGAGGGATGGATTGGGAGTTTGGGATTTGCAGATACAAACTATTATATAGAGAATGGATAAACAACAAGGTCCTACTGTATAGCACAGGGAACTATATTCAATATCTTGTGATAAACCATAATGGAAAAGATTATGAAAAAGAACATGTATGTGTATAACTAAATCAGTTTGCTGTATAGCAGAAATTAACACAACATTGTAAATCGACTATACTTCAATAAAATTTAAACAATAAATAAAATTATTCCACATTATTTAATTTCAAATGACCATGGATGAATATTTGCATTATCATAGAAAGACATGTGAGTCTTATAAATTTATTTACTTATTTATTTTTGGCTGAGTTGAGTCTTCATTGCTGTGTGCAGTCTTTCTCTAGATGCAGCGAGTGGGGGCTACTCTTCACTGTGGTGCACGGGCTTCTCACTGTGGCAGCTTCTCTTGTTGTGGAGCATGGGCTCTAGGCGTGTGGGCTTCAGTAGTTGTGGCACATGGGCTCAGTAGTTTGGCTCGCGGGCTCTAGCGCACAGGCTCAGTAGTTGTGGCTCATGGGCTTAATTGCTCTGTGGCATGTGGGATCTTCCCAGACCAGGGATCGAACACATGCCCCCTGCATTGGCAGGCAGATTCTTAACCACTGTGCCATCAGGGAAGTCCCGATATGTGAGTCTTACAAGGAAATGGCCATAAAGTTCTCTGTGCTAACATGTTATTTTCTCTTTTTTAGTGGAGTCCCTTTAAGTGGAGCACTGTGATGGCACAGTCACAACCTCCTATTTTCCTGGAATATTGTGTAGCAACCAGAGGGCCAGATTCTTCCTAGAGAGCAGCACACAGCTAGAGTCAATTAGAACTTGGGCCCTTAAACATGCAGCCTTGTTCCATATTTTTCACATAATGAAGGGTGAGAAAAGGTTCTGTATATCTAAGACATCTGAAGAGGTGCCATAATGTCATCTTGCATTTGCCCAGCCGTTTTGCCCAATTGCCACCTTGTAACCCATGTAGACAACTTTTTCACAATTTTCCAAATTAGGTATAATGAATCCTCTTTCCTCAGCAGTGTCATTAATCCAACAATTACTGTTTTGAAATGCCTGTCATATCATCTTTGGTCATGTACAAAGAGCATATTCTTGGAGCATCACTCTGTGGCAAATCCTTGAAAATTGTTTGCTAAGAACAAATTAATGAGGCATCACACCCTCTTCTTCCCACTGACAACTCTGGCTGCTTCCTCCAAGTTAGCTCACTCATTGCCCACACCTCAGAGTCATCACATGACTGCATTGCTGTGGGTATTTTTCTCATGCCAAGCCATTTGCATGGGTCACATTTTCACTTGGGGGCTTCCATATAGCTGTTCCTAGTAATATATGTGCTATGGAAGGACAGCTTTAATGAGCTATGGGCAAAAGATAATCCCTAGCAAATGCATCAGTTGCCTGGCTTTCAAGTCAAATTTCTAATGATGGAAAAGTTGAATATTTCAGTTTTATCACTGTGGAATGAGGCAACCAGGGCAAATAGTCAACATATTACTATTTGGAGGGATTATTTATTTATTTATTTATATTGAAGTATAGTTGATTTACAATGTTGTGTTAATTTCTACTGTACAGCAAAGTGACTCAGTTATACACAAATATACATTCTTTTTTATATTCTTTTCCATTATGGTTTATCTCAGGATATTGAATATAGTTCCCTGTGCTGTACAGTAGGAACTTGTTGATTATTCATTTTATATGTAAGAGTTTGCATTTACTAACCCCAAACTTTGTGCAAGTCAAAGTAGAGAGATGGAGTTACCTATCAGACTGGGCTCCATCTTCCAAAATCACCCTGTTCAGTTTCTTGGACAAGACTAACTCAAATGGAGCAACACTTGGAGGGGTTACAACAAAATAGAAGAATTGCTCTAAGTCCTAAGAGGTGACACAACAAAGTGGAAAGGGAGGACAGATATGCAAGAGATCACTTCTACTTGAAGTGACTGATTCAGGAGACATGTCGTTGTGGACCTGAGATAATATTTGAACTGGATCTTAAAAGATGAGAGAAAATCTGCAGAAGTGGAAATGTATGTGTTGAGGGGACATGTTGCAGATTGAAGGAGAATTACAGGTGATGGATGAATAAAGGCTTAAAGATGGAAAAGCATTACAAGGCACAGCAAGTCATGGCTGTACTGAACAAGTTGTAGCATTTGTGCTAGGCACTGTGGAGGAATAAGAGAGGTTGTTATATAGGAGCTGCTATGCACAGTGTCTACACTTCCTCAGTAGAGGAAGAACTCAGAGATGCATATATGAGATCATAGCAGAATCCACAAACTTGTACATGAGATGGGGGCTGCTACTCAAATTACCAAAACTAAGTGGCTTAAACCAAAATTATTCTTTGATAGTTCTGGAGGCCACAAGTCCAAAATCAAAGTGTCAGCAGGGCCATGCTCTCTCTGAAAGCTCTAGTGAAGAGTCCTTCCTTGCCTCTTTCTAGCTTCTGGTAGCTCCTGGCCATCCTTGGTGTCTTGACTTGTAGCAGCATTCCTCCAGTCTCTGCCTCCATCTTTACCTGATCTTCCTCGTGTTTCTTGGTGTCATCTCCTGTGTTTATAAGAATGCCAGTCACTGGATTTAGAGCTATCCCTAATTCCAGGATGATCTCACCTCAAGATCCTTAACTACCTACGCTCACAAAGACCTTATTTCCAAAAAAAGTCCACATTCTGAGGTCCCGGGGGGACACTATTTAACCCTCTACAAGTCTATGTGCAAGTAAAAAGTGGCCCCAAAAAAGACAGTTTAATAATCATGTGCCCCTACCTACACTTTCACTGAATAGAAGAGTGACTTGGATCCTTTCATGCTTCTAGACCAAGTGTATTCTTCTCTTATTTGCTGATCTACTTTCTATTGGGTTTCTTTCCCCAGATAAACTCATTCTGTCTTTAGCAAAAATTTATTGAGGCAAGTAAGCTCCCTCCTTGTTTGTCTTCACATGTTTCTTCCAGGCACTTCTTAGAAAGTAGGGTTTCAGTACTTACTACCTTATTGCTCACACTTAGGTTATATAGATTCCTTGAACTTGTAAAATAATTGGAGGATTACAAAAAAAAAGTTTTTTCCATTGGTAGCCCTGTCATCATACTTAAACTTTAAATTCTTAAAGTATCATTGCTGGCCATCTCCTGAATTAACATTTGGATAAGGGTCATCCAACATCAATTAATATCATTACCTGTTCTCTTGTCCAACACATTCAAAAGGTACTACATGTTCTTAGTCTTCTTTACTCCTGAGTTTATTATAATTTGCTTCCTTTGAATTAATGGTCCCTAAAAGTACATTGACCATAAAATTATCATCCAAACCAAACCATTTTTGAGAGTGAAAAGGTACTCAGTTAAAAACTACACTAGAACAACAGGGATAAACAAGGAATTTACCTGAACAAGCCCAGAAGATGCATCAGCCAACATACCTGTCCTGCCTTATCTCCTACACAAGTCCTGTGTTTTAGCCAAACAGATGGCATTTCTGTTATTTTCTGGGAAAGTTAAGGGTATTATATGTATTTTTTCCAAAACTCAATTTTGTGACTTGTCACAATACATACTCAGTGAGTATGTGTTGAAAATGATATAGTACTTATTTATTCACATCCAGTATTTATTGAAGACTTACTATGTGCCTGGACAAGGTGCATGCCTTTGAATAAGATACATCCTTAGAGGCTCAGAGAGGTTAAGTGGTCCTGAAGATGCACACATCAATTAGACAAAGGGACTGGATGGGGGTATAGATTCCTTAATTACAAATCCTGTGTTTATTCTATTTGATGCCTCTCTTAAAATGTTCTGTAAGTCACACAAGACAGGGTCGATTCTGAATCAGGTGCCTTAAACACCATGCAGATCTCCTTGAGCCCTTACTCCTGTTCCCTCTTAGGTCCCAAATCTGTTTCTTCCCTGAAGTTTCCTTGCCTCATTTTTTTAAAAAAATTATTTTTATTGAAGTATAGTTGATTTAAAATGTGTGTTCCTTGCTCTCTTTCTGTAGCTCTTATCACCTACAGCCGACTTGATGGAATGGGGATCCAGGGATGGACCTCCAGACAGAGCATGGATGGAAAGCACAGGATCTTCCCCAAATATTCTGTTTATTCAGGTGGCTTAGGGTGCCCCTCCCAAGCTATGGCTTGGTACATCCACATCCTTTCTTAAATTCTCACGCACTTACAGCACTCATGTGAACACGATGTCTGAAACACAATACCTACAGACTTACGCACCAGGTAGGGGAGGCTGGAAGAGAGACCCAGGCACAGAAATTTTCGGCAGAAAGGCATCCCCAGTCAAAAATAGACCCACAGACTTAGAAAACAAATTATGGTTACCAAAGGGGAAAGGTGCGGAGGGCTAAGTTAGGAGTTTGGGATTAACAGATACACACTACTATATATAAAACAGATAATCAACAAGGACCTACTGTACAGCACAAGAACTATACTCAATATTTTTTAATAACCTATAAGGGAGAAGAATCTGAAAAATAATATATATATATATATGTATATACAGTATATACCTGAGTCACTTTGCTGTATACCTGAAACTAACACAACATTGTAAATCAACGATATTTCAATAAAAATAAATACATAAATAAAATAAAATGAAACACAATAAAATAAAAGAGTGGATGTGTGCCATGGATTCCTACCCTGCTCAGGGCTCTCCTTTCTCTCACCTACACTCAGAGTCCTTCTTATCCACAGATGTTACCACACACAGGCAGATGAGTTGTTTAGAATATGGCACTAACTTGTACAGGCTTATCTCCTTGGTCCTTATCAGTTCCTTCTACTTGGTTTCACAGTCCATTAAAGGGATTCTGGCCCTCAGCTATTTCAGTGTGTCACAAACGGGGACAGATAGGACAAAATGGTGGATGAACTATTGCCAGATCAAAAGAACTAATGGGAAAAAAATTCATAGCACTTATTATACTGACAAGTCAGAAACTTCATGCTCTCATCTGTATGCCCACCTGCACATACCCTTTCTCTCTGTACCTTTCCATGTATTTATCTCACCTCTAAGGATTTCTACATTCTACTCTTGAAGTCTTCTTAATTTATTGCATATGCAAAATGTGCTTAGCAGATATTTGATGTCCTAAATTACAAGGAGATAAGACAGGATGCTAGGGGTCCATGATTCTCTGGTACAGAATTTTTGTTGTTCCCACACAACAAAGCACCTATGATATTCAGGTCAAAATAATTTCAGCCCAATTTTTCAGACTCATTTTTCTCCTTCAAATACTTAAAAACAAACAAAACAAAAAAGCACTGTTCCTTTTCTTTATGGACTTGTTATTTCATTTCCAAATAATTCTGGAGTCCTTAAAGTAGAGAATTATTGTCAAGCCTAGTGTCTAGATAAATTTAGTGCTGTCATTCAGCTCTGGAATTCAGAGAGCCACCACAGCAGCAGTGGTGCTGCTGGTCACAAGGCAGTGGGGAGGACACCATCCCCACATGAACAATGGCAACTGGCCAGATTCGAAACATGAGACCAACTCCTTGAGCTCTCTCCTTTTGTTAACATTGAGGCCAACAAAACTGGCAACCATACTTAACAGGAATAGAAACTTGTGTTTACCACGTTATGCTTTTCTCCTTAATATCAACCACTATCATTAAAATAATAAACTTAATGAAGCCTACTTTCCTTTGGACTTTTTAAAAACACTTGAGAGACCCTTAGCCTCCTTGAGGTCCCTGGCAGCCTAGACTCTTTCCACCTGGCTAGAGCCAAGTAGACACTTGGGGCTTCAGACTTTGGACTAGAGCCCTTTACTTTAGGCATCAGTAACTCCCCTAGGCTCTTCCTCCAGCACTTCTGTCTGCTAACAGGACTCCTAGCTAGTTGTCTTTAATGAGCCTGGGTGGGTAATTATCTTTGCCTGTAACCAAAAGGAGATTTTACTTTCTCCACTGTGTATTCAGTTTATTAAAAAAAAAAAAAGAAAACCTGACTTATGAAGCTTGCTTTCCATTTTGGATGCAAACCTCAAAAGAAAGAAAACTGAGAGATAGGGTCCTCTGGGTATCTTCACCAGGTGTATCACATGCACCTACCTCTAATAGGGATAGTAATTATATCCTTATTTATTTATTTATTTATTTATGATCTGAATCTCCCATTTGACTTTTGCTAGTTGACTAATTTTTCATTGAAGTATAGTTGATTTACAATGTTGTGTTAGTTTCAGGTGTAGAGCAAAGTGATTCAGTTATACATCTATATATTGTAGACCTTACAGGCATTCATCCATTTATAGTTTACACAGTGGTTCTCAAAGTGACGTCCTTTTACCAGTAGCACCAGCATCACCTAAGCTATTGTTATAAATGCAAATTTTTGGCCCCACCTCAGACCTACTGGATCAGAAGCTCTGCAGGTGCAGCCCAGCAATCTGTGTCTTAATAAGTCCCTTGGGGCTTTCTGACACACATTCATTTTTGAGAATCTCTCTTTACAGATCACATGTGCTAAGTACATTCATTATACCAACTTAACAGAGGAGGAAACTGAGCCTTCTAGAGTTTTAGTTATTTATAAAAGTCACAGAATATCTAGCTATCAGACTTAAAACCTGAGATAATCTATGTAAAAAGAAAAAGAAAATAAAAGTCATGGTAGTTGAAGACTAAATGAATAACGGGTAGATAAGATTTCTTTTTCGTAGTCATTATACCTAGCTAACATAATTCAATATATTTACATAAGAAAATGCAATGCTTTGCCACATGTTAAAGCTGAGATATTAACTCCAATTTCTCCTGATCTAAGGAGGGTAGTTCTAAAACCTAACTGGTTTATACATATTGTAAATACAATTATAAATCAAGTTTCCTGTGAACCATTAAGTACCTTAACAATAAGATTAATTTAATAGCAGTGGGTTTAGAAGAATTAATTTTAAGCAGATCATCCTCCTTGCTTTGATATCAGCTGCTGGATCCTTTCCCATTACAAATGCAACCAGTTTGTAGGTGACTGCAAACATCTGCTCTCCCCTAGAAAGTGTCCATATGAATATTAATCCTGAAGACTACATGTTGACTTCTGTCCATGTGATGTGTTTAAATGCTACATATGTAAGTGTGTGAAAGGTATTTACTCCTTAAAGAGGCTAGGCCCCATGTTGGGTTGTTCTCTGAAACAATTCAGCAAATTCTAACATTAAGAAGGGAAAACAGATGGGCATCGGTGAAGAACTTTCAAGGGCTAAGTGTGGAGCCAGAGGGCTGAAGGGAGCCTGCTGATTCTGGGGTAACTACCAGCTGTTGCTTCCACAATACTGATTGGCCAGTTGTTCTCTGTCCCCTTTTCTGCAGAGTTTTATCCAGTGATAAGAGAATCAAAGGTCAACAAAAGTGCTTAGCACAGAACCAGGAGGATGATTCAAGGGAAATATGTATTAAGCTTGGAAGACTTTTACTTGTCTGGTCTAAACTGGATCCATAGTGAAGCTCAGGGTTTATTGCTGTGTATTCCCACAAGGCAGCCCATAAACCAAGGGTTCTGAGCAGGGAAGTGTAAAGAAATGGATGCAAAGGGTTTGGAAGGTTCTAAATATATATTGCCATGGATGGAAACAATGATCACTCCAAGGAGGTTCAGTAACATTTTCAAGGCCATACGAGTAACCAATGGTAAAACTGGAATCTGACCCTAATCAAAAGGCTCTGCATTTCTCTTCACCTTGACTTGGTGCATGGTGATGACTCGCTCTTGCATTGATGGTTTCCATTAAATCAGGGACAATATTCTGATCATGCCAAGCTCTGAAAAGACTTTTTAACAATGTCCAACTAGGAAATGAATAGCTATATTAAAAGCTTAGGTGTATATCTGTGCAAGAGAGAGAGAGTAGAGGAAAAAACTGTTAACAAAATTATGAAAAATGTATTTAAGAGTATTTTATTATACATAGTCTTTGTGATTTAACAAAAAAATATTATAACAAAATGATGAACACACAATGACTTACTTGCTTTGGTCTGTAGCCAAAGAAGATATGGTGATACTAGTAGTTTACAATCTCTAGCGAGCTTCATTCTCCAGGTTTACCTTGTATAACTGATTGGGGAAATCTTGTATCTAAATTTATTAATTTGTGTGTCTTCAATACTTATACATCTTCCTTTAAGATTGAGCTTATAGCATTTCTCCTAAAACCAAGCAGGACCTTGTGGGGCCTTCCTGGGGACAGACCTCCATGTTCCCCCTCTTGTTTGTAGGAAAGCCTTAGCCACCTAGGCCTTGCCTGAGTTCCAAAGAGCAAATTTAATCAGAGAAGTGAGAATATGCAGAAACAAAGGAAAGCAGTCACACCAGACAAAATAATAATAGTTTAGCCATAAAACAAAGTCAAGGGCCTTTAGTTCCTCCTCAAGTGCCATAGCATCCTGAGCCATATCCTTGAGTTATTTTGCAGATACTAAAACTCCCATCAGGTGGAAAAAGATAACTGCATGCTAACTACCAGTGTGTAGACCCCAGACAGTTGGGAACCAGAAGGTTGATGATTGAGAACCCTGGAACATCACCTTATTTCCTCACCATCAACCAGCTAGAGAACGATGCATGAGCTGATCACATATTTCTCACACTGTCCTTAAAAACACTTCCCTGAAAGTCATTGGGGACTTCAGGTCTTCTGAGCATGAGCTGCCTGTCTTCCTTGCTTGGCGCCTGCAATAAACACTGTACTTTCCTCCATCACAACCCAGCGTCAGTAGATGGGCTTTGCTGTGCAATGGGCAAGGGGACCCAAGTTCAGTTAGGTAACACTCCTGCTTTGAACACTCCTCCTTCCCCACCATTTCCTCTTTCTGCCTTCCTACCTTTATGGAATTTTTATTAGGCAGACCACATTTTGTAGTTTCCAGGAAGCCAAAGGAACTTAAACATGGTCCCTGCTTTTTCCATTCATCAAAGCAGCTTCCACCCATATACCGCCAAGCACACCTTGACAGCTTCGTGTATCTGAACTGCCACTGGTGCTACTTTTACACATAGGCTGTGTTGCAGCATGTCCTTAATGGTTCTGTGCATTCATGGGAGGGATTGACCACATCTTCAAGCCCCTTATTATGCCCAATACACAGCACGGTGTTTGGTGTCTCATGAGAGTTGAAAAGATATATGTTGATGGTAATGAGATTCTCACTCTTAAATTGTTTTCTGAAATTGGTAGGCTTAAAATACGATGTCAGACAGTGATCAATACTCCGGATGTTTTAGGCCAAATTGGCAGAATAAATGTGTATAAATCATGAAGATCAGAGAGCCTCTCCCAGAGCGTTTAGAAGGCACTCAAGGGTGAAATTTAGAAACTGATGACCTAAATGTATAATCCATTGTTTCAACTGACCTTTATGTCAGAAAGGTGTTAAGTAGCATATGCAAGCCCTTTCATAATAGACAGACTCCAGAAAGCTACAGAAAATCAGAGACCATTATATCATCCAGGCCAAAAGATTCTATCAAACAAGACCAGATGGCTGACATATTTGGGAAGTGGCAACAAGATTTTAGAAGAGAAAACTGTAAACTGGATATTAATAAAATGCAGTATATTCAGATAATGTACTCCAGGGTCATGGGAAGAGGAAAAGGATCCTGATTAACTTGTCCAAGATCAATCAGGAACAACGTGGATGAGGTGATTTAAAAATAGGGCTCGGGACCTTGGGAGGGCTCATGCCAAGGAGTACTTCCCAGAACTTCTGCTGCCAGTGTCCTTGTCCTCATGGTGAGACTAAGCCACCCTCCGCCTCTGCAAGAGACCCTCCAACACTGGCAGGAAGAAAGTATATCCAAATTTTTATAGCTCATGGAAGGCTCTCCAGCCAGTACCCTAGATTGAGACAAAGAGAATTAAAGCCCGAGGAGTGAGACAAGGCTGCTTAGCAACAATGACAGATACATCAGAAATACATCTACACGGGGAACAACTCCTACAGAACACCTACTGAGCACTGGCAGAAGACCTCAGACCTCCCAAAAGACAAGAAACCCCCCACGTATCTGGGTAGGGCAAAAGAAAAAACAGAGACAAAAGAATAGGGATGGGACCTGCACCAGTGTGAGGGAGCCGTGAAGGAGGAAAGGTTTCCACACAATTAGGAAGCCCCTTCGTGGGCAGAGACTCCGGGTGGCAGAGGTGGGGAGATTCGGGGCCGCGGAGGAGAGCACAGCAACAGGGGTGCGGAGGGCACACAGAGGATCGGTGCCGACTGACACTCACCAGCCCGAGAGGCTTGTCTGCTCACCCGCTAGGGCGGGCAGGGCTGGGAGCTGAGGCTCAGGCTTCGGTCAGAGCGCAGGGAAAGGGCTGCTGTTGGCAAAGTGAACACAGCCTGAAGGGATTAGTGCGCCACAGCTAGCCGGGAGGGAGTCCGGGGGAAAGTCTAGACCTGCTGAAGAGGCAAGAGACTTTTTCTTCCCTCTTTGTTTCCTGGTGCATGAGGAGAGGGGATTAAGAGCACTGCTTAAAGGAACTCCAGAGACGGGTGCGAGCCGCGGCTAACAGCGCGGACCCCAGAGACGGGCATGAGACCCAAAGGCTGCTGCTGCCGCCACCAAGAAGCCTGTGTGCGAGCACAGGTCACTCTCAACACTGCCCCTCCAGGGAGCCTGTGCAGCCAGCCACTGCCAGGGTCCTGTGAATCAGGGACAACATCCCCAGGAGAACGCACGGCGAGCATCAGGCTGGTGCAATGTCATGCCGGCCTCTGCCGCCGCAGGCTCGCCCTGCACTCCGTACCCCTCCCTCGCCCTGGCCTGAGTGAGCCAGAGCCCCCGAATCAGTGGCTCCCTTAACCCTTTCCTGTCTGAGCGAAGAACAGACACCCTCCAGCAACCTACAAACAGAGGGGGAGCTAAATCCAAAGCTGAACCCTGGGAGCTGTGCGAACAAAGAAGAGAAAGGGAAATTTCTCCCAGCAGCCTCAGGAGCAGCAGATTAAATGTCCACAATCAACTTGATGTACCCTGCACCTGTGGAATACATGAATAGACAAAAAATCATCCCAAGTTAAGGAGGTGGACTTTGAGAGCAAGATTTATGATTTTTTCCCCTTTTCTTCTTTCTGTGAGTGTGTATGTATATGCTTCTGTGTGAGATGTCGTCTGTAGAGCTTTGCTTCCACCATTTGTCCTAGGGTTTTATCTGTCCATTTTTTTGTTTGTTTGTTTTTACTTTTTAAAAAAATTTTTTTCTTAATAATTATTTTTTATTTTAATAACTTTATTTTATTTTACCTTACTTTATTTTATTTTATTTTATTCTCCTTCCTTCTTTCTTTCTTTCTACTTTTGCTCCTTTTTATTCTGAGCCGTGTGGATGAAAGGCTCTTGGTGCTGCAGCCAGGAGTCAGTGCTGTGCCTCTAAGGTGGGAGAGCCAACTTCAGGACACTGGTCAACAAGAGACCTCCCAACTCCACATAATATCAAATGGTGAAAATCTCCCAGAGATCTCCATCTCAACAATAGCACCCAGGTTCACTCAACGATCAGCAAGCTACAGTGCTGGACACCCTATACCAAACAACTAGCAAAACAGGAACACAACCCCACCCATTAGCAGAGAGGCTGCCTAACATCATAATAAGTCCACAGACACCCCAAAACACACCACCAGAAGTGGTCCTACCCACCAGAGAGACAAGATCCAGGCTCATCCACCAGAACACAGGCACTAGTCCCCTCCACTAGGAAGCCTACACAACCCACTGAACCAACTTTAGCCACTGGAGACAGACACAAAAAACAAGGGGAACTACGAACCTGCTGCCTGAAAAAAGGAGAAACCAAACAAAGTAAGGTAAGCAAAATGAGAAGACAGAAAAACACACAGCAGATGACAGAGCAAGATAAAAACCCACCAGACCTAACAAATGAAGAGAAAATAGGCAGTCTAACTGAAAAAGAATTCAGAATAATGATAGTAAAGATGATCCAAAATCTTGGAAATAGAATAGAGAAAATGCAAGAAACATTTAACAAGTACCTAGAAGAACTGAAGATGGAACAAACAACGATGAACAACACAATAAATGAAATTAAAAATACTCTAGAAGGGATCAATAGCAGAATAACTGAGGCAGAAGAATGGATAAGTGGCCTGGAAGATAAAATATGAGAAATAACTACTGCAGAGCAGGATAAAGAAAAGAGAATGAAATGAACTGAGGACAGTCTCAGAGACTTCTGGGACAACATTAAACATACCAATATTTGAATTATAGGGATTCCAGAAGAAGAAGAGAACAAAATGGACTGAGAAAATATTTGAAGGGATTATAGTTGAAAACTTCCCTAATGTGGGAAAGGAAATAGTTAATCAAGTCCAGGAAGCACAGAGAGTCCCATACAGGATAAATCCAAGGAGAAACACGCCAAGACACATGTTAATCAAACTGTCAAAAATTAAATACAAAGAAAACATATTAAAAGCAGCAAGGAAAAAACAAAATATAACACACTAGGGAATCCCCATAAGGTGAACAGCTGATCTTTCAGCAGAAACTCTGCAAGCCAGAAGGGACTGGAAGGACATATTTAAAGTGATGAAGGAGAAAAACCTACAACCAAGGTTACGCTACCCAGCAAGGATCTCATTCAGATTTGATGGAGAAATTAAAACCTTTGCAGACAAGCAAAAGCTGAGAGAGTTCAGCACCACCAAACCAGCTTTACAACAAGTGCTAAAGGATCTTCTCTAGGCAAGAAACACAAGAGAAGGAAAAGACCTACAATAACAAACCCAAAACAATTTAGAAAATGGGAATAGGAACATACATATCGATTATTACCTTAAATGTAAATGGATTAAATGCTCCCAGCAAAAGACACAGACTGGCTGAATGTATACAAAAACAAGACCCATATATATGCTATCTGAAAGAGACCCACTTCAGACCTAGAGACACATACAGACTGAAAGTAAGGGGATGGAAAAAGATATTCCATGCAAATGGAAACCAAAAGAAAGCTGGAGTAGCAATTCTCATATCAGACAAAATAGACTTCAAAATAAAGACTATTACAAGAAACAAAGAAGGACACTACATAATGATCAAGGGATCAATCCAACAAAAAGATATAACAATTGTAAATATTTATGCAGCCAACATAGGAGCACCTCAATACATAAGGCAAATACTAACAGCCAAAAAAGGGGAAATCAACAGTAACACATTCATAGTAGGGGACTTTAACACCCCACTTTCACCAATGGACAGATCATCCAAAATGAAAATAAATAAGGAAATACACGCTATAAATGATATATTAAACAAGATGGACTTAACTGATATTTATAGGACATTCCATCCGAAACAACAGAATACACATTTTTCTCAAGTGCTCACGGAACATTCTCCAGGATAGATCATATCTTGGGTCACAAATCAAGCCTTGGTAAATTTAAGAATATTGAAATTGTATCAAGTATCTTTTCTGACCACAACGCTATGAGACTAGAAATCAATTACAGGAAAAGATCTGTAAAAAATACAAACACATGGAGGCTAAACAATACACTACTTAATAATGAAGTGATCACTGAAGAAATCAAAGAGGAAATTTAAAAAAACCTAGAAACAAACGACAAAGGAGACACGACAACCCAAAACCTATGGGATGCAGCAAAAGCAGTTCTAAGAGGGAAGTTTATAGCAATACAAGCCCACCTTAAGAAACAGGAAACACCTTGAATAAACAACCTAACTTTGAACTTAAAGCAATTAGAGAGAGAAGAACAAAAAAACCCCAAAGTTAGCAGAAGGAAAGAAATCATAAAGATCAGATCAGAAATAGATGAAAAAGAAATGAAGGAAATGATAGCAAAGATCAATAAAAGTAAAACCTGGTTCTTTGAGAAGATAAACAAAATTGATAAACCATTTGCCAGACTCATGAAGAAAAAAAGGGAGAAGACTCAAATCAATAGAATTAGAAATGAAAAAGGAGAAGTAACAACTGACACTGCAGAAATACAAACGATCATGAGAGATTACTACAAGCAACTCTATGCCAATAAAACGGACAATCTGGAAGAAATGGACAAATTCTTAGAAATGCACAAGCTGCCTGAATCAGGAAGAAATCAAAAATATGAACAGACAAATCACAAGCACTGAAATTGAAACTGTGATTAAAAATCTTCCAACAAACAAAAGCCCAGGACCAGATGGCTTCACAGGTGAATTCTATCAAGCATTTAGAGAAGAGCTAACACCTATCCTTCTCAAACTCTTCCAAAATATAGTAGAGGGAGGAACACTCCCAAACTCATTCTACGAGGCCACCATCACCCTGATACCAAAACCAGACAAGGATGTCACAAATAAAGAAAACTACAGGCCAATAACACTGATGAACATAGATGCAAAAATCCTCAGCAAAATACTCGCAAACAGAATCCAACAGCTCATTAAAAGGATCATACACTATGTTCCAGTGAGGTTTATCCCAGGAATGCAAGGATTCTTCAATATACACAAATCAATCAATGTGATACACCATATTAACAAACTGAAGGAGGAAAACCATATGGTCATCTCAATAGATGCAGAGAAAGCTTTCGACAAAATTCAACACCCATTAATGATAAAAACCCTGCAGATAGTAGGCATAGAGGGAACTTTCCTCAACATAATAAAGGCCATATATTTCAAACCCACAGCCAATATCGTCCGCAATGGTGAAAAACTGAAAGCATTTCCACTGAGATCAGGAACAAGACAAGGTTGCCACACTCTCACCACTCTTATTCAATATAGTTTTGGAAGTTTTAGCCAAAGCAATCAGAGAAGAAAAGGAAATAAAAGGAATCCAAATCAGAAAAAAAGAATTAAAGCTGTCACTGTTTGCAGATGACATGATACTATACATAGAGAATCCTAAAGATGCTACCAGAAAACTACTAGAGCTAATCAAAGAATTTGGTAAAGTTGCAGGATACAAAATTAATGCACAGAAATCTCTGGCATTCCTATATGCTAATGATGAAAAATCTGAAAGTGAAATCAAGAAAACACTCCCATTTACCACTGCAACAAAAAGAATAAAATATCTAGGAAAAAACCTACCTAAGGTGACAAAAGACCTGTATGCAGAAAATTATAAGACACTGATGAAAGAAATGAAAGATGATACAAATAGATGGAGAGATATACCATGTTCTTGGATTGGAAGAATCAACATTGTGAAAATGACTACACTACCCAAAGCAATCTACAAATTCAATGCAATCTCTATCAAATTACCAATGCATTTTTCACAGAACTAGAACAAAAAATTTCACAATTTGTATGGAAACACAAAAGAACCCGAATAGCCAAAGCAATCTTGAGAAAGAAAAATGGAGCTGGAGGAATCAGGCTCTCTGACTTCAGACTATACTACAAAGCTACAGTAATCAAGACAGTATGGTACTGGCACAAAAACAGAAAGATAGATCAATGGAACAGGATAGAACGCCCAGAGATAAACCCACGCACATATGGTCACCTTATCTTTGATAAAGGAGGCAAGAATATACAGTGGAGAAAAGACAGCCTCTTCAATAAGTGGTGTAAAAGTATGTAAAAGTATGAGATTAGATCACTCCCTAAGACCATACACAAAAATAAGCTCAAAATGGATTAAAGACCTAAATGTAAGGCAAGAAACTATCAAACTCTTAGAGGAAATCATAGGCAGAACACTCTGTGACATAAATCACAGCAAGATCCTTTTGGACCCACCTCCTAGAGAAATGGAAATAAAAGCAAAAATAAACAAATGGGACCTAATGAAACTTGAAAGCTTTTGCACAGCAAAGGAAACCATAAACAAGACCAAAAGACAACCCTCAGAATGGGAGAAAATATTTGCAAATGAAGCAACTGACAAAGGATTAATTTCCAAAATTTACAAGCAGCTCATGCAGCTCAATAACAAATAAATAAACAACCCAATCCAAAAATGGACAGAAGACCTAAATAGACATTTCTCCAAAGAAGATATACAGACTGCCAACAAACATATGAAAGAATGCTCAACATCATTAATCGTTAGAGAAATGCAAATCAAAACTACAATGAGATATCATCTCACACCAGTCAGAATGGCCATCATCAAAAAATCTAGAAACAATAAATGCTGGAGAGGGTGTGGAGAAAAGGGAACACTCTTGCACTGCTGGTGGGAATGTGAATTGGTACAGCCACTATGGAGAACAGTATGGACGTTCCTTAAAAAACTACAAATAGAACTACCCTATGACCCAGCAATCCCACTACTGGGCATACACCCTGAGAAAACCATAATTCAAAAAGAGTCATGTACCAAAATGTTCATTGCAGCTCTATTTACAATAGCCCGGAGATGGAAACAACCTAAGTTTCCATCATCAGATGAATGGATAAAGAAGATGTGGCACATATATATAGTGGAATATTACTCAGCCATAAAAAGAAACAAAATTGAGCTATTTGTAATGAGGTGGATGGACCTAGAGTCTGTCATACAGAGTGAAGTAAGTCAGAAAGAGAAAGACAAATACCATATGCTAACACATATATATGTAATATAAGAAAAAAATGTCATGAAGAACCTAGGGGTAAGACAGGAATAAAGATGCAGACCTACTAGAGAATGGACTTGAGGATATGGGGCGGGGGAAGGATAAGCTGTGACAAAGTGAGAGAGTGGCATGGACATATATACACTACCAAATGTAAAATAGGTAGTGGGAAGCAGCCGCATAGCACAGGGAGATCAGTTCGGTGCTTTCTTACCTCCTGGATGGGTGGGATAGGGAGGGTGGGAGGGAGGGAGACGCAAGAGGGAAGAGATATGGGAACATATGTATATATATAACTGATTCACTTTGTTATAAAACAGAAACTAACACACCATTGTAAAGCAATTATAATCCAATAAAGATGTAAAAAAAAAAAAAATAGGGCTCCTGATAACCAACAAGGTCCTAATGTAGAGCACAGGGAACTATATCCAATATCCTGTGCTAAACCATAATTGAAAAGAACATAAAGCGAATACATACACATGTATAACTTAATCACTTTGTTGTACAGCAGAAATTAACACACATTGTAAATCAACTATACTTCAGTAAAACAAATTAAAAAATAATAATGGGTCTCATATTAAAACACACACATTGGGTTCTGTCTTTGAAATTTCAGAGTGATAAGTAGCAGAGTATAAAGGAAAGTAGCAATGCCCATAGAGGAGAATGTATGTTTGGAACATGTACATGTTGTATGCAGGAAACATAGGTGGATTCATGAAGGGTTTGAACACTGACATACAAGAGACACAGGACTGAAAAGGTAATCTGTGGATTTAATAGGGATGGTAAGTGTTTCTCCTGGAATATCTTTCAAAATGACTGGTAACAGGACTCTGTTCTCTGTGGCTTTAAAGAGTTAAAGGTTCCTATGTACCAAATCAATTGATCCACCTTACTGAACGTTGGCTGAAGTTGCTGCTCAGAGTTCGAATCTTAATATTTTTGTTATTTTGGCATGTCTACAAGCCAACCAGAAAGAGATTTTGGATGTGCTAAGATTCTAAATGTCTTGCTATGTTTGCCTTGCTAGTAGTAGTAGTCCCACTACTATAATCCTTCACACCTGATTATTTAGTGAAGTGAGGACTCTGGTTTATTTATAAACCATAATGCATTGCTATATGGCTGCTTGGTGGCCTCATGTGTGAACATTGCATTCAGAGCCAGTTCAGAAACTGCAAATTGGATTTTTAGAGCACGAATATCTGCTACTGTATATTGGACAGGTATATTTCCAGGATTCTTTTTCTGAAGTAAAGTTTGCAAAATAAAATAAATCTCTTGAGTATTAACAAATTGATATCCTATCCAAGGAGTATGCTATAGTTGTATTGCTTGGTAAATCAACTTTTAAAGGCATTACAAACTCCATATCATCTGAAAATTGAAGATCTTCAAAAGACCTCGTGAAAGTCTCATTCAAGCTATTTTTCTATTTCTGTGATACACAGTCCTTAATTAAGTCAATACTTGGTATTGATGTTTTGGGGTACTGACTTTTTTCTGAAAAGTTGAACCATTTAGAGAGTTTTATAAAACCCTCTTGTTTGGCTATTGCTTTTATCTTGTTTATCAGGATTAACTTTGGTGAAACTATAGTCTGATTTATCATTTTATATTTAAAAGAAAAAGAAAAACTCTCAAGGTAACCTTTTCATTCAATAACATAATCTGGTGGAAATACCAATGCAAATTAGGCACAAGTCAGATTTTATACATGTTCATGAAATGTTTGGTAAAATACTCTGAGTCTCTGTTTCATGGGTATTCTGTAAGGCCTATATAGTTTCAGAGAGTTTCAGCACTATTTATAACATATAGAGAAATAGTTAGATAGTATTAGTGCTTTCTCACTTTTAAATTTTAGCAGCACGTGAAATACACAATAGGGTTTAACATTCTTCTTCTGGAGTGGGCCTGGCAAAGTCTAAGGTGAGAAAGATAAATCAGTTCTGTGAAAATTAGAAAACAAATTCAAGTGTAGTAAAGAAGAAATAGAAAGCACAGTTTCTGCAATCAAGTATAGTTAGGAATCAGTCTTGGTTTGTATTCTGGCCTCACCAGTGTCTGGTTATGTGAGCTTGGGTTGGTCTCTGAACCCTGAATCTCCAGAATTTATAACACCTTTTTAAGTATACGGAATGGCATTTGTGTACAAATGCCATGTGCAGTGGGTCTTTGGTAGCCGTTGGTTCTCTCGATAGTGATACGAGGGGACACGCATTGTTTTTCAAAATTTGCACCTTGTTAGTATGCACGACTTACCACCATGTCCCTGCCCATGTCACTGGAGGGGCAAAGACCCCTCCCCACGTCTTTCCTCCTCCTGGGGTTTGCATCTGTCAGGTTGGTCCTGAAGCTGCCTCCCTTCCCAAGAGCCCTGCAGGCATTGGAAATGTCTCTGGGGAGGCCTTAGCTGGAACTCACCACCTTCCTGTGCACAACGGTTCCCTGCCTTTTCCCCTCTGCCCGCCCAGCAACTTTTGCCTCCTCCCAAAGGCCAAGGCTATTCTGAGGTGAGGAAAGGGACAGGCATGAGAACAGTGCCCTCCCCTCCAATTCTGTAAGCACTAATAATTCTGCAGTTCTTGTAATAGCCATCCAAAACGTAGTTCAGGCTACGTGTCCAGTAATGATAGTCGTGGAGCCTACCAGGACTTATAAAACAGGCCCCTGCCTTCAATGGGCTTGGAGTTTTGTGGAAGCACAGACAAACCAACAGGGGCAAGAAAGTGAAATAGGCCTTATGCCCACTGTTCACTAGCCCAGAGAAATTGTCCATTCTTGAAATACATCCTGATCCACAGGACAGGGCAAAAGCAGGTTATTTGATTCTGAAGAAAATGAAACTCTGGGTTTTATAAAAGTTTAGACAAAAGAACTCGAAACTTCAATCTGAAAAACAACCAGTTCTGATTGAAAATGCCAAAGCAAATAAATAACACCGCATCTATTTGTCCCTCTCAAGTCAGCATAAAATCTTAAAATTGTGCCTCAAAATGGAAGGTGTGCTTATTTATCTTTTCAAACTAAACACAAACTAAAAAAAAACAAAACAAAACCCTGTAGGGCTTCCCTGGTGGCGCAGTGGTTGAGAGTCCGCCTGCCGATGCAGGGGACACGGGTTCGTGCCCCGGTCTGGGAAGATACCACATGCCGCGGAGTGGCTGGGCCCGTGAGCCATGGCCACTGAGCCTGTGCGTCTGGAGCCTGTGCTCCGCAATGGGAGAGGCCACAACAGTGAGAGGCCCACATACCGAGGAAAAAAAAAAAAAAAACCTGTAAAATTTATGGGGGCTTCAAAATTGAGGAAAAAAGAGAATAGTCCCCAAAAGACTATTTGTAAAATGAAGAAAACCCATGCTCTCCATAAATATTACCACCTAATATTACAAGCCACTCCAAATAAAGATGACTATTATAATATTCTCCGGTTTCAATCTGCCATAACTAATCTTAATCCTCAGTTTACTATTACTTTCAATTATGAATAGTGATGGGTAAGCAATTAACAAATAACAATGAATATAAAATAGGATTTGTTTTCCCAGCAGAGTGAGACGAATACAGAACAATGTATGTGTAAACAGCAGCAATTTGAAAGTGTAATTGTGATTGATTTAAGAGGGAAAACAATTAAGGACATTATGAGAAGGAAAGCTAATGTTAGCAACTGCTAAATCTTCACCTCCTATGCACATTTAGAAAAAAGTAAATATCTGGTGAGGTTTATTCCCAAAGCAAAAGTGACCTGAACCAACACATTATTTTATTTGATGTGTAAGTCTATGAGGTCTCCCCTGGGCGCCTTTTGCCCCTGCCTCGACCTCCAATTCCTCACCTCGTAATTTGGGGACAGCCTTTCACTCACCTTTTGGGGTCAAGAGCTTGGGTCCAGGGTTGTGGAAGGCACAGGTTTTTTTTCATAACCTGGACCAAACTGTCTTTTACTTCCAAGCTGCAGATTGTTTATAAAGGCAGAATCATTCTAAATTCTATATTTGTTTTGTATTTTTAACATTTTTAATTGTTTTCAAAACTTGAATAGGCAGTTGAACACAATGACTTTAAAGTCAGACCAGGCTGTGGATTACCAGACTAGGCTGTGGATTACCGGACCAAGGTGCATCAGCTGGGCAACTTTGGTCGAGGTACAGAACTGAGCTAATTGTATTATGACAAGGTATGTAAAGTGCCTGGTACATAATAAATAAATATTTACATATATACACTACTAAATATTTACTTATTATGTACCAGGCACTTTACATACCTTGTCATGATGCAATTAGCTCAGTTATGTATGTACCAAATGTAAAATAGATAGTGGGAAGCAGCCACATAGCACAGGAAGATCAGCTTGGTGCTTTGTGACCACCTAGAGGGGTGGGATTGGGAGGGTGGGAGGGAGACGCAAGAGAGAGGAGATATGGGGATACATGTATATGCGTAGCTGATTCGCTTTGTTATAAAGCAGAAACTAACAAGCCACTGTAAAGCAATTATACTCCAATAAAGATGTTAAAAAAATAGGTAAATATTTAATAAACACATACTCAGTCAACCAATACATTCTTGTCAATGATCAGACTTCCATGTTGTAGTTCTCTTTTTATCCCTGAAAGAACTAAGGCCCAGTCAGTGAAATCCCCAAGTTACCAGAAAAGGAGGAAAACACTAAACTCTTTGCAACAGACATCCTCATTTCCCTAGGAACTGGCGTCATTCTGCAGATAGGACCTAAGTATCATCTAATTATTTCTGAATGGGTACACAACAGTTATCAAGCTACTGGCAATCTGGATAGAGGAAAATGACAGAAACATTCACTGGCTACCATGAGGGCATCTCAGTTTTATTCAGCTGATGAGAAAATTTGTCCTACCCAGATGCTGTCTTCTTGCTTGTACTGTTTCCAGTTGCGTCCTGTGTCACTGAACATCAGGCTGTAGCTCGTCACCCAGTCAGAGCTTCCGTATCTTCCCTGCGTGGCCACTGCTGTAATCTCCACTCTGTTGCCCAGGTCCATCTGGAGCCACTGCTGAGCATTGGAATCTGCTGGGGACCAACCGCCAGTTCCTGGAAGAGGATCAGAGAGAGAGAGTTGCAGCAACATCTCACAGAGCCGCGACTGTCACCGCTCACAGAGGAAGAAAAAAAGAAAAAAAACAGTGTTCAGCTAAGGTGTCTGTAACCAAAATATGTCTGCCTCTCTTCATAAACCCCTGGTATTTCTTTTTTAAAATTTTATTGGAGTAGCGTTGATTTACAATGTCATGTTGGTTTCAGGTGTATGGCAAAGTGATTCAGTTATACATATGCGTATATCCACTTTTTTTCAGATTCTTTTCTCATAGGGATTATCACAGAATGTTGAGTTCCCTGTGGTATACAGTAGGCCCTTGCTGGTTATCTATCTTATATATAGTAGTGTTTGTATGTTAATCCCAAGCTCCTGATTTATCCCTCCTCCCCCCATGTTTCCCCTTTGGTAACCATGAGTTTTTTTTCTATGTCTGTGAGTCTATTTCTGCTTGGTAAATAAGTTCATTTGTATCGTATTTTAGATTCCACATATAAGTGATATCTTAGGATATTTGTCTTTGTCTGACTTACTTCACTTAGTATGATCATCTCTAGGTCCATCTATGTTGCCACAAAGGGCATTATTTCATTCTTTTTATGGCTGAGTAATATTCCACTGTATATATAGGCCACATTTTCTTTATCCATTCATCTGTCGGTGGACATTTAGGTTGTTTCCATGTCTTGCCTGTTGTGAATAGTGCTGCAATGAACATTCTAGACTCAATTTTCCTTCTCCTCCTCCATCAAATTCCCTTTCACGGTTTAATATTCATCTCAAATTCTGTTTCCTCTATCATTCATCCTCTCTTTTCTCAGTTATTACAGTTTTTATCTTCTGGATTCCTAAAGGGATGTCGCCCATTTTTTAAGTTTTTTACAACTTTAACCTTTAACATGCTTTATACCCTCTTCCTGACTGGTCTTTCCTTCCTTCCTTCTTTGCTTTCTTCTTCCATTCCTCCCTTTCTTTTCTCTGATCTTTAGCTCTTTCTAAATACGTGCTGTGAACCTGCTGTGGACCAGACATTTTGCTGTGGATGCAAAGATGCACGATCACTGACTATGCCTTTGAGAGGTTAGTGTTCACTCATTCAACAGATGCTCACTGAGCACCAGGAGGTTGCTCGATACTGAAGAGAGACACACACACACACAGAAATGTGTAATGTGATGTGAAAGAGAGCCTTCAGAGAGGTGAACACAAGGTTCAATATGAGAACAGATGACAGAATGCCTAGGTAGGTGATCAGAAAGCCCTAGAGACAGTGACAGTGGAGCTGAAAGCTGTTTCCCCAGCAAACAAAGTGAGACAGAGAAAAAGTTGGAGAGACCAACCCAGGCCAAGGAAACAGCACATGCAACATCTCAGAGAGACATAAGAGGGCCCCATCGCTGGGTCTCCTTGTGATTCTATATGTTTGACACACAGCAACATTCTGATATGTGACCAAAGCCTTTGAGCCCCAGAATTTTATTATTTGACACATTGGAACTTTGCAGAAGATCAATATGAACTCTTGCTTCTTTGGAAGACTTGTGGCCTAAGTTTTCTGTTTTCATTTCCCATAGGTACAAAGAGGTCCGTATTTATTCTTCCTGACTCAAGGGTCCACAGGACACCTGAATCCTGAGTGGGACCTATTGTAGAATGTGTATGCCATGGGTGCACCCCAATATTCATAGCAGCACTATTTACAATAGCTTCCAAGATATGGAAGCAACCTAAGGGTCCAAGGAGAGATGAATGGATAAACAAGATGTGGTATATATACACAATGGAATATTTGTCAGCCATAGAAAATAATGAAATAATGCCATTTGCAGTAACATGGATGGACCTAGACATTATCATACTAAGTGAAATAAGTCAGACAGAGAAAGACAAATGCCATATGATATCACTTATATGTGGAATCTAAAAAAAAATGCTACAAATCCACATATATACAAAGCAAAAATAGACCCACAGACATAGAAAGCAAACTTACGGTTACCAAAGGGGAAAGGTGGGGGAGGGATAAAACAGGACTTTGGGAGTAACATATACACGCTAGTATACATAAAACAGATAACCAACAAGGACCTACTGTATGGCACAGGGAACTACACTCAACATTTTGTGATAACCTATAAGGGAAAAGAATCTGAAAAAAAATAGATATGTATTATGTATAACTGAGATATATATTATGAATAACTTCTGTGCTGTACACCTGAAGCTAACACAATGTTGTAAATCAACTATACTTCAATTAAAAAAAAAAGAAAAAAAGAAAGTAGCCCTTTTGTTAAGAACCTTGCTCAGGGCATCAGGTTGGGTGATTCATTGGATTTTTAATTTAGAGATGTTAACCAATAAGTCCCTTTTGATTTCAACTTGTGCCACTGAAAATCATTTTAGTGATGTCCCAGTTTACACTCTTGCCATCTCGGGAGGACTCAACTGGACCCCTCCTTGGTACTGAGAACTTTCTGAGTCCCCACTGGCTGCCCACTGCAGAGATAGCTTGTCATCATCTGGGAGTGGGCAAAGGGAGCAGAGAACATGAGATGGGCCCTACTCTGGCCATAAGGCACATTCATCGATTTCATCCCAATAAATAGCTAGTACTGTAGCCGAGTAGGACGCTAGGAGGCCTTCCCAGAAGAGGCCACCACAAATGTCCTCTGCTTGCCTTTTGTCTGTAGAAAAACTTTAGTCAAAGAATAAATTTAATCAGAGAAATCAGAAAACGCATAAAGGAAAATAGCCAAGCAAGACAAATAATAACACTTTAGCCATTAAACAAAGTCAAGGACTTTAGTTCCTCCTCAAGGACTGTAGATACTATTCTGAGCCATGTCCTTTGAGCTGTTTTGCAGATACTGAAACCCCCAACAAGTGGGAGAAGTTAACTGAATGCTGCCCATAAACACATAGACCCCAGACCTGTTGGAACCAGAAGGTTGACGATGCTGACTCCCAATGACCTCACCACCAGCCAATCAGAAGAATGTCCACGAGCTGATCACACTCCCCACAACCCCCCTCCCTCACCCTGTCTTTAAAAACATTTCCCTGGGGCTTCCCTGGTGGCGCAGTGGTTGAGAGTCCGCCTGCCGATGCAGGGGACACATGTTCGTGCCCCGGTCCGGGAGGATCCCACATGCCGTGGAGCAGCTGGGCCCGTGAGCCATGGCCGCTGAGCCTGCGTGTCCAGAGCCTGTGCTCCGCAACGTGAGAGGCCACAGCAGTGTAGAGGCCCGCGTACCGCAAAAAAAGTAAAAAATAAAAACCATTTCCCTGAAAACCTTCGGGGGTTCGGGTCTTTTAAGCGCTAGCTGCCCTGGACTCCTTCCTTGGTGCCCTGTGATAAAGCTATCTCTTTCTACTTCACCCAAATGTCTGTCTCCGAGATTCAATCTGGCACTGGTATACAGAGGCTGAATTTTGGCAACAGTACTTTTGTTTGACAACATTTTGTTTTCACTTCCCTGACAAGATTCAAATGCAAGGAAAGAAAGAGAAGTATGCTCATCCCCTACCATGGAATGTCCTTTATTAAGTGTTTTGCAAGACATGAATACCCAGTACTGCTTGTATTCACTAATATCTGTCCTCTCTTCCTTCTGTAGTAATAGGACTGCAGAGGGTGCATGGCTTAACTACACTTTTCAGCTCTCAGTACCTTTCGAGTTGTGGCCCTATGGACAAATTCTCTCCAAGAAAAATGTGAGTGGGAAGATGTGCCACCTGCAGGCCATCGGGTCTCTTCCGCACTTGCTTTCCCCTTTTACCACTGATGGATGCAGCCGACAAGGACCTAGAAGACGGCAGAACCTCAGCATGGAAAGATGCCAGATTCCAGCATCATCACATGTAAACTACAATATGAATGAGAACTAAAGACTTATTTTGTTTAAGCTATTGTGTAGTGAAATCTATTTGATACTGCAGTTTAACCTACCTTAATACATACAAAGTACCCGGTAGAGTAAATAGAATAATGCCCATATTATAGTTGGGGAAACTGAGGTCCAGAAAGTGTAGAACACCTGGAACTCAGGATGCAAGCACAGCTATTTGAGACTCTTATATAACAGAAAAAAAGGTTTCTAAAAACCAGAAAATCAAGAAGGGGGAAAAGGACTGGGAGGAGATATTTGAGCAGAGATTCTGAGCTGCTAGGCCCACAAGTACTTTTTTTTTTTTTTTTTGCGGTATGCGAGCCTCTCACTGTTGTGGCCTGTCCCGTTGTGGAGCACAGGCTCTGGATGCTCAGGCTCAGCGGCCAAGGCTCACGGGCCCAGCCGCTCCACAGCATGTGGGATCTTCACGGACCGGGGCACGAACCCGTGTCCCCTGCATCGGCAGGTGGACTCTCAACCACTACGCCACCAGGGAAGCCCCACAAGTACTTTTTTAATCAATGAACCCTGTCTTCACCAATATGTCCACGATTCCCAATCTATTCTACCCTCTCCCAACTTCTCAAAACTGGCAGGGAGGTCCAAGAAGGAGGAGATATTACATTTCCAAGAAATCTAAAATTGTTCTGAACCTACTTTTGATTTCCACTTAATTTCTCCTGCCCATTTCATGAGACCTCTTTCTTCTTAAGTGAAAAAAAGCAAGGCTGTGTAAACTATATGACTTCAACAATATTAAAAGATGATTGAAAAGAAATGTGTATGGTGATTTCTTCTGAGTGATGAAAGTATGAGTGATTTTATTCTTTTATGCTCTTTGCATGTAACATCTTCTATTACCAGCATGTCTTTCTTTTATAAACTGAGACCCATTTTTACATGGCTTATTGCATAAAGAATATATGTAGCGATTTGACATTTGGTGGTATAATATAGAACTCTTTGTGTGACCATCACAGTTTTTGAAATGAAAATCCTCAAACCTTAACTATTTCTCTTTACCCTCCTATTGTCCACAACTAGACTCCTTAGTCATGCTTTAGAGTTTTTCCTTCATTTATTCTAATTATTCTTATCATATTTACATATGATAAGAACTTATGTTAATGATGGAAGAAAGGAAATAAAATAACAAGGAACTTTTCCAACCTCCTTGCAAAGAATAAAATCACAGGAGACTGACCCAAACCAAACCAAAACAAAACAAAACAAAAAGCTATTGCTAAAAATATTTCTTCAAGTCTGTCTAAAGAAAATCACATCACCCTTTTGCCCACAGTAAAAAACCTTAGTTTATTAACCCCACCCCAAAATTAACAAAAATGAAATTGTTGATGTTAGCATTCATTAACACATCAAATTAAGAATTTTCCAAACCCAGGAGCTTCAGCCTAAGCTCTTAAAATGGAGGGGCACTGTCTGCGTGACAATTGCCAAGGACTTTTTCCCTGCTGTTGATGGTGTTCCCAGCATTACAGCTAATAGGCAAGACATCCAAGTTTGCCATGGTTGCTATGGCAAACATTTTACTCCTTCCACCAAACAATAAGTGTGTTTTCACAAATTATGAGAGTAGCCTGAAGATACTATTTGCAGTTGTTTTTAAGACACACAGTGCCCACATTAGCTTTCTGTCTCTGAATTGTTATCTAGATCGAGGTGTAACATACACACAGGTACTTGCGTTTGGCAAGTTACAGGTGTTAACTAAGGCAGTGCTCTCTGTAATTGTGCCTGCGATATAAATAATCATGAACTACAATTCCCATAAACCCTACAGTTTGAATCAAAAAGAATTTAATGGAAATTTAAAGGAAAATTATAATTTTAAGGGAAAAGTAACCCCACCTTAGGTTTTGATAGCATCTAGAACAGGGGGTCTGGAATGATTTGCAGGCTATAACTTAGTTACAGCCCAAACATCATACCCTACATGCTGTGTGAATTCACTTTGGGGGAAAAGATGGGACTGAGAATCAAGAGCCTTGGTTCTAGACCCAGCTCTGCCTCTGAGGTTAGGTTAGATGAGATTCTCAAATGTGTTCAATCATCAGAAAACACCTGGAGTGCCTGTGAAGATGACAGATTCCTTGGCCCACTCCTTGCTAACTTATGCAGGGGCCTAAACCTGGAAATCTGTATCTTGAGAAAGGTGCTCATGACATGCTGAGTGGTTTAGGAAACATTGGAGAAAATAGCTTCTAAATTTCAGTTATACTATTTTACTAAGAAGAGTTGAATTCTTGATTTGTTTCATGGTCCAGGTTAGCTTAAATCCAACATGCTATTCTTGATGATTATAAACAAAAAAGCAGCATGAAACCACCTCTGGATCTAAAGATGGACAGTCTTCTCCAATTTGATCTCCAGTCACCCACCCCTAAGCACAGATGGAAACTTAAAGTCAAACTTACAATTTCCCAGGAAATCTAAAAATTTGTGAATTCAGAAATACCCCTCTTTGCTCTTGATTGGACACTTCTTTTCGCTCCCAGTTAACCCTTTTACTTCTTCTCAGCACCCCTATTCTACACGCCCTTGGAGTGTTCATTCACTCACAATACTAGCTAGCAGTTGGATTGTCCTTGCTCAGTACACGGCACTGCCCCAGACACTTGGCAGACATGGACTCACTCATCATCCCGGAAGCTCTTCATGATTGGTATTATTATCATTATTCCATTTGGCAGAAGGAAAAACTGAGGCCAGAATTGTTGGTCAACTTTTCCAAGATCACACAAGGGGTCAGTGGCAGAACAGGGGATTCAAACCCAGAAAACTGGGACTCCGAGCCCCATTTCTTAACCACTCAGCTGCGGGGCCTCTCAACAGCATGGACAGAGCATGCTCGCCTTCTTCCTTATTTTTTATAATAGTAATTCTCTCTAGAAACATAATTCACACTTCACCTCTTTTTCAGGTCTCACTTGATTCTCATAGCAATCAGCAATGGTAATTTTTTTTCATTTTATTTTACTTTTTTATAAATTTATTTATTTTTGACTGCATTGGGTCTTTGTTGCTGCATGTGGGCTCTAGTTGCGGCCAGTGGGGGCTACTCTTTGTTGCGGTGCACGGGCTTCTCATCGCGGTGGCTTCTTTGTTGCAGAGCACAGGTTCTAGGCGCATGGGCTTCAGTAGTTGTGGCACGTGGGCTCAGTAGTCGTGGTGCATGGACTTAGTTGCTCCGTGGCATGTGGGATCTTCCCCGACCAGGGCTCAAACCCCTGTCCCTGCATTGACAGGCGGATTCTAAACCACTGCACCACCAGGGAAGTCCCTGCAATAGTATTTTTAACTTCCATTTACTAGAGAATAAACCAGGTTTAAGGGTCACCTAGTTTATCCAGATTATATGGAGAGACTGTTTTCCAACCCAGTTCTGTAGATTTCTCGTCCCTGCCTGAGGTTTCAACATGGACCAAGGTCTTAAGCAAGCAGGTAGTTACTCTTATGGAGGACTCCAAGTAAGACAAGAGACCCGCTCCCTGCTCAACCCCGTATACCATAGGGCTTATACCTAACTTCACATGCTCAGGTAGGCTCAGTAGGCTCTGCTCATGAAACAGGAAAACTTGTAGATAAGGTAGAAAGTCCTCAGTTTCTACACTGACTTTCACTTCTAACTCAGAAAGGGAAATGAAACTTGATTGATGTTACACACTGGAAATGGGCACAAAACAGATTATATACAGGTCTCTGCTAAGTGACATTTTACAACTATCATTCTAAAACAGAGAGTTAATTTAGTACAAGATCAACAAGAGCTAGGACAATCACATACACCTAGCATTGTTAAGCCTAATCTGTTTTAAGCACACTCAGCCTGGCCATTTAAAAAACAACAACAACAACAACAAAAATCGTAAAGTAAACCCTGCAGAGAATGGGTTTCCAAGACGTGTGCTTCCCCCCTGCATTTACACGAGGCCTTAAAAAGCTACAAGCACATTCTCACAAATGACTGGGAGGTTAGACTGGATGACTAGCTGCACCATTAATTATTAAACATTTGGTGCCTCTGTAAGCCAAGGTTGGAGATTTTTCAGGGACAAAACGACCTAGTGATGATAATGAGTAAGGCAGAGAGACTCCCCCATAAATATTTTACTTTATGTGTGGATAAGAGTGAAAACAACATTCACAAACATGCTGGTAGCTTCCTGCACCTTCACTCAGTGTGTGGTTATCATCAATGTATAACAGGACCTGTGGTTGGGAAAGGACTTCTGAGACTGGGAGGTTATTGTCTGGAACACTACGCATCACACTTTTCCCCTGGGCATGTGGGGTAGGACCTAGATGTTGCTGGATGGCCCCGGCCAGGGCTCCTACACTTCTATCTGCACATTTATTTAGGGACTAGGGAGCCTCCTGGTGGAAAAGTAAGTGGGAAATTGACCAAACACCCTATGGGTTTCAAACAGGTAAAAAAACTGTACGAAGATGTGGAGTGGTCCCAGTGAGGCCAGTTTGCAGGAAAAAAAGAGAATCATGAGAGGAGATTTATGTAAAGGAGTGAGAATTTGGATCCAAATGAGACCCAGTTATCATGATTAAGGCTGCCTCAGGAGCAATGCCTGGTGGGGGTGGGGGACAGCAGCACTCTCTGTGGACGACTTAGTTTGGGCTCCCCAGAAGTCAATTAGGAGACAGGGATTTCCATGGAAGTAGTTCATTTGGAAACTGACCACAGGAAGCCAGGTGAGGGGAATGGAGATGAGGCAGGGAAGAAAGGGCATCCAATCCATGGTGCATCGGCAAGCCAGGCAGCCCTGTGGGTGAGCTCAGTCTCACTGGTGCAGAATGCACTTTGGGTTGTTCCAACAGAGCAGGAGGACACTGGGGTCAACTTTTGATTGAAGGCGGCTGGAGTGCACGGCAGTGTCTAAGGCACAGAGAGAAAGCCGAGAACACAGAGAAGTCCATCTGTATGTCTTCTTTGGAGAAAAGTCTATTTAAATCTTCAGCCCATTTTTTGATTGGGTTGTTAGGTTTTTTGATATTGAGCTGCATGAGCTGTTTGTATATTTTGGAGATTACTCCCTCGTTGGTCACTCTATTTGCAAATACTTTCTCCCATTCTGAGGGCTGTCTTTTCAATTTGTTTATGGTTTCTCTTGCTGTGCAGAAGCTTTTAAGTTTCATTAGGTTCCATTTGTTTATTTTTATTTTTATTTTCATTACCCTAGGAGGTGGATCAAAAGAGATCTTGCTGTGATTTATGTCACAGAGTGTTCTGCCTTTGTTTTCCTCTAAGAGTTTTAGAGTATCTGGACTTAAATTTAGGTCTTTAATCCATTTTGAGTTTATTTTTATGTATGGTGTTGGGGAGTGTTCTAATTTCCTTCTTTTACATGTAGCTGTCCAGTTTTCCCAGCACCACTTATTGAAGAGGCTGTCTTTTCTCCATTGTATATTCTTGCTTCCTTTGTCATAGATTAGGTAACAATAGGTGTGTGGGTTTATCTCTGGACTTTCTATCCTGTTCCATTGATCTACATTTCTTTTTTTGTGCCAGTAGCATACGGTTTTCATATCTGTAGCTTTGTAGTGGAGCCTGAAGTCAGGGAGCCTGAGTCCTCCACTCTCACTCTGTTTCTGGTTTTGGTTTTGGTTTTGGTTTTGGTTTCTCTCAAGATTGCTTTGGCTATTCAGGGTCTTTTGTGTTTCCATACAAATTGTAAATATTTTTTTCTAATTCTGTGAAAAATGCCATTGGTAATTTGATAGGGATTGCACTGAATCTGCAGATTGCTTTGTGTAGTATAGTCATTTTGACAATATTGATTCTTCCAATCCAAGAACATTGTATATGTCTCCATCTGTTTGTGTCATCTTCGATTTCTTTCATCAGTATCTTATAGTTTTCTGAGTACAGGTGTTTTTCCTCATTAGGTAGGTTTATTCCTAGGTATCTCATTCTTTCTGTTGCAATGGTAAATGGGATTGTTTCCTTAATTTCTCTTTCTGATGTTTCATTGTTGGTGTATAGGAAGACATGGAGATGACCAAAAAATACATGACGAGTTGCTCAATATCACTAATTATTAGAGAAATGAAAATCAAAACTACAATGAGGTATCACCTCACACCAGTCAGAATGGCCATTATCAAAAAATCTACAAACAATAAATCCTGGAGAGGGATGGAGAAAAGAGAACCTCCTATACCGCTGTTGGGAATGTAAATTGGTACAGCCACTATAGAGAACAGTATGGGAGTTCCTTAAAACACCAAAAATAGAGCTACCATATCATCCAGCAATCCCACTCCTGGGCATATATCTGGAGAAAACCACAATTCAAAAAAATACATGCAAAAAAAAAGATACATGCACCCTAATGTTCATTACAGCACTATTTACAATAACCAGGACATGGAAGCAACCTAAAATGTCCATCAACAGATAAATGGATAAAAAAGATGTGGTACATATATACAATGGAATATTACTCAGCCTTAAAAAGGAATGAAATAATGCCCTTTGCAGCAACATGGATGAACCTAGAGATTGTCATACTGAGTGAAGTAAGTCAGACAGAGAAAGACAAATATATGATATCACTTATATGTGGAGTCTAAAAAAAGGGTACAAATGAACTTATCTACAAAACAGAAATAGAGTTACAGGTGTAGAAAACAAATTTATGGTTACCAGGGGTTAAGCGGGTGAGGGATAAATTGGGAGATTGGGATTTACATATACACACTACTGTATATAAAACAGATAACTAATAAGGATCTACTGTATAGCACAGGGAACTCTATTCAATGCTCTGTAATGACCTATATGGGAAAATAATCTAAACAAGAGTGGATATATGTATAACTGAATCACTTTGCTGTACACCTGAAACTGACACAACATTGTAAATCAACTATACTCCAATTTAAAAAAATAAGAAGGCAGAAAAGTGCAATTATTGGGGTTGACAGTGGTTCTGTTGGGGACATCCATAGGGCTCCACTCTGATCCCCTTTAGCAGATGGAGGTGCCCCCAGCTGCATGCTGGCTGACAACTAGAGCTGTCTGTTCCCTCCTCCAGAGATTGACCCTTGACCAAACAGAAGCCTTTTTGCCTGGGAAGCTACCACTTTCCGTCCCCATCACTACCAGTGATGGGTGGATACAAGGTTCAGAATGTGGTTCCCAGTGCTTCAAGGCAGACTGATATTCATGGTGCAATCTGTGGTCCAGAGCTTTCCCTTGGCATCCGAAGGAAGCTACACTTCTGTTGAAACCATATATCTTGCTGGCTTCCTCCACCACCTGCCGCCTTCCAGCTTAACCTGTCTCCAGAGATCACTACCCCACAAATAATTTGAACAGGAATTTCCATCTTAACTCAGCTTCTAAGATCTTGTTCTTGTACTGAAGTGGTGAAGTCCAAGGAATATGAGCACCAACAGCCTCTGTGACAGTGCGTGTCCTTGGCCACACACCCGTGTGTCTGCCTGTGTTTGTGGAAGAGAGCTGTGTTATTGCTCTGAAGGGCTCCGATACTCACCACTCAGACAGTTCTTCTGTGATGTCCTGCTATAACTATCTTCCCTTGTGAAGCGTAGAGCCCTGAAGGTCCTCATGGCTCAGAAAAGTGTATCTGGCTGCACATTTCAGAGTTCAGAAGTTACACAAGAAGTGAGGAAGTTCAGCATGAGGGCATGTGGAATTCAGAAAGTGTGAAGTTTGGTCCCAAAGTTTGGTCTCACATTTATGGCCCTTGCAGGGCAAGGACTGATTCATATACACATAAAAACACCCCGGCATTTTTAGAAACTTAGGTAAGAGGGTCGTGTATAAAAAACTTGAAAGGATTCTAGAACTATGCTGTTCAATATGGTAGCCAAAAGCCACCTGTGGCTATTTAAATTTAAATTAATTTAACTTAAATAAAAACTTCAGTTCCTAAGGAGCACTAGCCATATTTCAATAGCCACATGTAGTTAGTGGCTACTTTGTTAAGCAGCACAGCTATAGAATAGTCCATCCTTGCAGAAATTCCTATTGGCTAGCACTGCTCTACAATTTCTCTTATAAACTGGTGGAAACTGAGTTCTATTTTAATTTGGCAAATCAGTACAATTTAATTCTATCCATCAGCTGCTCAGGCCTAGAGGAGGTTTAGTGGATTATTTTTTCCTCATTTAATGACCATATGATTATTGAGTTCTACCCATGAGTAAAGCAGTGTAGAAGACTGAGCAGCCAGATAAGACACTCTTTCTGTTTTCAGGCATATAGAGAAAACAAACAAACAAACAAAAAAAACACAACTGTCCCAGGATCTTTGAAGGGAAAATGGAGAAGTGGCATTGAAAGTCATTTAACACTGCAGATCTCATATTATTGACATTATCACTTAAAACTTCTCTTTCGTAAACAGCATGCATTTCGCACAGCTGAACGTGCTATACCTATCTTGGTTTCCTGAGGTCATTTTGTTTGAAAGATCGTGCCCAGTCTAAGTCTCATGTCTGAGTTGAGTCACTTACTCTGTGACTTTCAGAAGTAATTTCTCTACTTCTGTGAAAATAATACAGTTAATTCCTCCTTCACCAAGGATCGAGATGATATATGTCAACACATAGATTTCATGACCTTGGGCACAAAATGTATAAGTAACAGTTTGTCATTGTTACCCCAAGAGTGTCAACTTGGATTAAAACAAACAAACAAACAAACAAAACCTCTGGCCTCAGTTCAAATTTCCATCAGGAACTTACTTCTTTGATTGGAAGATGTGCAAGATAACCCAGCAAAATAGCAAGAGATATAGCTTGAGAGAGAGAGAGGAAGAGACATCATCATTTACTCTCTTACCCTATATCAAATTATTAGTCTAAAGCCAGTCAAGGTAATTCCATCACCTTCAACTGTGATTGGGTTCAGAAGTGAACAGAAAATCTGCTGGTGATTCAGCAGAGGAGTGGTTGGGTGAGCTTGGGTCCAGGAAGACTTTCACTGCCCCAAGCAGTGGTTCACAGTTCTCAGCACATCAGAGTCACTCACAGAGCTTGGAGCAATAGGGATTTCTGGGTCCCCCTGCCGGAGTTTCTGATTCAGGTGGTGGGGAATAAGTCCAGACAATCTGTATTTTTCTAACACATTTCTAACACATTCTAACACATTGTACTGCTGTTCTGAGGAATCACAATTTGATGGCTTAAAAGTAAGCCATGGTCTCTTTGTTTCTCAGAACTTTGTTGAGCCTGGCTGAGACGTTGGGAGGCTTATTAGCTCCAGAATGATTCTGATACTGAGGATGACATCGTTGAACTGAATTCATCAGCCCTGGAGCCTTTCCTCATTGAGGACTTCCTTTTATGTAGAGTAATATGTTTTATTTTTAATTCTTTTAAAAAATGTAAAACAAAACACAGATACAGAAAAATCTCACCAAACAAATATTTAGCTTAAATTATTACAGGGTAAACACACTTTTAACTATCACAGTGTTCAGGAAATAGAAATACAGACACCTCTCAATCTCCATGTGCCTAATAATTTAATGTTTTTCAAGCTAGTGAATTTTTTTCATGCTAGTGAGTTTTCTGTTACTTATACACAAAATTACCCTCAGAAAGCTATCCCAGGGTAATATTTGATTGCTCTGGATATGTTTGTGGAAGAGATTTATTAGAAGCAAGTCCTTAGCAAAATTAACGATAAGGATTCTTTTATAAAATCTGGATTTTTATCAAATATGTACACTGATTAGAAAAACAAAGCCCAGACACAATCAACTGATTGCATAAACGAATACTATAAGTCAGATAAGTACAGTTTGAAACAGTCGAAGTGGGCCCTAAGGAAGGGAGAGCCCTAGGATAAGGGGCATTTGAACCTGAATCCTGGAGAAAGATGAACTGAACACTCATAGCAACGCCTGTTTTCTGATTCCTTAGAGTTGGTTATATGTTACCATTTTCAGTCCATATGGTGGATTCAAAAATCCTCAGCTCATCTTTTTTGGTTTATTGAAATTTGATAGGTATTTATAAAGTTCCCTTAAAGGATTCTTTTCTTTCTTTTTTTTTTTTTTTCAAGCTATGGAGCTGGAAATTTTTTTTTTTACTGGAGTAATATTGATTCAAAATGTTGCGTTTTTTGTAGGTGTACAAAATCTTTTTTAGTTATACATATATCTACTCATCTTTGGATACTTTTTTTTTCCCAGTGACTTTAACTATTTATTTTATATTGGAGTATAGCCGATTAACAATGTTGTGATAGTTTCAGGTACACGACTCTGTACAGCAGAGTGATTCAGTAATATGTACACATGTATCTATTCTTTATAAAATTCTTTTCCCAATTAGGTTATTACATAGTATTGAACAAAGTTCCCTGTACTATACAGTAGGTCCTTGTTGGTTGTTGGTTATCCTTTTTAAATATGGCAGTGTGTACATGTCAATCCCAAACTCCCTAACTATCCCTTCCCTTCACCCTTGCCCCCCAACCCTAGTAACCATAAGTTCATTCTCTACGTCTGTGAGTCCATTTCTGTTTTGAAAATACATTCATTTGTATCATTTCTTTTTAGATTCCGTATATAAGCGATATCATCGATATTTCTCTTTTTCTGTCTGACTTACTTCACTCAGTATGACAATCTCTAGGTCCATCCATGTTCCTCAGCTCATCTTTTTAAAATGTATTTATTTATATATTTATTTTTTCTTAGCTCATCTTTTTTACTGTCATTTCCACAATGTCTTAGGTGAAAGACATCTTCCAGAGGGGTTGAGTAAATGGATTGGATTGAGTAGATCCTACCTAACTACTCCACGTTAGACAAGGCAAGAGTATCCACCATACAATATACTATTCAAATGCAACTTATTTCCACCTGGGTGTGACACTCATTGTGAATAAAGTAGTACACTGCTGATCATTAGACAAATATATGTCATGAATTAGCCTGCTCTTAATTCCGTTACTACATTTTTAAGTTACGATGTTTAAGTTAAAAGCAATGAACTGAGGAATTGCAAAGGACCTTGTCTCTTGGCAAAGTATTAGTTTAGCAATGTCAGACTCGTGATTCACTGAGCTGGCATTTTAAAGGCTGCCTCTTATACATATATACAATGGAATATTACTCAGCCATAAAAAGAAATGAAACTTAGTTATTTGTACTGAGGTGGATGGACCTAGAGTCTGTCATACAGAGTGAAGCAAAGTCAGAAAGAGAAAAACAAATACCATATGCTAACACATATATATGGAATCTAAAAAAAAAAAAAAAAGTTTCTGATGATCCTAGGGGCAGGACAGGAATAAAGATGCAGACATAGAGAATGGACTTGAGGACATGGGGAGGGGGAAGGGTAAGCTGGGACAAAGCGAGAGAGTGGAATGGACATATATACACTATCAAATGTAAAATAGATAGCTAGTGGGAAGCAGCTGCATAGCACAGGGAGATCAGCTCGGTGCTTTGTGACCACCTAGAGGGGTAGGATAGGGAGGGTGGGAGGGAGATGCAAGAGGGAGGAGATATGGGGATATATGTTTATGTATAGCTGGTTCACTTTGTTATACAGGAGAAACTAACACACCATTGTAAAGCAATTATACTCCAATAAAGACATAAAAATAAATAAATAAATAAAGGTTGACTCTTAAAAATAATATCCACTTGGCTTTTCAAAGGAAGTGACCAGTCATTGGGAGCAAAATAAAGGGTGAATTGCATGGGTTTATCTATCATTCTGTATGTGGCAAATATTGATGTTTAGAGTCTTTGAAGCATTATATTATTAGTGAGCAAAAGTATTCATAAGATTCCTCCTTCCCCTCTTAACATCATTTTCTTTTGCAATGATGCTAGTTGAATAGAGAAAGGCTCATCACATGTGATTTGTCTACATTTGAGACAGTGTCCCAAGGCTCCTATTAAATAGCAGAAGATTTCTATCCTGTATCCCTCAATGATCCATAGCTGTCCTAGTAAAAGAATATGCCTAAGGCATTGTTTAAATATTTAGGTCAGGTTAGTTTTGCCCACAGGCATATTAGACCACAGTATGATTTTCAGGGGCATGGAGTCCGTGTCTCTCTTTCTTCCTTGATGCCTAAATATCCAGTCTTTGTGGTTAAAATAGTGACAACCCCAGTTGAAATGCCAAAATTACCTGAAAGGGTTGACTATCATGTCAACAACACCTTTACTCAGGTTAAGATCTCTGATCAACATGAATAAAGTGAACATGGGGTAGACAGAATTAGTTTCAAATATAAGTCCTACCAACAATTAGCTGTATATCCTTAGATCAGTGACTTGACCTCTCTGAGTCTCTTTCATAATCTTTAAAAATATTAATAATACCAGCTATCTTAGAGTACTGACGTGATGATAAAAATAAAGCTGAAGTTTCTATTTTCCAGCATGATTCCTTACTCATAATGACCTAGCCAACTTTGATTAAGAATTGAAGGAGTGGGAGTTTCAGGGATGGACCAGCACAGTGCATCTCAAATTCGAATGTGTGAATGCAACAATCATTAAAGCACAGGTTCTGATCCAGAATTTTGGAGCAGAGGCCGAGATTCTGCATTTGCAACAAGCTCCCAGGTGATGCCCATGTTACTATGCAGAGTCCACACTTCGAGAACAGAGGGTGCATGTGAGGCAACAAAGGAAAGCATAGAACCTGATGCCTGCCATTCCTGGGGGCAGCCGGTACAGGAGAAAAGAAAGAAAAGGTGCTGAAAAGAAGGAGAAAGCCCTTCAAAGGGAGAGAAGGGAATCCAGTGACAGATGTCTATACACCGCATGGTCTTTTCGAACAGATTAGATTGTATCCATATCACGTCTGGCTCGATCAATCCAGATGGGACACTCTTTTGCAAGCAGGTACTGTAGTGCTGCCGATGAAATTGGGTCCTTGGTATTGTCACCTAGCTAATCAGGAACAAGTCCCGAGACAGCTGATATCATGCTAATTGTGAAGACCCTGCTTCCTGAATTGTTCCCAATCCACACCTGTTCAGGAGGGACCAGACACCAAAATGAAAACCAACATCCAAAGACCTTCATGGGTCCTTAGCTTTTTGCAACCCAAGCACTGCCCAAGGGGGAAAGAAAAAACGTGCATCGATTTTGTGCCAAAAGGAGGAAAGATTTTTAAGCCTCTCCATTCGTCCATGAGCCCAGGAAGCTGAAAATGCCTTGACATTGAAAAAAATCAAAATCTCCATGGCAACAAAGTTGTCATGCCAGAAACATGATCTCAACTTACACAGGCAAGCATCTCAAAAATATAGTGAGTGAGGAAGAAGAACTAAAATTTCAAAATTCTATTAGTGGTGGGGGGAGGGAAGGGTGGGAAAGAAAAATACAGACCTTTTCTCTCATGGGGCCGAAGATGTCCATTCCTATTTGCCTTCTAATCACATAAAGTAAAAACCTGCCCTCACTCTCAAGCTGCTCTAACCCACACAGGGAAGGCTTCATGCTGTGTCACCAACTCCTGAGTTTCCTGCCGACAGTAAGGGCTTCTCACAGCCCAGCCAACATTAAGCCCAGATCAAAAGCTTTCTTACCACAAAACAAATCATATTTGACAAAATCAGATCCCTCCTAAGCCACAATTATACATATTGACTTGGCAACCTCCGTTAATGGTGATCTGACCCCCAGTTTAATGTCTTTTGTCATTTCTTTCAAAAGTAATTAGCTCTCTTCTTTGCTTTTTCTTTCCTTGTGTGTGGATAAAATGTGAGGAGTGTCTGAAAGTGAGAGAACAAAAATTCCATTTGGCTGATTTCTTCCTTAGATGAGATAGCAGGGTGAAGACTATTAGTGGGTTTTAACCATCTAATCTCTCTCCTGGTCCAGTGAGTTGCCCAGACCTTGGGGGCACAGTACCTAAGGTCCAAGGGTGTGTTTTCTAACATAAAGATGAGTTCATCACTGACAGAACTCAGACTTACTTTACTCAGGGTCTGAGGGTACTCATGAGCATGCCTTTCCTATATTTTTCTTTTCAACTTTTGTGTTGATCTCTGCTTGGGATGACATCCTTCCCAGCTGTGCCCCTTTTTCTTCCTCGTGTCGGTCAGAAATGTGTACGCTTGAGTTCTGAGCACACAGTGGAGGTGAAGTGGTCCTTAATTACCTAAATTCAGTGTATGCCACAGGTGTATATGATTCCCAGGGGATGTGGCAGTGTTCAATGGTGTCTGAAGACCTGCAGGGCCTTTATTTTTGTGAAAAAGTTCAGCGGTGAGGAGCTGGGAGGATGCCACTGAGCACATTCATTTCAGTGAGGAAGACTTAGCTTTAGGGAAGTCAGGAGTTTTACAACGTGGATTTCATCTGCGGTGGAAAACCAGGAAGTTCCTTGACAAGTGCATGGAAGGCTGAATGGGGTAGAGTAGAAGGAAATCATGAAATATTGAGATAAGGGAGTAAATGAATGAATGAATGGAGTATATTTAAAAATACCCAAAACCTGGAGATCAAAAGAGAGCTAAGTTTGTCCTTTCAACATCATCCTGGGGCAATTTTTAACAAGTCTACTCAATGATCGTTTAATTCTCAAGGAGAATGTACCTGTCATTTGGTTTTGCTATTCATTGGCTCATTAGACCTTAGATATTATGAAGCTACATGTTAACCCATAAATGTTTGCCCAATAGAGTAGACATTACCCCCCCAATTTTATTATCCCCTAAGACATTAACTAGTTTTGTATCCACCTAGAAATTTTTTTCTCATAGTCTTTTCTTTCCTCGCTGTGCCATGGCATTTTTTCTGTGAAATCAAGATAATGATAATAATAATGCCTACATGGAGGGTAATTGTGAGAATTAAGTTGATGTGCCTTAAGGGCTTAGAACAGTTATGGCTCATAGTGAGTGCTAAGGATATTGTTGTGGTCTTTAGCTGTATGCTGGTAGGTATAACCTGCTAACAAAGGTTTGTGAACTAGGCATAGGATCCAACCATTCAGGGAGGAGCCAAGCCTGATCATGACAGTGCTAAGAGCAATTGTTTAGCACCTGGCTGTGATCCTGCTGTTAAAAACACTATACTGAGAAGTCAAATAGAAACCAAGATGTTCTTTGAAATTTCCATGTATATCTGACATTATCCTAGATTTCAAACCAGGTGGAACAGTTTGCTCTTTTGGGTATATTTGCTGTCTTTCCTTTTTTACAATAAAAAGGAAGTTTTAAAGGAGGACATGTAGAAAAAAGGGTTCATTAGACAGGGCTCTAAGTACTTCTAGGCCATTTCAGTGGACAGACAGTACATAAGGCTGTTTTTAGATGGAGACAAATAAATTATTACTTTATACTGATATTTTTCTATGTAAATTAAAAATTACAACTTTCTAAATTTTATTTTAGAAAACATATGACAAACCCTTCTTAACATCATTAACATAATAGCTTTTGTTTTATTATAATTATACTATGTATGTTTATAGCCTATGTGTGTATTATATATATATATGTGTATATGTATACACATACTACTACACACATCCATATACACATTCATATACATGCATTGTGTATATATTCTATTACATATGGATTGTGTATATATATATATATATATATACACACACACACACACACACACACACATACACATACACACACTGGTTTTATATATATATATAAAACAATGGATATATCTACCTTTTTCTATATATATTACTGACTCTGTATATATCCAACCATATGTATATAATTAACTCTCTTTATATATACTACTATACTATATACATATGTGTGTATAAAAATACACACAGTACATCATTTATATTGTGTATATGTGTATATATATGACAAAATGATAAAATCAATATTATCACTAATCACAAATATTAGCTATTCATTATATGGTAATTTGTGTTATCCATGTATACTTTTTATGAGTAGAATTTGTACCTATTTTTACCAGCTATGTGCCAGAGTTTTAGTACAATGCCTGGCACATAGTAGGTGCTCAGTAGATATTAATGGAAAGATTTGTTATTTACGAATTCATCCAATCTAGTAACTTGCAACTCTTGTTGCATTTTAGAATCACTGGGAAAGCTTGTATTTATTTAATTTATCAATATTCATTCTTGGGTCCCATTCCAGACAATTAATTCAGAATATCTGGGAGGTAGGACTCAGCATCGCTACTTACAAAGCTCTCCTATTTAATTCCCTTTAAGGGCAATGGTTGGCCCTGTGAATGGACCTGTGTCGCATGATGAGTTCTAGACCAATGCATCCCGACTCTTCAACTGTATCTCCTGTCTGGCCTTCCTGATTTGGACTCTAGTTGGGAGAAGGAGGAAGGTCAAGTTCCTTTCTGCCTACGTTCATGCTAACCTTGAGCTCAGGCACACGGGTGCCCCCATGAGCAGGATAATGATAATAAATTGAAACAGAGACACCTGTGTCCTGTCGATATCTGTCCATAAACGGGGGAGCTGGCCTATGATCAGACTCACAGCTTCTCCAGAAAATGCCAAGGAGCTACTGAGGCAGTCATGACCTTCTGCCACCGCACGATTGGGTGGAACTGAGACCAACTCTGGCTCCAGATGCCCTGTGGGAGAGTCTCTATTAAAATCTGCCAACCTGTGTTTCTTATTGAAATGACAAATGTAACTCACTGTCCCAGTCTCTCTCTACCCTGCAGTGAGAAGGAGCTTTAGAATGTGCAAGTCTGGTCTCAGTCTGCACATGATGCTTCCAGGCAGGCATTGCTGGTCCCCTTTAGAGATTAAAGAAAAAAAAGGTTGACAGCAGGTAAGTGACTTACAGATGCTCATAGAACTTGTAAGTAAACGCCATAGCCAGCATTTGAACTTGGGCAGAATACTTTCCAAACCTCTTTACTCTCTAATACACCTTCTTAAACCTGCGTTAGTAAATCTATTTGCTAATGTGGTTGGGAGCAAAACTGTGGATTTAGATGACTTAGATTTGAATCCAAGCATTTCCCCTTCTTAACCTCATGATGTAAGGCACATTATAAACTTCACTGAGGCTCAGAAAACCTATCTGAAGACAAAAAGATAAAAATGCTTACCTTGCAGTATCTTTGTGAAGATTAAATAACATAATATGGGTGAAATGCTTTATAAAATTTTTGGCACAGAGAAATCATGAAAAGGCAGTGTTAGTACAAAATTGTCATTGATATTTCCCTGCTGGGTCTTTTTTTTTTTTTTTTTTTTTTTGCATTACACCGGCCTCTCACTGTTGGGGCCCCTCCCATTGCGGAGCACAGGCTCCGGATGCGCAGGCTCAGCAGCCATGGCTCACGGGCCCAGCCGCTCTGTGGCATGTGGGATCTTCCCGGACCGGGGCACGAACCCGTGTCCCCTGAATCGGCAGGCGGACTCTCAACCACTGCGCCACCAGGGAAGCCCTCCCTGCTGGGTCTTTGATTAACCATTCTTTTCCCTTTAGAATACCATTCTTAAATTCCTCTCTCAACAAAAACACGGAACTTACTAAGTTTTAAGTTATTGATTGCATTATACCAGAATACTTGTGATGTGTAGTATGAAACAAACAATAAGTATACAAATCAAAATTACAAATCAATCTCACTCTGAATGGAGATTCAAAATCAGAAATTAAAATGTAAACAAATTAAATCATTCTGTACTTTACAAAAACAATATCAATAGCACCTCAACGAATTAGGACCTACTCCAGAATGTAAAGATGGATCAACATTGGAAACTTACTAATGTGATTGACCTCATGTATCGACAGGAAAATATAGTCAAGATTAAATAATGTGAGCTCTCCCAGATCAGTGTACCTCTTGAAACTGCATATCAATTTTTTCTTAACTTGAAAAAGTGTTTAGAGTGTTCACTAGGTATGTCAATAAACAAATATCACCAGTTATTTAAAGTCTTTGAAAACTAAAAAATTCAACTATAGAACAATATATATATATGCATTATAAATATGATTTAAAATATATCTCTCTAGATATCCAGCATCATATTTGTTAAAGGCATTTCACATGAGACATTAGTTAAGGGTGTCTGCACTTCCTTCAGTCATATGCTGTAAAGATACACATGCAGCATTTAACCACAGTTATCTCTAGCTGGTAGCATTGCACAATTTTTGTATTTTCTTACTTTTACTTAACAGTGCTTTATATTTTTAATGTTAGAAACATTTATTATATTGTAAAAATTAAATTTATTGAAGGAAAAATCTTGGTAGATTTCATTCTTATGATAACATGCTATTATAATAATATATTTTGGTAGCTATTTATGTTAGATGCATGAAATATAAAAATAAAGCAAATTAAAAATATTTGTTCACAAAGGCATTTTTTGTTTTTTTTTTTGAGGTATGCGGGCATCTCACTGTTGTGGTCTCTCCCGTTATGGAGCACAGGTTCTGGACGCGCAGGCTCATCGGCCATGGCTCACGGGCCCAGCTGCTCCGCAGCATGTGGGATCTTCCCGGACCAGGGCACGAACCTGTGTCCCCTGAATTGGCAGGCGGACTCTCAACCACTGTGCCACCAGGGAAGCCCCACAAAGGCGTTTTATGATCATCAAAGAAGAATAAGGTGGGTTCAGGGGAACAGTAACCAGTATAACCAGTATTCTTTGAATATCCGTTATGTGCTGGGAAACATGGTTTCATTCTTTTAATGCCCTTCTACCCATTCTTCTCCTGAACACTGCTCTTGGACAGAATCCCAGCACATGGAGATACTCCCTTTCTTCCATTTACCCACTGTGTGCTTATTCAGCGCTTGCCTTTAGAGTTTGTTACCTACTCACCAACCCTTCGGTTGAGCTGAGCTGGGATGTGAGTACCATTGAGGTCTGAGGAGCTGGAAAAAGCCACTGGAGAGAGCAAGGATGCTAATGGGTCATCACAGTTGTCTAGAACGAAAGGGGAGAGAGAGAAAATTCCATTAGCAAGAAGTGTTCCATAAAGAGAGAACTCAAAGCATTAACCACTACCACTTATTAAATACCTCCTCTGATCAAGGCTGGTACTACTTGTTTCCATGTGCTATTTCATCGACTCCTCACAACAATCCTCAAAGACAGGGGTTACGTTCCTTTCACAGTTGGGGAAACTCAAGTTCAGAAATGTTAAGTAGTTAGTGTAAGGTCACAACACTAGAAAACAGTGTGGCCACAATTCTTGCCCAGTTTTGTCTAACCCAAGATCTAACTATCCCGCCATTCCTTTGATCAACCACTTGAGCAAAGCCTCAAATTATGGTTAGTGAGTTTCTTCTATAAAAGAGGAGATGGTTTAAAAATGGGGAACATTGTTTAACTACTCTCTCATCTTCAGTCCCTAAGGACTCTTGTAATAGTTTTATCTAGAGGGACAGAATAACTTAGAATGTCTCACTCCTAGTTGCGTGAAAGTCTTTGGAAAATGAGTTACTGATTTTAATAATTCATTTCTATTCTATGAAGTAGTAGAGAATCGCCCCCAGCCTTCCCTAAATGTGGTAGGTATGTGTCCTAAGACTTCTTTGATGCTGACCAGATGTGGAACAGTGTGGAGCCATGGGCAGAGATGAGGTCTTGACAATGTAGATATGCTCCTCTGATTGCCCTGACCATCCAATCTCATGTCCAGGACTCTGCTCTTCACAGAGCATATTGGAGCTTGTAATCATTCATTTATTTGTTTGCATTCTCCAATAGGTAACATGCACTTTGTGGGATCTTAGCAAATAATCCGGCATATAATAGGCTTTCAATAAAGGTTTACTTAAAGAATGAAATGGTGAGTAAAGGAAGGAAGTAATCAATCAATCCACCTAACAGTACCAACACTCTTACCATTTTTCCATTTTGTATACAATTGATCTTAAAGAATATTGCAAAATGTGTTCATGAAATCTAGACATGCCTCACTCAAAACAAATTTGAAACGTGTTATTCAGTTTGAATGTCAACTTCATGGTGTCAAATGCTCTCAGGAAGAGCTGAGTTGACATTCTTAAAAGCAAATGTACATAGGATTATGAGGTTGCTTGCTTACACAGCAAATTCTTAGGGAGCAGTATTTCATCTAATTGCAGGAAAATTAATTAGAAACATAAGGACTGAATTTTTGTTTGTTCAATGTGTTAAAAAAATCAACTGGCAAAATATATTTTGAGTTTTTCCCAATCAAAAATGTTTGAAAAATATTTTGAGGCATTTAACAAACAGAAAATAGAGCCAGATCCTCACTGAGGAGGAATAACACAAAAATCAGAGCAAGGGGAAAAAAATCAGAGCAAGGGCACCTCGGTAGTTACGGTCATTCTGAGAATAGAAAACAGAACTCAGGGCCACTTTACCCCAGGCCTAAGATGCAAGTGAGAGGGGTTACATGCACCCTTCCAACACAATTGTTTGGGAACATGAATTTGTTACTCTATTTATATGTTAGGAAACAATACGAACATAATGGAAATCTTCCATTTGCTTATGCTAGTTTCATCATCAGGAAACAGGTGAATGTCAAAGCTTGAACCCAACTGGACTGAGCCCCAGAAGAATACACCACACACACACACACACAACACACAACACACACACCAAGCACCACAAAGTATTTCTCTTCCCAGCCATGTTATGAGCATCACCTACCCACATCTGTAGTTACAGCTACCATCCAATTTCAGATAATATCCCTCCACCCCTACCCAATAACTCACAACCCTCCTAACACCCACTTCCACAAGCAAACTGAAGATCTTTTAAAGGTCAAGTACCATAATTATTATAGTATTTATGTATTTCTTAAACATATAACATGTATAAAACTCTGCTATCATTTTTTTCAATAGTTTTTCTTGAAGTATATTGATTTTACAGTGTTGTGTTAATTCCTGCTGTATAGCAAAGTGATTCAGTTATATATATATATATATATATATACATTCTTTTTCATATTCTTTTCCATTATGGCTTATCATAGGATATTGAATATAAGTTTCTGTGCTATACAGTAGGACCTTATTGGTACTGCTACTGTTTTTATTAGTTTTTTTTTTTTTTAATTGGTTGCTGATGACATTTTTGAGTATTGTGCTCCTAACCCTATTTTTTTCCCCCCAGGTAGAAATTGAAGTAACCTAATCATTTCAATTTAATTTAGTCCAATAAATATTTATAAGGTCCTACTTTATGCGTGACCTTGAATAGACATTGGGATACATTTGAGTAAAACTGAGTGTCAGACTTCAAGGAGCTCAGAGACCATTGAAAAATATGAAGATATAAATAAGTCAATAAATGGATGGGATAGTTGAGGATAATTTTCACCAACATTACATCCAAGCCAGTTACATGAGTACCTAACTGGTCAGACGTCCAGGTAAGTGCTCTTTCCCATCTCCTCCAGTCTTATGCAGTCCCCTTTTCCACCAGGCACTGGCCTCGGGGAGAAGTAAGCTTCCAACCACACTGGCCTCCTGACATCAGTGGCTATTTCCCCACTGCCCAGTTCCTCTTGTGAAATGTTCCTTCTTTGTATCTCCATTTATGGGGTCAGTGTTTCCATTTTGGAAATTGGTAAAGCCATTGGAAACAATCTGTGCTAATGGAAAGGTCCAGAGAGGATTCTTCAGGGCTCCTTTTCCCATGGACCCTGGACATTGCAGTGGCCTTTAGAGAACATGTCTGAGCTTTGGCTTCCCTATCCCTAAAAGTGATAAGAATGGGAAAGTTTCCAATCAGAAAGAAAGACCACCCCCTCCTCCCTGGCCAATAGGTAGAGATCCCTCTCTCTTCTCTACGTCAGATGAACAAACCTGACAAGTCACCTAAACTGAGAGTAGACTAGGACTCAAATTGGTAATCAAATTACCCCTAGTGGTTGGGAACTAAGAATTTGTCCATATAAGAATTCTCAATGCAAAATGTGTATTAATTTTAAACCTGTCCTATTCTTAAAGCAGAGGAGAAACAATCTAGCATAAATGAGGACAGTACAGTTGACGCTTAACACGGATTTGAACTGTGAAGGTTCACTTATACCAGATTTTTTTTCAATAAATATGTTGTACAGTGGTATAGGATCCGTGGTCGGTTGAAAACAGGATGAGGAACCTCGGATTTCTCACTATGTTGGGGGTAGGTGTCCCTCAGCCCACATTGTTCAAGGGTGAGCTGTAATTAATTTTTTAAAAATTCCTGATTTGGGAAGGCCGGGGATAGTGGATGGTGTCAGGATGACTAAGACTGAGAGATCCTCGTTCTAGACTGGTTTCTTCTCTTGCCTTGGTGACTCCAGATAACACATCCCAATGCACTAAGCTGTATCTCCATTGCCTCCATTGTCCAAAATCAAGAGAATCATCTCTGCCACATCTAGCCATAGAACCATTTCAAAGATGGAATGAGAAGAGATGGAAAAAGTCCCCCTTTAAAGGATAAAGCACAGAATAAACCCAGGAAGTAGTATGTGCATTGTCTGTAATATCTGCTTGCAATCCAGAGCAACCATTTTCAACAATTTTATTCCTGGGATCTCGTGTGTATGTTACAAATCGTGCACAAGAATCGATATCACCAAAAGCTCTTTTGCACTAAAGGTTTGTGGTCAACCTGATGAAAAGGAGGATAGGAAGTATGGGAGAGGGGAAGGGGTGAAGACACACAGGAGAGTGAGGGTGGCATTGCACCCCCTCTGTGGATTGGCAGCCTTCCTGAAACGGGGCCGACATTGCACCAAACACATGGCTAGGAAGCAAAGACACAAAGTACCATCTGCTCCACCATCCCTGCAGGCTTTAAATAAGCAGACCCATGTTGTTGTTAAATTTTAGGAACCACTCACATCTCAGCCTTCTGACAGTGTGTTTGCAAGCTAAATCCATCAGTCAGTTCTTCCAGAAGTGTGGTGGATGTTTATTCGTATTTACATAAGGAAAGAGGAAAGGGTGAAGAAATTCTGGGAGGGAGAGAGAAGTTTGAAGTTTAGGAAAAACATAAGGCGGGACTAGAAGTCAGGCTTCCGATGGAACACAGAACCTGGAGAAACCATGATGATTTTTCCAGAAATGAACCGCACTTCACAGATGCAATGGCATAGTAGAATATTTTCAAAATATTTCCTTAAAAAGCCTATTCATAGGCTTTTTCTCTCAAAGATGTGTTGCAGAAATCAGGGGAAATTAAAAGCCTATTTAAAAATGCAAACCTTTTCTCACATTATTACTGTCCAATCTTCTTTGACAAATAACTGCCACCTTGTTTTCCTTTACACCCTAAAGGCCACCTGCAAACCCACCCCTTGCCCAGGCAGATAAAAATCCAGACCTATCAGTGGGTGTTGAATAACCCCAGTCCTATTTGCGAATGACTTAGCCCCACATTCATAGACTAAGATGATGTCAAAACCAGAAGGAACCTCTGAAATTGTGGAATTCAAGCCCTCCCTTCACTTTACAAATGAGGACCTCAGGGTTGAAGGAGATGACAAGCCTGCTCAGGATGAGTTAGTTAATTAATAGACTGGTCTGGATGGAAACTCAGGTTTCCTCAATCCCAGATGGTGACCACTAGGTCAGAATCACCTGCCGCCTGTGCATAAATCCGGTAATCATTAGTTATATCATTCTTCATAACATTTGTTTTAACAAATGACTTATTTTCTGCAAAAGGAAGGGCATGGTTTTATTTCCTGGATAACAGAAAAATGTTGAAGAATAGTCTATAATTTTCAAAAGAATTTGAATTTCTTACTTTTCTTTGCCCTTCTTTATTTCTTCTTTTGACACTCTCTCCTACCCACCAAAAAAGGGGTAAAGAAAAAAAAAACCACAAAGGCAGGATGAAAGATAAAAAAGAAATGTATTTGTTTTCTGATTAATATTTGTATGCATATTCAAGGCCAGCATTTTCTTTGATATTTTCAATCTGAAGAAGTGGGGATAATTTTTCCCTTAATATACATGTACAGTTAAATACTAAAGGCCTTCTTTCACCTTAATTAAAAGGTAAAGGCACAAAAGAGAATTCTGAGTAAATATGATATTTACACAGCTTCTTAGAAATAATAATTGACTCTTTAAGATGATTCCACTTTAAGTAACATTTTTGGTTGTCAGTGTATATTTTTATTCATTATTATTAGAATACCAATGGAGTTACAGATGGTAACTGAAGTTAAATTGTGAGCATCGCCTTGATTACCAGAGTAAGTTGTCTGTATATGGGGATTTGGAGCTTAAGGGATTCATTTGTATTTATAGGTGAGATAAAATTCCTCTTAGCATTGCACACTTAATGGCCCACTTTGTTTAAAAGACATAAAGCATGTGTTTCGTGTGGTGCCTACAATGAGGCTTAGAAGTGGCAACTCACACTTTTAGCTTCATTTATTTTTCCTCTTGTTACCTATAATTTCACTTAGCAAACAACAAAAATAAATACTTTAATACTACTCTTGACTCTGACCCCGTCCCTATTTTCCACCATGAAATCCTAAAAGATAAATTACTCCATGATGCACAGACCAAGAAACATGACTCTCTAAAATGAGTCATGAAAAGAAGGTCAAACCTTCTCTGTCCTGACATCCATCTCCACCATAATGCAGTGCTACTTGCCTTTTGAGTATCTGCTGGATACACATGGTCATGCTCTTTGCTGTGGGAAGACAGAATTCAAGCCAAAGACATAGACCCTGAGCTCAAGGAGCCAAGCATTTACTCTGGGTTGAAAGATAATTCATGTATTTTTTTTAAAAGCTCCTTACGTGTATGAACGATTATATGCAGGAGACAGACCTTTGGCTTGGGATACAGGAAACCTGGGTCCTCTTCTTCCTTCACTGTGAATGTGCTCTCATTTTTACCTTCCTGTGCTTCAGCTCCCTCCTCTGCGAACGGCGCAGGTGATTGTTCATTTGTTTGATCAACAAACTTTAACTGGGCGCATTCTAGGTATCAGAGTTTCTGTCAGGCTTTCGAGGTAGTAAAAGCAGTTGTAACCAATTCCTCCAACGTAGTGGAGACGGACACACCCTTCACTGCTCCACAGCCGTGACTGGTGATGGAGGAGTCAGGGCATCCCAAAGGGGAGGTGGGATTAACAAGGGTGCTCTGGGGTTCTTTCTAGGCTTTTAAAATCATTCTATTCAAGATTTTAGGAAAGACTTGTTTGGAGGTACTGATCTTCACTTATAAGTGACTTGCTGGGACTTGACCATAATCAAACCCACTGAGAACAATAACAAAGCAGCAGAGGCAGCTATAATTCTTTCCTGCCCCTGGGGCAGCTCCCCTTCTAGGTGGTCAGCTGTCCCTGCCGTGCAGCCAGCAGGAGATATCACTCATACTGGAAGGGTGAGCAGCCTACAAGTTTCTCTGTTCATTTCACACTCTAGTCTATGTTCAAACTGGTCTTTGAACCAAGGTTTGTGTGACTTTGTGCACATCTTCTGTCTGAAAATCTGCTTCCCATCCCTAAAATGGTGGCAGGAAAGCCTCATAGTCTGGCAAAGGCCAGTCTCCCATGTGATTATCTTGTGTGAGTTTAGCTCTTTCCTTCTTGGATTTTCAAGAACATCTGTACACGGAGGTCCCATAATTAGCCCAAAGACAATGGCTTCAAAGTATACTTCCCCAAATTTCTTTCCTCTCAGATTACCCTTACTGCCGCTGATGGATTTTTTTTTTTTTTTTTGGATTCTCAGTTTAGGGATATCATGCTCACAATTGATTGCTTTGTTCTGTATTTCTCTTCTATCCTTAAATCTAATTTATCAATTACTTAATCTGATTTTTAAAAAAATGTTTCTTAAGCCCCTCAGATGGGGAGGCATATGATATACTAATCACGTGTGGAATATAAAGCATCATGTTGAGCAGGGATTTTTTTTAACTACAGTACTTAACATCTGGGACTATGTATATGTCCAATAAATTTTTGTTGAGGGAAATGGTGAAAGTTACAAGTGTTACCATTTTTTGTTGTTGTTGCTGCTTGGAAAGATCTCTCAGATTTATACTCTATTTTTTTTTCCTCCCTTGCCCACTACTTGATCCTAATTCATGCTTTAAAATATCATGTTATGATTTTATAAGTCTGCTGAGTTAACACTGGGCTCTACTATCATTGAAGCATTCTTTCTAAAATACTGTTTTCAACATATTTTCTTCCCCATGACTTATTAGGCATGTCAGCCTCAATTTGGCTTCCAGAAGTAGCATCATGAAACTGAAAGAACAAAGAGGGAGTTATTAACGTAAAACAGGTCCAAACTGAGCATAAGGCAGGGTGTCACTGATGAGGGGGGTCACAGGATGATCAGAGTCAGAAAGTAACATCCAACAAGCGGACATCAGGAGTACGGGGCTTGTTGTTGGGATACGCTTTGGTCAGGGGACCATGCCCTCCAAAAGAATCATTCAAGATTGTGAAATTCAAATACGCTATAGCTCTCAGTTCTTTAGGATTATGGATGGTCCTTCTTAGCTTAAATGAATTAGCTAGAAGACATGAAATCTTGGATGTGTAGAAAAGATAAAAATCATAGATGAAAAGGCTTAGAAATTTCTGGAATATGAGAAGCTGAGATTGGTGGCTGGATTACTAGGGATGGTTTTAGAAGAGACTGATAAGGAAAAAGCAAATCTTTGAAACAATGAAATTTTATCTATTTAAAAATTTCCTAAATCCAACTTTGTTTCTATACACTCCTGTACACTTCTCCCCATATCCACCCATCAATATTCCATGCAATACACAGACAAACATGCATACACATACACACACACACACACACCATTATAAAGTAGAGCCAAATCAGTTTCAGAATTTACTGGATTTTTAAGCAAAGCTAAATACATGAACAAATGGGATGCATGATACATGATAAGCTTACAATGATAAGATTGGGAAAATGGGGAAAATAAGATTAAAAACTTTAAAAAATTGCAAGAAGAAAGAATGTATTTTTACTTAGTGCATGGTTCAAATGATTATGCATAGGATATTAAAATGAAGGAAAGGCCACAATTGGAGAATTGTAAAGATAGTGCTTCTGTCAATTCAGTGCTCATCAGAGTTGAGAATTTCTTTCCTTGAGCTGTGTCTCTCAAGTAGATATCTATTCTTTTTTGAATACACTGGAGCTAAACTTCCAATAGCTAATAGCCTATATTGAGTGGTTCTAAATTACACTGAAAGTCCTGGTTATTCAGGAAACTACAATCTTCACGTGCAGCTCAATCAATCCATACACATTTATAAAACCCTCTTCATCTCTAATGGGTCTAGGCATAGAGCTCCTAAAGGAAATACTACAATCTCTGTGTGTCATCAACCTACTCATGAGAATTTAGGAAAAATGCCTGATTGAAAAGATAGGCTTGAGCTGGAGACTGGCCAGCTGGCTGATAGCACAGCCCCATGAGGGTCAATGCCAACCATTTATGAGTGGATGGGAAAAACATGTATTGATAATTCAAACAAATATTGATTCTTATTGGTCTTTGTAGGTGAGAAAATAATGTCAGCTCAGGGACAGCAGTGGTACTTATGATCATAATCTGGCTGTGTGTGTGTGTGTGTGTGTGTGTGTGTGTGTGTGTGTGTGTTTTCTGGACCAATTGGAGGCTGCAGTATATCTGGAAAGAGGCAGACATTGGAGCCCAGCCCAGTCTGAATTCAGATCCTGACTCTACAGCTTACTAATTATATGTCCTTTGGGAAGTTATTTAATCTCAGTCTTCTCTATGTATAATGGGGATCATAACTATATCCAGGCTTGTCGTAAGAACAAAAAGAGACAATTCATGTTAAATATTTAACCCGGTGATTGGCACAAGACTGGATACACGTTAGTTTCCTTTATTTTCTATCCTTCTTTCTTTCTTAGATTCAAGCTCATCATCTCCAGCCATTGCTTTTTAAAAAATGATCTTTCTTATACCCTCTACTACGCCTTTTTTTACTTTGTCCATCCAGATGGTTTTAAGACTGTTTCTTTATCAGCTCTTCAGGGTACATAGGATAATTCTGCACCAAGAGCTATTCTGTTTATGCATTGCGTATGCTCCAAGACAAAACACAGTACACTTTCTAAGTTTTACCACATTTTTTCTTGGATGCATTTAATAGTTCTTAAGCACAATGTGCCAGGCATCATGTTATCTGGTCCACAGACTGTTGAGCCTAAAAGGGAACAGGAAGCACAGCTCTTATATAACATTACGAGGGATGAGGCTGTAGAAAACGTTTGGATTTCTTTCTAGTCCTTATACTTTATGTATTAAAAATATCTTGTGACATGTTAAGTAGGGCCTTCCATGTTTGTGTTTTTGGATTATAAGCTTAAAAAGCTGGGAAACACTGCTTTGGGTGAGACGGTCACATCAATTTGTATTTTAGAAAGTTTGCTCTGATTTCAGGGAGGAGACTGGAGCGTGTATACTTGTGTGCATGTCTGGGGTGAGGATGGGGGAGGAGAATGAGGGTAAAAGACTGGTGACAAGAGGACCCGTTCAAAGCCTATAGAAATAGTAAAGAAGAAATAATAAAGGCCTGAACTAAAACAATGGTAATTGGGATGGGGAGAAGGCAAGGCAATTAGTTATAGAAGAATCATCATTGCCTGCTGATTTGAAAGGGACGTAAGAATGAAGGATCATGTCAAGATTTCTGGTTTCAGTGACTCTCTATTTTGTTATCCTGGAGATTTGGGAAGCTCAAAAATTGGTTTCTAAAATTAACAAATTTAAATCAAGCAAAAGAGAGACAATGAATGAATCACATCAAAATGATGTCCAAATGATACTTAAGACTCCTCATCTTTCTTTTAGATAAATATAATAAGTAGTATCAGGGGAGTAAACTATATTTATGTATGTATGTATGTGTGTATATATCTATCTCAGATGGTAAGTCATAAGACGTTATAAAGAGATGTATTCTTTTTTTTGCATATTCTTTTCCACTATGGTTTATCACAGGATATTGAATATAGTTCCCTGGGCTCTATGTAAGACCTTGTTGCTTATCCATTCTCTATATAATAGTTTACATCTGCTAGTCCCGAACTCCAAATCCATCCCCCCCCACCCATCCTCCCCCTTGGCAACCACAAGTCTTTTTTCTATGCCTGTTTCTGTTTCATAAGTAAGTTCATTGGGTCATATTTTAGATTCCACCTATAAGTGATATCATGTAACATTTGTCTTTCTCTGTCTTGCTTACTTCACTTAGTATGATAATCTGTAGGTCCATCCATGTTGCTGCTAATGGCATTATTTCATTCTTTTTTATGGCTGAGTAATATTCCATTGTGTATATATACCACATCTTCTTTATCTATTCATCTATCAATGGACACTTAGGTTGCTTCTATGTCCTGGCTACTGTAAATAGAGTGGCAATGAACATTGTGGTACATGACTCTTTTTGAATTATGGTTTTCTCAGGGTATATGCCCAGTAGTGGGATTGCTGGGTAGTATGGTAGTTCTATTTTTAGCTTTTAAAGGAACCTACATACTGTTCTCCATAGTGGCTGTATCAATTTACATCCCTACCAACAGTGCAGGAGGGTTACCTTTTCACCCCACCCTTTCCAGCATTTGTTTCTAGATTTTTTGATAATGGCCATTCTGACTGGAGTGAGATAATACCTCACTGAAGTTTTGATTTGTATTTTTCTAATAATTAGTGGTGTTGAGAATCTTTTCATGTGCCTCTTGGCCATATGTATGTCTTCCTAGGTGAAATGTCTATTTAGGTCTTCCACCCACTTTTTAACTGGATTGTTTGGTGTTTTTTATAATGAGCTCCATGACCTGTTTGCATATTTTAGAGATTAATCCTTTTCTTCATTTGCAAATATATTCTCCCATTCTGAGAGTTGTCTTTTTGTCTTGTTTATGGTTTCCTTTAAGTTTAATTAAGTCCCATTTTTTAATTTTAGTTTTTATTTCCATTACTCTAGGAGGTGGATCAAGAATGATCTTGCAGTGGTTTATGTCAAAGAGTGTTTTTCCTATGTTTTCCTCTAAGAGTTTTATAGTGTCTGGTCTTACATTTAAGTCTTTAATCCATTTGGAGTTTATTTTTTTGTATGGTGTTAGGTAGTGTTCTAATTTCATTCTTTTACATGTAGCTGTCCAGTTTTCCCAGCACCACTTGTTGAAGAGGCTGTCTTTTCTCCATTGTATGTTCTTGCCTCCTTTTTCATAGGTGTATGGGTTATCTCTGGGCATTCTATCCTGTACCAATGATCTGTTTTTGTGCCAGTACCATACTGTCTTGATTACTGTAGCTTTGTGGTATAGTATGAAGTTGGGGAGCCTGATTCCTCCAACTCCATTTTTCTTTCTCAAGATTGTTTTGGCTATTCTGGGTCTTTTGTGTTTCCATACGAATTGTAATATTTTTTGTTCTAATTCTTTGAAGAATGCCATTGGTAGTTTGATAGAGATTGCATTGAATCTGTAGATTGCTTTGGGTAGTACAGTCATATTCACAATATTGATTCTCCCAATACAAGAACATGGTATATTTCTCCATCTGTTTATGTCATCTTTGATTTCTTTCATCAGTGTTTTATAGTTTTCTGAGTACAAGTCTTTTGCCTCCTACGGCAGGTTTATTCCTAGGTGTTTTGTTCTTTTTTTTGCAATGGTAAATGGGAGTGTTTCCTTAATTTCTCTTTATGATTTGTCATTGTTGATGTATGGGAATGCCAAAGATTTCTGTGCATTAATTTTGTATCCTGCAACCTTACCAAGTTAATTGATTATTTCTAGTAGTTTTCTGCTGGCATCCTTAGGATTTTCTATGTATAGTATCATGACATCAGCAAACAGTGACACTTACTTTTTCTTTTCCTACTTGTGTTCCTTTTATTTCTTTTTCTTATTTGATTGCTGTGGCTAAAACTTCCAAAACTATGTTGAGTAAGTGTGGTGAGAGTGGACATCCTTGTCTTGTTCTTGATCTTAGTGGAAATGCTTTCAGAATTTCCACCATTGAGTATGATGCTTGCTGTAGGTTTGTCATATATGGCCTTTGTTATGTTGAGGTAGGTTCCCTCTATGCCCATTTTCTGGAGAGTTTTTATCATAAATCGGTGTTGAATTTTGTCAAAAGCTTTTTCTGCATCTATTGAGATGATCATATGGTTTTTATTTTTTAATTTGTTAATGTGGTGTATCACTTTGATTAACTTTCATATATTGAAGAATACTTACATCCCTGAGATAAATCCCACTTGATCATGGTGTATCATCTTTTTAATGTGTTGTTGGATTCTGTTTGCTAGTATTTTGTTGAGGATTTTTGCATCTATGTTCACCAGTGAAATTGGTCTATAATTTTCATTTTCTGTGATATCTTTTTCAGGTTTTGTATAAGGGTGATGATGACTTCATAGAATGAATTTGGGATTGTTTCTCCCTCTGCAATTTTTTGGAAGAGTTTGAGAAGGATAGGGGTTAGGTCTTCTCTAAATGTTTGACACAATTTGCCTGTGAAGCCCTCTGGTCCTGGACTTTTTTTTGTTGGTAGATTTTAAGTTACAGTTTCAATTTCATTACTTCTGATAGGTCTGTTTATATTTTCTAGTTCTTCCTTGTTCCGTCTTGGAAAATTGTACCTTTCCAAGAATTTGTCCATTTCTTCATGGTTGTCCATTTTTTTGGCATATAGTCATTTGTAGTAGTCTCTTATATAATCCTTTGTATTTCTGCAGTGTCAGGTGTGTTTTCTTTTTTTACATTTCTAATTTTATTGATTTACGTCCTCTCCCTTTTTTCTTGATGAGTCTGGCTAAGGGTTTATCAATTATGTTTATCTTCTCAAAGAACCAGCTTTTAGTTCTATTGATCTTTGCTATTGTTTTCTTCGTTTCTAGTTCATTTATTTCTGCTCTGATCTTTATGATTTCTTTCCTTCTACTGACTTTGGGTTTTCTTTATTCTTCTTTCTCTCGTTGTTTTAACTGTATGGTTAGATTTTTTATTTGAGATTTTTGTTGTTTCTTGAGGTGAGATTGAATTGCTATAAACTTCCCTCTTAGAATTGTTTTTGCTGCATCCCATAGGCTTTGGGTCATCGCGTTTTCATTGTCATTTTTTTCTAGGTATTTTTAAACTTCTTCTTTGATTTCTTCAGTGATCTGTTGGTTATTTAGTAGTGCACTGTTTAGCCTCCATGTATTTGTGCTTTTTACAGACTTTTTCCTGTAATTGATTTCCAGTCTCAGCATTGTCGTCAGAAAAGATGCTTGATATGATTTCAATTTTCTTAAATTTTCCGAGGCTTGATTTGTGATCCAAGATGTGATCTATCCTGGAGAATGTTCTGTGTGCACTTGAGAAGAAAGTGTATTCTGCCACTTTTGGGTGGAATGCTCCATAAATGTCAATTAGATCTATCTGGTCTATTGTGTCATTTAAAGCTTGTGTTTCCTTATTTATTTTCATTTTGGATGATCTGTCCATTGGTGTAAGTGGTGTGTTAAAGTTCCCTACTATTATTGTGTTACTGTTGATTTCTCCTTTCATAGTTGTTAACATTTTCCTTATGTATGGAGGTGCTGCTATGTTGGTTGCATAAACATTTATAATTGTTATATCTTCTTCTTGGATTTATCCTTTGATCATTACATAGTGTCCCTCCTTATCTCTTGTAACAGTCTTTATTTTAAAGTCTATTTTATCTGCTATGAGCATTACTAATCCAGCTTTCTTTTGATTTCCATTTACATGGAATATCTTTTTCCATCCCTTCACTTTCAGTCTGTATGTGTCCCTAGGTGTGAAGTGGTCTCCTGTAGACAGCATATATATAGGTCTTGTTTTATATCCATTCAGCCACTTTATGTCTTTTGGTTGGGGCATTTAATTCATTTACATTCAAGGTTAGTATCAACATGTATGTTCATATTATCATTTTCTTAATTGTTTTGGGTTTGTTTTTGTGGGTCTTTTTCTTCTTTTGTGTTTCCTGCTTAGAGAAGTTTCTTTAGCATTTGTTGTAAAGCTGGTTTGGTTGTGATGAATTCTCTTAGCATTAGCTTGTCTGAAAATCTTTTGATTTCTCCATCGAATCTGAATGAGATCCTTGTTGGGTAGAATAATCTTGGTTGTAGTTTTTTCTCTTTCATCACTTTAAGTATATCCTGCCACTCCCTTCTGGTCTGCAGAGTTTCCACTGAAAAATCAGCTGATAACCTTTTGGGGATGTCTTTGTATACTATTTTTGTTTTTTCCTTGCTGCTTTTAATATTTTTTCTTTGAATTTAATTTTTGTTAATTTGATTAGTATGTGTCTTGGTGTGTTTTTCCTAGGGTTTATCCTGTATGGGACTCTCTGTGCTTCCTGGACTTGGGTGACTATTTCCTGTTCCATGTTAGGGAAGTTTTCAACTATAATCTCTTCAAATATTTTCTCAGACCCTTTCTTTTTTTCTTCTTCTTGGACCCATATAACTTGAATATTGATGTGTTTAGTGTTGTCCCAGGGGTCTCTGAGATTGTCTTCCATTCTTTTCTTTCTTTATTCTGCTCCTCGACAGTTATTTCCACTGTTTTGTCTTCCAGCTCACTTATTCGTTCTTCTGTCTCAGTTATTCTGTTATTGATTCCTTCTAGTGTATTTTTATTTCAGTTATTATGTTGTTCATCTCTATTTGTTTATTCTTTAGTTCTTCTAGATCTTTATTAAGCATTTCTTGTATTTTCTCAATACATGCCTCCATTCTGTTTCTGAGATTCTGGATCAATTTTACTATCATTACTCTGAATTCTTTTTCAGGTAGATTGCCAATTTCCTCTTCATTTATTTGGTCTTGTAGGTTTTTACCTTGCTCCTTCATTTGTGACATTTTTTTTTTTTGCCATCTCATTTTTTTTTTTTCTGTTTATGAGTGGGATTGTGTTTCTGTCTTACTGGTTGTTTGGCCTGAGGCTTCCAACACTGGAGTTTGTAGGCTATTGGGTAGAGCTGGGTCTTCATGCTGAGATGAGGAACTCTGTGACACCTCACTGTGATGAATATTCCCTGAGGTCTGAGGTTCTCTGTTAGTGTAGTGGTTCGTACTCAGAGTTCCCACAGCAGGAGCTTCAGCCTGACCCCGGGCTCGACCAAGATTCCGCAAGCCACCTGTGCTCAGTTGCTGGGTGCTGCTTAATTACCAGAGAGTTTCTGTCAAGGATTTTTAGCCCTCTTTGAGTCCAGACCTGTTATCTGAGTGGGATCTCTCTTTTCAGAACACAGATTCTTTCAAGACCCAGACAAAACTGTTTGTTTTTTGCTTTGCTTGAGGTTTGAATCACTCACTAATCTTTCTGGCCATGTCTTATTCATCCAGCTCTGGGGAATTCCTGAACCAGGTCTGTTTTGCCAGACAGGCAGCAAGCCAAATGCTGAGTTGTCGAGGTTTGGCAAGGCAGCCAAGGGAGGAGACTGGTGAGCATGCCTCACACCTACCTCTCCAAAGCAATGGCTTGGAGATGCATTCATAATTGCCAAAAGAGAGGTGAGCAATGAGCACTATATTCAGCAAAAAAGAAATATTCCATTACCTGAGGAATGTAACTCCCCATGCCTTCAGAATGAAACTTTAGTTCCTTGCTTCTGTATATCTCTTCACGATCAGACTCTTGGTCACTTTCCTTTGGACATTCCTTACTGCTCAGTCTGTGCTCACACTTGCCAAATTCCTGGCAGCTTTCAGGAAACACTGTGTCACCATTCTGTGTCCCTCCATATGTGACTCTGTCCTGAATATCTCCTGTGTTGCCTTCCTCTTGCTCACCCATCAGCCCCTGCTCCCTGTACAGAATGTAGTTGCTCCCATAAGCATGCATTGATCCCTCCAGGCAGAGAGAACCACTTTCTCCTTTTGGGGTCTTTACTGTCCCATATGTCCCTCCCTAGGAGGAACTGTCACAGTGATGGGCTTGTGTTTTCATGATGTTGTTACACATCTGACCCCCAGCTTTTGTGAGGGGGGACCATGTCTTACTTATCTTTCTACTGTCATTGTTTTTCCCAGCGATGATCACAGATCGGTTGTTCAATCATTGTATGTTAAGTAGAATTTTAGATAAATAGAGGACAGTCTTAAATTGAGATTAAAAATATGGGTAGGAACTGAGCAGTTCTCAAAAATTGGAACTCTCTGGGCAACACTAAAGAGAGTTGTTTGCCCAAGTCACACAGGGGAGAGAAATCAAGACTGTGAGTGCTTGCAGGGAACTATATTCAGTATCCTATTATAAACCATATGGAAAGGAATATTAAAAAAAGAATGTATATATATATATATATACATACATACATATATGTATAACTGAATCACTTTGCTGTACACATATAACTGAATCACTTTGCTGTACACCAGAAATTAACACAACATTGTAAATCAACTATACTTCAACTAAAAATAAAAAAAAAAAAGACTGTGAGTGACTGAAGAGAATTTTGATGAATCATCATTATTATTTTTATATGTGTACAATTTCCAAATACAGACTTTACTTGATCTTTGGAAAAAAGCATCTCTGGCATGTAGGACAGTCATAACAGTGATTGTCTGACAGATGAGGACACAGTTATCAGCACCACACAGGTATTGGCTGGGAAGCCAATGTACCTGGTCTAACCTTAGACACCCTCGTTCGTAGGTAGAAAACCCAAGTCTCTGAGAGTGTTGGGCATGAACCTTGACACATGGAGGGGAACCTGACTGTAAGTCTGAGTGTCCAAGCTCTGACAGGTCTGGAGTGTGAAGCAGGATGAAAAGGCCCAAGCTCTGAGTCCCAACGCCCTGCTTGTACAGTCTGTCATTCTACGGACCAACTTGGTGAATCCAGGCAAATCCATTTCCTTTTCTGTGCAGTAGTTTCCTCCCTGGAAATAGAGCTGTTGTTGTCTGTTCTCCAAAGAGGAGTTGTGACAAATGAGGAGTATTATGAGCCACCAAGAGACAAAACAGTGGTTGGCACATATGAAGTGCTCAATCAGTGGGGTGAAATATACTAATTATACGTATTAACTTATGTATTAACTATAACATTATAATTATGATTATCCTTAGGCCTCTGTAAAGCAAGGAAATTATGTTTTGAGACTACACAAATTTGAATCCTAAAACTGAGAAGTAAAAACATTTTCAGTTCCCAATGACTATCCTCCTTAATTTATTGCTAGGCCACTCTAGGTCTGGCTTTCTGTATTTGGGGGATGGGAACTACGTAGAGGTGGCCAATAAGTGGTATGAGTGCCCTCCCCTTACCAGGAGTTTCTCTGTAACTGAGATGGATGGCTTGGCTTATGTGTCTTCTCACTGAAGGGAGGGAACCAGACAGAGTTCAGGGCTAACTCCCAAATCTGGCCCTTTTGGTCATTTGTTTGTATGCTCTTACTCAAGCAAAATTGATTCCAGCTATGGCTCTAGAGAGAAGACAGTTTAATACATGCAGATAAGTATTAATTATTCTGAGATTATCAGATTCAATTTTGGAAATGCCACCTTTATTAGAACTCAATAAAAATCCTGGATATAATTTACTGGATCAAACTCTAGAGAATGTTTGCTTGTCAAGACAGATGAAGGGATAGGTTACACCAGACAATTTATTCCACCAATTGTTTCTGTGGTCCAGAGAGTTTACCCATCTGTTATCAAATATAATCCTGCAGGACTCTGTGAAATGACCCACCAGGCACTCAAATATAATGATATTTTGAGACACTTCAAGCCTCTAGACAATGATTTTTTGGGGACAGGCTAAAAATAAAAGCATGTTCCAGGCAAAATACTTCAGAATGTTCTACTTTTCCTTGTAAAACACTCTTCTTGCTCATCCTGAATTACCATTGTGATTCTTAAGCAAACGTTGGCTGTAACTCTGAAGCTATAAAATGCTATAAAGTTTACATGGACATGTCCAGGTATTCGGTGCTGTAATTTAAAAGCATCAATAAAGTTTGAGTTGTGTTCAGAGTTGGCAAATCTGTCACGGTCAGATGAATTCAGTTTCCATTTTTCCCATACCCATCCCTTCAAATTATTCATGAGCAGGAAAATATACTGTATTGTGTTCACTAAATATCTCCCATTTTGAAGGAAATCTTTAGCAATAAAATAACGTGAAAAAAGACACATTGAAAAGCAATTATAACCCTGAGAAAATTTCATTTCACTGCTGGAGACAGAAAGTGGTGTATTTCAAAACTGTGAGCAAAGATTAATGGAGATGAAGGAAGTAGTCAGTGCCCGTGAACCAAGATATTTAACTTTAATGTCATTGCCAAACATGAGAAGTCATCATTTCAAGTCTCAATAATCTCAAACTGAAATGCATTCATTGCTATTTTTTCTTCCTTTTTCCTTCCCCCAACATTGTACTTCGCACACTGAAGGGGCCTGACAAGGAGTTGGTTTGAAAGTTAAGGGTCCTTTCCCTGAACAAGGTTAAGTTTAGCTTTGATGACAGCGCAGTTTGGAAATCTTCTGCCAGGCATTTCCTCCAGGCAAGGTGAGGATTTTTACTTTCTCTGTCAGCTTTAGCTCTATCTCAAGTGGTTCTGAGTCAAGCCTTGGAAGAGAAAAGACAGAATGAAGAAAATAAAAGCCTGAATGCATAACATTGGTCTGAGAGTTCCAGACAGAATTTTTCAAGTGCGTTTTGATGAACTGGGTCACAGAGTACAGTTCCTTAGAGTCAGTATAATGTGTTTGGAAGGCACTCTGGTTTGTTTAAATGAAATTTGAAATTTTAATTGGGAAGTAAATTTAGTGTGCTAGGAAGATGTGAACACATGCCATTTGATACTAAATATTATATTTGCCATGCAGACTTGCACTGAATTATATGCATATTGAAAAGTTTAAAAAACTAGTTATTGGCTCATGTTTGATCTCAATTGATGTTTGGATTAGATAGTTTTTTTGTTTTGTTTTGTTTTGTTTTGTTTCTGTGCCTGTGCTTTAAAAAGAGGTAGATTCTCATGAAATTCTACTTTGGTCATCTCCCTGTAATACTTAACTCCATTCCAGCACCCTCATGGCTTTTATCACCTATTATGGTCCAGGCACCTAATTTTGATTGCTTGGGGAACTTCCTCAGTGTTTCTCAAACCTTATTGACAGCGTGAATTACAAGAGGATCTGGATAAAATGTAGATTCTGATTCAGGATCAAGCTCCCAGATATCTCCTGCTGCTGGTCCATGAGCCACACATATGGATTAGCAAGGCCCTCGAACACTGATGACCTCTCTCTTCTAGGTTTCTCTCATTTTATGTGTCATGTAACTGCCCCACTGGTCCAACTCAGACCTCTTGTGTCTAACAACTCTTGTGTAGCACGTGGAGAGGGCTTGGCAAAGCAGTCCCAGCCCCATGGTGGACGAAAGAGGGACGATAGTTGAGAAGAGGATATTATCAATGTGGGCATCACTTGAGCAAAGATTCTTTTCTGATCACAAAGTGTACTGCAATGAGGCCACCTGCAGACCGTCCCAATTCTCATAACTGCCAACATGATCATAGCACATGCCATTTATTGAATTCAGACAATGGGCCACGGTGAAAGATGACTTACAGAAATTAGTTCATTGACTCCTCCTAATACTATTTGTGAGTTAGGCATCATTGTTCTGGTTTTATACAGAAGCAGATTCAGAACATTTAAGTAACTTGCCCAAAGTTACAGAGCTGGGCTTGGCACTAGATCTGTCTAATGCCTGTAGGCATTAACCACATTATTACCATCTTGCAGAACTGACCCAGGATGCCTCAGTCCATTCTATTCATTCGTTCTCAACCTCTCAACGAACCTTGCTATCTTGGAATGTTTAGAAAAAATACCAGTGATTTCTCCATACTCTCTGCCAAACACTATTACAATATCTATCAGAGTATACCCAAGCCAAACTTGAACTAAATCACCCAGTAGAGGTCTACAATGAGAAATTCCACAGGGAGACCCCATCCAGTTCTCTTTCAGAGATTTTATTACGTGGAATTTGGAATTATATTGAGCATATGCAGGACTACATCCCCAGTATCTACAGAACGATCAGGACACACAGAGGAGGGAAAAACATAATGCTGTCCAACTTAGAGTTGGTTCCACTACACTGCTTCTGCTCCTGGGGCTGCAACTAATCTGTCTCACCTTCTTGAAATTTGGAATTTTGTCTTCTGTGACACTGGAGATACAAGTCCTCCTTGACTTACTTCCTGGCCTTCTCAGGAGTTTATTTTGGCTTTTGAAGATCTTCCTAGACATGGCTGTAGACCCTCAGATTCTGTCTTCTGAACTATCTAGAATGCTGATGTGTAAACTCTGCTCCTCGAGCTGGCCTTTCATTATTCCTCACAAGCCCAGCCATCACCTGACCAGCCAGTTCCACTCAAAAACCCACATAAGAGTTTTTATTCTTTAGCTTTATAGTACTGAAGAGATACTGACATGAAACCAGCATTTAAAAACCAAGGCCTTCCTCGGAAAGCTCTCAGTATGACCATTGAATCACATTTGTGAGGCTGTGATGACACTCCCACAATTCATTTTTCAGTATAGCTCTGATGGCAATTTTGAATTATCACTGAAAGTACTACTGAGAATAAGAAATTGAGAGAAGCCTCAGTCCAGAGCTAGAGGGACCATCACTGACAGGTAGAATACATTCTTCTACCTTGATTTTAGAAACAGTTTTATTTATTTTTTAAATTGAAGTACAGTTGATTTACAATGTTGTGTTAATTTCTTCTGTAAAGTGATTCAGTTATACATATGTATACATTCTTTTTTAAAATAAATATTCTTTTCCATTATGGTATATCATAGGATACTGAATATGGTTCCCTATGCTATACAGTAGGACCTGGTTGTTTATCCATTCTATATATAACAATTTGCACCTGCTAATCCCAAACCTCCAGTCCATCCCTCCCCTTTGGCAACCACAAATCTGTTCTCTATGTCTGTGAGTCCATTAGAAACAGTTTTAAATAATTATATTAATATTTTTCATATTAGCCTTCTCCAGAAATGTGTGGCATGTATACAGTTATGCTAATATTTGAATTAGCATCAGACTGTTTTACATTATGACATACATCTTTAAATCAAGCTTCAAGAAGCTTCTTTTCAAAAATGGATCAGATCTCAATTATGCAAACACTGTTTTTGGGGCAAAAAAGAAAGAAAAGAAAAGCAATATTAATGATGAGGCTAATGGAGAGAGTCTATAATTCTTTGCCAATTTTCCTACCTAGTATGAAACAGTACTTTGGAATATGGCCTGAAAGTATTGATTCTGTAAGCTTACATCATCTACATTTGAGAACAAATCCACGTATGCAAAGTCCTAATCTGGATCAATGTCAGATATGGCTTCCCTCCTGCACACATTCCTGAGCACCCTGATTACATTCATGTTTCCTGCTTTGGAATCAGGCTACGGGTGGCTCCTGTCACTTATTGCTTCAAGTGATGGTTTCTGTCTGTCTCTCCAACTAGATGATGAATCTCAGGAGGAACCCTATGCATTCCTCTGTTCTGTGGGGAGACCAGTACAGTGTAAAAGGGGCATGGTTTCAGATGCATGCCCTTGAATAATCTATATAACCACTCTGAACTTCGTTTTCTTAGACATAAAATGAGACAATTACCCTTTTTTAGTATGATTGCTTTGAGGAAAATTACATGTGGTCACATATAATGGACTTAGCTTACCGTAAGGACTGTTTTTTTCATTGAATGAAATATTCTTTAAATTGTATAGTGCTTTACAAGTCTCAAAAGTTTCATGTACATGATTTCATAAAATCTCATAGTAACACTTTTTTTAAATTCCCTACTCCTTTATTGCCCCTCACACTTCTCCCCACTGGTAACCACTAGTTTGTTCTCTATATCTGTGAGCCTGCATCTTTTTTGTGAAATTCACTAGTTTGTTGTATTTTTTAGATCCCACATATAAGTGATATCATACAGTATTTGTCTTTCTCTGTCTGACTTATTTCACTTAGCATAATGCCCTTCAAGTTCATTCATGTTGTCGTAAATGGCAAAATCTCATTCTTTTTTTTGCCCAGTAATATTACAGTGTATAGATATATATGACATCTTCTATATCCATTCATCTGTTGATGGAAACTTAGGTTGCTTCCATATCTTGGCTACTGTGAATAGTGCTGCTATGAACACTGAGGTGCATGTATATTTTTGAATTAGTTTTTTGGTTTTTCTCAGATATATATCCAGGAGTGGAATTGCTGAGTCATATGGAAGTTCTATTTTTAGTTTTTTGAGAAATCTCAGCTTATTGTAAGTATTTAGCAATTGTTCATTCTTTTTCTTTTTCAAAAGGCAGTGGTGGTCAAATATCTCCTGATTTTAGCTGATTGACTAAAATAACTTCTATAATTATTATAAATTGCTACCCTTTAATCTTGTTTGTATTTTTCTTGGCTAAGTTCATAAGTAGTGCACATATACTTAAGAGAGGGTTCTGGCAGGTTTTCTCTGAAGACTTTGTCACCCCAATCTAGTGATCTTTAAAAACAATTATACAAATACCAGACACTGTTTTGCACTCTGATATCCTGCAGAAGGCTGTGATATGAGTCTTCATCTCCCCAGGCTGCTGACCCATGGAAGCAAATGCCTAGACTCTTTCCTCCATGACTAATGAAAAGATCCAGTATGGTCTCTCTGGAGTGGAATGGCTGAAAGATGTTTCAAGAAATTTGATATTCATTGGAAGAGAAGGAAACTTAGAAATTGACCAAGCTAAATCATTTCACATAAAATAGGGTAAATATTGTATTTTTTATAAAAATTTGATCTTTCTCCTATGGTTTTTTTTTCATTAATTATCATAAATTTAAGACAAAGTTGTTTTTTTATTTGCCCAGCACTGCAAATAACGTTAAACAATTTTATGTTCATGAGCTGGTTTTTAAAAGATAACAGGTAGTAATGCAAACACAAATCTTTGATGCATTCTGAAATGATTGCTATGAAAAAGATCCTATAATTCTGAAATGTAAGTGGATCTATATTTAACTAAATTCTCTGCTGAATATCGCCTCTATGGCAAATCACTCACCAGACTCCACCTCTGTACCCACTGTGGCCCCAGAAAGAAAGAAAGAAAGAAAGGGAGAAAGATGAGAAAGAAAGAAGGAAGGAGAAAAGGCAGCAAGGAAGGGAGGAAGGAAGAAGGAAGGGAGGGAGGGAGGGAGGGAATGGGGAAAATAAAAGAAAAAGAAACACTTGTATCACAAAATTAAACTTTCTCAGAAATTTCTGAATTCCAGGATCATTTGGAGTTTTATAAAACAAAATGAAGCTTAACCCTATAAAACTGAAAGTCAGTGTTAAATTAGCCTGCAACTTATTTTTTTTCCAGTCAAAGTTGATTTTTACATCAGCCAACACCCATACATTTAAATCTAACCCAATCTTTTACAGTTTTGTTTTAGTTTTTGATCATATGAATATTCTACATTCTAATTATCCACTTTTCTATTGAATTTAAGTTATTTTTGCTATTACAAATAATATTTCAATAAACATCCCTGTGTATATGTGCAAGTATATCCAGAAGTAAGGATTCTGGATTATAATATATGTGTATTTTCATTTTTATCAGAAATTGTAATATTATTCTTCAAAGTGATTGTATCAATTTTTACCCACTGCCAGCAATATAAGATAACTATACTTCCTTCTTCATATTTCTCAGCATTTGGTATTGTAGATGTTTTATTTTTACCAATATGTCAGGTAAACAATGTTTCTCAGATTACTGGGGGTGGGGGGTGGCTTTCTTTTTAATATTCTATTGACCATTTAAGTTTCCTCTTGAATGAAGTGACCATTCTACTCTTTGCCAACTTTTGTTTGTTTTGTTCTGTTTTTTATTGTGTTGCTTGTTTTATCTGGTTGATTTTCAGGTGTTTATCATATATTCTGGATACTAATTTCTTTGCCTATTATATAGTTAGAGCATCCTTTTTCCTATCTTTACTTGCTTTTAACTTTTCATAAGCCCTACACTGCCCTCAGATTTCAGCCTAATTCTGATTCTAACTGGAGTTTCTCACCATAAGCATGACAGTAATGCTGCCTGATTATCCTATCCTCTATTGTCTTTTCCAATTCAGCTCTGCCCTATTTTGGGGTCTCGCCTTGACCTCATTAAATATGGAAATCCTCCCTGTGAGACCCCTCCTCCCTGCTAGGCTGCCCTTCCTCACACATTGCTACTCCCAGGATGGAAGATGACTGAGCTTGTCCATCTCCACAACCACATACTTAACTCTGTGCAGGTTTCAAGTCTCTTTTTCATCTGCCTATCTCTAGTGCTTATCAGAGTTGGGCACATTGTAGGTGCTAAATAAATGTGTCTCGGGTAAGTATAAATCTGGGTGACAGCACCATAAACATTAGAGGAAGTGAAAAGAGACCATGAGTGCTCATAGGGTCCTGGGATGTCTGGCTTGGCTGGAAGACAGGACTCTGATTGGGGACTACAAGAAGACAGTTTTCTGGGGATGGCATGTCCCAACGACATGGAGTCTTAGTGCAATTAGATGGACCCTAGACAAGGGAAGCGGACTCCATTAAAGAAACAAAGTCCTAGAAGCTGGAGTGATTTCAACCATTCAGTGGACAACAGAGTGTCTTAAGGGAAAATGGAAATATTAAAAAAGAGAGGGTAGAAAGATAGATTTCAAGGAGAGCTTACTTCCCTGGTGAGTATGGCCAAGACAGTGGAGCAGAAAACAAGGGATAAGGCTTAGGTAGCTCCAGGGCTGGAATGTAAAGTTACTGCTCTTAACTCTGTGGAAGGAAGCTCATCCTCTGGATAAGGAAAGGAGCCACAAAGCATCCACAGGGGTTGCATGCATTCTCAAGACCCACAGGCCAGGATGGGCAGGGCAGGCTGAGCGTTGGTCCAATCTAGCTTCCAGACAAGACAACTCTGTGGGTAGCAGGAGAAAGCAAAGTGGTCCAGGCTGAGAAGCAAGCATGTGATGAGGTGAACTGCAAGGAAAGAGGTGCTGTAAGCATCAGGGTTTCATACCTGGTATCAGCCATTTGAGAGAATCACAGAAAATGCATCGTAGCTGGATTGGTTTTTATTTCCAAGCCATGCCCATCTACTTTCAGTATGCATGATGGGGGAAGCCCAGGAAAGACAGAAAATTAAAAATAGCAGGTTACTGCTTATTCCTGTGGATGAAAGAGACTCTGTGAAAAGGGTTGATACTTCATGGGCTGGCTCCAGAGGGCTCATGCTTCTCAGAGGTGGTTCAACCTGAAGACTGCTCTGAGATTCAGCACTGCTTCAGGTAATGGATGTGACAGGGTTCCCTAAGGGGGGACAAAGTTGTAGGAAATCCAAGTTTAGTCAGCAGGCATTAGGCAAGCAGATTGGAAAATGGCCAGATGGTGGGCAATTTGTGCCACTGGATAAGGGATTCAGGATCCAAGTAGAGAGGTGAGAAATACAAGAGAGGACAGAAGTGCTATCAGACCCTGAACAAAGCTGGGGATTGAAACTGGAGTGTAAGTTAAGATGCAGAAGGAATGGTCAAGTTATAAAGAGGATATTTTGAAAAACTTTATGTCAGTAAATTTGAAAACCTAAATACAAAGGAAATATTTGGGGAAAATTTTAACCTATCAGTGGTCTCTCTAGAATAAGTGTATATGTGTGTGTGTGTGTGTGTGTGTGTGTGTGTGTGTGTGTACCAGAGAGCTTAACAGAGGAATTCTACCAGAATTTTAGAGAATCATCATTCCAGACTTCCATAAATCCTTCCAAAGCATAAATGAAGTAGTAACCCCTACAACTAAGTCTCTGAGATGAACAGAAACTACTGAAACTTAACAAAGATAATGAAAGAAATTTTCAGACCACTTTCACCACCTTGAGGGCCAGAATCTTGACCAGATGTAGCAATGTATTAAAGATAATCAACTTGACCAAGTCAGGCATATTCTAAAGAGAGCTTAATAGTTTATCAGGTAAATCCTAAAGAGAATTCAGCAATAGTCAACATGACAAGATGGCTAGAAAATCGTTTAATATTATTTACCAAATTAAGATATAGAAGGAGAGAAATAATATGATTAGTTAAATACAGAATATCAAAATTCATTAGCTAATAAAAATATCTCAACATCTATTCCTGACAAAAATATTTAGCAAATTAGAATAGAAGGTTATCTATGCCAAACCTAGGGAAAACATGAGCCTTAATGATGAACTGCTGAAAGAATTCCTGTAGGATTATTACTAAGACAAATATGCTCATCATGAGCAATTCTTACTTCACACAGAGCCCAGCCAGCAGAGTGCAGAGAGAAAAAGAAAGAAAATTACTGATCGTTGGAAAGAAGAGAGCATAACTTTCATTATCTGCCAGTGGTATGATTGTATACTTAGAAAACCCTAAACCATCAACATAGAAATTACTAGAAGTAATAAGAGCATTCATCAAGTTGCTAGAAGTAAAATCAATGTACAAAAAATCAATTATGTTTGTACACCCCAGCTGCAAATAATTGAAAATATGATTTTAAAAACAGAAAATTTATAGTAGTAAGAAGAATCTTGGAATAAAACTAATAAAGTATGTGAGAAAAATATAAAATGTGTTTAAAAGACATTTTAAAAGACTCAAATAAATGGAAAAATATTCATTATAGCTGGATAGGAAGACTCAATATTGCAAAATTGGCAATTGTCATTCTTCCTAAACAGATCTATAAATTTACTGAAACATTAATGCAAACCCCATGTCTGAATTCCTTTTCCGTCTGTCCCTCTCTTCCATCCTTCCTTCCTTTCTTTTAACTCTAACAAGCTAATACTCAAGTTTATTTTGAAGAGTAGAGACACAAGAATGTGTACATTTTCCCAAAGAAGAAAAAAATGAGTGCCTTGGTATAAGCAAATGATTATTAAATATCTGTCATAATTAAGACAGTGTGAGTATTAGCATGAGATAGAATATTACCAATGCAGGGATAACCAGAAGATGGTGGAAGAGTAAGACGCAGAGATCACCTTCCTCCCCACAAATACATCAGAAATACATCTACACGTGGAACTGCTCCTACAGAACACCTACTGAACGCTGGCAGAAGACCTCAGACCTCCCAAAAGGCAAGAAACTCCCCACGTACTTGGGTAGGGAAAAAGAAAAAAAAAGAGACAAAAGAATACCAATGGGACCTGCACCTCTGGGAGGGAGCTGTGAAGGAGGAAACGTTTCCACACACTAGGAAGCCCCTTTGCAGGTGGAGTTGGGGGGTGGGTGGGAGGGAAGCTTCAGAGCCATGGAGGAGAGTGAAGCAAAAGAGGTGTGGAGAGCAAAACGGAGAGATTCCTACACAGAGGATCGGTGCCGACCAGCACTCACCAGCCCGAGAGGCTTGTCTGCTCACCCGCCAGGGTTGGCGGGGCTGGGAGCTGAGGCTCGGGCTTCGGTTGGAGCGCCGGGAGAGGACTGGAGTTGGCTGTGTGAACACAGCCTGAAGGGGGCTAGAGCGCCACAGCTAGCCGGGATGGAGTCGGGAAAAAGTCTGGACCTGCGTAAGAGGCAAGGGGCCATTGTTTCAAAGTGCACGAGGAGAGGGGATTTCTTCCTTGTGTGTCCACAGAAGACAGAGTACTACCTAAGCAAGGTACAGATCAGCTTGGACCCTAGAGACTGGTGTGAACTGCTGCTGCTGCTGCTACTACCACCAAGAATCCTGTGTGCAAGCATACGTCACTATCCACACCCTGTGGGAACGTGTGCAGCCAACCACTGCCAGGGTTCTGTGATCCAGACACAAATTCCCTGGGAGAACACACAGAGTGCCTCAGACTGTTGCAATGTCATGCTGGCCTCTGCCGCTGCAGGTTCACCCCACATTCCAATTATGACTACCATACCCCACCCTCTTCCCGGCCTCAGAGAGCAAGAGCCCCCTAACCAGCTGCTGCTTTAACCTGTTCCTGTCTGGGTGGAGAACAGATGCCTGAGGGTGACCTACATGCAGAGGTGGGGCCAAATCCAAAGCTGAACCCCAGGAGCTGTGTGAACAAAGAAGAGAAAGGGAAATCTCTCCCAGCAGCCTCAGGAGCAGCAGATTAAATCTCCACTGTCAACTAGATGTACCCTGCATCTGTGGAATATCTGAATAGACAACGAATCATCCCAAATTTGAGGTGGTGGTTTTTGGGAGCAACTGCAGACTTGGAGTTTGCTGTCTGCAACTGATATGTTTCTGATTTTTATATTCGTCTTCGTTTAGTTTTTAGTGCTTGTTATCATTGGTGGATTTGTTTATTGGTTTGGTGGCTCTTTTCTTTTTTTATTATATTTTTATTTTAATAATTAAAAAAATATTTTTTCTTTCTTTTTATCTCTCTTTTATTTTGAGCTGTGTGGTTGAAAGGGTCTTGGTTCTCTGGCCTGGTGTCAGGCCTGAGCCTCTGAGTTGGAAGAGCCAAGTTCAGGACACTGGACCACCAGAGACTTCCCAGCCCCATTTAATATCAATCGGCAATAGCTCTCCCAGAGATCTCCGTCTCAAAGCTAACACCCAGCTCCACCCAATGAACAACAAGCTCCAGTGCTGGATGTCCCATACCAAAAACTAGCAAGACAGGAGCACAACCCACCCATTAGCAGAGAGACTACCTAAAATCATACTAAGTTCACAGACACCCCAAAACACACCACAGGATGTGGCCCTACCCACCAGAAAGAAAAGATGAAGCCCCCCTCACCAAAACAGAGGCACCAGTCCCCTCCACCAGGAAGCCTACACAAGCCACTAAACCAACCTCACCCACTGGGAGAAGACATCAAAAACAATGGCAATTATGAACTTGCAGCCTGCCAACAGGAAATCCCAAACACAGTAAGTTAAACAAAATGAGAACACAAAGAAATATGCAGCAGAAGAAGGAGCAAGGTAAAAACTCATCAGACCAAACAAATGAAGAGGAAAGCAGCAGTCTACCTGAAAAAGAATTCAGAGTAATGATAGTAAAGATGATCCAAACTCTTGGAAATAGAATACACAAAATGCAAGAAACATTTAACAAGGACCTAGAAAAACTAAAGATGAAACAAACAATGATGAACAACACAATAAATGAAATTTAAACTTCTCTAGAAGAAATCAATAGCAGAATAACTGAGGCAGAAGAACAGATAAGTGACCTGGAAGATAAAATAGTTGAAATAACTACTGCAGAGCAGAATAAAGAAAAAAGAATGAAAAGAATTGAGGACAGTCTCAGAGACTTCTGGGACAACATTAAACACACAAACATTTGAATTATAGGGGTCCCAGAGGAATAAGAGGAAAAGAAAGGGTCTGAGAAAATATTTGAAGAGATTATAGTTGAAAACTTCTCTAACATGGGAAAGGAAATAGTCAATCAAATCCAGGAAGCACAGAGTGTCCCATGCAGGATGAATCCAAGGAGAAACATTCCAAGACACATATTAATCAAACTATCAAAAATTAAATACAAAGAAAAAATATTAAAAGCAGGAAGGGAAAAGCAACAAATAACATACAAGGGAATCCCCATAACGTTAACAGCTGATCCTTCAGCAGAAACTCTACAAGGCAGAGGGGTTGGCAGGGGATACTCCAAGTGATGAAAGGGAAAACCCTACAAGCATAATTACTCTACCCAGCAAGGATCTCACTGAGATTCAAAGGAGAAATTAAAACCTTTACAGACAAGCAAAAGTTAAGAGAATTCAGGACCACCAAACCAGCTTTACAACAAATGCTAAAGGGACTTATCTCTGCAGGAAACAAAAGAAAAGGAAAAGACCTACAAAAGCAAATGCAAAACAATTAAGAAAATGGTAATAGGAACATACATGTCAATAATTACATTGAATGTAAATGGATTAATTGCTCCAACCAAAAGACAGAGGCTAGCTGAATGGATACAAAAATAAGACCCGTATATATGTTGTCTACAAGATACCCACTTCAGACATAGGGACACATACAGACTAAAAATGAGGGGATGGAAAAAGATATTCCATGCAAATGGAAATCAAAAGAAAGCAGGAGTAGCAATTCTCATATCAGACGAAATAGACTTTAAAATAAAGACTATTACGAGAGACAAAGAAGGACACCACATAATGATCAAGGGATCAATAAAGAAGAAGATATAACAATTGTAAATATTTATGCACCCAACATAGGAGCACCTCAATACATAAGGCAAATGCTATCACACATAAAAGGGGAAAACAAAAGTAACACAATCATAGTAGGGGACTTTAACACCCCACTTTCACCAAAGGACAGATCATCCAAAATGAAAATAAATAAGGAAACAGAAGCTTTAAGTGACATATTAAACAAGATGGACTTAATTGATATTTATAGCACATTCTGTCCAAAAACAACAGAATACACTTTCTTCTCAAGTGCCCATGGAACATTCTCCTGGATAGATCATATCTGGGGTCACAAATCAACCCTGGTAAATTTACAAAACTAGAAATTGTATCAAGTATCTTTTCTGACCACAACACTATGAGACTAGATATCAATAACAGGAAAAAAACTGAAAAATACAAACACATGGAGCCAAAACAATATGCTACTAAATAAACAAGAGATCACTGAAGAAATCAAACAGGAAATCAAAAAAATACCTAGAAACAAATGACAATGAAAACACGATGACTGAAAACCTATGGAATGCAGCAAAAACTGTTTTAAGAGGGAAATTTATAGCAATAAAATCCTACCTCAAGAAACAAGAAAGATCTCAAATAAACAGCCTAACCTTACACTTAAAGCACTTATAGAAAGAAGAAAAAGAAAAAGTTAGCAGAAGGAAAGAAATCATAAAGATCAGAGTAGAAATAAATTAAAAACAAATGAAGGAAACAATAGCAAAGATCAATAAAATTAAAGCTTGTCCTTTGAGAAGATAAACAAAATTGATAAACCATTACCCAGACTCATCAAGAAAAACAGGGAGAAGACTCAAATCAACAGAATTAGAAATGAAAAAGGAGAAGTAAAAACTGACACTAAAGAAGTGCAAATGATCATGAGAGATTACTACAAGCAACTATATGCCAATGAAATGGATAACCTGGAAGAAATGGACAAATTCTCAGAAAAGCACAACCTTCCAAGAGTAAACCAGGAAAAATATAGGAAATATAAACACACCAATCACAAGTAATGACAGTGAAACTGTGACTTTAAATCTTGCAACATACAATAGCTCAGGACCAGATGGCTTCACAGGTGAATTCTATCAAACATTTAGAGAAGAGCTAACACCTATCCTTCTCAAACTCTTCCAAAATATAGCAGAGGGAGGAACACTCCCAAACTCATTCTACAAGACCACCATCACCCTGATACCAAAACCAAAGATGTTCACAAAAAAAGAAAACTACAGGCCAATATCACTGATGAAGATAGATGCAAAAGTCCTCAACAAAATTTTAGCAAAGAGAATCCAACAACACATTAAAAGGATCATACACCATGATCAAGTGGGGTTTATCCCAGGAACGCAAGGATTCTTCAATATAGGCAAATCAGTCAATGTGATAAACCATATTAACAAATTGAAAGAGAAAAATCATATGACCATCTCAATAGATGCAGAGAAAGCTTTCAACAAAATTCCACACAGATTTATGATAAAAACCCTCCAGAAAGTAGGCATAGAGGGAACTTACACTGACATAATAAAGCCCATATATGACAGATGCACAGCCAACATCATTCTCAATGGTGAAACACTGAAACCATTTCCACTAATATCAGGAACAAGACAAGGTTGCCCACTCTCACCACTATTATTCAACATATTTTTGGAAGTTTTAGCCACAGCAATCAAATAAGAAAAAGAAATAAAAGGAACACAAGTAGGAAAAGAAGTAAAACTGTCACTGAGATGACATGATACTATACATAGAGAATCCTAAAGATGTTACCAATAAACTACTAGAGCTACTCAATGAATCTGGTAAAGTAGCAGGATGCAAAATTAATGCACAGAAATCTCTTGCATTCCTATATACTAACAACAAAAAATCTGAAAGAGAAATTAAGGAAACACTTCCATTTACCATTGCAACAAAAAGAATAAAATACCTAGGAATAAACCTACCTAAGGACACAAAAGACCTGTATGCATAAAACTGTAAGACACTGAAGAAAGAAATTAAAGATGATACAAACAGATGGAGAGATATGCCATGTTCTTGGATTGGAAGAATCAGCACTGTGAAAATGACTATATACCCAAAGCAATCTACAGATTCAATGCAATTCCTACAAAACTACCAATGGCATTTTTCACAGAACTAGAACAAAAATTTCACAATTCGTATGGAAACACAAAAGACCCTGAATAGCCAAAGCAATCTTGAGAGAGAAAAACAGAGTTGGAGGAATCAGGCTCCCTTGCTTCAGACTATACTATAAAGCTACAGTATTCAAGACAGTATGGTACTGGCACAAAAACATAAATATAGATAAATGGAACAGGATATAAAGCCCAGAGATAAACCCATGCACCTATGGTCACCTAATCTATGAGAAACGAGGCAAGAATATACAATGGAGAAAAAACAGCCTCTTCAATAAGTGGTGCTGGGAAAACTGGACAGCTACATGTAAAAGAATGAAATTAGGACACTTTTAACACCATACATAAAAATAAACTCAAAATGGATTAAGACCTAAATGTAAGACCAGACACTATAAAACTCTTAGAGGAAAACATAGGAAGAACATTATGACATAAATCACAGCAAGATCCTTGTTGACCCACCTCCTAGAGAAATTAAACTAAAAATAAACAAATGAGACCTAATGAAACTGAGAAGCTTTTGCACAGCAAAGGAAACCATAAATAAGACGTAAAGACAACACACAGAATGGGAGAAAATATTTGCAAACGAAGCAACTGACAAAGGATTAATCTCCAAAGTTTACAAGCAGCTCATGCAGCTCAGTATCAGAAAAACAAACAACTCAATCCAAAAACGGGCTGAAGACCTAAGTAGACATTTCTCCGAAGAATATGTATAGATTCCCAGAAAACACATGAAAGGATGCTCAACATCGCTAATCATTAGAGAAATGCAAATCAAGACTACCATGAGGTACCACCTCACACCGGTAAGAATGGCTATCATCAAAAAAATCTAAAAACAATAAGTGCTGGAGAGGGTGTGGAGAAAAGGGAACACTCTTGCACTGTTGGTGGGAATGTAAATTGATACAGCCACTATGGAGAATAGTATGGAAGTTCCATAAAAAAATAAAAATAGAACTACCATATGACCCAGCAATCCCACTACTGGGCAAATACCCTGAGAAAACCATAATTCAAAAAGAGATACGTACCACAATGTTCATTGTAGCACTATTTACAATAGTGAGGACAATGGAAGCAACCTAAGTGTCCATCGACCGATGAATCGATAAAGAAGATGTGGCACATATATACAATGGAATATTACTCAGCCATAAAAAGAAATGAAATTGAGTTATTTGTAGTGAGGTGGATGAACCTAGAATCTGTCATACAGAGTGAAGTAAGTCAGAAAGAGGAAAACAAATACTTTATGCTAACACATATATATGGAATCTAAAAAAAAGGAAAAAAGATTCTGATGAACCTAGGGGACAGAAATAAAGATGCAGACGTAGAAAATGGACTTGAGGACAAGTTGTGGGGGCAGGGTAAGCTGGGACAGAGTGAGAGAGTAGCACTGACATATTTACGTTACCAAATGTAAAATAAATAGCTAGTGGGAAGAAGCTGCATAGCTCAGGGAAATCAGTTCGATGCTTTGGGATGACCTAGAGGGATGGGACATGGGAGTGTGGGAGGGAGATGCAAGAGGGTGGGTATATGGGGATATATGCATACATATAGTTAATTCACTTTGTTATACAGCAGAAAGTTACACAACATTGTAAAGCAATTATACTCCAATGAAGATGTTAATAAATAAATAAATAAGTTAATTAATAAAATAAAATAAAATGGATAGCCAATAAGGACCTTTTGTATAGCACAGAGAACCCTGCTCAATATTATGTAACCACCTAAATGGGAAAAAGAATTTGAAAAAGAATAGAGATGTGTATATGTATAACTGAATCACTTTGCTGTTCACCTGAAACTATCATGAAATAGTTAATCAATTATTTTCCAATATAAAAGTATAAAAAAATAAATAAAACAAAATAAATAAAGTCACAATTGTCCCCCCCCAAAAAAAGAATATTACCAATGTAAAAATAAGTAAATTATTCAACAACTAATCTATCAACCAGTCGCAGCCCCAGAAATATATGGAAACTCGATTCATTATAGAATTGCTACTATGGATCGGTAAGGAAAGAGTAGACTTTACAACTAATGATATTGAAAAAAATTTCCTTTTGGCTATACATGAAACTGGATAAACCTCTACTCACTCCATACACAAAAAAATATATTCCTGGTAGAGTAAAGATTTAAATGTAAAAGCCAGAGCTTAAAAAAAAAAGAAAAATGGCTTCCCTGGTGGCACAGTGGTTGAGAGTCCGCCTGCCAATGCAGGGGACACAGGTTCGTGACCCGGTCTGGGACGATCCCACATGCCACAGAGTGGCTGGGCCCGTGAGCCATGGCCATTGAGCCTGCGCGTCTGGAGCCTGTGCTCCACAATGGGAGAGACCACAGCAGTGACAGGCCCGCGTACCACAAAAAAAAAAAAAAAGAAAGAAAAAGAAAAAAAATGTAAGAGAATGTCTTTCTTTATAATTTTGAGTTGTAAAACTATTGCTTAAGCAAAATACAGGAAATTCAAATTACCAAGGAAATGTAGGACTAATTCCCCAACATAAAAATGAAAAACTTCTGTTTATTAAAAAAAAATATATATATATATATATATACATATATATATAAAAGAGAGTAAAAATACAAGCCACAGATTGGGAGATAATGTTGACAACCATATAACTGACATAATATTGGAATATATAATATATAAATAATTTTTATAAATAGATTTTAAAAAGGCTGATGGTCCAATAGGAAAATATTTAAAATTTCTGAAGAACAACTTAAATAAAGAAATTCAAATGGCTCCTAAGTTTAATAATGAAAAAAATTAATCAGTATTTAGGTAAATAAAAATTAAAATGGAGGGCTTCCCTGGTGGCGCAGTGGTTGAGAGTCCACCTGCCGATGCAGGGGACACGGGTTCGTGCCCCGATCTGGGAAGATCCCACATGCCACAGAGCGACTGGGCCCGTGAGCCATGGCCACTGAGCTTGTGTGTCCGGAGCCTGTGCTCTGCAACAGGAGAAGCCACAACAGTGAGAGGCCCACGTACCGCAAAAAAAAAAAAAAAAAAAATTAAAATGGAAACGCAAAACCATTTCACACCCTAAATTTTAAGACAAAACTAAATTTCTGACCATAAGTCTTGATGAGGATAAATAGCAACTGGAATGCTTCCAAATTGCTTGTGAATTGGTACGAACATTTTGCACTATGATTCGATATTATTAACAAAGTTCAAGTTATGCACAATTTATAACCAAGGAATCCCCTTGCTTGGTGCATACTCTAAACAAATGTTTTCCCAAGTGAACTACAATAAGTGCAACTTTATTCATGATGGCATAGCAGAAAACTGAAAGCCACACAAATACAAACTAACAATAGAATTCATAAATAGGCTTGTATATGATTACAAAGGAAAATCACTCTGCACTGAAGTTACACTAAAGCTACATGCAAAAACATCTGTGAAACTCACAAAAACAATATTGAGTGAAAAAGTCAACTCCTAGAAGAAAATGCAGCGAACTGATCTCTTTATATGAAGTTTAAAATCACATAAAACTAAATATAGAATTGTAGGTTCTAAAGTCTTCTGAAAGGAAAGCAAGGGAAAAATAAACACATTTGTCAGGATGTGGGATACCGTGTATCTGCAAAAGTGGAGGAAAGAGATGGAGATGTTAGAGGAGCCACAGGCAGACGGTCACATGATGACAATGTTGTTCTCCCTAAATTGAGATGGGGCATAGAGATACGTATTCCCTGTTATTATTTGTATCTTTCATATAATTTATCAATAGTATTTTATATACACCCAATTTAATAAAAACTTTTAGAAGGATGAATGAAATATTTAATGTGCAGATGAAAGTATATAAATTATTCAGAACTGATTTAGGAACCTGAGACACTGCATAAATGCCATTGTTCCAGACCACCTTCCATTTCACATGGAGGCTTTTTGGAAGGTTTGTGCATACTTGCCTGTCTTACCACCAAAAGATGCTGGGAAACAGGCTGGGGCTGAACCTTTAAGAAAAGCCAACATTATCCCAAAGGCTTGGGACCTGGGAAGGACTAAAGCAAATGACAGAGTCAACAGCTTGTTACAGATTTTTTTTTTTTTTTTTTTTTTTGTGGTACGCGGGCCTCTCACTGTTGCGGCCTCTCCCATTGCGTAGCACAGGCTCCGGACGCGCATGCTCAGCGGCCATGGCTCACGGGCCCAGCTGCTCCGCGGCATGTGGGATCTTCCCAGACCGGGGCATGAACTTGCGTCTCCTGCATTGGCAGGCGGACTCTCAACCACTGTGCCACCAGGGAAGCCCTGTTACAGATTTTTGATACTGAGACATCCTGTATGACGCTGGGTGACCTTTGACCATCATGGTGTTTCTTTTGCATGTTACTAATTTCCTAATTAATTAATTATTTTACTAGCATTACCTTTTAATTAATCTCTTAGAAATGTTTTTGTTGTTGTTGTTTTTGTGAGTATTTTACAGTGGGAACTGGAATGATTTCTAGATGATTTGGGATTCAAGAAAATACAATGGTAGAACTTCCATAAAATATGCTGTACTTTTGTGACAACAATCATCTTTCTGTTATTGAGTATGGGTTAATAAAGACATCATCTTTACATAGAAATAGGGAGAACAATAGAAATGAGAAATTTCTACTCATACAAAATTTTAGTAACTCCACAGTAAGAGTACTACTGTGTTATTCCTGTACACACATCCCATTTTTATTATTAATTTTAATGTATTTATTTATTTACTTTATTGAAATTTAGTTGATTTACAATGTTGTGCTAGTTTCAGGTGTACAGCAAAGTGATACATACATATATATAGATAGATAGATAGATAGATAGATAGATAGGTTCTTTTTCAGATTCTTTTCCCATGTACGTTATTACAAAATATTGAGTATAGTTCCCTGTGGTATACAGTAGGTCCTTGCTGTTTATGTATTTTATATATAGTCCTGTGTATCCCTTAATCCCAAACTCCTAATTTATTCCTCCTCCCCTTTCCCCTTTGGTAACCATAAGTTTGTTTCCTTGCCCCTGAGTCTGTTTCTGTTATGTGAATAGTTCATTTGTTTCAATTTTTTAGATGCTAAGCACAAATGATATCATATGATATTTTCCTTTCTCTGTCTGACTTACTTCACTTAGTATGATAATCTCTAGGTCCACCCACCACTCTGTTTTTTATTTTTTTATTTTTTAAATTTTTTCTAGCTTTCAGAGGAGCTGATATCAGCTCCATGGTTTTAGGGGGGATAAAATGAGAAACTGCACTTAACCTGCTTTGTACTTTGAGCTCTTTGCTAGCTCTTTCTATTAAAATGCATATATACAAGCATAATCAATGCATTTCTTTTTGTTTGTTTTGTATATTTTTTTAATTTTTTTTATACAGCAGGTTCTTATTAGTCATCAATTTTACACACTTCAGTTTATACATGTCAATCCCAATCGCCCAATTCACTGCACAACCACACCCACCCTCCTGCTGCTTTCCCCCCTTGGTGTCCATATGTTTGTTCTTTACATCTATGTCTCAATTTCAGCCCTGCAAACTGCTTAATCTGTACCATTTTTCTAGGTTCCACATACATGAGTTAAAATATGATATTTGTTTTTCTCTTTCTGACTTACTTCACTCTGTGTGACAGTCTCTAGATCCATCCATGTCTCAACAGATGACCCAATTTTGTTCCTTTTTATGGCTGAGTAATATTCCATTGTATATATGTACCACATCTCCTTTATCCATTCGTCTGTTGATGGACATTTATGTAGCTTCCAACACCTGGCTATTGTAAAGAGTGTTGCAATGAATATTGGTGTGCATGTGGCTTTTTGAATTATGGCTTTCTCTGGGCATATGCCCAATAGTGGGATTGCTGGATCATATGGTAATTCTATTTTTAGTATTTTAAGGAACCTCCATACTGTTCTCCATAGTGGCTGTATCAATTTACATTCCCACCAGCAGTGCAAGAGGTTTCCCTTTTCTCCACACCCTCTCCAGCATTCGTTGTTTGTAGATTTTCTATTTTTGTATTTCTTTTTCTTCTCTGATTGCCATGGCTAGGAATTCCAAAACTATGTTGCATAATAGTGGTAAGAGTGGACATCCTTGTTTTGTTCATGATCTTAGAGGAAATGCTTTCAGTTTTTCACCATTGAGAATGATGTTTGCTGTGGGTTTGTCATATATGGCCTTTATTATGTTGAGGTAGGTTCCCTCTATGCCCACTTTCTGGAGAGTTTTTATCATAAATAGGTGTTGAATTTTGTCAAAAGCTTTTTCTGCATCTCTTGAGATGATCATATGGTTTTCTTCTTCAATTTGTTAATATGGTATATCACATTGATTGATTTGCGTATATTGAAGAATCCTTGCATCTCTGGGATAAATCCCACTTGATCATGGTGTATTATCCTTTTAATGTGTTGTTGGATTCTGTTTCCTAGTATTTTGTTGAGGATTTTTGCATCTTTCTTCATCAGTGATATTGGTCTGTAATTTTCTTTTTTTGTAGTATCTTTGGTTTTGGTATCAGGGTGATGGTGGTCTTGTAGAATGAGTTTGAGAGTATTCCTTCCTCTGCAATTTGTTGGAAGAGTTTGAGAATGATGGGTGTTAGCTCTTCTCTAAATGTTTGATAGAATTCACCTGTGCAGCCATCTGGTCCTGGACCTTTGTTTGTTGGAAGATTTTTAATCACAGTTTCAATTTCATTACTTGTGATTGATCTGTTCATTTTTTCTATTTCTTCCTGGTTCAGCCTTGGAAGGTTATACCTTTCTAAGAATTTGTCCATTTCTTCCAGGTTGTCCATTTTATTGGCATAGAGTTGCTTGTAGCAGTCTCTTACGATGCTTTGTATTTTTGCGGTGTCTGTTGTAACTTCTCCTTTTTCATTGCTAATCTTATTGATTTGAGTCCTCTCTCTCTTTTTCTTGATGAGTCTCGCTAATGGTTTATCAATTCTGTTTATCTTCTCAAATAACTAGCTTTTAGTTTTATTGATCTTTACTATAGTTTTCTTTGTTTCTATTTCATTTATTTCTGCTCTTATTGCTATGATTTCTTTCCTTCTACTAACTTTGGGTTTTGTTTGTTCTTCTTTCTCTAGTTCGTTTAGGTGTAAAGTTAGATTGTTTATTTGAGATTTTTCTTGTTTCTTGAGGTAGGCTTGTATTGCTATAAATATCCATCGTAGAACTGCTTTTGCTGCATCCCATAGGTCTTGGATCATCGTGTTTTCATTGCATTTGTCTCTAGGTAATTTTTGATTTCCTCTTTTATTTCTTCAGTGATCTCTTGGTTATTTAGTAACGTAGTGTTTAGCCTCCATGTGTTCGTGTTTTTTACATTTTTTTCCCTGTAAATCTCATAGTGTAGTCAGAAAAGATGCTTGATACGATTTCAGTTTTCTTAAATTTCCTGAGGCTTGATTTGTGACCCAAGATATGATCTATCCTGGAGAATGTTCCATGCGCACTTGAGAAGAAATTGTAATCTGCTGTTTTTGGATGAAATTTCATAAACATATCCATTAAATCTATCTGGTGTATTGTGTCATTTAAAGCTTGTGTTTCCTTATTTATTTTCATTTTGGATGATCTGTCCATTGGTGTAAGTGAGATGTTAAAGTCCCCCACTATTATTGTGTTACTGTCGATTTCCTCTTTTATAGCTGTTAGCAGTTGCCTTATGTATTGAAGTGCTCCTATGTTGGGTGCATATATATTTATAATTGTTATATCTTCTTCTTGGATTGATCTGTTGATCATTATGTTGTGTCCTTCCTTATCTCTTGTGGCATTCTTTATTTTAAAATCTATTTTATCTGATATGAGTATTGCTACTCCAGCTTTTTTTGATTTCCATTTGTATGGAGTACCTTTTTCCATTGCCTCACTTTCAGTCTGTATGAGTCCCTAATTCTGAAGTAGGTCTCTTGTAGACAGGATATATATGGGCTTGTTTTTGTATCCATTCAGCAAGCCTGTGTCTTTTGGTTGGAGCATTTAATCCATTCCCGTTTAAGGTAATTATTGATATGTATGTTCCTATGGCAATTTTCTTAATTGTTTTGGGTTTGTTTCTGTAGGCTCTCTTCTTCTCTTGTGTTTCCCTCTTAGAGAATTTCCTTCATCATTTTTTGTAGAGCTGGTTAGGTGGTGCTTAATTCTCTTAGCTTTTGCTTGTTTGTAAAGCTTTCGATTTCTCCATCAAATCTGAATGAGGTCCTGCGGGTAGAGTAATCTTGGTTGTAAGCTCTTCCCTTTCATCACTTTAAGTATATCCTGCCACTCCCTTCTGGCTTTTAGAGTTTCTGCTGAGAAATCAGCTGTTAACCTTATGGGAGTTCCCTTGTATGTTGTCATTTTTTCCTTGCTGCTTTCAATAAATTTTCTTTGTCTTTAATTTTTGCCAGTTTGATTTCTATGTGTCTTGGCATGTTTCTCCTTGGGTTTATCCTGTATGTGATTGTCTGCACTTTCTGGACTTGGGTGGCTATTTCCTTTCCCATGTTAGGGAAATTTTTGTCTGTAGTCCCTTCAAATATTTTCTTGAGTCATTTCTCTCTCTCTTCTCTTTCTGGGACCCCTATAATGTGAATGTTGATCTGTTTAAAGTTGTCCCAGAGGTCTTTTAGGCTATCTTCATTTCTTTTCATTCTTTTTTCTTTATACTGTTCCAGAGCAGTGAATTCCACCATTCTGTCTTCCAGGTCACTTATCCGTTCTTCTGCTTCAGTTATTCTGCCATTGATTCCTTCTAGTGTAGTTTTCATTTCAGTTAGTTTATTGTTCATCTCTGTTTGTTTGTTCTTTAATTCTTCTAGGTCTTCATTAAACATTTCTTGTATCTTCTCGATCTTCGCTTCCATTCTTTATCCAAGGTCCTGGATCATCTTCACTATCATTATTCTGAATTCTTTTTCTGGAAGGTTGCCTATCTCTACCTCATTTACTTATTTTTCTGGAGTTTTATCTTGTTCTTTCGTCTGGTACATAGCCCTGTGCCTTTTCATCTTGTCTGTCTTTCTGTGAATGTGGTTTTTCTTCCACAGGCTGCAGGATTGTAGTTCTTCTTGCTTCTCAATGCATTTCCAACCAAGTTGTCATTTACTTGCCACGCAGTCTTAATTTGGATGTTTGGTGGTCATCAGGGTGGATCTTTTCAAGTCCAAAGAGATAGAGCAATAGGAGAATGAGAAAGACTGAGGGGTAAAAGTCTTGGCCTCAGTGTGCTCCTTCACAGCCAGAGAACTGGTCTCTGCCAGATCCTGCAGGCAGCGTCAGCTGCCACTTAAGGGGCTACTTGAATCTACATGTCTAGTTTTTAAATTGAGCTTTCTTATCCTCAAAACAATCCTTCAAGTTATCTTCATCGTAACATGCGGAAACTGAGGCTGGTAAAGGTTCAGTAATTTAGCTATGAAGTAGAAGATCCAAGATAACAAATCTCAAACTGACTGCAATCCCTTGCTTTGAAGCATGGTAGCATGCTTATCCCTTACTCCATCTCACATAGGGACAGGTTTAAAAAAAAAAAAAAACAGAGTTCTCTTCTTTATCAGAGACAGTATCTCAAACAATTTAAGCGATTGTACATGTAACGACAATTTTCTTCTTCCTCTGGGCATTTTTCAAATCATGATTTCCTGTTTTAAAAAATGCTTCTATTTTTATCCAGTACCATTTATTTTTCAAAAGGGCACTAAAAATGACTCTGCACAAAGTACTGTGATTCCCTGCTGCAATTAGTTACATTGTCAAGCCAGAGGCCCACATTTTATGTTAAGTCACAGTGGGCAACTTGGCTGAACTTTGCACAGTACCACAGTTTTTGAAAAATTGAGAGCAAATTAAAGTTGCTTATTCCAAACCACAGCTTGTTTGCCCTCATTTGGAAAAAATAAATTGGACCTAGGTACAAAATCTTGAGTTAATAATATTCTTAATTTTTTGCTCCCTGCATTATTTTTCCCCTCCCATCTCTTATTTGCTTTTTCTTTAAAAAGTTTTGTGTTTTGATGTGGACCATTTTTAAAGTCTTTGTTGAATTTGTTACAATATTGCTTCTGTTCTGTGTTTTGGTTTTTTGGCTGCGAGGCATGTGGGAACCTAGCTCTCCAGTCAGAAATCGAACCTGCACTCCCTGCATTGAAAGGGGGAGTGTTAACCACTGGACCACTAGGAAAGTCCCTTATTCTCTTTTATATCACCCCATTCCCTTCTCCATTCTACACAAACAATCATTCATACGTGATTAAAGAGTATATTTTATTATATTTATTCTTGGTAAATTAAAAAAAATATTTAACATTTTTTTAACTATGTGTGCATATTTTAAACAGGTTTTGTAAATGAAATTACATTATTTACAAATGGACAAGCTACAGTCCAAGCCAGACCCAGCCTGCTGCCTGTTTTTGTAAATGATGTTTTATTGGATCAAGGCCATAACCATTTGCAAGGGTCGCATCCATGGGGCTCTATCTCATGCTGCAGTAACAGTGTTGAGCAATGGCAAAACAGACCCTCTGGCTCACAAAGCCAGAAATAGTTACTTTCAGGCCATTTACAGAACAAGTTTGCTGCCCCCTGCTCTAGGGTATTCACTGACACTATTTTATCCACCTACTCTCAGTGAGGGGTGTCGAACCTCCCATATGCTCCCTAGAGCCCTAAAAAGAACTAAACTAAGCATTTTCAGGAGTGTCCCTCCAGGGACCTGAGTGAGAATTTCCAGAACAGGAATCCAAGGTCACAATGGAGTGGGCATCCCCAGCAGGTGGCTCTCTATCACAGCCAGCCAGCCTGCCCTGCCAATGCCACCCATCCACTCCACCAGTGGCTTTGCTCAGTGGTCAGCTTCTTGCCAGTGTAATAGATATTAAGTGACACTTTGTTGTTTAAATTTGCATTAGTAATTCTTAAAAAAATTGCACTCCTCTTCACATGCTTTTTATGCTTTTTTGAGTTTTTTCTTCTGAAAGTGACTGTGATCTGTATTTGTCCTATTTCTCTTGGAGTAGTTGTCCTTTTAGTCATTAATTTTGATGTGCAGGATTTCTTACATATTTTAACAACAATCCCTTACTGAATTGGAATACTTCAAACAACTTCTGCTGTCCTGTCCTTCATATGTATATTTTGCCTATTGTGCCCAATGTTAAAAATATCATTTTTTGAAGGATTCATGCTGAATTAATGGAGCTATCATTATTATTGTTGTAATATTATTGTAGTGAATGCTATATATAAAATCATATATAATCACTTTGTATGTGTTTTTATGTTATGTATAAGGTTATAAAAATATATATTTATATATAATATATATTATGCTATATATATTCTGTTATATGTTACATAATATATTATTTTATTATATTGTTGTTATAAAGTTACAGTTAAAACTAACTTATTCTCAGTAAATCTTTTAAAATGTGCTTTTATTTTCAAATAATATAGATTTGTCACTGGTTTAATAATGTTACATGTAATATATACTGTTATATATAATATATGGTTATATATATTACATTACATATAATTTTATTATATTATTGTTATAAAGTTATAACTAAATTATTCTAAGTAAATTTTTAAAAATATGCTTTCATTTTCAAATGATATAGATTTGTTACTGGTTTAATAATGTTATATATAACATATACTGTTATGTATAATACACAGTTATATATGTTACATTATATATGTTATATATTATTTTATTATTGTTATAAAGTTATAGCTAAACATTCTAAGTAAATTTTTTTAATTATGCTTTTATTTTCAAATCATATAGATTTGCCACTGGTTTAATAATTGGATGTAAACTACTTCCAAATATTTGAAATTACTTGCCAGCCTCTAAAGAAAGCATATACAGGGCCACTGTGTGCATCCTTGTCAAATGACCACATGTTCTAAACGAGAGAAACCAGGCCCCATCGAGTTATGTGAAGAGATGCACCTGTATCAGTGGACCTGGTTTAAATCTGTAACATGAGCAATTTGGGTTTCATTAATGTATATGATGGCTGGTTGCTCCTGTCTGTGTCCCTCATGGCTGGCTGGATCATTTGGGGACAGCATGAACAGCGTGCTCATGTACCAAGTGTTGGAAAGGCTCAGTAGCCCAGAGAGAACAAAAAGGGTGGGGGGATTGAAGGCAATTGGAAATGATGTTGCAACAGCTGTGTCCTGGAAAACATAAAGGGACCTGGACGTGCCCGCAGGCACAGGGTGAGAGGCCAGACCATTTGCAGTGAACAGGCACAAAGCTATAGCCAGAGATAAGTGGGGCCAAGGTTGATTAGGCCACTTATGACCTGGAGCTGGTGGCCAGCAGTGAGGCCAGCTCCACACAGGGGCCTGCTGGGCCTCACTTCTGTTCCTTGCTGAAGTCTGCACAGAGCGGAGGTTTGGCAGCCCCTCATTCCCCGCCCCCATCTCCTACCTCCCCACTGCCCTTCCTTTCCAAGGTCCAGATCAACCATCTGCTGGAGAGTCAAACCCCAGATCTGACACTCAGAATGCTTAACAGGGATTGATTTAAAAACAAGTGTTTCAAATTTCATAAACTGGCTATGGACTAGGGAAAAGAAACCATTAGGGTAAAATGTGGATTCCACAAGTCCAATCAGGACCAGAGTTTCAAAGACATCTTTTTTTCTTTTTTGGTCATGCTGTCTGAGTGAAATCCCACTCACATTCATCCTTAAAGAATATCCTCCTATTCAAACTTTTCCTTCATTCAACGAATTTCTGTTGAGCACATATTATGGGCCCACACAGCCTTGGATGCTTGGGATACATACTGAACAAAAGAGACAAAGATCCCTGACCTGGAAAATCCTATCTCTTGGCCAGTGGAGACAGACAATAAATAATGGACATAATAAACATGCAGGATAAACCATGGTTATAGGTTGAATTGTGTCTGCACCACTTCACCCCCCCCCAAAAAAAACAGAGCAGAAAATATATGTGGAACACTCAGTATCTGTGAATATGATCTTCTGAAATAGCGTCTTTGCAGACTTGATTTAATTAAATTAAGGGAAGGTCGTAGAGGGAGAGCTTTAATCCACTATGACTGGTATCCTTATAAAAAGAGGTAAATTTGGAAACACATACAGAGACACACAGGAGCAATGTCATGTGATGACACAGAGGCACATAGACACACAAAAAATGACCATGTGAAGCTAGAGAAAAAGACTGGAGTTTTGACCCACAAGCCGAGGAAGGCCTGGGGCTGCCAGAAATCAGAAGTGGCAGGGAGGCTCCTCCCCTAGAGATTTCAGAGGAAACAAGGCTGCTGACCCCTTGATTTCAAACTTTTAGCCTCCAGAACTGTAAGACAATACATTTCTGTGGTTTTAAGCCACCCAGTTTTTGGTAATTTGTTATGGCATCCCTAGGGAACTAATACACAATGCATGCCTGAAAATGATAAATGCTAGGAAACAAAGAAAAAATAGAGCAAGACAAGGAAGAGAAGGGGTGTTGGGGGAAGTGAGAGATGAGGTGGGATACTAAATAAGGTGGATCAGTTAGGACTCCTTGTGATCATAACATCTGACCAGAGTCGAGGGTGGTATCCCAGAGAATACCTAAGGGAAGAATACGCAGGTACAGGAACTGATAGACAAAAGCCCAGCGAACTGTAGCTGGGGTGAACTAACAAAGTGAGGGTGAAGGGCATGGACCATGAGGTCCATGGGATCAGGGCTAGGTCATGAGAGCTTGTTGGTCACTATAGGGTCTGGGCTTTTACTATGAGTAAGATAGGAGCCAATTGTTGGAGGTTGTGAGGGGGAACATGGTCTACTTTATATTTCAAGGCAGTTGCCAACTGCTCTATTGGGCATAGACTACCTGTGGCCAAGTGTAGTTCAAGGATATCATGTAAGGTACTACAATGATGGCTTGAACCAGAGTGACATACAAGGGGCTTGTGAGAAGAGGCAAGATTCTGGACACATGTTGAAGGGAAAGCCAATGTGATTGCCTAACAGATAGCACTGGGCATATAGAAGAAAGAGGGTAGTCGGGGGATTCCAAGGTTTTTGGTTTGACAGCTGGAAGAGTAGAATTGAGATCAACTGAGATGATCTAAAAGCTTACAGGTGGAGTTCAGTTTTGACGTTTTAGACACCTGAGATGTCCATTACAGTCTGGGTTCCCACAAGAAGCAGATGGCACTCTGAAACACATGGAGGATGTAATAAAGGGGCTGTCCTTTCAGTGTGGGGAGGGAAACCCACACAGGATGGTGGAGAGGTGAGGATCTCAGGCTCAAAGGGCAGCATCAGGGGAAGAAGAGAGCAAGGGGGACAGCCTTCTCTCAGGACAAGCAACCAACTGCAGTAGCAAAGGGCAGGGATGGAATGTGGACCACACTCTCCCCCAGCCCTTGTATCTCCTCCACATGCTTTCCATGCACAGAACTCAACAGAAGCTGGAGACAAAGAACAGCAGCTGATAAAGTCTGGGTTACCAGGGCCAGAGCAGGCAAAATGTGGAGTGTGGGTCTCCAGGGCCAACAACAAGTGTCTCACTCAGTACTTCAGGTACTTTTCACGGCAATGAAAGAACATCACTGATTCCACATCACACATCATCTAACTGATCCCAGGAAGGTCCATGACTGAAGCTACCCAATGGCTGCAACCTGAAAGCATCCCAAGGAAGAGAATTTTATAATTGCCCTATGTCACAAATTAGCAGTGTATTCTTTGTGTCTCTTCACATAACCTACGTTAAAATTCATCCATGATTCTGCATAGCTTCAAAAAAGTTCGAAGTTTTAGTATAGCCCTGCGTACCTTTTTGGCCTAATCTCTCCAGTTTCTCCCTTTTTTTCACTAGTCATATCAAATAACTGTCCATTATCTGACTGGAAAGATTTTTTTATAACTTCCAGGCCCTCAAATGCTGTTTTTTTCCTTCCTGGAAGTCCTTGATATCTTTTCCACCTGAATCCCACCTCAATATCCCAAGTAGGCATTGTTTTCTCAAAGTTTTCATTGTGATCACTCTCCCCGGGAGAGAAGGCAGGACCACCAGTGCAAGTTCACTGGAGGCCAGTGGGCTGGGAGGAGTCTGCCCAAACTCCACTCTGTGTGCTTATGAACTGGGGCTTTTTTAGTTTTCAAATGGGTTCAAGGTTCAAACCCTCTGTGGCAGGCCAGTCTGTTTAGGTTTTATCCCTCTGTGATCTCTAACACTTTCTGATGGTCTATGTCAGCTAACCTATTACACTGGCATATTTGGAAATGTATTTGTCTATCTCTTCACCTTGACTGTAAACTCATGTGAACTTTCCCCACATGGTCTTCACCTTGTTCTCCTGTACAGATTTCTGCATCAAAGGCACCCAGGACCTCTTTGTTGAGTGAATGTATAAATGTTGAGTCTGTATCCCTTTGCTCTGTATCCAGTTCTTTAGTTAGCTCCCTTCAAATAACATAATCCCATTTTTTCATATATTCTGTCCCTTGGAATAACTGAGGATGATCTCAGCCTTCTCTCTCCCAGGTAACATCTGCTGAACTACCTTCAAATATTATTTCCTCCAATGTCAGGACACCAAGGAAATTATGCAATGCTGGTAAAATTTATTTTCTTTCTCTCCCTCCCTCCCTCCCTTCCTTCTTTTCCTCCTTACTTCCTTTCTTCCTTCCTTCTTTTCTTTCTTTTTTTTTTATTCCTCATATGAATTGGGTTTGACTGTAATTGGGAGATTTCACTGTCTGTTCATAAAATGTCATATTTCTTCTGCTTATTTCAAAATAATTCATTTCAGTGATGAACCAGAGTCATTCTTCTTCCAATATAGTAAAGCAAGAGAGTTATATACATTCATACCTAGAAATCGAATCTCTTTTGCTGAATATCAACAACATTTATAATGTGATATGACTTGGATAATTGTATTTACAAATGGTTAAAATTATTTATTGGGAATATTCAGATACTAGAGGGTTAAAATTTTACAAGTTTTGTGTCTATTTTCGACACTATAAAAAGTTATTGATTTAACAGTAAACATGACCTTATATTATGCATCTGGATATATCAAGAATTTTTCTTCTGAATAAAAGATTGAGTTAATGCTATTAACTTATAAGTACTAATTAACACTTGTTCTATATTTATTTTGCTTCAGGAAAAAACGAGATGTTAATATTATGAGACGAAATAAAAGAAAATAATACATATTGTTTTTTGCCATATAAATCTGGTTCATCCCCTTTGAATCAGCCAGGTAATCTATGTTCATTATCACTTTTAACTTGAAAAAATAATCTATGGAAAACAACTAATTTCAGAGTAGTGGTTAATATTAAGATTTTAATAAGACCAGAAATTCTAGTTTCCAATAATGACTAAACTCCAGATTTTAATAACATCAAGACACTTCATACCAAAGGACAGCATCTGTTCTTCAGGCTGAATACAATTATCGTTCATATTAATAATTACACTTGCCCATTAGTAACTTGTTAAGTCAGATTTCCCCCAAGACATCTATTTCTGTCAACATCAACATTTGCTAAAATATATGGTTTTCATAAGCAGTAACAATGAAACAACTTTCCTTAGGAGGATTCTGACTCTTTTTAAGAAAAGGGAAATAAAGAATAAATTATCAGTAACATATTTGAAAAAAAAATTAAAGACCAAAATCATGTAATGGTAATAAGGCCAGGAAGAAGGGGACCTGAGTTTTATTCCTTGCTTTGCTTGTAACAAGCCTCATGACGTCGGCTGAGTTATCCCCCTTTCACTGCAGTTCTCTTAGTAAAACAGAACATTTGGGCTATGATCCTGTGGTCTTTTTGTTTTAAAATTGGAAAAGAGACAAAGCTTAAAAGATCAATTTAGCGTGATCTCAAGTATTCCCAATAAAAGAATAATCACTTAATAGTTGGATTTGCTGCCTTTATAAATGTATAAATCATGGTGGAGTAGACTATATACAGATATGTAATACTTATATATGTTATTAATGACTATAATAATTATTAGATATAGTATGATCTAATGGAATGGGCATCTGTTATTACACCCTTATTCCTGTTTAATGAAGAAGCAGTTTCAGAGATGTGGATATTGTACAAGGAATTTCTGTGTCTCTTCTAGAAGCACACGTACCTTGACTGAGATTTTTCTCTCATCACATATATTTTTGATTAGTTAATATACAATGAAGCAGTTATTTGCAAGGCTGGGATATGCCTGATTTTAAGGTTAGGATTCTTGATCCAATACATGTCCTGTGGGGTCGGTGTGGTTAAATCTGTCAGTTGAGGCTTCAGGTGACACATGAGAAGAAAGGATTATTTGAAACTACCTCACCCTCTCCTCCCTAATGGAGCTTTCAATGTTGGTTACCACCCACTGTTGTTAACTCATAAAAATGGTTCTCGTGAGACTCCTCCAACTACCCTTGAAGTTTGCTCATAAAGATCACTGCTTTCAATTGTGAACTCAGATCCTATCCCTGTTCAGACCCCCAAAGCAAGAAATTCTTTAAATAACATACACATGACGGAACAAAGGAAGAGAAAGCTCACGCTTCTCTTAAATAAAAGGTATTTAAGAGAAGTAATCTAGCAAAATATACAAAGGTTGTCATTTTTAATTCAAGCATGCAGGTTTTACATTTTCTTTTCTCTTTGGAGAGAGGCATTGATTTGAAGGCCCTACAAATAGGCAAGCCAGTTGGTATTTTTTTCTAATTTTCCAGACACAAAAAACTCATTGAGGTGTTTAAAAGCAGCACGGGAGGCAGAAGGGAAGCTTGGTATTTGTAGGCCATGTGCTGAGAGCAGCTCAGTCTCAAGTACCTTAATCCTCATGTCCTTTAGATGAATCCACTGTCATTTATATATTTAGAATAACAATCCCATGACCCTACAAGGTGTTTTGGAATTTATTAGCCATCTGATGACAAATGTCCTGGCAGTTCTGAAGATGTAGACCTCTGTCCAGTCCAGTAAATACAAACAAAACTAAACAAGACAAAACAAAACAAATACAGGCTCTCTAGATGCAAGAGCTTTTTCTCCCCTGTTTAATCTGAGTTAATCATGTGGATAAGTGCATGTTAAGGAAGATTACCCAGGAAGTTTGTGATGATCCTTCATACTCTTTTATACATAGATTATCTTCTATCAAACTCTTAATAGCTTTCAAGGTAAATATGATAACCCTAATACTGGAGCTATAGGCTCAGGGTAGTTCAGTGACCTGTCCAGGGTCAAGGGACCAGGCAATTTCAGAGCAGATGTTTGAAGACCCCTCTAAACTCTATGGCCTCTACTCCTCACAGGGTTAGAAATGACTCCTGGAGTTATTCTGACTAACAAGGTCCAGGAGAAGACTTTCTGAAGGTTTTAAACAATGTAAAGTATGCAGGATGTTATACACTTTAATGGTTTATTGTGATTCCCTCCACTGGAATATAAACTCCATAGGTCAGAAATTTCCATTTTGTGTACTCCAGCACCTAAAAGAATGCCTGACCCAGGAAGCCAGCTAGTATTTTTTGCATAAGCAACAGAAATTAAAATTGGAAATGGCAATCTAATTTTCTAGAGAATGCATATGATTGGAGTATGCATTTCCTAAACATTTTGGTTAATTTCAGTTTGACTGTGGGATGGAAGGAAACATTGAAGAACTCATGAAAGGCTTAATCTTCAAAATACTAAAATCCCATTATACATGGTCTTGGGGTCAATCATCTAGGCCAGACTTAAGACATCTAGATTTAAATCCCTTAGGTCATGATTAATCCCATTCTTCATGACAGCAGAATGTCCAAAGCATGACAGATGCCACCCTTTAACTCTGGCTAGTGTTGAAATAGTTTTCTCTCTTTCCTTTCTTTTATAAATAGATTTTTCAATGACATTGTTTAATTTTAAGAATCACTCTTGGTCTTGTTAGAAGATTTGATTTTTAAACTTCTCCAAGGATCACTGGAAACACTGATTTAGCTGATTCATAAACCTCTTTACCATTGTTTTCTTTACCTTCCAGATTCCCTGTTTTCCACACTGGTCAATGATAATCCCTTCAGCAATTCTTTTCAAAAGAAAGGCTGCCAAGAAGTCTTTTGTGTATGTGGTTCCCCTGCCCCAAAAATATACCCCTCCCCTTTCCTCTGTTAAAAATCAGCCCAGAAGGTTAGATATCAGGAAAATAGTGAGATCAGAACACTTTGCATCCCACTACATGATTTTCTCATTTCTGTGCCCATCCTCACTCCCTGAGCAGATATTCAGTGACCTTCTCCACCTCCATAATAAAGCATAATCTCAGAAGATGATCCGCCATTGATCAGGCATACTTTCAGGTGCTGAGTCAATGTTTCCTCATTTTCTCTGCATTATTTGCATTTAACCTTAACCCATTTTATGAAACAAAATATTATTCCCTATAAAATGAAATACATGCATTAGAGAACTAGTGAAACTGAGCAGGACCCTGGAGGGGCTCCTGGGTACAGGAGTCTTTCTGTTCAGCCTCCATGACCTTCCCTGAGTTCCAAAGGGCAGGTTCCAACAGTTGCTAATCAGGGAAGGGAGGGGATGCAGAGACAAGGGAGGAGCAGCCAAGAAACAATAGTGCAGCCTTGGGGCAGGGTCCTGGTTCCACCACCAGGGGCACACATAACAATATCTTTAAGCCCTTTTATGGAATTAAAACCGGACAAATGGAAGATGTTAGCATTCTCCATACCAGAGAAGACCACCTAAGGCCAGACTAAAGGAACCAGAGAAGCTCATCAAGATTACCTGAGACCAGATTAAAGGAGTGCAGGCCCTGCACACACCCTAACCTTATCAGCAAACTTGCCCCTGAACCATTGCTATAAAACTGTTCACCAAACTCCCCTGGGTTGGGACACATAGATTTCAAGGGCAGAAGCCCGCTGTGTCTCCATTTGCCTGGCAGAGCAATAAAGCTATTCTTTTCTACTTCACCCAAAACTCCGTATCCAAGATTCGATCCCGCCCCAGTGTCCAGGGAGACTGAGCTTTCAGCATCACTAGTAGGGAAAGACTGACTTTAAGCACTGTCAACTCAAATTGGGCAATTCATTTAATGATTGCTTGTTGGGAACTCACTACAGGTCAAACACCTCAATAAAAGCCAGGGACATAAAAGTACATGAACCTCAGACTTCACACCAAGGAGAACCCTGGCTGGGCCGCTCACCACTTTCTATTTGATAAATGCTGATGATGACAGCCCACCACCTGTACCTCACTCTCATCCCTTATATCCCAAATTGATTTTACTGCTTCAAAAATGTACAGTTCCATGAAAGCTTCTCCTACTGCTCCTCTTATCCATAATGGGACACATGTGCTTGGATAAATTTTGATTTATTATCTAACCCTGTCCTGCAGATCACTTAAGGAAAACGCTAATCTAAATTTAAGCTTTGGAATCACACTGATCTTTGTTCAAATTCAGGCTCTTCTACTTTGAGTTGAGAGTCCTTCATCATTCTACTGAAAGACTCTGAGCCTCCACTCATAGAGTTATGCAGGAAAGATAATATTTATTGCGATATGGTTATATGAGATACAAAGAGAGGACGGTCCTGGTTGTGAAACACAGGGGCTGGTAAAACACAGCAGTCTCTTTCCTGTACCTTTTATTTGCTTCTTCCAGATCCCTATTCTCTCGCTTACATTGTGTTTGAAGAACATCGGAGCAGAGAGAATAGTGGTAGCAGGAAGAGAGAAGCTATTATTATACTGAGTGTCCCAAGAAATCTGGTAAAACTGGTGCTTTCATTTCTTCTTCTGCTACCTCTGCCCCTAAGCATCAGGCCCCAAACTCCTGGTTCTCATTTCTTCCTTCTCCAAAGACAATGTTTTTTTGGATGAAAATGACACTTCCAGCTGAGGGAGGATATATGACCCAGGAGCACACAACACATTAAGTTTGTACTGCATTTTCATTAATTTTGCCAGTAAATGCCAGAGAGATTGTACTATCTCTTGAGAGGAAGGCAAAAAAAAAAAAAAAAAAGTGAAATGATTGAAATTTGACTTTACAGGAGGACCCTGGTGGTTCTGAAAGGACATGGTGCTTGTTTAATTCAACACTTCCATATGTGAACTATGGCAAATGTGGGGCAGACTCCAGAGAAATTGAAAAGATCATCCCACTAATAAAATTTAACAGGACCAGCATGAAGCTAGCTCTGCCCTCATGTTGGAATACTTAACCACTGTTTCTCACAATGAGTTTAACAGAAAGTATGGAGCTTGATGTTTGACTTACTAAGGGCTCTGTTGCAAAAGCAAAAGACACATCAATGATACACACATGTACATACACAGTATAAGCATCACCTACAAACATACTTATAACTATATTTCTATATACAAACACTCATGTGGGTGTGTGCATGTATGGATACATATAATTATATATTTGGGTTTACAAGTTTTCATATGCATTTATGTACATTTATATTCATATATAAACAACTTGCATAAATATGCATATTATTTGTAAATATTTAGTTTGTGCTTGTGTATTTAAATGTACATATATGCATATGTATGCTAACATGTCTCTAAACATAATACACAACTAAGAAATAGATACATGCATATGTAAATCAATGTGTGAATGACACATGCACAGAGAAACATAAGACTGTATATTCCATATTACTAGATCTCAAAGTATGGTCCTGGATTAGTACAATCAGTATCATCTGGGAACTTGTTAAAACCTCTAATTCTCAGAGCACACCCAGACCAACTGAATCAGAAACTCTGAGATCCAGGGTTTTAACAAGTCCTCCAGGGGATTTTGATTTACACTTTAGAATGAAAATGACCCTTCTATACAATATACTGTGAATGTACTTTGCACGTATTTTATTTATATACACATATGTCCTCATGCAAATAAATAAATAAAACAGATACTTGATTTGATTCATAAATGTAAAACAACTGCCCCTTAGTTAGGGGCAGATCCACAGTGGGTGAATTAACGCATTGGCATGCAGAGGGCCCTGCTCACACTCTCTTTCCCAGAACAGCACTTCTAGAACCCAGGCAGTGATTCAGGAGGGCTAAACTCACACCCCTTGTCTGGGTGGAAAGGACCAAGACCTGGAGCAAGGCATCTTAGGAGGGTACACATGTGTCAGGTATGGAACCCTCACTCCATCTCACTGTTAAACTATACATGATGCAGTTTATACAGACACTGCCCCTGTAGTGTGGTTTAGGCCCAATCTTGCATTAACTTGGGTAGATGAATGAAGTATCTTCTGAGCAGTACTTTGGCCTACAGTTTTGTGTTTGCTCTGCCTGGTTCCACAAGGGATGGAATGAAAACAAAAGGGTATGAGGAAAACCCCAAAGAGCAGAAGGCTGCATATCAAGAAACTTTTATTCACTTCTGGCTCTGCCAATGCTAGTCTGATAATCAAACATTTATTAAGAGACTTGTATATGCCCAACACTCACTAAGATTCTATGGAAGTTTCCAGATCAATGCAAGGATTTGCCCTTGCCCTGTGGGTGCTTACAGTCTAGGGGCTGGCGATATGCATGTGTAGGATGAAACTGAATAAGGTCTCTGAGAACAGCCTCAAGTTGGACTGAAAAATGCTACATTCTAAGTAGCAGAGTCAATTGTGAATGGTGAAAATTTTGGTGAGAAAGGTGGTGTTTCAACTGGAATTGGAAGAGGAGAGTACTTTAAAAGGAGAGCTAAGGCAGAATATTTCTATATGTGCAGATTTCCTTATCTGGCAATTTGGGTTAATAAAAATCAACCCCTTGCTGTAAGACCATTTGGTACAGATCTGAGATAGTGATTGTGAATTTGAAAAGTTCAAAGCATAACACAAATATAATGTATGTTCTAGAACAGCTCCCTGAGACCAAGATAAACACACTGGGTCTTTGCATCCCTAGGTTTTATTACGACAGCATCTATGTCACCCCACAGCCTTCAGGACAGACAGGCATTCATGCCACCCTCTCCCCAGTTTTACATATGTATACCCTTGTCAGTAAAATGATCTATTCTTTCCAAAATATCTAATGACTTCTGAATAAGATAGAAAGATCTAAAGACAGCCTTTCTCTTCAAGCTTTGCCTCTCTGACTCTCAGTAACCATAACAAGATGGTCCACATTCTGAAATCTAGCACAGGGCAGCCCTACAGCCACGGTGGCTTAAAAGGTGAATCTAGATTTTAATAACCAGTCCCCCAACTTGGACTCTCCGCCTTGTCTATTCTTCACCAATTCATTCTGGGCACTGCCACCAGAGTAAGGTCATTGGATTTAACACATAAAAATGCAGGGTACCCAGTTAGAGTTGAATTTTTGGTCAAAAATGAATAATATTTTTTAGTGTATGTCCAACACAATATTTGGAATGTGCTTATACTAAAAATAATTTATTATCTGAAATTTAATTGTATTTTACCTGACAACTCTACACCCAAGTGATGCTTCCAAGTGCCTATCTGATTACACTGCTCCGTTGTTTAACTACACCTCCCCTGCCAAAAAACAAACAAACAAAGCTGGGGAGGGCATATGTGGTCTTTTTAGGAGGAGTTCCTCTATGTATTTCCAGTTTTACCACCTTTCCTTCTCTCAGATATGCAAATCCAAAGTTCCTATAATCCAGCCAACATATTTTCAGTCCCAAAGATGCCTCTGTCATTTTTTGTCTATTGGTCTTTGCACATGTTGTTCTGTCTCCCTCAGATGCTTCCCCAAACTCCACCTTTCTCCCCCAAACCCTCTCACCACCCTACCAGAATCTCCTGATTCTTTAGCAAATGCATAACTTCCTCTGAAATCCTCCAAATTTCCTTATCTGTGTGGTTTTCCCTTCTCCTCTTTGGCAAAATCCTGGGTATCTAACTATCTTGGACTTAACAGCATAATCTGTTATAATTATCTCCTTATCCACCACCCCACCATGATAGTGAATATCTGAGGGGGAGGATACATTTCATTTCTTTACCCTCAGCCTTTGAGAAGCTCCTTGCACATTACACTAAAGAATCGATTTTGAAAGGATAGAAAAAAATTTCTTCCACCACAACATTTGTCTAAAAAATATAAAAGCTGCCAGCTTTGGCTACCTCTTAGGTCCCATTTCTATGAGACATTTGTGTGTATGAATTAAAATTTTTTTCTCTTGTTAAAAAAAAAAGAGAATGGGTTTTGAATGGATATATGAATAAATTGTCAACCTCATTACAACCTTCCATTAAAAAAAAAAATAGAAAGCAACCACTTGGGGGTTGCAATGAAAGACATTAAATGTGTTTTCTACATTTGCCAAGTGAGAAAGGATTGACTGTGATTTACTATTTGATTAGACTGATTAATGCAATGGATGATGGTTTCTGAAAGGAAGCTATTCAACCCAGCAGAAGCACAGTGACATAAATTCAATATCAATTGATTTCACTGGATTACAACACATTGAACGTACATTTCATTTTCAACTTTTCAGAAGACTTGAATGTATTTCAAAGGAAAATAGACATTTTAACTATTTACTGAAAACAGAAGAAAATCCTTTCCAGGGTTTCAAGTTTATCACAAAATAATTAGCAGAGAATGTATTTTTTAGGATCTGATGTTACAAGTTGAATCAGAGAAATAAAGAATCTTAAAGCAATCTCTCATTTATAGACATATATTTCACTCATTCATTAAAATGTTCACCTATTTTTCATGAATGGTTGTTTATTAAATGTCACTGTTCAGTGACTGGGATACATAAATAAATGTCCATGGAGAAAGAGAATGTAAATCATAGTGATGTATCAGATAGACTTCTTGGTAGAAGCAACATCTGAGCCAAATATTGAAGGACTGTCCAAATCACAAAAATGAATAAGCAGAATGTCTTCCATACTGAGGGATTCATTTGCTACTTCTTTGCTACTTATGAGAATGAATAACAAAGATTCCACATCCAATATATGGCAGTTTAATGGTAAGGAAGGCAAGATTTCAGCACAAAACATTTGGAAGAGTAAAAGTGAAATAACTTGGCTGGTATGAAACACAATGGAAGAAAGCTTCTGACTGAAATGAGAGAAGACAGCTCAGCCAAGATTGCCTTCTTGACTCTAAACACATAGGCAGAAGATGAGAGGAGAGAAAATGTAAGACCCTTAGAGAAAAAGAATGACCTGAAGGCAAGAATGTGAAGGTGACACTACATGGCAGACGCTTGGTATTTGTAAAAACGTTAGAGAATTTTGGTGGACACACTTTCAAGTAACTGACAAATGCTTAAGTAAAAACACATGGTTAGGAATAGGATGGATGAGACCAAAGGATGAATTCCTGGAACTGTCAGTGATGAAGTGGCTTCTAGAACTTTGTTGTGTCAAGGTCAACATGCTTGACTTGATTGATACAAGTTTTAAGTTTTCTAGAGATAATAGAAGCAAATATATATATATATATATATATATATATATATATATGTTCTGAAGTCAAAGAAACGTGGGTCAAATTTGAGCTTCCTGACAGCTGTGTGAGCTTCACTAAGTTACCTCCCCACCCTGAGTCTTAGTTTCTTCTTCTGTAAATTCGAGGTAACCAAGTCCCCTGTTAGAAGAGAATTAAATGAGACACTGCCTATAATTTCACCTGCCATTACATTTAAGGAGGCATACCTAATTTTGCTTAGGATAATTACCTTTCTACATTTCTTTTGAAGAGAATGTGAGGGTAATTTCCAGTGCTAATTAACAATATTCCTATAAATAATAAGTATGAAGTCAGCTGATAAGGAACAAACATATAAGTTTTTCTACCACAAGAGAAGAATTGGGTTAATATAATGATGATAAACGTGCTCCCAAGTCTGTTTCTTTGGGGAAGGAATCTTATTTAGAAAGGCTTAATCTCCCATCTATTTCCCCTAAATTATAGATAATCAAACCTATATGAATCAAGTCAAAACTGTACTTAGCTGTTTGAATGACTTTCTTTCCAACACATTTTAAAATCATGACATGCCCTTCTGTCCTACAGCTGTTACCAAGGCTGTCAGCCCAGAATCATACCCCTGCCCCTCCCTCAAATAGAAACCAATTGCTCTTGCCTAAGTTTTAGGAGGAAGCTGCAAAGAGAGAAAAACAAGAACTGGTCAGAACCAGCTAGGCCCAAGATGGCAGAGGATTTGACTTCCCTTAGACCTTAAGTCTCATTATACACTCATTATAATACATTAGAATGCTAAATGACACACCCACCTGCTCCAGCACAGTTGACAATTGCCATGACAACAACCAGAAAAGCCCAAACAAGGACTGAAAAGGAGGGTTGCATCAGTTCTCAGTCTAAACCACACCCCTGTTCTCCTATAACTCATAAATATTCCTCCCACTCTTTCCAAATCCCTCACTTTTACCTCGACCCTCCCTTATATTTGGTGTCTCTGCCTGAATTGGGTTGAAAAGTTGATTTGCATACTAGGTTCCCAGTTCTCCATCACTTGGCCATTGAATAAAGCTTGTGCTGTTCTAATCTCAGCATCATTTTCATTATCAGCTGTGCGAATCTCACTGGAAAAAGAACCTCCCTAGCCGAGAGACCCTGTCTCAGACCCTGGCATGGATCCAGTCAACCAATTCAGCAACATAGCCAACTTTGAATCTCAAAATTTCTTAGAGCCAAGAATAGCTACTGATTAAATCAAGAGTGAAGCTGTAGAAAGACAATCCTATTTTGTTAAGTATAGGCCTACCATAAAACTAATACTATCACCACTATTGTATAAATAATACCATTGTATACATATATAACATTTTCTACATCTTAGAATGCATTGTTAATCTTATTTGCTCTCCACCACAAACCTGTAATGCAGGCAGGAGATATATTACTTTCATTAGGTAAAGAAGGAATAGAACACATAAAACAAAGCAACTTGACCGACCACATGCAGTGAAGATCATAGCTAGGACTGGAACTAAGGCCCCTCCTACTTAGTCCAGGACGATTTTCATGTAACTCACTGGGCTTCTTCCCCACCCCCCAACCTGTTTTCTAGATCAAAGAGCTGCATTGCTTCTAGAATGAAAATATATTGGGAGATAGGTAGTAGCTAGCAAGAAACAAAAAATGAAACAATAAAGAAAAAAGGATAACTGGGTATAGATTTATTTGCATACAGGTAACAAATCCTAGAATATCTTCATGATATCTGATATATGAATTAAATCCTATATTGCCACAGCTTGATTATGTACAAGGCAAGGAATTCCTACATAATAGAGTTTTGACTCAGAAATATAATAAAATCACTTAGGAACACAGAAATTCATACACACTTTAACTTTATTTATTCTACAATTATTCACTGAACTCCCAAAGCAAGATGCTGTACTAATTGGTATGGCTATTCGAAGGAACATCAAGAGTTTTACAAAATACATAGTATTATATATAAAATATAAATCATATAAATAAGACATTAAAATTTAAATGAATTCAAATATAAAATTACATTAAAAAGGCTTTTAAAGAAGATCAGTTTTTGTTTTCTTTTCATGTATCAGTCTAAATGAGTAGACGCTGCTAGATGAAAATTTCTGGCTTCTCTCAAACTCCCCTGCACTTTCTCTAGCAAAAGGAGAATTCTTAGTACTCCTGGGTGTCTCTGACCCTGCTCTTTTTCCTGTGGAAGCTGCAGGCTTTTACTAGGCTCAATACATCTGAAGAGAGAAGGAGATGCAAAAAAGTAGCTGAGGGACCCATTGAAAGTGAACAATAAGAGGAAATGAGCTGGCAGAGCGAAGCATTTCCTGTTACTTACATAGCAGAGCTTGAATTAGCAGGGGGGCGATTTTTATTTCCTGAAATCCAGAGCTGAGAAAATGGAAACATTTCTTAAACTGTAAACTTTCATGTAACATCTTATCAAACAGTATCATAATTCTGTAAATGATTTCTATCAATTGTTGGGATTAGTTATAATGAGTGACAATACAACTCATCTTGAATTTATATGCAATTTTAGCCTTATCTAAATATTTCTAAACCTCCCATTTTATTTGTAATTTGTATAGGTTTAGGCTTTGGGTTCCTGACAACCAGAGGATGGGAAGGTGGTAATTTGGACTTATTACTGAACTGATGTTTTCTTCGTCTCTCACTAGCATTTATGTTCATATTGAAAGAAAACAGCAAACACCCAATATTTATTTAACTCTACTGAATATTTTGTGGAAGAAAACTGGGTCTAAAAATATACATAAAATATTAACTTTGATATCATCAGTGACCATGGAAAGAAAGAAGAGAAATTAAATGATGGTACAAAATATCTATTTCAAATTTCCATTGAGTGCTTCCAGAAAATAAGCAGAAAATAGATTCTCAAGAACCTTATCTGATGTTGGCCTAAAATCTTTGCTTCTTCACCATTTACAGGAAATTGATTTTCTGTGATGGAAATCAGCTCAGCTCAGCAGGCTCTCTGCAGTCCTGTCAAAGACCATTGTGTATTTTCATGTACTGTTTGTAAAGCATCAGAATACTCTTTCATGAAATTAATTGTGGATAAGAGACCAGAAGCCAAGCTTTTTTTTCCCCCTTATTTACAGTCTTAAGGTTTCTCAAATCATGTCTTTTCATCTCTTTCATTTACTGTGGAATCACCTAAATCACATTGGTAGAAAAAAAAAAAATGTACCACAGGTTTATTTTTCAGAGATGCCCTCCTAGGTTTTGATGGAAATAGAAAAAGTGTTTTCTGAAATAGCCATGTCCTTTGGGAGGAGAAATGAGCAGATGAGCAGAGTCAAGCACAAGCTTGCGGCCAACTATTAAAATCTAAAAGTCAAACCTACCAGGGATGCATAGAAATCCTATTAATTCTGCTAAAGTCACAGGGTTTCGATTTTAAGAGTTGGAAGTTGGAAATGAATTTGTCTTTGGGTGAATTGGAATAAAACTCCCCCTTCCACTCCATGTGACTTGCAGGCTGACATTTCATATAATTAAAGAAAGCATCTTCATCCTGAACGTTGATCACTTCTGGTTACGTAGAATGCAGTCTCTGACAATAATGTAATCACTCTAAGAAACACTTCATGTCCTTGTTTTGTGATTTTAAAGAACAAGAATATAATAAGTAAAAATGTGCCCATATTCCCCTAAGTAATATCAATCTTGTGGTGCGTGCAGCACCAATATCTGATTAAACTTACAGACTGAGCATTGATACATGTGTGAGCAAAGCCAGGGCAAAGAGGAGGGGTGAGAACAGATTGTGGGTGGGTGAGGGAGGGATTAATTTTGGCACAGTCTTTATTGGAAGACTTCTAAAATTTGGAATGCTTTTTATATATATCCTATCATAAAAAGCAAACTACCAAGAGTCTAAAGAAAAATGCAGGTACCTTAAAAGTCTGCCTTAATCTCAGGAGTACAAAGAAACAAACAAAATATAACTACAACCGCCACCACCATCACAGCATCAAAATCATTTCAAACCCAAACGGCGAAGGAGTTCTGCCTCAGAGGGACTGAAACTGAAGTGGACTCTGCGGTCTTAATGGAACACAAGCTAAATGGTAATATACAAGGGCATACTAAAACTATGACATTAAAGATGTTCAGACAACTGAAGGATATCTCAGTATATGGGAAACACCAATTAAGCCCTAAATTTTGTTTTGATTGGTCAGGTTATAACTAGAGTACCAGCCCAGTTTCTAGTGTCAGAAATTAAACGATGACATCAAGAACATGGATAAGGTCTAGTGGAAAACAACACTTATACTTAAAAGATAAATAAATTAGACATGAAAAATAATAAAGGAATTAAGTTTATAGCCTAGCAATTCAATGGAAAGGAAAACAGTCCTTAAGAAAAGGCAGCTGCTCCATATACACCATAGTGCAAGTGAGACAGGAATGGATGATGAAGGGGGACGGGGCTTCCCTGGTGGCACAGTGGTTGAGAGTCCGCCTGCCGATGCAGGGGACACGGGTTCGTGCCCTGGTCCGGGAAGATCCCACATGCCGTGGAGCGGCTGGGCCCGTGAGCCATAGCTGCTGAGCCTGTGTGTCCAGAGCCTGTGCTCCGCAGCGGGAGAGGCCACAACAGTGAGAGGTCCGCGTACCGCAAAAAAAAAAAAAAAAAAAAAAAAGAAGGGGGACACAAGGAAAAAATAAATCATTAAAATGTCTGATAGCTGATGTAGAGGTAGTAAGGGGTTTAATTCAATCATTGGAGAGACAATGCCCCCAATATCCTCTTTCTGGGAGGTTCTAAGGGAAGTGTGTATTTGTGAGTGTATGCATGTGCAAGTACCCAGAGTGGACATGGAATACACAGCTCCCAGTGCCAGGCACTGTTCACACATTCACATATTTATTCCTCCCAACCACTAAAACACTTCTTTATGTAAGAGGAAATGACTTATAGTGAAGGAAGAAATACCGTGTATGGAGGCACACCTTTCAGGTGGAAGAGGCAGGATTTAAGTCCAGAGCCACCTGACTTCAGTGTCTATTTTCTTATCACGCTCACTGACAGAGAACCTAAAAGTCTTACTTGAGGAAACAGGTCATCATCTGTCTCCCTAACCTGAGTGTTGCCTGACTTAGATGCCCCCAAACCCCTAGGAGGAAGCCCTCTTCAGAGCTCCGAGCTTTCTGTTTTCAGTTATTTCATAATTAAGCTCCATAAGTGGTATTTCCTTCCCCTTAAATCAGCCACACATATTAATTCATGTCTCCCAATAATGAGGTGTGAAGCAAGGGGCATTGTCTCTCATTCAAGGGCCATTTGTTATGCTGCTGGGGATTGGAGTTTAGGGAAGCAATTGCTGGCAGGTGCAGTGCCTCTATTAGACAAGGGATGTGGGGGGCAATGAAGAGATGAGAAAAGAGGGGAGAGATTCTGGAAATAGGTTAGGAAGGACATAGCAGACTCCCTTATGGACACACTAATTTCAGCTTCAAAGACTCATGTGTGTGAGTTTTCATTATAATAAAAACGTTTTAAAATCATAGTTTTGAGGACAGCTTAATGACCTGGGGAAAATCATAAGATAAAGTATAAAAAAAGTCAAGATACTAAACTTTAAATATGTAACCTTCTTTCTATGCACACACATATGTTTATGTATGCCTATGTATATCTAATTCCCATGTGTGTGATACATACATTAGTATATATTTATATGGTAACAATTCATGTCTATACATATATATAGGGAGAGAGAGAGAGAGAGAGAGAGCATTTAAAAACACAGCAAAATAAAAGACATGATATCAAAATGGTAAAAGTAATTATTATTCAACAAGTCAATTACAGGTGTTTTTTATTTTCTAATTTTTTGTAATGTATACACTTTCTAAACTGAGCATGTGTTGTTTTTATCAGAGAAATGTATAAACATTAGTTGTTATTGAACAATTTCTCCCAAATCAATAAAAATGCCTCTCGTATTATATATATATTTCCCAATCCTCTCAAGAATTTCTACCATTTTCACTGTTTTGAGAGGGAAATGCAGCACCCCCCTAGATCATTTGCTTTTAATATGAGTTCTTGGGATATAGAAACTTTGCGAGCTGGAAAATAATGTGAACTGTATTGAATCAAATCCTGATAGAGAAAAGGAAATAGGACTGTTAACCATTAATTACTCAGTCATTAAGCATTAATGGTAGCTGTTGGTACAGGGACAAATGGGCATGGCAATGGGCTGAAAACATGGCCATTGGGGACTGTGGCTTGTGCATGGGTGGGGCAGGTCACTGTGTTGCTCTTTGCAGATAAAGAACATGAACCACAACCAAATTTGGTTGATGGAAAACCTTTCTGGACCCTTTTCCTCAGACAGCTCTGATTCAGCATTTGTCATATGTCCAGAAAAGCTTGAACTTTACTCTGCTGAATGTCCAGGAGGGTGAGGACATCTCGTCTTTTGCTCTGGCAGACAGGCCGACTCCAGGGACACGGTAAATTCTCCAAACCAGAAATAGAAGAATGTCAAGAGTCTGAGATAAAAGCAGAAACTGTGTGCATTGTGGCCTCCAAGGGCATCTCCAGCTAGCATGATGACTCCAAGATCTCTGGTGAAGCTTGCTTAGGGCCAGACAGTCTAAGCCATCATTCCTCTGCCTTCCAATGACCCTTGGTGTCCAGCCAGGAGCTGTCATCCTAAGTCCTTCACTTTTTTTCACATCTAGAGAACAACTCAAATTAGCTGTGTGCTGAGGGTTTGTGGTGATCTGGTTATGCCAGCCCCCCAGTGAACAAAAACTATGCAAGGATATTTTGCAGTTGGCAGATTGAGATACCATGATTTGTGTCTTCAATAAATAACAGAAATTAGACTGTTCCTTTATCAAGTCTTGCTCAAGGAGAAGAGGTAGCTTCAGGCCAGTGGGCAGGGAAAGAGGACATTTGTGGAGGGCAAGGGAGCCACCAGGACATCTGAAATTTTCGATGGAAGCCAACATTGTAGACCCCTGTGCTAACTCTGTCCTGTTTGGAAAAAGCAATAACTTTCTTCCCATCTGACGGGCAGCCATATGGGGCTGTTACTATAGTTCTCAGCAACTTAGAAATGGAAAAATGAACCTATATAGGGGGGCAGAGGAGGTTCTTCTCAAATGGCTAATGGGTCAGAACATGGACATGAGAGCCTGTGGGGTTTCCTATTTAAGGTGATGAGACTAAGGTTCAGGAAGTCAGGGTAACTGACTCAAGGTCACTGGACAGGAAGGGGCAGCCAACGGGAATGTGAGCACCGTCTTTCTGCTCTGTCTTATGTGCTCTTCTCTGATTATCTCTCTGAGTGGGCCCTTCCTGCCCTTTTTCCTGCTCCTGCAATCATTTTACCAATCATTTGTCGACTTCGACTTACAGTTACCCTTTGCCATGGAGGTGGGTATCCACGGGCAGTGGGAAAGGCTGACACACCTCTCTGTGGCCCATGGCAGCCACTTTGACTGTGACCCTGCTCTGTGGCTACCCTGCTCTCACCCAACACCTGGAAATTTAGCCCCAGACACTCTGTGAAAATTCACCACACTTTACCCAGAAGAAGGCATCTAGAAGCTGCCGCCTTTCAGAGTGGCAGAGGACACTGCTGTGTGATTTAATAGCACGGTCTCTGCCCGTGTCCCAGGGCACCATTCATTTGAGAAGCGTCTGCATACAATGCTAATATTGGCAAGATTTCTGAAAAGCTAACTCAGGTACTAAATCATGCCCAATGACCATGTCCGATCCTTAGGACATTTCCCAGGGTAACTCTTGGAGAGAAAAGGAAAGGTTATGTCAGTGACTGAAACAGAAGTCAACCCAATGACCTTTCAGGAAAATAAAAAAGTTAGACATATGAAGTCTACAGTGGGTTTGTTCATCACTATCTCCACGTGCCTTCTGCCTCTCTTTATTCTCTGTTCTAGCCCTGAGACCCATATCACCCATTAGTGTCCCTTCTTAGTTGCTACTCTATTTTCTGTCTTCCTGTCTCTCCTCCATCCAAAGTGTGAACATGTAACTGGCTGCCTTTAATATACATATGTGTCATTCTGGCCTTGGCTACAGACTGTTTTACATGGATGCTGTTCCCAATGAGGCTTTTGCCTTTTATCTTTTCCCACGTGAAAAAAAGCAAGACATCCATGTGATGTGGCAACTGCTGGACCTCAGCTCTCATGACCCTGACATTGGGAAGCAGGGGTCATGGGCTTCACAGGCTCTCCTTCGTGTTAGCTGCAGTTATATTGAGCCTAACCCTGACTGAGGGCTCTAAATACACTGTCATGTCATTTTGTCTGCACCTTAAAAACAAAAACAAAACGCACCAGGAACTAATGATCAGACATTCTATTTAAATTGTGGAAGCATTGTCATTCCAACAGACCAGGGTTCTTGACCTTAGATGGAATTTTCCAGGGGATTTTGCTGGAAGTGCACTATTGTATTACCAGTTATTATTTTTCAAAAAAATCAGTCACTACATTTTTCCCAGTGTTCCTTGAAAGTTCACAACAAATGTCGTCTTTGCAGTTTCTATTCATAACTCAAAGGCCTTTATGGAAACTTTGCCCATGTTGAAGTTTTCTTTCAACGAGAGTCTTTTTCTCTATTGTGCTTTTCCATTGTCTTCACAATTAATTTTCACTAATGAAGAGTTGGACTCTTCATTTATGATAAGTTCATTGGCCTTTATGTGGGTGGATCCTGCTTGGGGCATCACCGTGGCCTTCATTTCCACCTGCCCTGTGCCTGCCCCAAACTCAGCCTCACAGGGACACCAACCACCACAGCCAATCCTAAAAGAAAGGGCCGCTCCCAGGTCCTCCTCAATTTACCCTACACTTTGTGCACACAGAGGAAGTGGGTCTCTGAAGGACTCACTCAATAATGTCCAGCCTATGCCCTCAATGAGGCTCACGGTCTGGTGGGAGAGAAGCCTCGAAAGTGAGTTAAACAGTGAAGAGAACCAAAGAGAAGGAAGGCAGAGGGCAGTGCTGAGTGTAGGAACAGCTCCCCTACTAGTTCCAAAGTGGGCTTTGTGATTTGGGGAGGTAGGGGTCTTTGGATCCCTTCTGAGGGGTGAGGTGGTAGTTAGTTTGCTACGCAGGTGGCAGGGAAGGTCTGATGGAGGAATCTTTTTCAGCCTAAGTCAACCTCAAAGCAGTAGATTGTATCCCCAGTTCACACTCTATTAATATTATATAAATGCTTTTCCTGGTTTCTAGTGAGGAATAAACCTCACTAATGGTAACGATAGTAACTCCTGCTATTTTTATTTACTTATACTCCATCTTTTTATACAGAAGATTTCAGGCAGCTGGTGATCTATGTGAATGTTTCCATAATACAGATGAGGCTAAACAATTTGAGTGGTTTCTTCCTTTCTTGCTCAGGTGCAGGCTAATTCCCCACATGACATTCCTGCAGATATTCGAGAAAATCAAGACAACATGTCCTAACTTACCCCTTTCTTCCAACCACATCAGGACAGCTTTACTCCAAGTTCTCTCTCAACACTAATCTGAAAGTTTAATAGGAAAAGGACTTTCTTTCAATGAACTGAGTGCAGAGAACTAGGCTTATGTTTGTCATGACTGCTAGCAAAAGAAACAAAAAACCAAAAAACAACAGCAAAACAAAAAACAAAACGAAACAGAACCTATATGAAAAACAGCCCTGCAAGTGGGGAGCAGGGTTTTAACAGTCTAGAGCTTTCCTCTGCTCTCCAAGAGCCCAAGGCCTGTGTGAAAGCAGCTCTTTTGCCCCTTTCCTCTTTTCACATTTCTGTCCCCTTCTAACCTTGAAGGAACCTAATTACAGGAATGAGATCACTAGGAAATTGAAACTAACTCCTGACTTATGCTCTCCTGAATACACACCATGGCTTGCCTAACCTGTTGATTCTTTTCCGAGATAAAATGAAGTTTTTGAAGAATTGAGTATTTAAAGAATGACTAGCTCTCTATCCCCAACAGCTCACATAGCACTCCTGCCGGCAGATCACACGAGTAAGATAAAATCTGAAGAGAGAGTCAGCCACTCTGCATGCAATGGAGAAGGATGCACAACCCAACTTCCTGCCTCAATGATTCACTGAGATTCTCCCCTTTTTTCTCTTTAAAATCTTTCATGGCTGAGTAGAATCTTTGGAGGTGGTCTTAGGACATGAGTCCACCTTCTCCCCAGATGGCTGGCTTTTCTGAGTAAAGAAACTTTCTTGTCTATGACACTTGCCTCTCGATTATTGGCTTTTGAGTGCCGAGGAGCTGAACCTGAGTTTGATAATATGTGCACACTTTTTCCTTTGCCTCTTCACCTTTCTATATAAACTTTTAGGAAAGGTCAAAGAGCCCCATCTTTACTACATGGTGAACTGTAAATGTAGAGTCCAAGCCTGCTACTCCTCTATATGATTAATAATTTATAGTGAGAAAACTTCTTCAGGGAGGGGAGGAAGAAACCAGTCATCATGTGCCAACTAATATAGAGATACATTCCATAGAGCAGGGGCTTGCTTCATCTTCCCAGCAGTTTATGAAGCTAGTGCTGTTCTCTGCCTCTTTTACAGCAAGGAATTAATTCACCCCAGGTCATACACCCAGGAAAGGCTAAGAAGCATTAGAATGTTTCTAATCTCCTCCACCCTGGCTCTCTTTCTTCGCTTCCTCCTCCATTTCTTCCCTCCTTCCTTCTTCCTTCCTTTCTTCCTTTTTGCAGTAAATGTGTTTTAACTGCTTGCTTTGGCCTTGCATCACTTGGGATCTCCCTTTTCTTTCCTCAACAAATCTCAGGTGTCAAAAATCAACACACAGAAGGGAAGGTAGTAATTGGTGTACATGACCTCTCTGGACTCTTGAAATCATAAAGGGGTGGCCCTGATACACTGCAGAGTAACTCTGACCCTGCTGAAAGCAGCCTGGCTGCCCTTGAGGTTCCCACCTTGACAAGTCCTTTGCCACCTATCTAAGGAGAGATGTAGAGAAGCAATCTATTCTCCAATTCCCACAATTGTTTTCAGAATCCTAGGGAAACTACATGGTAATTAAATCAGTTCCTCCACATAAAATCTGCTATTTTGTATTTATGCTTAAAAAAAAAAAAAGTGAGGAAAGTTTTGTATTTCTCCCCCCACAGGATTTTTTATATAGTGTTGAATAAAGTGAGAACTTTAAAAAAATCATTTTTTTTTTAACTTGACAACTCCAAGTGATAAGTAGAGTTGGAATTTCCAAGTAAAAATGGACTCTGGAGTGTAAGAAACTTTTTCAATCTCTTACGATCTTAAATCTGCAGTCACATGTGGAAACATATTAAACAAGGACGGCCTTTTCAAACTTTTTTTGAAGAGCAGAAGCAATCTTTATTTCTCTGGATTGTGTGTGGCTTCCATAAACTGTGAAACTTCACTTTTAAGTGGTCTTTGAGTGGGAAGAGAAACTAAGACAGTGTTCCTGAGCATTGATTAGAAATCTTTTATTTTGAGAGAGAGAGAGAAATAGGAAGCACAGTTTACAAAATGGAAAGTGTTAATTTGGAAAATTTAGGGGAGATGATGAGACAAAGAGATAATATAATAAGAAGAGTGAAGAGGTTTTTATCTCATAAGTACAAGACGCAAGGTGAGTTAAAATGTCCACTGATGGTCCACCATGTGGAGCATAGACCTCAGGTAGAATTGAACTTCCCAGAGACCATGGCCATTCTTCTTTGGTTCTAGACTGCCTCCATATGCAAAGGACACTCTGATGAGAAAAGCAAATAAAGGAACAGGAAGTAGGAACTGAGCAGTGCTTGACCTGCCCACACCATCCTGGGGGAGGTTTGGAGAGGAAATTAAGTAAGCTTTGTCAAAGGACAAAGGGAGAGCTGAGTCTCCAGCTTGTGAGCTCCTTGCATTCTATAGACCCCTCATTTCTTTCAATGACATGGTCTGTGTCCATGTAAATATTCTAATTGTAAATCCCTTGCCCCATTTATTTCTCTTGGTAGCCAACACTGCATGGAAAGAAACCTGGGGGATTAGAAATGGTTGATTTTGTTTGTTTGGTGGCTTCTGCTAATTAGCTGTGTTACTGACACAGTAGTAGAGCTGCTATCACCATTTAGAAAAAGTCAAATAGAAGCCAATAATAGAGAAAGGCAAAAGGGAAAACTGGCAACTACTAGCCAAACACTAGCTAATGAAGCCAGATAAGGCTTCAAGATCACTGGCCTAAGCTGACCTCTTTGAGACCTAATCAAATCTGGGGGGCAGCAATGTCCATTTCCTCTTCCTTGGCCCCCTGTACTTAAATCCCAAGGCAAGTGAGTGTAACTAATTCCAAACTTTTGATTATTAACTGTGATTTAGGCTCTTACTGGCTCTAATGAGAACTGCATATCATTATTTTTTATAAAATCTTCTGCAAGTTGCTTTAATCAGGATTATGGCACATCAGTTTTAAACAAAACAACAGTCCGTGTAATTCAATCTACATCCTGTTTACAAACTCACAGATGTTAAGCCATAGAAGCAATCGATGATGAAGTAAAGCAGGAAAATCACAGACCAAACAATTGGCTCTTTGGAGACTTTTGTTTGGAATATTAGCATTCATGTTTCAACCAGAAAAATGAATTCTGTGATCTGAATATTTGGAAAGTCTCCTTGTCTAGACCATATTCTTTTTTGGAGTCAACCAAGGAGCCACACTCATCGTCCCCTGCAACCCACTGGGTGACACAGATGAATGAGTGGGCTGGGTGTGAAAGTAACCTGCAGTTTGGGGGGTTGTGTCCAAACGAAGGGCACATACTTCATGCAGCGAGAGCCAGCTGCTATACCGCTCCACATAACTGTTCTAAAATATTCCTATTTTTACAAAGAAAAGTTAACAATCTGGGGCTTTTAATGTAAAAAAAAGTCCTGATTTTAAATACGGGAAATAATAATAATATTTTTTTTATACATGGGCCACCCATGGGCCCTTAGTTTGGGACTTCTGCTCTGAGCTGTGTATATTTCCAGGGTAGCTATCACATATTCCTGCTTTTTATTATTTATTTATTTCAGTGTCTAGTGCCCTGGAATGGGACCATTGAATGTGTGTGGAATGAGTTAAGGGAAGACACTAATAAGTGTGATGGTACCGAGATGGAAAGGGAATTGCCCATGGTTAGGCAGGTAGTGACAGAAGCAGATAAAGATGATTTCACGTTCTTTCTCACGTCCTTGACCCTACACTCTGCCACTCCTCAAGGTTTTAGTGATGCAAAGGCAGGGAAGGAGGATTGCAGACATTTATTAGGCTGAGCATCTAAAGCCATTCATAAACTAGATCACTAAATGAAAATATGTTTTCTATGCCCGGAGTAGGGGAGGTGAGAGAAAAATGCTGCTACTGATAGTTATTTTATAACCTTGCATTAAAAAAAAAAATTATTGGAGTATAGTTGATTTACAATGCTGTGTTAGTTTCAGGTGTACAGCAAAGTGAATCAGTTACGCATATACATATATCCACTCTTTTATAGATTCTTTTCCGATACAGTATTACCTTACATTTTGAAACACAAACTATATACCAGACATTCTCGTAAAAACTAACAGGTATATTTTCTTATTTGATCATCACAAACATATCAGGCATTTCCATTTTATGGGAGAAACTGTGGCCAAGAGAGATTAAGGGAACTAGTCCAAAATCATGCAGCTACTAAACTTCATCTTAGGTGCTTCCACACACGGTTTTAATTCTCCAAACAATCATGTGAGATGGTTATCCTTATACACATTTTGCAGAAGAGGGATAGAACCTCAGAGGGCTTACCTGATGCATAAAATCATACACCATGCAAGTGACTAGTTAAACTGAGATTAATCCTTGTCTGTTGACTGAAAAAATATGACTTTTATATTAATTACACTAGTTGTGCTACTAGACACTCTGTTTGTATGTCCCATGATGGATTATAATACCCCTGCAGGATATGCAATGTAATAGAGAAGCACAAATCTGACCCCATATTAGATCTATTTCTTTTACTTTAGCCTTTGTATCCTATTGCTTTTGCTTCAAATTAAGAATGTTGCCTATAGCCTGAAATATACAGGATAGCCCATTCTCAAAGCTTTGACCTTTAAGGGTATAACACGGTTCCATTCATATAGAGATAAAAAACTGCAAAACAGAGAATAAACATTTGTCTTGTGAGAGGTTTATAGGAACATTGTGACCTGACCTAGATGGACAGCTGCAAGAACAAAGCATTCCGGCACCAGGAAGTTTGCAGCAAGGAAACACACCCCTCCCTCACCTTGCCTTTAAAAGTGCTTTGCTGAAAACCTTCGAGGAGTTTGGAGTTTTTAGAGTGTGAACCACCGTTCTTCTTGCATGGCCCTACAGTAAAACTTTCTCTGCTCCAAACGCCAATATGACGTTTCAGTTTGTTTGGCCTCACTGTGTGTCAGGCACAGGAACTTGCATTCCTTAATAACAACAGTATCTACACCCCACAGCTGAGGTCAAGCTTCTCCTTGCAAAAACTCACTAACCCACCCTTCCACCCACCCAACAGATAGCTTAGGACAAATCCTGCAGCCTCTCTCTTCCCTCACTGAGATCTCACTTCCCCAGTATCACCTGGGTGAGTTTAAGAATATTTAAACTGTGTCATGTAAACCCAAGCTCATTCCCATAGCTTCTCACCACACTTGGAATAAAATCCAAATCCCTTCATGTGATCTATGGGCCCCATATACTCTGCCCTTGACCCCCCTCTTTTCCCTCTCTACCTGTCCCTTCTGCCTGTCCAATCACCTTGACATTTGTGCAAATCCTCCAATTAACCAAAGTTGTCTTAGTCTCATGGACTGTCCCTTTCGCTGAGAATTTTCTTCTTCCATATCTTGGTCCTTCATTTTATTTATGCATTTTTTCAAATATCACTCCATCAAAGAGAGTTTTTTAATAAAAAATAATTAAATAAAAAACATAAACTAAAATAAAGTACCAGTACTAACTGTAGTTTATTTCTCTCTCTCTCTCTCTTTTTAACCATTTAGAGCTACCTGTAATTTTATTATATTATTGAGACAGGCTGGGACCTGGGACCCTTTGCTGCAGTGCTTGCACCTGGACCAACATCTCCTTGAGCAACAAAATACAAAGGAACTATAAGGGACTAATAATAACTGCATGCATGTGCAGCTGGGGCAAATTCTGGACAACAAGATACAAAAAGACTAAAAACCCAACTGTCACTTCTGAGGATCTGAGAGCAAAAGCAGGGTGTCGGGGAGCAAAAGCAGGGTACTGAGCATGCCCCCTGCACACAGCAGCAACAAAAGGGTGGGTGAATCACCTAAGCCACCCTCCAGCCCGACCCCTGGACACACCTCTACCCTCACCCCATATAAGGAACCAGCTCTCATCCCCTTGGTGAGTGAGCGAGCAAGGGAATCTGTTACTAGTTCTCGCTCTCTCCTGCTGCAGCAGGGATCCCAATAAAGCCTTGCCTGAGTTTCTTGTCTGGCCTTTTACCAATATCTTTTGATTAAGGAGGCCAAGAACCCTGGTCGGTAACATTACTGTCACTGTATTTGCTTGTTGCCTGTGTCCCTCATTGGAATATAAGTTCTGTGAAGGCCAGGTTCTTGCCACGTTCACAGCTATGTCTAAGCACGTAGAACAGTGTCTGAATATATCAGAACTCAGTAAATCTATTTGAAGGAATGGCTGAATGACTTCAAGAATGCAGGTACTCTAACATTTGGCATGCATCTTAATGTTTTCAGAGCCCAAACACAAGGAGAACAGTCATGTTCTGAAATCCACTGAAAACACATACTATGGATAAACACAGACATAAGAAAAGGAATGTTTGGTTAGCTTCCAGCTAAGTAAGTGAAGTGAAGTGCAGAGTCATAGACCTTGGAACAGAGAATAAAAATGATTAAGCTGTGAATGTTGTGAGGAGGGATTTTAATTCTTTTAAAAATGTATGCAGAGACAGTAACTTGAAGTCTAAAAAAAGAGATTAATTCTTCATGGAAGAAGAATAAACATGTTTTTCCCCTCCTTTCCTTAAGTTGGAAAAACGAAAGGAGATAATATCACAGGGAGAAAGGGCAGAGATGTGTAATCCTGAAGGCTGTTTACCAGGAGGTACTAGCTTTTCTGCAGAGCCAATGTAAGGGAGGAAACCCCATCACTTTCAAAATGGAAGCTTCAAGCAAAGTCAATGTTGCTTTCATTGACGTTTAAGGAAGGGAAGTGGACGGTGTTTGCTTGTGTAAATTCATGTAGAATGATGGGCCCTGGTAGCCAGCATTTCTGTCCTGCCTCTTTGGAGTATCTTCATGGAAATCAGATTCAGACCCCCATGCCTGCCTCCTTAAGGCAGGCTAATCCCACCTTGACATTTGCAGTCAATGAAAATTCTTAGTGGGTAGACAGATAAGGTTTCCTTCTAAGGGATTCCTAGGAGGATGACTTGGTATAAACAAAGTAACTGCATCCATGGCAATGTTTCTTAGGCCTGGAGGGAGAAGGTCACTGAGCTGCTTGCAGCCTGCAGGGGGCAGTGTGGAAACAGCAAACATGGGGGCCCTGGGATGTTGGGATCTGGTTCCTACATGAGTTCCTCTGGCTTCCATTTCTAGGCCTCAGTTTCCCCACTCATGAAATGGGGAGATGGATGGTACTAAATAATCCCTAGGTCTGTTCTCACAGGCAAGATTCCATAATTTTAAATGTATGATACTCATAGGAGTAGCTCAGGAATGTGCCAGTTAAATAATATTTTGGAGTACGCTGCCACTAGCAACTTGACTCCCCATTTTTAAAATTTTCAACTTCGAAGGGTAACATTTACTTTAGAAAAACTTTGGTATCAATGTTCCCTGCCTATCTTGGGGATTTCTACCTGGTTTAGTGATAGTTAGAGGGTGTGAGGAGGTGCAGAGAGGTGCAGAATCATGGTGACATGATTAACTAAATAATTCCTAGCTTAGTTTCAAAATGGGAACAATGTGCTGGGGGGCAGAGTGAAGATGGCGGAGTGGGAGGATGTGGAGTTTGTGTGTCCTCACTACTAGGGCACCTACCAGGAGCTGGTGGGGGACCTCAAACCCCTAAGTGTATAGCAGTAAGCCCTGAGCAACTGGGTAGGATGTGGGGGAAAGGAGGAGTGAGGAGAAGTGGAGGCCAGATGGGACTGGTGCCCCTGAGGGGTAGCTGGGGGTGGGGAGGGGTTCCAACAATTGGAGGGGATCAGTGGGGATGGAGAGAGACCCTCAGGGGACTGGAGGATTGGAAGGGAATGGAGTCAGCATTTCCCCTGCCCACTCAGGCCCAGGGAGCCGGCTGAGGTACCAGGACTGATCCTCCACACTCTGAGGCCCTGTGTGGTCACAGGGGTCCTGAGCCTAGGTCCCGCCCCACCTAAGCCCTGCCCCCCCACAGCCAGCCAAGGCCTTTTCCAATTTTTTTTGGCTATTGTGGTTCTTTATTACCTGTTGTTATTTCATTTACATTTTTATTTTTCTAATTAATTTTTAATTTTTCTAATTTTATTTTATTTTTTTATTCTTTGTTATTGTTCTGTCCTTCTATTATTTTTTTGGACCACACTGCATGGTTTTCGGAATCTCGGCTCCCAGGCCAGAGGCCAGGGGTCAGGCCTGAGCTCTTGTGGTGGGAACACCAAGTCCAAACCACTGAACTAACAGAGAACCTCAGACCCCAGGGAATATTAATTGGTGTGAGCTGTCCTGGAGAGCCACATCTCAGCACCAAGAACTGGTGCCAACCAACTGCCTGCAAACTCCAGTGCTGGGTGCCTGTTGTGAAACAACTAGCAAGACGGGAACACAGCACCACCCATCAAAAAAAATGAGATGACAAAAAATGTTACAGATGAAGGAGCAAGGTAAAAACCAATGAGACCAAATAAATGAAGAGGAAATTGGCAATCTACCTGAAAAAGAATTCAGAGTAATGATGGTAAAGATGATCCAAAATCTCAGAAATAGAATGGAGGCACAGATCGAGAAAATACAAGAAAGGTTTAACAAAGACCTAGAAGAACTAAAGAACAAACAAACAGTGATGAACAACACAATAAATGAAATGAAAAATACTAGAAGGAATCAGCACAGAATAACTGAAGCAGAAGAATGAATAAGTGAGCTGGAAGATAGAATGGGGGAAATTACCGCTGAGGAACAGAATAAACAAAAAAGAGTGAAAAGAAATGAGGATAGTCTCAGAGACCTCTGGGAAAACATTAAACACACGAACATTTGAGTTATAAGGGGTCCAGAAGAAGAAGACAAAGATAATGGGTCTGAAAAAATATTCAAAGAGATTATAGTTGAAAACTTCCCTAACATGGGAAAAGAAATAGTCACCCAAGTCCAGGAAGCACAGAGAGTCCCATACAAGATAAACCCTAGGAGAGACACACCGAAACACATATTAATCAAACTAACAAAAATTAATTTCAAAGAAAATATATTAAAAGCAGCAAGGGAAGAGCAACAAATAACATACAAGGGAATCCCCGTAAGGTTATCAGCTGATTTTTCAGCAGAAACTCTGCAGTCCAGAAGGGAGTGGCAGGACATATTTAAAGTGATGAAGGGAAAAACCTACAACCAAGATTACTCTACCCAGCAAGGATCTCATTCAGATTCAACAGAGAAATCAAAAGCTTTACAGACAAGCAAAAGCTGAGATAATTCAGCACCACGAAACCAGCTTTACAACAAATGCTAAAGGAACTTCTCTAGGCAGGAAACACAAAGAAGAAAAAGACCCACAAAAGCAAACCCACAATTAAGAAAATGGTAATAGGAACATACATGTCAATAATTACATTGAATGTAAATGGATTAAATGCTCCAACCAAAAGACAGAGGCTGGATGAATGGATACAAAAACCAAACCTGTATATATGCTGTCTACAAGAGTCCCACTTCAGGCCTAGGGACACATACAGACTGAAAGCAAAAGGATGGAAAAAGATATTCCATGCAAATGGAAATCAAAAGATAGCTGGAGTAGCAATACTCATATCAGACAAAATAGGCTTTGAAATAAACAGTTACAAGAGATAAGGAAGGACACTACATAATGATCAAGGGATTAATGCAGAAGAAGATATAACAATTATAAATATATATGCACACAACACAGGAGCACCTCAATACATAAGGCAAATGCTAACAGCCGTAAAAGGGGAAATCAACAGTAACACAATAATAGTGGGAGACTTTAACACCCCATTTACACCAATGGACAGATCATCCAGACAGAAAATAAATAAGGAAACACAAGCTTTAAATGACACAATAGACCAAATAGATTTAATTGATATTTATAGGACATTCCACCTGAAAGCAGCAGAATACACTTTCTTCTCAAGGGCACATGGAACATTCTCCAAGATAGATCACAACTTGGGTCACAAATCAAGCCTCGGTAAATTTAAGAAAATTGAAATTGTATCAGGCATCTTTTCTGACAACAGTGCTGTGAAATTAGAAATCAATTACAGGAAAAAAGAAACTGTAAAAAACACCAGTACATGGAACCTAAACAATACATTGCTAAATAACCAAAAGATCACTGAAGAAATCAATGAGGAAATCAAAAAACACATGCAAACAAATGACAATGAAAACATAACAACCCAAAACCTATGGAGCACAGCAAAAGCAATTCTAAGAGGGAAGTGTATAGCAATTCAATCTCACCTTAAGAAACAAGTAAAATCTCTAATAAACAATCTAAACTTATACCTAAAGCAGCTAGAGCAAGAAGAGCAAAGAAAACCCGAAGTTAGTAGAAGTAAAGAAATCATAAAGATCCAAGCAGAAATAAATGAAATAGAAATGAAGAAAACAATAGCAAAGATAAATAAAACTAAAAGTTGGCCAGACTCATCAAGAAAAAAAGGGAGAGGACTCCAATCAATAAAATTAGAAATGAAAAGGAGAAATTACAACTGACAACATAGAAATACAAAGGATCATGAGACTACTACAAGCAACTATATGCTGATAAAATGGACAATCTGGAAGAAATGGACAAATCCTTGGAAAGGTAAAACTTTCCAAGACTGAACCAGAAAGAAGTAGAAAATATGAACAGACCAATCACAAGTAATGAAATTGAAACTGTGATTTAAAATCTTCCAACACGGCTTCCCTGGTGGTGCAGTGGTTGAGAGTCTGCATGCCAATGCGGGGGACATGGGTTCATGCCCCAGTCCAGAAAGATCCCACATGCCGCAGAGCGGCTGGGCCCGTGAGCCATGGACGCTGAGCCTGCATGTCCGGAGCCTGTCCTCTGCAACAGGAGAGGCCACAACAGTGAGAGGCCCGCGTACCACCAAAAAAAAAAAAAAAAAAATCTTCCAACAAACAAAGGTCCAGGACAAGATGGCTTCACAGGCAAATTCTATCAAACATTTAGCGAAGACCTAAAACCTATCCTTCTCAAACTCTTCCGAAAAATTGCAGAGGGAGGAAAACTCCCAAACTCATTCTATGAGTCCACCATCACCTTGATACCAAAACCAGGCAAAGATACCAAAAAAAAAAAAAAAGAAAGAAAATTATAGACTAATATCACTGGTAACATAAACACAAAATCCTCAACAAAATACTAGCAAACAGAATCCAATAACACATTAAAAGAATCATACACCATGATCAAGTGGGATTTATCCCAGGGATGCAAAGATTCTTCAATATACCCAAACCAGTGAACATGATACACCATATTAACAAATTAAAGAATAAAAACCATATGATCATCTCAATAGATGCAGAAAAAGCTTTTGACCAAATTCAACACTTATTTATGATAAAAAACTCTCCAGAAAGGGCATAGAGGGAACCTACCTCAACATAATAAAGGCCATATATGACAAAACCACAGCAAACATCATTCTCAATGGTGAAAAACTGAAAGCATTTCCTCTAGATCAGGAAGAAGACAAGGATATCCACTCTCACCACTCTTATTCAACATAGTTTTGGAAGTCCTAGCCATGGCAATCAGAGAAGAAAAAGAAATAAAAGAGATCCAAATTGGAAAAGAAGAAGTAAAACTGTCACTGTTTGCAGATGACATGATACAATACATAGAAAATTCTAAAGATGTCACCAGAAAACTACTAGAGCTAATCATTGAATCTGGCAAAGTTGCAGGATACAAAATTAATGTGCAGAAATATCTTGCATTCCTTTACACTAACGATGAAAGATCAGAAAGAGAAATTAAGGAAACAATCTCATTTACCATCGCAACAACAACAACAAAAATAACACCTAGGAATAAACCTATCTAAGGAGGCAAAAAACCTGAACACAGAAAACTATAAAACATTGATGAAAGAAATCAAAGTTGACACAAACAGGTAGAGAGATATACCATTTTCTTGGATTGGAGGAATCAATATTGTGAAAATGACTATACTATCCAAATCAATCTACAGATTCAATGCAATCCCTATCAAATTATCAATGGCATTTTTCATAGAACTAGAACAAAAAATCTTAAAATTTGTGTGGAGACACAAAAGGCCCCAAATAGCCAAAGCAATATTGAGAAAGAAAAATAGAGCTGGAGGAATCAGGCTCCCTGACTTCAAACTCTACTACAAAGCTATGGCAGTCAATAAAGTATGGTACTGACACAGAAACAGAAATATAGATCAATAGGATGGGGTAGAAAGCCCAGAGGTAAACCCATGCACCTATGGTTCACCTAATCTATGAAAAATGAGGCAAGAATATACAGTGGAGAAAAGACAGCCTCTTCAACAAGTGGTGCTGGGAAAACTGGACAGTTACACGTAAAAGAATGAAATTAGAACACTACCTAACACCATACACAGAAATTAACTCAAATTGGATTAAAGACCTAAATTTAAGACCAGACACATAAAACTCTTAGAGGAAAACATAGGAAGAACACTCTTTGTCATAAATCACAGCAAAATCTTTTTTGACCCACCACCTGGAGTAATGAAAATAAAAACAAAAATAAACAAATGGGACCTAATTAAACTTAAAAGCTTTTGCACAGGAAAGGAAACCATAAACAAGATGAAGACAACCCTCAGAATGGGAGAAGATATTTGCAAATGAAACAACTGACAAATGATTAATCTCCAAAATATACAAGCAGCTCATGCAGCTCAATATCAAAAAAATAAACAGACAATCCAAAAATGGGCAGAAGACTTAAATAGACATTTCTCCAAAGAAGATATACAGATTGTCAACAAACACATGAAGGACGCTCAACATCACTAATCATTAGAGAAATGCAAATCAAAACTACAATGAGGTATCACCTCACACCAGTCAGAATGGCCATCATCAAAAAATCTACAAATAATAAATGCTGGAGAGGGTGTGCAGAAAAGGGAACCCTCTTGCATTATTGGGGGGAGTGTAAATTGATACAGCCACTGTGGAGAACAGTATGGAGTTTCCTTATGATACTAAAAATAGAACTACCATACGACTCAGCAATTTCACTCCTGGGCATATACCCTGAGAATTCATAATTCAAGAAGACACATGAAATAAATAAGGAAACACAAGCTTTAAATGATACATTAAACAAGATGGACTTAATTGATATTTATAGGACACTCCATCCAAAAACAACAGAATACACATTTTTCTCAAGTGCTCATGGAACATTCTCCAGGATAGACCATATCTTGGGTCACAAATCAAGCCTTGGTAAATTTAAGAAAATTGAAATTGTATCAAGTATCTTTTCTGACCACAACGCCATGAGACTAGATATCAATTACAGGAAAAGATCTGTAAAAAATACAAACACATGGAAGCTAAACAATACACTACTTAATAATGAAGTGATCACTGAAGAAATCAAAGAGGAAATAAAAAAATACCTAGAAACAAATGACAATGGAGACACAACGACCCAAAACCTATGGGATGCAGCAAAAGCAGTTCTAAGGGGGAAGTTTATAGCAATACAAGCCCACCTTAAGAAGCAGGAAACATCTCGAATAAACAACCTAACCTTGCACCTCAAGCAATTAGAGAAAGAAGAACAAAAAAACCCCAAAGCTAGCAGAAGGAAAGAAATCATAAAAATCAGATCAGAAATAAATGAAAAAGAAATGAAGGAAACGATAGCAAAGATCAATAAAACTAAAAGCTGCTTCTTTGAGAAGATAAACAAAATAGATAAACCACTAGCCAGACTCATCAAGAAAAAAAGGGAGAAGACTCAAATCAATAGAATTAGAAATGAAAAAGGAGAAGTAACAACTGACACTGCAGAAATAAAAAAAATCATAAGAGATTACTACAAGCAACTCTATGCCAATAAAATGGACAATCTGGAAGAAATGGACAAATTCTTAGAAATGCACAACCTGCCAAGACTGAATCAGGAAGAAATAGAAAATATGAACAGACCAATCACAAGCACTGAAATTGAAACTGTCATTAAAAATCTTCCAACAAACAAAAGCCCAGGACCAGATGGCTTCACAGGTGAATTCTATCAAACGTTTAGAGAAGAGCTAACACCTATCCTTCTCAAACTCTTCCAAAATATAGCAGAGGGAGGAACACTCCCAAATTCCTTCTACGAGGCCACCATCACCTTGATACCAAAACCAGACAAGGATGTCACAAAGAAAGAAAACTACAGGCCAATATCACTGATGAACATAGATGCAAAAATCCTCAACAAAATACTAGCAAACAGAATCCAACAGCACATTAAAAGGATCATACACCATGATCAAGTGGGGTTTATTCCAGGAATGCAAGGATTCTTCAATATACGCAAATCTATCAATGTGATAAACCATATTAACAAATTGAAAGAGAAAAACCATATGATCATCTCAATAGATGCAGAGAAAGCTTTTGACAAAATTCAACACCCATTTATGCTAAAAACCCTGCAGAAAGTAGGCATAGAGGGAACTTTCCTCAACATAATAAAGGCCATATATGACAAGCCCACAGCAAACATCATCCTCAATGGTGAAAAACTGAAAGCATTTCCACTAAGATCAGGAACAAGACAAGGTTGCCCACTCTCACCACTCTTATTCAACATAGTTTTGGAAGTTTTAGCCACAGCAATCAGAGAAGAAAAGGAAATAAAAGGAATCCAAATCGGAAAAGAAGAAGTAAAGCTGTCACTGTTTGCAGATGACATGATACTATACATAGAGAATCCTAAAGATGCTACCAGAAAACTACTAGAGCTAATCAATGAATTTGGTAAAGTAGCAGGATACAAAGTTAATGCACAGAAATCTCTGGCATTCCTATATACTAATGATGAAAAATCTGAAAGTGAAATCAAGAAAACACTCCCATTTACCATTGCAACAAAAAGAATAAAATATCTAGGAATAAACCTACCTAAGGAGACGAAAGACCTGTATGCAGAAAATTATAAGACACTGATGAAAGAAATTAAAGATGATACAAATAGATGGAGAGATATACCATGTTCTTGGATGGGAAGAATCAACATTGTGAAAATGACTCTACTACCCAAAGCAATCTACAGATTCAATGCAATCCCTATCAAACTACCACTGGCATTTTTCACAGAACTAGAACAAAAAATTTCACAATTTGTATGGAAACACAAAAGACCCCGAATAGCCAAAGCAATCTTGAGAACGAAAAAAGGAGCTGGAGGAATCAGGCTCCCTGACTTCAGACTATACTACAAAGCTACAGTAATCAAGACAGTATGGTACTGGCACAAAAACAGAAATATAGATCAATGGAACAGGATAGAAAGCCCAGCGATAAACCCACGCACATATGGACACCTTATCTTTGATAAAGGTGGCAGGAATGTACAGTGGAGAAAGGACAGCCTCTTCAATAAATGGTGCTGGGAAAACTGGACAGGTACATGTAAAAGTATGAGATTAGATCACTCCCTAACACCATACACAAAAATAAGCTCAAAATGGATTAAAGACCTAAATGTAAGGCCAGAAACTATCAAACTCTTAGAGGAAAACATAGGCAGAACACTCTATGACATAAATCACAGCAAGATCCTTTCTGACCCACCTCCTAGAGTAATGGAAATAAAAACAAAAATAAACAAATGGGACCTAATGAAACTTCAAAGCTTTTGCACAGCAAAGGAAACCATAATCAAGACCAAAAGACAACCCTCAGAATGGGAGAAAATATTTGCAAATGAAGCAACTGACAAAGGTTTAATCTCCAAAATTTACAAGCAGCTCATGCAGCTCAATAACAAAAAAACAAACAACCCAATCCAAAAATGGGCAGAAGACCTAAATAGACATTTCTCCAAAGAAGATATACAGAATGCCAACAAACACATGAAAGAATGCTCAACATCATTAATCATTAGAGAAATGCAAATCAAAACTACAATGAGATATCATCTCACACCAGTCAGAATGGCCATCATCAAAAAATCTAGAAACAATAAATGCTGGAGAAGGTGTGGAGAAAAGGGAACAGTCTTGCACTGCTGGTGGGAATGTGAATTGGTTCAGCCACTATGGAGAACAGTATGGAGGTTCCTTAAAAAACTACAAATAGAATTACCATATGACCCAGCAATCCCACTACTGGGCATATACCCTGAGGAAACCAAAACTCAAAAAGAGTCATGTACCAAAATGTTCATTGCAGCTCTATTTACAATAGCCCAGAGATGGAAACAACCTAAGCGCCCATCATCGGATGAATGGATAAAGAAGATGTGGCACATATATACAATGGAATATTACTCAGCCATAAAAAGAAACGAAATTGAGCTATTTGTAATGAGGTGGATAGACCTAGAGTCTGTCATACAGAGTGAAGTAAGTCAGAAAGAAAAAGACAAATACCGTATGCTAACGCATATATATGGAATTTAAGGGGAAAAAAAATGTCATGAAGAACCTAGGGGTAAGACAGGAATAAAGACGCAGACCTACTGGAGAACGGACTTGAGGATATGGGGAGGGGGAAGGGTGAGCTTTGACAGGGTGAGAGAGAGTCATGGACATATACACACTAACAAACGTAGTAAGGTAGATAGCTAGGGGGAAGCAGCCGCAAGGCACAGGGATATTAGCTCGGTGCTTTGTGACAGCCTGGAGGGGTGGGATAGGGAGAATGGGAGGGAGGGAGACGCAAGAGGGAAGACATATGGGAACATATGTATATGTATAACTGATTCACTTTGTTATAAAGCAGAAACTAACACACAATTGTAAAGCAATTATACCCCAATAAAGATGTTTAAAAAAAAAAAAAAAAAAAAAAAAAGAAGACACATGTACCACAGTGTTCATTGCAGCTCTATTTACAATAGCCAGGACATGGAAACAACCTAAGTGTGCGTCGACAGATGAATGGATAAAGAAGTTGTGGTATATATAGAGAGGGGAATATTACTCAGTTATAAAAAGGAATGAAATTGGGTCATTTGTAGAGATGTGGATGGACCTAGAGTCTGTCATACAGAGTGAAGTAAGTCAGAAAGAGAAAAACAAATATTTTATATTAACGCATATATGTGGAATCTAGAAAAATAGTACAGATGAACCTATTTCCAGGGCAGGAATAGAGACACAGGTGTACAGAATGGATGTGTGGACACAGATAGGGAAGAGGAAGGTGGGATGAATTGGGAGATTAGGTTTGATATAAATACACTACCAAGTGTAAAATAGATACACTTGCTGTATAGCACAAGGAGGTCTGCTCCGTGCTCTGTGATGACTTAGATGGGTGGTATGGGGCAAGTGGGAGGGAGGTCTAAGAGGGAGAGGATACGTGTATACATATAGCTGATTTACTTCGTTGTACAGCAGAAACTAACACAACATTGTAAAGCAATTATACTCCAATAAAAAATATATATAATACACCATAAAAAATGGGAACAATTTGTGTTTTTCTCCTTTCTTAATTTTAGATGAAATCCTGCTATCCCCCCAAAAGAAATCATTACGTTACTTTATTTTGATTTTTACTTTTCTCTCTTTATTTCAAATTATGGATGAGGGTAGGGGGGTTTTAATCGAGACAGAGAATCACATTTCTTCCATTTTAACAGAAGTGCAAACATTTCCAAATCAGTGAAGAGGGTTTTATCTGCCTCCTGTGAACAAATTGAGTGAAACTAACCAGTAGTCAACCTAACTACATCGGACTATGTTAGTGGAAAGCCCAGCCCTGCCACCTTTACCTGGGCAACACCTGGTCACTTAATTTCTTGGTGTCTTGATTTACTGTCTGTAAAACGCAGATGATAAGAGGACCTACCTGGTCATCTTGTTATAAAGATTCAATGAAATAATGCTGCTAAAGTACTTAGGACAATGTCTGGCCCAAACTAAATATGCAGTAAGGGCTAACTACTCTTAAAGTGGGCTCAAGCATTTTTTTGTTTTTGTTCAAAAATAACTCTTTTGTGAAGAGGGAGATCAAGAACAACTAAAATTTTATCTATAAAAAGTACTCTTTTAATGACATATTTACACGTTCCAGCTCCAGTCTCTTACTACTCATGTAAACACAACCTTCATTTCATTCAATCATTTGAATAAAAAGATCCATCATTTACTGAGCACTTATTATGTGCCAGGCTCAGTGCCGTGAACTTTAAGCACATAGCATGATTTAAGCTTTACCTTGTGGGATTTCTACAGAGTGGAATATGCATAGAGAGAGAAGTAAATAACTTGCCCAAGGTTAATGGCACAGGACTACATACTGTCTGACTCCAGAGAGGTGAGCTTGGCATTCAACATATATCCACATATGTCCACATATTCTGGGTGCATCTGCTACTTTTTTTTGGTATAATTTCCCTTTGTTTACTTGGTGCTCCTAACTCTTGAAATCTTAAGACATAATTAAGGATATGTTTGAAATATCATCTCGCCATGAGACATTTTCAAATCACCCACCATCTTCTGCTGAATCTATGGATGGTTTTTGAAAACATTTCCAAAACCTAGTTATCAATATCTGTTTAATGTTTTTCATATTTTAATTTGAGGGTGTCACAGGCCATTGCATTATTAGCTCTTTGAGACCGAGGGCAGTTGACATTTGTTTTGGTTTCTCCCTGCATTTGCAATGAGCACAGAAATCTTCTTTCACTATTTTTTTTTCATTAAATTATGGAAGTCTCTTCAAAATCAGGAAGAGGTCCAAACTGAGATGATCATGTAATAAAGACAGTGTATTGACACTCACATACTTAATACTTTTAAAATTTTATTGATATCTACTCTTGTTAATAAATCATTAAATAAATGCTGAGTGCTTGCTAAGTGCTAATGGTCTTCAGAGCGCGCTTCCTGTGGTTCCATTAGTGCTGAGGTTTGCATGGACCACGTGAGGCTGCCCACTTCTAACTCTAGTCCTCTCTGTTCTAGCTGTTGGGATTCAATGTTTATTTTCTCCAAATCCCAGCCCAACCATCACCCTCAACTTTATCTCACCTCAAGTCCTCTCCTACCTACCAGAGTGAACGATGAGTTTGAAGTTTACAGACTGAAGTCTAATCTCAGCATTATTAATTTGCTAGCTGCGTGGACTTAGTAAACGTATTTTCCCCTCTCTGACCTGTGTGTAAACAGGGAATTGGGATATCTGTTTTTCAGGGTTGTTATTAAGATAATTAGAAACAAATTGATGTACTAGACACGAGGTTCACAAAAGTCATTATCTCACCCTTGCTCCAAGGAGCAGTGTCAACTTTTAGCCTCTTTTATGGTCTAAACCTCCTTTTCTCATTGGTCTTGTTGTATTTATCATTGTATATGTATATTTTCCTATTACATTATCTGTGGTTATTGCAGAAGACCCCTAAAGCCTTTATGAAATTGGCAGGGTGTAGTATAAACAAACAATATAAGCAAACAAATGAAGTCAAATAAACAAATATAACCTTTTGGCCACAAATTCCCAAGGCCTTGCATTCTGCAGCTATCAAATCTGTCCAACAATGATAATAATTTATAAATCCCAAAGAACCAACCAAATGAGAAATGTAAAATCTAACACAGGGCCTGCCGTTGCAGAAGCAATACTAATTGCTGTCATTTATGTCAACAGCTCACCATTTATACCTAATTACCATGCCTCAAAATTGCATTATGTATATCATTAGGTGTGTGTCAAATTAACTCGATTGTAAGTTGTATTTGATTATGTCACTATTCTCTACACCTGTATGCTCAGTTTTTATAGTTTGTTGCTTGTGTACCATGGTCAATTGCTTTCAACCTAAAAAAAAAAAAAATGGCAAGACAGCAAACACTGGGAGAAGGGGACTAAATTATGTGGCATATACCATGGAAGAATTTATTTGTGGGGGTGAAGAGAGGGACCCAGAATGTTCATTTGACGACCCTGATGTTGATCTACTTCTTCTCACTGTAGCTCTGTGTCTTTTTCCTTCCCATGGTGGGAATATCAATCTTTTTTCTTTGTTAGCTTAGGAGAGTTTAACATGGTAAAAAGAGAATGTCTTTGGGAATTAGTAGGTGTGAATTCAAAGCTCTACCATTTCTTTAGTGTGTGATCTTGAGACAATCTCTTAACTGCTCATAATCTCAGCATCTTCAAACAAGAATCCTGACATCTACTTCATAAGCTACTTGTGAAGATAAACAATATCTGTGAAGAACAGGAATATGGTCTAGTATTGGGGAAGCTCTAGACAAGGAGCAGACTGTCTTGTTCTCCTCCTTCAAATGTATTTATCCCTCAAGATAAATATTCTTCAAGTCCTTGGATACCCCTCAAGTCCTTCAAAATCTGGATGAAACTTTTTTTCCTGTGGATTCCTGGAGTTCTTGATTCTTTCATGCCAGTGCACCTGCTGTTGGTTGATATTTGATAGTGAGCTCAAATATGAAAGTTTGCTTTCAGAAGAAGACCAAAATCTTCTTATCCTGTTTGCTTAATTTTTAGCTGTACCTTGGAAGTGTCACACTGGACTCACAGTACATCATCCATCAGTGGTAAAAGGAAACCTAGAGGTCACCTTGAGGTCTCCTTGTCCAGTGGCTTCATTTTCGAGAGGAGGAAAATCAGGACCCAGAGAGGTTAAATGGCTTCACTATGGTCTCAAGGTTGCTTAGTGACAAAACTGGGACAAAATTTTCAAACAGATCTTTTTGCTAAGTAGAGGGGTTTGCAAACCATGACCTACAAGCCAAATCCAGCCTGCCACATGTTTTTGTAAATAGGATTTTACTGGAACACAGTCAAATGCTCATTCATTTACACATTCTCTATGGCTTCCCCATTACAGCAGAGTTGCATAGCTGTGAGAGAGATCATACGACCTGCAATGCTTGATATGTATACTATTTTGCACTTTAGAGAAAATTTCTAGATGTCTAATTAGGAAGAACAGTTCTCAACCTCCAACTCATGAAGTGAGCTATCCCCTAAGTCTTTTTTTATCTGAGTGAAACAACCAACCAACCACCAATGTTCATTGTTTTTACCCTTAAGTGGGTTTTATATCCTAAGAGACACACAATGTCACAAATGTAACAGCAACATTACAGGGAATTGTTCCAGTCAGGGGCATGACTGGAGGAGGGAAAGTGGTGAAACCCATGAGATATAAGTGCCTCTTTTTTTCCCCTTCTACCATACTTTGCTGTGAGTTTTTACCATGAACAGACACTGTATTTTCTCAAATATTTTTCTGCGTAAATTGCTATGAACATGTAGTTTTTCTTCTTTAGATTGTTAATATGGTTATTACATCAATTAATTTCAGGATACTAAACTAACCTTGGATTTGTCATGTAAATCCTACTTGTTGCTTTATATTACTCTTTTTATATATTGCTGGAATACTTGCTACTATTTCAGTATTTTTGCATATATGTCCATGAAAAATATTATAATATGTAGATTTCTTTTTTGTCAGGTTTTGGTATTGGATGAATGTTGGCTTCTTCAATTTTCTGGAAGAAATTGTACAGAATGAGTATAATTTCTTCCTTAAGTGTTTTGTAGAATTTCTCTTAAGCCTACTTCCCTTAAGCCCCCACCCCGACCCAGGTTTGCACCAACAATTAAGAAGTTCTTACTTTAAAGGAGACTTGTTGAGATTTAATGGCAATATTCCTGTGGACACGAAAGGCAGCTCACTCTTTCATTCATCAACCTACAAGTAGTCGACTTGTAAGCATAAGCAAGGTACCTCCAGTACACTTGCTCCACATCTGCAAGGGTTATTCAGGTTCACCCTGTCCACAGAAAGAAACACCAAATGCCTACTCTGGTGGGACGCTGTGATAAGATGAGTCCCATTTGGCCATCTGACAGCTAAAAACCAGCAACCTATGTCCAGAACAGGCATATGACTATGAAGTATAAGTGAAATGTCTTCTCATAGCAGAAAAGATATAGCCATCCCAGAGGCATCAACATTTGTGGAACATGTTAACATGCCTGGCATCAATATGTAAATACTAGGCACTATCTGTTATCTCATCAAGTCCTTCAACCACTCCATGGCATTAGTGATGCTCTAAATAAGGTGCTTTGGGTTGTCAGTAACAGGAAAAGCCAGATTGATTAGTTTCAACCAACAGGGGAATTTGTCATCTCTTACAGCAAGAAAAAGCACAGTGGGTCCAGAACGAATTCAGTGGCCCACCAATGTTATCAAGAACCCATTTTTTTCCCCTTTGGCCATCTTCAACATGCTATTTTCATTTACATATTTGCCAGAACTAACATAGTTAGGACAATATACAATGGAAGACAATGAGCTATTTCTTCCCAAGAACCATTGCCTTTTAGGGAAAAGAAATTCTTCACTGTGCTAGAATTTCATCATGTACCAGAGGCAGTTCCTTGTAGAGGTGTCAGACCTCCTTATTGTCTTACACTTTGGGGCTAGGGGTTGGAACTATCTGCCCATTGGCATAGCTGGGTGGAAAGGCGTGAATGCTTGAACAAAGCTGGAGTTTATGCTGGATGGAAGAAGGGGTAGAAAAGGATTTTTGGACAGATTACTAATAGCACCTTCTAGAGATCCCATTTAGCAGATGAATAATGAGATTCAGAGAAGTTACATAACTTATTCCAAATCATAAAATTGGTATTTTCTTTCTATATTTTGGTATTTATACTCTTCTTTCTTTAAAAAGGAATTGTTAGGTTAGAACTATACCTGCAATATAACAAGATGAAAAAAGAGATAAGTAGGGAGACAGCAATAAAGATGGAATAACGGGGAAGGAAAAATAAGCCAGGAAAATGCGAAAATAGAGGAGCCAGAATTTGCCTCTTGCTCTCCCGACTCTGAGAAACTGGCACAGCTGCCTCTCCACCGAGCAGTAGAGAAGCCAAGCCCCAGAGGCACAGGGGCAGGTGTTAATGAATTTTTATACACAGCACTTCATTCATTCATTCAAAACACATTTCCCGAATACAGTCTAAGAGCCACACACTTGGAAGTTCAGACCCAAGCTCTGCTCTTAGAAGAAGGCAGCTGTGGGAGACAGACACACAACCAGATTCCCAGGGCAATTTATTTATTTATTTATTTTTAATTGTAGTAACATATTTTCATAGGTTAAACTTGTCTAGTAAAAAAAGGTATTGAGGGCTTCCCTGGTGGTGCAGTGGTTGAGAGTCCACCTGCCGATGCAGGGGACACGGGTTCGTGCCCTGGTCTGGGAAGATCTCACATGCCGTGGAGCGGCTGGGCCCGTGAGCCACGGCCGCTGAGCCTGTGCATCCAGAGCCTGTGCTCCGCAACGGGAGAGGCCACAACAGTGAGAGGCCCGTGTACCGCAAAAAAAAAAAAGGTATTGATTAGCTGACATAAATCTGAGTATATGCTATTTATAAAAGACACAACTAAAAGTTACACAAAAATTATATGTGGAAAATATATTTTATCACTTGTATTCAGAATAAAAGAAAGAATGTAATAGTAGCATATAAATTAACATCAATACAAGTCAATAAACTGGACAAAGGGATATATTTTTGCATGAGAGTGCCAAGAGTCCTTATGGAAAGGGTGTTAGGAATATATGAAAAAAATACATAAATAGTCATGGGGTGCTTTAGTATATTTTCCTCCATATTTGACTGCTCGGGGTCGGGGGGCAAAACCTAAACAAATAGGAGATCTAAATAGCAGTTTGTAAAACGCTATATTTTTACTTTCTATGCTTTTATATTTATTTATTTAAAACATCTTTATTGGAGTATAATTGCTTTACAATGGTGTGTTAGTTTCTGCTTTATAACAAAGTGAATCAGCTGTACATATACATATAACCCCATATCCCCTCCCTCTGGCGTCTCCCTCCCACCCTCCCAATCCCATCCCTCTAGGTGGACACAAAGCACCGAGCTGATCGCCCTGTGGCCAAGGCAATTTGTTAGAGTCTGCAATGCACAGAGAACCACCAAAACTGAGAGCCAGTGTCTTCAAGGACTCTAACGCCCCTCCTTTGTTTTACACTTGAAAAAACTGACCCCAAAAGATTTGGAACTAATGGGAAACAACTGCAGACAGATCCAAAAATACTAGCTAACGCTTTTTCATGCTTATCATTTACAGGCTCTGCTCCTTGAGCTTTGCATATACGTCAGATCATTCAGTCCTCACTTTAACCCCACAAGGAAGGTCTTCTTATGATCCCATTTCACAGAAGAGGTAGCTAAGGCACTGGGATAATAAGGGACTTCCCTGGATCACGTTACTGGGTGGGTGATGGAGCTCGGGTTTGACCCAGGCTTTCTAGGTCTATGGACTCTTAACAATTGGCAAAATGCTCACATTCACTGAGTTCTCACTCTGGGACTAGCACAGACATTCGTTCCCATCATTCCTATAGTTACTGGGCTGTGGTTGGACATTGACCTGATGGTGATTATTTTCCTTCATTTCACAGATGCATCAACCGAGGCTTGGGGAGCAAAGATCACTCTTGGAAGGTCATTCTGATGATCAGTGGTGGACCTGGGGTTACAGTGCTGTCCCTCTGACTCAAGTCTCTAATATTGTCCTCAACTCATCTTGACTGTCTCTCCCACTTCCCCACCCTTGGCCCTGCCTTGATAGTATATCAAACTATCTCCTTATGACTTTTTCAGTCTTGACCATGAGAGTCAAAGTCTTAAAACTATTTCCAGACCAAGACTACTGATTGCAGCCATCTGCTAATTCTATTTGTGTTTTCTGAGATCATGTTACATTCACTGGCACAAATCTACCTTCTTCCCAAACTTTTTTTTAGAGGCACTCTGCAAAGCCAACTCAAGTCCTGTTTTGTGTTGGGTGGGGACTGCCAAGTATGCTGACTCTCTCTAGAATAGCAAAGGCTTGTTCCATCTTGTTCCATTGAACTTGTCCAGAAGAGTTCCAGCTGCTCTCCCTCCAAATTTGTAGTAGATTTGGTCATTGACCTAAGAATTGCTTGCCCTGAGTACCACAGCAGTTGAATCTCTTTCTATCAAAAACAAACGTATTGGTTTTATTTTGTTTTGTTTTTGAGTTCTTGAATGCTTTGGCTCAGTACTTACGAAAAGGACAGGTGACAAACCTCAATGGAAACTCTTCATGTTATGCATATTAAAAATATGTTTGCATTGCCCTAAAAGCAATGCAAGGACTGAGGCATTCAAACAAATTAACCAAGAGAGAAAAATAAACGCACTTAGAAAAGGCAAATTCTGGGAGATGGGAAAGAAAAATGGAAATCCTATTTTTCCTAATAAGCCAATTAAACGGGATATACTTTAAGTGGACCCATCACTGATAACTTTTACACACACACATGCACACAGGCACACACATGTACACTTCATTTAACACGTGGTCCTCTTTATAGTTCCACATGCAGACACAGACCATGGGTTAAGGTGAGAATTCCACAGGATAAAAGTGAATTGGAAAACTCAAATATGATTAGAGGAAGTTGAATGGCAGCATTTGAAAGAGCTAAGCATGTTTAGAGTGTGAAAAATGAAGGTCAAGTTAGGGCATTATGCCTACCTTTGAATATCTAAAGGGCAGTCATGTAGAAAATGGAATAGACTCATTTTGCATTATTCTAAAAGTGCAGAGCGAGGATGACTGTTGGAAGGTACAGAGGCAAGTTTTGGCTCAATAGAAGGACAAAACATTGGAACAGTTAGTGTTGTCAAAAAAAAGGGAATGCTTTTCTTCTGAGAATAGCAAAGTCCCTCTCCAAGAAGTGTTTCAAAAAGAGGCTTCTATGGCCATCTGTCAAGGATTTGGTAGAAAGAACTCACGCATTAGGTGCACAAGAGCAGTGGTTCTCTGTCCTGGCTATTAAACATTCTGACTCTGATTTAATTGGTCTGCAGTAGAGTCTGGACATAAGGGTATTTAAAAGCTCCCCATCTGATTGGAATGTGCAACCAGAGAAGGAGCCACAGGGCTAGAGGATGCATTCATCCTATTGGTTATTCATTTGACAAGTATTCATGGAGAAAATACTACCTGCTCTGAGCTTGGGCGAGTATAGCAGATGCTAGTGGTACCCACCCATATGGCCTCACGCTTGACACTTCCACGCATTAGGATGCTCCCTGCAGCAACTGCTTTTCTTCATCTGAAGACATTCTCTCCCCACGGGAGGTCTCTTTGCCCATGACATGTCAGGACGGAAGTGTCAGAAAGTTATTGCTCTTTGCAAGCATCCCTCAGCCCAGCTCTGATGAGAATGCACTCACCCCACTGTGTCGTGTTCTACACTGGCCCTCAGGGTTTCACCAGTGGAATTTAGCTCCTATTGCACCCCTCCTGACCTCCCTTAGCTGATAAAATATTTTGTGATGCCCTGACCCCTGATGCTCCTCCCTTTATTTTCCAGACAAACCACCTGCAGGTGAATACTTGTCTCTGGGTCCGCCCTGGGGAAATCCAAATTAAGCTGATAGAGAATAACTAGGCTCTTTCCATTTTGGGGAAGACCACACTATAAAAGGAAAGCCAACAAGTGAGCAAGTGTAACTAAGGGGGGCCATATCCCCAATACTCAGGTGAGATGGAAGGTTAAAGAGCTTACCGATCTGCCCCATGACACTCAGTTCACAGGCAGCCACATCCGGACCCGAATCTGGCGTGATTTGATGCCAAGGACCACACTTTAAACCAGCATTCTATGTCCTCTCTAAATGAGAGAGACTACCATTTAAAAATATTTATTAAGTAACATTTATTGTGCATATTTCATAGCTATATATTTTTCTAGGTCTCTACTTGTTTTTTCTATTTTTTGATTAATGTCATTATCCTTTCTCCCTTTTTCAGAAAGTCAATGAGTGATATGAATTATTTAAATCATGTCATTATGTTATAAAGGGTTAAGTTTTTACAGATCTTACTGCCATTCATCCTAACCTCAACTTCCAACACTAGCCGAAGGGTAGTTTTAGGTTTACTCATCACTCCTAAGATATTCGGAGCAGAACCAACCCCAGGGATAGTCTAGATGACCTTGATGCCAGAATTCTGTACAGAGTCCCACCAAGAGTTTCCATAGCAACAAAAGTTGATGAATGAGGATGATTTTCATCTGCTGGTCTCTGAGTTACAACTTTCTTTTAATAGGAAACTAGAGGAGAAATGTGATTACTAAGCAGAGGGGCATGTGCTATTATAGGATACTATGACCAGCTATTTTCTTCAAAAATTGAAATTTACATTCTGGCTCATCTGTTCTCTTTAAGATCCCTCAGATCTGCCCTGCTCCTCTCCAACACCCTGATTCGCTCATGATGTTGCCTTGCTTGGAATGCCCTTCATTCTCCTCTCTACCTTTTTTGGATTCTCTGCAGCTATCCATCCCATGCTTTCTTCTCTTTGCCTCCACAAAACATCCTCCAATCCTCATTAACCAATATCAACTCTGCATAATATACCCATTCAATTTCACCTGATATATAATGATTATATTATTATGCATAAGTGGAATGGATAAGAACAAAGGTGTGGGCAAAAGGCAGATCTGTGATTGCAGCTCTGCTACTTATTCACTCAGAAACCTTGGGCTATTTTCTTCACCCCCAAAATCTCAGTTTTTTGTTTGCAAAATCTGGATAATAATAGAACCTACCACCTAGATTTATGTAAGGGATTCAATGGAGTAATGGATATAATATGCTTAGCACGGTGCCTAGCAGGTAGTAGGTATTCAGGAAAAAATCAGTATCAACTTTTATTTCTGTGTCACTTCATGGGGGGACCACTCACATCAGGAGGACAGATGGGACAGTCAGACAAGCCTCATTGTCACGACTTTCCTGTATGTGCCTTGGTATAAATAAGCTAGAGCACACTCAGCAAGTCTCCACACTCCTCTCAGGGTCCATCTCCTTATCTATTAAACGCATTTGCCACCATCTACTTTACAGTTTTGGTCAAGTTTAAGTGAATGAATTACCACAGGAAAAACACTTGCCATTATGCTTTTAGTGGATGCCTGATAAATTTATTTTCTTTGTCCCACTTATCCTCCCACCCACACTTTAAGAAGTTGTAATTTTCTTAATAAGTGTCTGATGCTCACCAGATAATTAATGCATTATTATATGACTGAGGACACGTGTGCCTTTGGGACAAGCAAATGAAGTGTATGTTCAGGCTAAACTAATGGTAGCTGTTCTTTTTCTGTGTGTATTGAAGTCTAGTTGATTTACAAGGTTGTGTTAATTTCTGCTGTACAGCAAAGTGATTCAGTTATACATATATACACATTTTTTTCATATTCTTTTCCATTATGGTTTAACACAGGGTATTAAATATAGATCCCTGTGCTATACAGTAGGACCATGTTGTTTATCCATTCTATATATACTAGTTTGCATCTGCTAATCCCAAACTCCCAATCCATCCCTCCCCCAACCGCCTCCCTCTTGGCAACCACAAGTCTGTTCTCTATGTCTGCGAGTCTGTTTCATAGATAAGTTCATTTGTGTCATATTTTAGATTCCATATATAAGTGATATCATATAATACTTCACTCAGTATGATAATCTCTGGGTCCATCCATGTTGCTGCAAATGACATTATTTCATTCTTTTTTATGGTTGAGTTGTATTCCATTGTATATCTAGACAACATTTTATTTATCCATTCATCTGTCGATGGACATTTAGGTTGCTTCCATGTCTTGGTTATTGTACATAGTGCTGCAATGAACACTGGGGTTCATATATCCTTTTTAATTATAGCTTTGTCCAGATATATGGCCAGGAGTGGGATTGCTGGATGATATGGAAACTCTATTTTTCATTTTTTGAGGAACCTCCACACTATTCTCCTTAGTGGCTGCACCAACTTGCACTCTCATAATGGTATTTGTTCTTGATTCCTGGGTCTGAGGTCTTTGCCTACCTTGGCAGAAGGATAAACAGGGATTATTTAGGATGAGGAGACAAGGGTGCATTATCTAGCTTCATAGAGCTAGCTCTTTTGTTATCGTTCAGATACAGCCGTCTCGAAACAGATATAAATATTTAAATGACTTCATCTTGGAAATCCACTTAAGGACCTAAGGCCAGTGAGTTAAGATATTTAATTGAAATTCATATGACAACGACAACAGAGGAGAAAATTTTTAAAGTGTTGAAACATAGACTTAATTAGTAGCCCATTAAGAGGTCCAATTAAGGAAGAACATCTTCGCAAGGCGATGTCTAAAATCACACACCCAGCAAGTGGAAGAGCAGATTGTAAATGTCGTTCATCACACGTCCAAGTCCTTCTGGCAAGGCTAGCATATCATATCCACCAAGTACTGAAAGAAAGCTCACGAGGACAGTCAGAGAAGGAACCATCACCACGGTGAGTAGGCAGAGGGGGATGAGTCTGGAGGACACAGGAGGGTGACTGTGTTCCTGTCCCTCCTCTGTTTGCAAACCTTCCATGGCCTGATGTTGCTTTTAGGAGGCAGCCCAGATTCCTGACACCAGCCACAAGTCTTCCCATCACGAACCCCAGACCAATTCGCCCCCTACAATGGACTGCTTTCCCCCATACTCAATGATCCAGGTAACTTGGCTTTCTTTCAGTGGCACGCTCTCTCTCCCATAGGCGCTGGACATGTACTCTTTCTACTTCCTAGTACCTCCTTTTCTCTGCCCCACTATGGGATCTTAGATACAGCATCACATCCTAGACTAAGATGGCCCTCTACTTAGGACTCCCTGTGTGCTACCTGCCCTTAGGAGGCTTCCCACATCCTGAGTCTGTTACTCACATGCACGTTTCCAGCACAAATCTTAATACCTGGGCATGGAGTAGGTATTAAATAGGCATATTCTTAAAATAAATGAATAGACTTGGATGTGTCAAAAAAAAAAAAAAAAAAAAGGAACAGAGAGGTCTTCAGAACAGGGGTGGGTGTGCTGAGCAACGAATACCCCAAATCCATAATCCAATATCTCCAGATTGTATGTTCCCATTATCCTTATTGATAGCCAATTTGTAAGTTACCAGCAGAGACCCTAGCTTGTAGCTATAATTTTTTTCTTTTTTTGCGGTACACGGGCCTCTCACTGTTGTGGCCTCTCCCGTTGTGGAGCACAGGCTCCGGACGCACAGGCTCGGTGGCCATGGCTCATGGGCCCAACCGCTCCGCAGCATGTGGGATCTTCCCGGACCGGGGCACAAACCTGTGTCCCACTGCGCCACCAGGGAAGTCCCTGTAGCTATAACTTTTATCGGGTGAGTAAATGAATGCATATAATTAATAAATGGAGGCTGAGATACTCACATCTTAGGCACATTTAAAATTGCATGTCACTGCATTTCAAATCTCAGTTTGTTTAACACACTGACTTAAATATAATAGCCGTCAAAAATTTTAAATATTTTGATATAACAGCAAACGTATACTTTCTAGCTTCCAGTTCTGTTCTTTTGAAATCAGAAATACATTTCATAGGTCCTTATAGAAAAAAAAATTGTTTTTTGATTGGGAGTTAAATCCTTTACTTTCCATGTTTATTTTTTTTTTTTTGCCACGCCGCATGGCTTGTGGTATCTTAATTCCCTGACCAGGGATTGAACCCAGGCCATGACAGTGAAAGTGCTGGGTCCTAACCACTGGACGGCCAGGGAATTCCCACAGTAGTATTTTTTTTAAGTAGACAGAATTAAGGATTTTGTTCCCCACTCCACCGTTCCCAAGATGTTTTGGAGTAATACAGAGGTAGTGAGACAGACAGAAGCTTAGATTCTTAACTGCCAGGATAGAGTAACTGAACAGCAGCAGAAGTCAAAAGTCAGGATGCTCATCACCAGCAAGAATGGTCCAGGAGGTTGAGAAGCTGGTCTTGTGCCAAGTGGACTGTTCTGGCAGCAACAAAAGACACACAGGTAGCCTGGCTAAGATGTGAGCTGTCCCCTGCTTGTTGGCTCTGTAAAAGCTGTAGGGTTTTATTTTATAACCAGGGCTGACAGAGGAGGAGAGCCTGCAGCCTGGATGGCATTATTCCCCACCCCCCCAACCCCCCTGTGCATTCTTCCTGTTCATTTCATGCATGCTCTCAAAACTCAGGATGGCCCTTGAAAAGTGTTCAGTTTTTGTGTTTTTTTTTTTCCTTCTGTTTGAAGAACTTTTTTTTTTAGCCAAGGAGAAGTAATGCAGAAAATCATGCTATTTGCCCTGGTTACACATCTAAAAGAGTTCTGAATCCAGATAATGCAACCGTGAAACCGGCTTGTTTGTGATATTAACCTCCATTTTCACTGCCATGGGAATAAAGTTGATTTTTTTTCTAGGCTCCTTTGCTCTGCAACAGGCACTACTTTTGACTGCATGGCAGCAAACACCCATTTCCTTCCCTTCCTGCATCGAGCTCTTCTTTGTAATAACAAGCATCAAGAGTTAATGTCTGAACAGACAGCATTCTCTCCTTACTCATCTTTCAAAATTAAATATCATATAAAGGACCCAAAATGATGTCATGGCTGGAAGAAAGTGGAGTGGAGTGGGAGTTATGGGCAGACTGGCTGGAGAAGGGTTGGATGGTCTGGCTGGAAGTAAAAAAGAATTTTTTGTGGTTTTTTTGTTTTTTCTTTTTTGTGGTACGCGGGCCTCTCACTGTTGTGGCCTCTCCCGTTGCGGAGCACAGACTCCGGACGCACAGGCTCAGCGGCCATGGCTCACAGGCCCAGCCGCTCCGTGGAATGTGGGATCTTCCCGGACCAGGGCACGAACCCGTGTCCCCTGCATTGGCAGGCGGACTCTCAACCACTGTGCCACCAGGGAAGCCGTTTTGTGGTATTTTTAAAAACTATTTTTTTATTTTTGTCTGCGTTTGGTCTTCGTTGCCGCGTGCGGGCTTTCTCTCGTTGAGGCGAGCGGGGGCTGCTCTTCGTTGCGGTGCACGGGCTTCTCATTTCCGTGGCTTCTAGTTGCGGAGCACGGGCTCTAGGCGCGCAGGCTTTAGTAGCTGCGGCATGTGGGCTTCCGTAGCTGTAATTCACGGGCTCTAGAGCACAGTCTCAGTAGTTGTGGCGCACGGGCTTAGTTGCTCTGCGGCACGTGGGATCTTCCCGGACCAGGGCTCGAACCCGTGTCCCTGCAATGGCAGGCGGATTCTTAACCACTGCGCCACCAGTGAGGTCCCAATAAAAAGAATTTAATGGAACACTCACAGCTGAGATGGGTCCCAAGAAAACATGAACTGTATACAATGAACCTGTAGTACAAAATATTAAAAAGACATATTTGCCCTCAATTTTATAGGAATTCAATATGTTCAAGGGAAACTGTGGTAATATTCTTGAATTCCATATATATTTATACGTATATGGAATTATAAGTAGAATTCCATACATATATAATTCCACATATGTGTGTGTATGTTATGTATATATATGTATATATATATACACATACATTTTATATATATATATATATATATATATATATTATATATATATATGATGCCTACTGTTTTATAGGCACAGTTCAAGGACCTGAGGATACAGCAGGGAACACAAACAACACAAGTCTTTGCCTCACGGAAATTTGACATTTCCATTTTAAAGTATTTTTGAAATAGCTTTTGGAATATGTAAACCAAAATTAAGTGAGAATATTTAAAAGCATTCACTGTAGCTTATAACACTTGAAAACATGAGACAGCTTACCTCGGAGACCCTGGGGTGGGGCAAGGCGTGAGCAGCATGGGGGGACAAGCACACAGCCAGGCATCTTCATTTGTTCAAACTTTCCTTCAACTCATATTTATGGATACAATGTAAATTCTCTAACTATGCTTCCAATGTTAAAGTTCATTTTCACTTTCATAATTCTGAAACGAACATCAAAATCTGTTCCCTTGTCTCTTTTTCTATTTAGAGTAAATTTCTAAAAGGAGAACTCCTAGGTGAAACGGCTGGGGTGTTCAGCTTATTAGCATTGAAAGAATTTGAATTTGACTTAAAAATGTTCTAATATTCCTGTGTTCTACCTCTCATTCAGGAAACATCAGGAGAGTAAGTGTGTGTGTGTATGTGTGCACACGCTTCCATTTTAGAACAAACTTAGTGGCGTGAATGATTTTGGCATGTTAGGCACCTGGACATTTAGCAACTAGGATACAAACTGAAGTGGCAGCTTCTGGAAAGTACACCTGCCCAGGTGTCAAGAGAGCTGGCACCAGCTTCCTGGCTTCAAATACCTGGCTTCTCCTCTCTGCACCTTGTTAAAGGGTATGGTGGCCTCTGCCCGACCTGCTTTAAATGGGCTATTCTGAGGATAAAACAAAATATTGCTCATGAAAGTCCTTTTAAAGTAAAAACTGTGTAAATTAACACACCAGCAATGTACATTTTTGTCAGCTGCCTATTTACAGTCACTATCAACATGTATCAAATTTCAATTCTTCCCATGAAATTCAAAGCTCAAAATCCCATTAAAGATACTTGAAAATACCAAATCCTCCCTATAATGAATAACAATGATTAGGCACAGAATTCTCAATAAATAGACTTAATTCAGCCACAGAAAGTCCTAATGAGAAACCAAAGGAAGTGAATAATTATAGACGAGAGTCTCCTTTGCCACTCTCTGGAAACCCTGCACGTGAGCACACTGAAGACTTTCTCATGTGACAAGTACACGATCTCCAAGTATCAGCACTGAGAGCCCATCTTCCTTCCCGAGAGGAGGTGAGGGTCATTTAAAGAAGGATACACCAACATAGGTAACTTCACAATGCAGACCACCCCACTGCTTTGTCAAGGGCTGGACCTACTTCAGGAGATTCTTTCAACTTCTCTTTAACATCTTTCAAATGGAAATAATTATTTGTTCAATGGCATGAAAGTGATCAGATGGCGTTTTGAGGATTTTTTCAGCTCTTGGATCTGTGTGTGTGTGTGTGCGTGCATGTACACGCTCGTGGATGTGTGTTGTAGTTCTGGAAATAGGGAGCTTTCTATGAAATACTTTTTCCTACTTCTTTTATCGTGTTATAAAGATACTAGAATTTCTTGATTAAAAATAAAAATCATGGCCTTTGCCTAGGAGTAGCTCATAGTCTTATAGGAGAAAAAGTAAAACAAGTGAATGGATAATTACCATAGAGGTTTATTTCTAGGATGAAAGAAAGTCTGAACAATTGCAGTGGTGAAGTGCAAGAAAATCTATCCCAGTCTCGCTCACAGTATACAGCATCAGTGGAGTCCTGCAGGGCTAAGAGTTAGGCAAGAAGTATTCTAGGGAGGAACAGTTTTCTATGCAAAGGCTGATGGTAGTGTGCCTAGCATAGCTCCTTCTAGAATTAGCAGCTAGAGAGGCTCAGATCACGTGGGTTCTTCTATGCCATATTAAGCAGATTAGATAGAAGTAATAGAATAATTCTTCTGTCAATAATCAAGTCAAATAGATTTTCTTTCAACCTCAGGGACTAATTCTTCAACTTGGTTTTGAGAGCAGAACACAGCTTCCCCTGGATCTCCAGATGCTCTGAGGATGCCAGATTAGTGGAAGCTTCAATGTATGGCATTTGACAGATAAAATGATACAAATGAATTTATTTACAAAACAGAAACAGACTCACAGACTTCGAAAACAAATTTGTGGTTACCAAAGGGGAAACATGGGGGCGGGGAGGGATAAATTAGGAGTTTGGGATTAACAGATACACACTACTACATACAGGATAAATAATCAACAAAGACCTACTGTATAGCAGAGGGAACTCTACTCAATACTCTGTAATCACCTATATGGGAAAAGAAATCTGAAAAAGAATGGATATATGTACGTAAAACTTAATCACTTTGCTGTACCCCTGAAACTAACACAACATTATAAATCAACTATACTTCAATCTAACATAAAAATTAAAAAAGAAAGATAAAATGGTGAATCTTAGAGAAACACAAGTGCAAAAACAAAGTTTAAGGTCTATATGAAAAAGCATGTATACTTGTCCCTAAAAGTCACAGCTCCTTAACATCTGTGAATTAGACGTCATACTAAAACTTCTCTCAATATTGCTCCATTAAGAATGCAGGGTCCTCCAGGACAGTAGTGTTGGGTCATTCTAAGTACCCTGAATGAAAAACCAAGGTCTTGACCATTGCTCCATATGAATCACGACATGAATATGTTTTAAGAACCAATGGACCCTCCATGTGCTGGCCCTCTGCCCTCGCCTGTTGTTGCATAGGAGAGGATACCTATAGAGGGAAAGGAAAAGGAGCCCAGGGACATTCAACCTTTAGTCAGGGTCTGGGTTTCCTTCGACTCTGACCATAAACTCCTGTGAGATGCTGCCACAGAGAAGGGGATGGTGGCCTCTGGCCTCCACTCCACCAGCTTTTTGCCATAAGCTTCCTCCTCTGCAATGAATAACCACTTTCCTCTTTGATCTAACATTTTTCAATTCTTTATTTTTCATTGAGGAAATCTGTGCTCACTGCTCTGAAGTTCTCCATGAAATCCAGCAAAACTGAATTGCCCCCAGATGTCAAACGTGGTAGAGAAAGACTTGGCAAGGCACTGCCTTGGCTAAGCTCCTGGTTTATAACCCAGTGCCCTTCTCCACATGCTGTTTACTTCAGCAAACGACATCAGTCTCCAGGCTCAGAGTCCTCGGCTGACCGTGATCCTGTAATTTCTTTCACCCAGAATGGCCACCAACTTCTCCACATGTGCAAGACTTGCCATCTGTTCACGGGCAAGTACAAATTCATCCTGATCTCTACTGTTCCTGACACTGTTTCTATACCTGGCAACCACATTTATATATAGGTCATCTCTCCTTACCTGAATGTAAGCATCTTAAAATTAGACACTGGTTTTAATTCCATCCCTTTGTTTTAAAGCATCCAAAACAGAAATGATTTGTATGTGTTCAACACGTGTGCTGACAATGAAAATTTCTCTAGAATTGGACTCGACTTATGGAATTTGGTTCTAAGCTGTGACATCTACATAATCGGCAAATGGGCTCAGAGTTTATGTTTGATTGCCACTCAAAGTCAAAAGACTTCACTGGGGTTTTCTCTACAGCAAGTCCTGTGTAGATCCAACCAGAATTGAAAATTTCGTTTCTTTCCTCTCCTTTCTCATTTATAAGCTAATAAAATCTAACTAAAATTAATATGGAGAGCAAATTTGGAATAAAATAAAGAAAAGGAGTTGTCCTAAAAGTGTAATATGCAGCTTTACTTGTTTATATATTTATTCAGACATTTAAAAAACAGTGATGAAATCCCAATGCTGAGGCGGAGGCTGTTCTAGGCAGTGAATGGTGGAGATGGAAAGGGCCATCTAGCTTTTGAGGCACCATGGCCTGGTGAAGAAGACAGGTGTGTACACAGAACACAACATAAAGTGAGTCATTTGAAAGGAAAAATTGAGAAACAGGGTAACTCAGGGGAGGGACATCTTATCCAGCCTAGATCAGAAGGGATCACCTCTTTCAGAGGATGTTATGTCTAAAACCTAAAGAAGTTGGGGATGGGACATCCCCAAAGACAAAATAGCATATACAATGGCAAAAGAGCATCAAGCATGTTGTTTACAATTGCCAGAGCTTTCCTGATGAAGGAACACTGCTGGAAGGATGTGACGATTAATACAAGCAATGTGTATGGAAGAATTCCACTGCTCTCAGCCAGTCAGCTCTAGTGTCAACTTGACTTTGTATGTTTCACAGACACACACACACACACACACACACACTTTAGTCCTATGGTTAGCACTAGTGGTAGCACTTTTTTTTCCCCCTATTGTTAGTTCCTCTTCCCATTCTAGTCACCCTATGGCTGCAGCAATGGAAAAGTTTAAAACAGGAAAGCTTGGGGCTGTTTTTCAGGTTTCTCTGATTCAGTTCTGGGGCTATGTATGATGTAACAGCCATGACCCCTATCCTTGAGAGCCTCAGATGATTACAAGACAAGACTATACACTTAGAAAAAAAAGGGGAACTGTATTTAATTGAAAATGGGGCATCACAGTCTTTTTATATGAAGATCTCATGTCCTAGATTATTTGGATAAAACAATTTCAATGCTCCACATCTAATGTTAGTTCATATAGATTTAGGGGTCATTATTGCCACAATAATACATTGTACAGGTGTTCAGAGAATTGCATGATGAATAAAGATCAAGGCCATCACTAAGTCTTCATGAAGGAGGTTGTGCCTGTCCTAGCTTTAGAGAATGAAATAGGAATATATGAAGTTTACGCGGCAAAGAGAAACTTGCATTACGAGACACATACAAGAATCACAATCTGTGTAAACACTCTAGATATAAAACAAAACAAAACAGAAAAATGAACAAAAAAATCCCATGGAGGTGTAGATCTCAATGTAAATGTTGGTGACAGAAGTTGTAGAGAAAGGAGTAGGAGTGGAAATAGCTAGATGGTGAGACACGCTTAAAGTCTCCCCAAGGGGAAATAACATTCACAGCTTCAGAAGGAAACAGACATTACTTTGATAAAGAGAAGCCCTTCCTATGAACATTTGAGTTGTCCATTCATTTTATTCTTCTCTCTCTGCAAGCCCACCCTTACTCAACGCATGTAGATGTGTATAATAGAAACACAGAGAATATGAGGCAATCATGTTTACATCCTCCATGTAAGACTGAGGCCCAAAGAGGTATAGGATGACCAGGGTTCCTCCTCTTCCCTGTAGCTGAGCTTGGTGGGAAGCTGAGTTGTCAGTCACCGGTGCTCCTGTTGCTTTCTGGATACACACCCGGCCCTCAATTAGAGCTGAATTGGTAAACTCCCTTCTCTCTAGCCAGTAATGTATTCTCAGATACGATGCAATTATAAGGCTACCAAAGACTTAAAAACCTAGCCATTCATTATTTATACAGAGAACAATTATACACTCTTAGAAGTTTTTTAGGGTCTCTTAGTTTCTTCACTCTGGTCCCTGTTTGCTTTCTATCAAAGACCTCACTGCTTCTCTGGGCAAAGAAAGAGAATGAATATGGAACTGTGCTAGCTAAGTTAGCATACATTGTCCCTTTTAGTTTATCTCAATTCTCCCAATAATCTGTAGCGCAGATATTTTTATCCCAATTATACAAATGAGGAAACTGAAATTCTAGCATAAAAGCTCAGGTCACACAACCAGGAAGAACTAGAATGGCAATTTGAAGCCTAGCGTAACTGATTATAAAGCTCGGTGATCTTTCTGCAAAGTAACATTTCTTCTGGGAGGATAGAGTTTTGGGGTAGGGTCAGGTCTTGGGGTGTATTGAGGAATAGTGGCTGCTGAGATTAGGATGGAGCACTGGTAAATGCAGCTATATCTAAAAAGCTAGGAGGGTGGGATTGTTAGGACTATTGACTACAGCGAATTATTTGTATTTCTGTGTCTTTCATTTCAATTACCCACATGATTTCCGGGGCCTAGGACCATGCACAATTGAGTTTTATTAGATAGTGTGTTTTATTGACTAGAAGTAGACAATATGGATTTTATGAGATGGAAATAGCATTGTACCAGATCCATTGCTGGGGGTAATTTACTAATAGCAAGCTTTCTGAAGAAGAGATTGCCATATAAAAGAACCCCCTGCAACGTTGTTTCCAAGCTAATTTTTATTAATAGACCCCAGAGTTTCTGTCTGGAACCCAAGTTCATTAATGTAAATGCCAAACAAGGCTTACAGATCTATTTTTTTGTTCTTTTCCATGGGCTAATTAGTCTGGGAAGAATTTCTCAATTAGCTCACCCCTCTTTCCCTTTAATGGAGACAGTCACACATTGTCCTTGTAATTTTTTTTTTTCCTTTTACTCCAGGAAGAGAATGAGAGTGAGATTAGGTAACTAATGGCCCCATGGATGGAACCCCAAAAAAACTCACTGATGCACTGAGCTGAGACCTTCACGACACAACTTTGGCCTTTACAAATGTGGGAAATGAGAATTAGGCTTCACATACATTAGAAAATGTGTTCGGGTGACACGGAGGAAGAATTAACACATTATGTTGGTAACGTTGCAGGAAAGAACAGCAATCAAGGACCCGCAAAAAGAGAGGCGGATGCTTTAGCCACTTCAGCTCCCATCAGGGCACAGCTGCTTTATAGCAGCAATAGGCATTCTTCCCTGTAACACAGGCAACAGCTTTTATTTTTCTATTCATCGATTCAAAAATTGACTGCAGGTTTGCCATCTACTGTGCTAGGGTATTGTCACATAGACATGACCAAGGTATGCTTCAAGCTCTTAAGGATCCCAAGTCTGCCAGATGTGACAGATCGGTGACAATGTGGGGGAAAGAATGCATTGCCCGTGTTTCACTGAAAGTCAGTGCTGGGTACAGGACAGACCCAAAGAGTGCAGTGATTCATGCATGGGTTATGGGCTTCCCAGAAGAGGAGACACTTGAGCAGACTTTTCTAGTACCCCAGCAAGATAAGCACAGGAAGAGCATTTCCTGTAGAAGGAGCATCATGGCATCCTGACCACTTCACCCCCATCTGTGTAACCAGGCCTTCCAGACAGAAATAGAATGAGAGATGATCATTGTAGGAGAGACACCTTCAGATGGTATGGGAGGTCAGATTCCCTCGGGGCAGCAAGGAGCATTGCAGAAGCTGTTGATTTAAGAAGATTTGAAGAAGGCATAGGGGCAAAAAGGGCTTGGAAAGAAGAGGGACAGTCACTTGAAGCAGAAGCAGCTCTTGTGTGAAATGAAAACAATCTGGGTGTGAGTCTCACTTTGCTACTGGGATGAGTTAGAAAAGTCAGTTGTCTGAACCTTAACTACCTCTTCTGAAAAATAAGAATTATGATACCTGGTACATCTTTTTCCCAGGGATATATTGTAGATCAAATATATAAAAGGCTTTGTAGCCAGACAGGTTTCTACAATGGAAGAAATGCACTATTATTATCGTTCTTATTATTGCTGTTCTGAGTATTGCTATTAAGAAACTAGAGAGAGAAGTCTGAGCAGACAGGGGTGTCAAATGTGGGTGATTCAGTAAGTTACAGAGAGGAATTGATTTGTCCTGGTGATAAATGAACATTTACCACTGAATAGTATTTAACATGCAAAAGCACTCTACTGTTCATTGATGCATCTAACTCTCCACCAACCCAGTGAAACTGATAGGACAGTAATTATATCTCCAATGTAGGGTTGAGAAATTGTAAAATTTCTCAGTTTTAGAGGTGAGAAATTGAGATAATAGTTGAGTGACTAACACAGTGAGTACTCATTAAAAATTAGTTATTGGTAGCATTGTCATAATAGCATTATTTTTATTATATTATCACAATTATTCAGTGTTTATACAACTTGAATATTTGGATAGTGTGTGGCTGTTAGCATAACTGACACCATCCTAGGCCCATGCTGTTCCTCCTGTCCTTCCACTGCGCTGACCCCACCCAGGACTGTACTGTGTGGTAAACCACTTCTCTGTTGTCAAGGGCTTTGTCGTTAATATACATTGTTTAATAATCCTTAGGACCAGGTGGCCTCTATGTCCTGTTATTCCCCACACAATGATGAAGACCTTTGCTGGTATACTCCCGGTATGTACAAAACTAGTTATTCATTCATAAATCTTGACTTAGGAATGCAAGTTCTGTTTCTAAGCATCTACCCCCATACCCTAGGTTAACTATAAAATTGTCCCAACGGCACCTCAGGGGTGCGGAGTACAGCTTCCGGGTCATTATCTACTGGATCCCGACCTCACTCTGTGAGTAAGTTACCCTATAATAAAAGGATCCATTGACCGTATGGAGCCGCCTACCTCGTTGTTTGATCTCAAGGCACCTTCTCAGTTTGGTGGGCACTTTTCGTTCCCTCAGTCCTCCAACAGACAGACCCAGGAGCAAAACTCATTAACCAAGTTTCTGATCTGTAAAATGGGGTTAATAAGGTTGATTCTATTTACCTCACAGAATTATTCTCATGGTAAAGTCAGATGACCCATTTGGAAGTATATCGTGTAATATGGCCAGATAAACGCATATCATAGTAAGACCGTATTCCATAAGGAACATTTGCCTATCCATGCAAGAAAATCTTAGCTCTCATAGTTGAGCATTGTTCACTGCACTCAAATATCTAACTACAATAATATCAGCCTCTAACTCTGCACTTCATTAAGACAGCAGAAGGGTTTGGAGAGAAAGACCATGCTCATTCACTGTCCTGAGCTTTGCCTGCGATGTCATGGGTTCTTACAGTCAGCAAGCTGTGCAGGAGGAGCATGGGCTCTGCTCAGATCTCCAGCCCTTCCCACTAAGGACCAAGGTGAGTGTCATCTGTCAGCAGTCCAGTCCAAGCATGGGCACACTTGAAGTCCAGCCTGTGCCCTATTCTCAGTTAGGATACCTGCCTCTTTCTTCAGGTCCTGATTGTTGGTCACTGATGGTTCTGGAGTCCTTGGCTGATCCTGGGAAGGCTGCTGCTGTTCTGTGTCTCTCTGGCTTTACCTTCCTGTTTTTTGTGTTCTCTGAGCCCCCAGCTCTGTGGCAGCATCTCCACTGAGTATAATCTGTGAGAGAGGTTTAGAGACAACTTTTCTGCTCAGGTGTAATCTGAAAATGGGCTTCTTTTAGACCTAATGGTACAGCCTGTAGCACATCGAAATATTGTCCTTTAACCCACCAAGGTACAGCAGGACATCCCCATGTAATCCTTGCCCTCAATAGAATGTGAACACATTCAATAAACTAAATAGATATTAATACACCTCTGCCCATCCCTCTTTGATGGTCTTACCCGGAGAGGACCAGGCCCTTGATTTTCATCCATTCTTTACACACAACCATGGCATACGTGAGGAGCAATGCCAAGATAGGAAGCTAAATAAAACACTGCCTTTGTCCTTGCTACTCTGAAAAGGGGGCTTCCTAAGAGAAGGAGTCTATTTCTTTCTAAAAATTGTGTAGTGGGAAGGAAAAATATGTAAACAAAGGATGCATATGACATACCTGTGGGGCTTTTTTTTTTCCTAAAAAAGACTTTCATTTAGCTCCTGCATAGAAACCAGCCACTTTCCTCAGTGGAGAAATAAAAGTCAATGTCTTACAGATGCACTACCCTAACACATTTGAATTAAACCTGCATGGAGCCACTGAAGCTAAATTAATCCCAAGATCAATTTCCAATCTATTACTTCCCAATCACTTACCCATCGGGAATCACTGGATTTGTTGGAGCCATGACACAGCTCAATTCCTGATTACAGAGTCAGATGAAACTGAGGTTGAATCCCAGCTCCAGCAGTTACTAACCTGATCAACATATTTAACCTGTCTTCATCTCCATTTCCTCAGCTGCAGTGGAGTTAGTAATACTTATGACATAAGATTGTTGAGAGGACTTCACAATCTTGTGTGCTAAGTTCTTCATGGCATTTCTATACAGGATGAATGATAAAGCCCCTCTCACATCGAGTGTGAATTTAATGAGGTCATGGTATCATATACATCATCACAGTATGTCTGTGAGTTAGGAAAGAAAATTTTCTTTATTAACCCAATTCACAGACCAGAGAAGTAGGGCCCCATCCATTTGAAAAAACACATTTAAGATCACACAATTATTCCATCAGAATCAGGACCATAAGCCAAGTCAACTAATGTCTTTGGGCCAATGCTCCTTTCACTGAAACACAACCATAAATATTAATAGAAAATAAGTTAATTATGGTGTACTACTTTTTAGATTTTTCTAAAGAAATAAAACTTCAAAAACAGCTGCAGCTACTAACTTTTATGGGAATACTATTCTTGGAATTTTTATACTTCTGGGGGTTGCTACTATTATCACAATATTACCTCTCTTCTTTCCCATTTACAAAAGAGAGGGAGCCATCCAAAGAGTTTTAATTGATGCACTTATTCATTCAGTGTTTGAATATCTACTCTGACTATCCCATAGCAACACTAGGCACTCCAGGAGGAGTGTCTCTATTCCGAGGTTAAAAACCTAATTGGTGAGATAAGGCATACATTCAACATATGTAAAAACAAAATAATACAAAAAATTGAAGGATTCAATATCAAAAAGAATCTGGGACTCACAATTAGTGTTGGAGGAGCTTGGAGGATACTGGAGGGGAGGTTGGCATAGGTGGGTTGACCAGATGTCCTGGCTGGCCCAGGTAGGTCTCAGTTTATGCATCTTTTTCAGGCACAAAAATTAAATGTATTTCTTTCACTCTCTAAAGTTATATGGTCATTCCATGAATAAGCTGAAGGGCAGTCCTCTCATGTGAAAGAGTCAGGGGACAGCTGAATGAAGACTAAAGAGAAGAGTGGTGGGAGATGAAGGTAAGAGTCAGGTGAGCCCAAAGATTTGGTAATGCAGTGCTGAGCTTGGGAAGGACCCTGGCTGCCAAAAGACAAAAGGGCCTGCACTTCCTTCTTGTTCTGTCTCTTGTTCACTCACATCAGAGTCAGTACTTTAAAGCCAGACAAATGTGACACTAAAAACAGAGGCAATTTATTTTGGAGCTTAGAGAAGAAATGAAGAATGATCAGATACAGACCCTGGCAATATATCTGCAATTTACAATTTTAAGTAGCAAATCCTTATTACAGAAAAAGAAAAATCAGAAATAGTTTTTCAAAATCTAATGATGACAATAGTTTGTAGCCTTGGATTTGGCAAGATGTCAATCCATATGTGATGAAAATGAGGTCCCAGACTGGGATTTAATGTCGAAGACCTTTCTTTACTTCCGTGCATGTAATTTACTTTGATTCTGTAGCACCCTCATGATGAGAGACAGTATCCGTCTACTCATTTGCAACAGTGACAGAAAGCTGTTAGAGTATAAGGTGAATCAGCTGGAGGCATCCTTCCCTCCAAAACCAGACAGGAAAATAACAATCCAAGATAAAGAGGTTTTAAAGCAATCATTCTGGAGCTTCAATTAAGGCTTTCTTATTCTATTTAACATGATTTTCAGGCCTTTCATCTTAAACCACACTTTTATTATGCTCAATATAATACCTTGTGCTGGAGCAGGATGTGTCTATTATGTTTGCCAAATGTGTACAATATGCAATATTTAAGGCCAGCTTCAAGCAGAGAACAAGCAACACTCACATGAATACACTTTGGGAAATGTTGAGAAGTCCTACTCTCCCCCGGACTCCCCTTTCCTTTGCCTTCTTGTAGATATTTAAAAATTATCTCCCATTAAACATTGTTGAAGTAGGTATCATTATCCCAATTTAAAGAAGGAGGAAAGGATACCTAGAGCTGAGGAGTCCTGTGTTTGTGGTCATACAGTTTTCTGTCTGACCTGCCAGTGGGGCAAAAGATCTGCCAGACCCCCAAACCCCAAAGAGTTCTCCTCACTCTTGACTTTAGAGATTTATCCCTTCAAAGAACTGAATTCATAAATGCGACCATCCCTGGAGAACACTGACACCTTCATCTACTCCTTAATGTGAGAGAATTTTTTCTTAGCCTTTCCTATCATCAAACTTAAGGATTTCAATAGATGTAAAGGTGGAGAGCCTGAGAGGAAAATATACCTCCCAGGAAGTGAAACTGCCCTAGAAGGACCACCAACATTGGCTTCAGAGGGTCCTCCGTTCCATGTGTTCTGCCTCTTGTTAGCTGGGCCACATATGACAAGATTATTTTTATTTTTTCTTTTCACATCTCTGTGTTTTGGTTTTCTCATCTGTGGAATGGGACTGGCAAGATTAGTGTTTCAAGAATGAACCTGGCACGAAATTAGCACGCAGGCTCTGTTACTTCTCTCTCTTCCTTCTACCTCACGTTACCATGCACTTTTGCTCCTAGAAGTTGCCAAATTTTGAATTTGTTAATTCCAAAACTGAGTGAAGCTTAGACTGGTAGAGGGCTGTAGAGAAAGGGAAAATGAGAGATGACGGAGAAATTGCTCTCTGGGGCTGCGATTTATCTTAGATGGCCTGTCATGCTTGCAGGTACCATGGCGAGGAACACTTTACACTTGGTCTGATAAATAGAAACAATTTCACCAGAATCATTCAATAGGCAAACCCTTTACAAATAAGCAAGGGCTGTTACGACTTTAAATATATCTGTGCTTGACAGCCTGCCTAATGTTTCACGATTTAATTAGCAATATTTCCCTGGACTTAAGATTATCAATCATGGTACAGTTAGTTCACTTCTGGCTGTCTAAATTTAGCTGGATGGAGTTCTGGCATGGTTCCCTTCACAGGGATGAAGGAGGGTTTTCAAGGAGAAAATGGCGGCAGGAAGAAATGAGCCTACTGTAGATAATAAGCCACGAATCAACCCCACCAAGTAATCCCACCTTTAATAAATCCACAGCTATTTAGCATCTCCTCTCCTTCCATTATGAATTAGCTGATAGGGAACCTCCAGTGGAAGATTTACAAAAGAGCCAAGGAGGAAAAATGAACATACAAAGCCAATTAATCTAATTAATGGTGGTAATAGTGCCATGCATCTGTCTTGTACAGTTCACAGCAGGCACTTCTACAGAAGTGATTTTGTTTAGCCTCATTTAATTAGCACTAAGTGCTAAATTGTTTGGTACACACTATGAAACTCAGCTGATGTTCACAGAAGGGAAAGATCAGCATGGGTTGCTGTGGCAGGGAAAGCTTCAGGTCTTGCTGGAGTTTTAAGAGTTGGGTACACTGGATAATTCAGGGCGAGTTGGGGGTTGCAGGTGGTGAGATCCTTAAGCTCACGTCCTATGGTCCATCTCACAATTCAAAATACATCACATTGTTTCCAACTGTAGACTCTTTTAAAGCCCAATTCAGTGTTTGACCACAAAGGCATGTGCTTTGAGTTTTGCATCTCTCCTCAATGATAGTAAAAGTCCTGGAAGTCAGGCATGAGCAGCAATTGTGTTGACTGTGCAGACTTCAATGAATCAAAATACAGAGAAAGGAGAAAGCCTCTGAATTATTTCAGGGATGAAAATAAGTGTGAAATGCAGGGAAGGAAAACGTAAAAACATGTGCTACAAGACCAGCTGGGACGGAAGAGTTGTGCTCTTCTGTCAGTGCCTTGATGGAATGTACTTTAAATGGTCAGTCTGTGCCTAAAGCAGGCTGCCTTAGGACAATCACAGGAGGGTTATGAAAGGTGTTAGCTCTTTTAATTTAAAGCAAAGGTCATCGATGTGTGTGTAAGCTTCTGGGAAGGGGGGGTGGGCATTAATACCCAAGCTTCCATCCTTTCAAGATAAAGAAAAGCCCAAGAGGTGCTTGGGAGGTGCCCAAGAGTAGGAACACATTGGATTGCTGGAATAACCCAAATCTGTTACAGCATTATGAATCATTCTCATACATTTCTTACTCCAGAATCTACCCACTAATAATACACCGAAGGCACAGTGAGTAAATTCAACACATAGCTGTTCCACATACGCCTATCTTAAAAACAAGAGCATCTTTGGAAATAAGACTAAGTGTATAGCTGATTGCTTACCCAGGGACTTCTCTGAGGTTGTTAACAAGATAAATGGCACATTTGTCTCCATTCAGTTGGTGTCTACTTTTCTCTCATGTCAAACCAGAATTCTGACTCTTTCAAACACACAAGATTCTTTGGCTTTCACTAATGTAATCTCTTCTGACTGCACTGCACTGTTTGAACCTTGCCTGGAGGTCTCCAGGACTGTAATGCAGTCTGGGCTCTGCCCCTGACATGATTTGGATATTGGTTTGGGGCAGGTTAAGTCATTCTTCTGCATGTTAGTTTCCTCACCTATAAATTAGTTGGTTAGATCAGATAATTCCTAAACTCATATAACTTTACTTTCCCCTAAGACTAATTTCTTTTTCTCTAAGTCTCTCACATTCTATCTATCTTTTAATGTACAGCTTATGTCTCAAGTCCTTCAAGGCAACTTGTCTAAACCTGGCTTTTTTTCTACTCCATCACCTACAGCATCAGTTCCTCATACTCCAGAGGAACCAGCTCTCCACAGCTCACCTGTGCTCCTCTTCATTTGATGTTCTCTCTGTTTCTCCCTTAAATATTCTTTCTTCCTCTTTACTTCTCTGTTCCTTGTAACTCTGCTTAGGTTCTGGGAAGTAAGGTGCAGCCTGGTTGAGGGGCATCTTCTCTGTGCTCCCAGAGCACCCTCCAGTCACCATTATTATTAGACCTCACTTCTTGCCCTATACCATAAGGCTGTATCTGTCACTTTCACCAGACTCTCACATCCACTAAGGCTGGTACTCTATCCTCAGAGCAGTGTTTCTCAAACCGGGCTGCATAGTAGAGTTATCTGGGGAGTCTTTCTACACCCCAATACCCATGTCGTGCCATAGAATGATTAAATCATAAACTATGGGGTGGACCCTGGCTAAGAGTATTTTTTAAGCCCTCTGGTGTTCCAAGTTTGAGAGCTTCTGCCTTAAAATGCTCAACTTAAAGTATCCAGTAATTTTTTATTAATGAATGACCCCATTTACTATATATGTGATTCTGGACAAATTACATGACCTCTCTAAACTTCAATTTCCTTCTCTAACACTGAAATGTAAATTTAGAATGTGGGTTATTAAGAAGATTAAGAGAGATATGCATGTAAAAACCCAGTCCAGATTGGGGACCTAACAAATGTTGATTTCCTCATCTCATTATCTCCCCTAAGTGTCCAATACCAGTTTTCCAAAATTCAGGAAGCAGGTAGCTTGGATTAAGAAGCATAAGCTACTATTGGAGAGCTATTTTTCTTTGACCTTCCACTACCTTTATTACCCTCCAAAACACTATTTCCATGTCTCTATAAAGCACAGAATTCTCACAAGCAGATTGGGTCATGATGGCTTAAGAAGTGAACTGGCTTACTGTCATGTCACTTCCTTACTGGAAAATAAGTCTCATTATTTTTGCATCCTTCTACTATCCCTTCAATCAGCCCAGTGACAGAAGTGTCCCCTAGAAGGGATAGGTCTGAGAATGACTTGTCAACTCTTCTAAGTTGAATGCAAGGCATGTAGCTTACACAAATGACAATCTGAGGCAAGTATTGTGACTTTTAAGGCTCTTCAACTACTAAAACATCAAAGGATGTACCTTTAGATTTTAAATGTTTGTTCAAGTGTGTGTGTGTGTGTGTGTGTGTGTGTATACATATACATTACATATACACACATTTTACACACACACACATACACACATCCATTATATATATATATATATATATATATACACACATACATACATATGGGTGTATGTATATATGTACATGGAAGGAGAGACTTTTAACTATTTATTGCATAGTCATGCTTTTCATTCTTTCATTTTATCTCAGAATTGAAAAAGGATGATTTAAAGGTAAAATAGTGGGGTTTTTTTTGTTTTTTTTTTTTAAAGAAGACATACATCAGTGGTTTTCAAACTTGACCATGGATAATGCCTTGGGGAGTTTGTTAAAATTCAGGTTGCTGAGTCCTACTCCCAGAGTTTATGATTTAGTTGCCCTGGGGTGAGGCCTCGGAATTTGCACTTGAGAACCACTGTTCACTGATTTAGTCAGTTTTGTGCTTGAATGCAGAATAAGATAGTAGATCAATAAGGGTTTGTGAAAGAATAGGTGTGTTACAGACGGAACTTCACTTCTGTAGAACAAGTCTTTTTTGATATGAAAGTACTATTTGATTAGAAAATGCATTGTGTTAAGTACCCATTATTATATATTTCATTGCAGACTCTTTGAATGTTTCTTTCCTTCAACCTCCAACCTAGCTCCTTACCCCAAACCAGCTTGGATCATTTAGAATTCAATGCATTTGATTATAAATTGGATAATTATCTTGACGAGAATTTGCCGAGCATATGTTATATGCCATGCACTGGGAATACATATAGTCAAATATCTGCTTCTATGGAGTTTATATTCTGGTAAGTGAGACAAATAAAAGACAATTTAATTAAATAAAATATATAATATGTTAAAGAGTGATGAAAAACTATCAAGTGGGCAAGTGGAATGAGAAAGTTTTGAGAAGGGGTGAAGTTGTAGATAAAATGGCCAGAGTAGGTCTCAGATTTCTGCCCTAGGAAGACAGAAATTGTTGATTGGGTTTACATCCTCTAAAAGCCAAGCCCGAAAATTAAATGGAAATGAGGAAAACTTAAGCTGAAGTAACATTTTGTGAATTATATTGACACTGTTAGTTTGTAGCAATCTTTGGGGAAGAAGGTAGGAGGGAAAGTAATTCAAGCACAATAAAATGGAAACATTGGCATAACATGCCAAAGACCTGTGCTTAAAATTGTAACCACGTTCCACTTTCTTAAAAGTCCTGGCTTGCCTTACTTCATCCTAGATTCCAGTTCAACTGCAGTAGCTGAATTGGACTCAAGACCAAGTTGGACTGTGAAACACACGCAGCACTGAGACATATGACTAAGCAAGATGGCAGAGCAAGAATGGCACAGAGGACATTGATCGGGAAGGATATCTATTCCTTGAAGTTGGTTTTAACACAAACTCTGATATTTAAAATTTATTAACAGACAAATACAAAATTCTTAATAGAAACATCCCCAGAGGTCTAGGAGTCCTGGGCTACCCATTTAAATTCAGGTGAAAAAAGATTCAGGAAGAGCACAGCCACCAGGAGATAACTCAAAGTGTAGGTGATGCTCCCATCACAGAGCCAGCCCTGAATGGCCAAGGTGGAGTGAAACAACAGTGCTCATCTCAGGGGGCTGAATACATGGATGCAATTAAACAAACTATGATGTGTAGCTACCAGAACAGTTCCTGGACCCCTTCCCTTCTCTCTGATTCCTCTCTGTCAATAATTGGGCAGAAGAGCTTCACCCACTGTCCTTTGTCACACCCCAAAGAAGGTAGCAGGTCATCTGCTCACGGTGCGGGAACCAAGGTAGCAGGACTCAAACCCTTCCAGGCACTCTGCCCCCTGACCCACGCTTTCTAGTTTGAACACCTGGTTCCCACTTTACCCCTGTATTAAACGTGAGGGAGGAACCACAATCTGAGCTACCACCTGATCTGGACTTTTCCTTTACTGTCACATTTTCCTTCTTTGTTTACACACAAAAAACTGGACCCTGATTCATTTAATGTTTTTTCTTCATTCTTTGTGTTTTTGTTAACAGAAGGAAGATATAGAGAGAGAAGGAAATTAACATTTATTGAGTATCTACTGTGTGCCAAACATTGTCCTTTACAAACTAGCACAGTTTAATTGCTTAAGACTCACATAAAGAAGGTAATAGTTTCTTGGTTTTACAGATGAGGAATCTGACTGCTAGAGAAGGTACATAAAATAAAATGTCCAAGGTGACACAGTAGGTAAATAACAGCAGTGTTATGAAAAGCCCAGGCTTGTCAGATTTCAGAGGCCTTGATCTTTTCCTACCTTAAGGATTGCCTATGGATTTGCTGGAATCTCACTCTATTTTGTTTGCAAAATGTATTACCCTTTTCCATTTTATCCAAAAGCTGAGGGCCTGGTTAGCTTTTAGTTAGTTAGAATATCAATAATCTTTCTGCCAAATATCTTTACTCCTGACCCTCTCTGGCTTTAGGTCCCAGATTCTTAAGTGTGGTAATTTTTGAAAATTATTTAACTCTTAATATGTCCATGGTTTAATAGATCCATATATATTCATGAACCTAGTAAAATCTGAAACAAAGTATTAGCAAACTTAATTACCTGGGAGTGTCCAATATGTTATGATTGAGTGTACAGCCATCACATTTCATTTTTTGTATATCTGTCATACTTCAATAAAACATTAAAATATATTAAATACTCTAACAATATATAAAAAGGATTACAGAATCCCTGTTTTATATATCATGACATGAGAATACCATGATAACCACATACTATTGATATTATCGTAATATCATGCTATTCCATTTTATATATATTGTGTTGGCCAAAAAGTGTCTTTGGTTTTTAAATAAAAATAAAAGACACATTTTTCATTTTCAGCAAGAACTTTATTGAACAACGTATTCACCCTTTTGTTCCACTACCTTCTGCCATTTTTTCAGGTAACTTCATTTATTTTCCCAAAACTTTTTATCTTTTTGAGCAAAGAACGGTTCCAGGTGCCTTTTACAGTCTTCCAGGGAATTGAAATTTTTTAATTAAGAGAATTTTATAAAGACCGAAATAAATGGAAATCCAAAGGTGCAATGTCTGGTGAATACGGCAGATGAATCAGAACTTCCCAGCCAAGCTGTAACAGTTTTTGCCTGGTCATCAAAGAAACATGTGGTCTGGCATTATCCTGATGGAAGATTATGCGTTTTCTGTTGACTAATTTTTCACCCTTTTCGTCTAGTGCTGCTTTCGGTTGGTCTAATTGGGAGCAGTACTTGTTGGCATCATTTGGTTTTCCAGAAGGAGCTCATAATAGAGGACTCCCTTCGAATCCCACCATATACACAGCATCACCTTCTTTGGATGAAGATCGGCCTTTGGTGTGGTTGCTGGTGGTTCATTTTGCTTGCCCCATGATCTCTTCCGTTTCACATTATTGTACAGTATCCACTTTTCATCACCCATCACAATTTGTTTTAAAAACAGAACATTTTCATTACATTTAAGTAGAGAATCACATGCAGAAATGTGGGTCAAGATGGTTTTTTCACTTAACTTATGTGGAACCCAAATGTCAAAGTGATTCACGTAACCCAGTTAGTGCAAAAGATTTTCGACGTTGCTTTTTTTCTTCCACCTTCAATATTAAAATGGCCACACAAAAATTCACCAATTTTGATGTCTTTTTTCAAATGCACGCTGATATGACAGCTGTCACATACAATCTAGCAAAACTGTTTCAAATAAAGTTAAAGACAACTAAGTGCTACTAGAGCCATCTTACAGAAAAAAAATGAACGAACATTTTGGCCAACCCAATACAACTATATATCATATGTAATATATATATTTCTCATGAAAATTCTGGGTCTATTTTAGAATAAAAGATTGGCTTAACATTTGAAAATTAATTAGTGTGATTAATTATATTAACATCATAAAATAATACAATCAGATTCAGGAAGATCATTTGACAATTACATATTTCTAGCTACCTATTTATAGAGAAAATATTGCATACACTAAAGGAACTTATTTATCTAATAAAAGGAATCTACAAACATATCTAAACAGAAGTCATATTATTGATAAAATTTTGAAAGATATTATTCTGACATCAGAAATAAACATGGTTGTCTACTATTCTCACTTCTACTGAACATTTTACTAAAGGACTATCCAATGCAGCAAAGGCAAAAATAATGATGTAAACATTAGGAGCAGAAAGAAAAATATATAATTGCCATTAATCATGGATGTTATAATTATATACATAGAAAATATGAAAAAAAATCCATAGATAAATTATTAGGATTAATGAGGTTAGCAAGGTTGGTGGACTCAAGGTCAACTTACTAAAATACATTTACTTCTGTAACTGGCAACAAAGCATTAGGAGATTATATTTGAAAATTAGATACAATTCATATTAGCTTCAAAAATATAAAATATATAGAATAAATCTAACCAAAGAAGTACAGTCTTCTATGCAGAAAGTTCTAAAATATTATTTACAGGAATATACAGTTAGATTTAAATAAAGGGGAGAGGGAGAGAGAGAGAACACCAGGTTCACTGACTCATGACTTAATATTATAAAGATGTCAGTTATTCCCCAAATTATCTACTGATTCATCAGAATCCTGATCAATATCCCAACGCGTTTTATTTTGGAACTTGACAAGCTTATTCTAAAATGTATACAGAAACTTAAAAGACAAGAAGAGCTAATGATGCTCTTGAATAAGGTGGGAGGGCTTGTTCTCTCATCTATCAAAAAATTATAACTACAGTAATTAGGATCATGTGATATAGGCTCAAGGTTAGAAAAATAACAAACAATAGAATCAGAAACCTAGAAATAGACTAATATATACAGACACTTGATTTATAGCATGGGGACAATGTAGAGCTGATGGACATGATGATCTTTTTAATGGTGTTGGCACAATTGGAAAACAATAAAATAATATGTGACCTGACCCCACATCCTCCATAAAAATAAATTTCAGAATTATTATAGGTATACATGTGAAAGGTAGAACAGTAATGCTTCTACATGATAGAATATCTTATGATACCTTAAACAAGAGACAAGATGTCATAAAGAAAAACACTACTTAATTAGATCATTAAAATTATGAACTTCTGTTTGAGCTTAATTAAGAGAGTGAACAAACAAACAATAGAATGTGAAGAGGTATTTACAACACATAATCGACCTAAGGTGCCAATTTATACAGAAAAAGAATTCCTACAAATAAAAACACAATGAGGTATCACCTCACACTGGTCAGAATGGCCATCATCAAAAAATCTAGAAACAATAAATGCTGGAGAGAGTGTGGAGGAAAGGGAACCCTCTTGCACTGTTGGTGGGAATGTAAATTGATACAACCACTATGGAGAACAGTATGGAGCTTCCTTAAAAAACTACAAATAGAACTACCGTGCAACCCAGCAATCCCACTATTCGGCATATATCCTGAGAAAACCATAATTCAAAAATATACATGTACCACAATGTTCATTCCAGCACTATTTACAATAGCCAGGATATGGAAGCAACCTAAGTGTCCATCGACAGATGAATGGATAAAGAAGATGTGGCACATATATACAATGGAATATTACTCAGCCATAAAAAGAAATGAAATTGAGTTATTTGTAGTGAGGTGGATGGACCTAGAATCTGTCATACAGAGTGAAATAAGTCAGAAAGAGAAAAATAAATACCATATGCTAACACATATATATGGAATCTAAAAAAAAAAAAAAAGATTCTGATGAACCTAGGGGCAGGACAGGAATAAAGACACAGATGTAGAGAATGGACTTGAGGACACAGGGAAGGGGAAGGGGAAGCTGGGACGAGGTAGAGAGTGGCATGGACATATATACACTACCAAATGTAAAATACATAGCTAGTGGGAAGCAGCTGCATAGCACAGGGAGATCAGCTCGGTGCTTTGTGACTACCTAGAGGGGTGGGATAGGGAGGGTGGGAGGGAGGGAGACGCAAGAGGGAAGAGATATGGGAACATATGTATATGTATAACTGATTGACTTTGTTATAAAGCAGAAACTAACACACCATTGTAAAGCAATTATACTCCAATAAAGATGTAAAAAGAAAAAGAAGTGTTTGCATATATTTGCGATCCCAGTGGCGCTACATCAGCTCCTTGCTAACACTCACTTGATATTGTCAAGATTTTTCAATCTGAGGCATTCTGGCACTTGCTCCTGGAATCCTATTGGTGTTTAATGGGTATTTCCCTAATTTCTAATGGAAATTAACAAACTGTACTTACAAATAACAACTTGACAGAATCACAAAGGAACACAACATTGAGCAAAAAGCCAAATACAAAATAATAAATCTATGTATAGAGGCTCAAATATACTGTGTTTAGGAATGCTTGCTGCAAAGTTAAAACTATAAAGAGATGCATGAACATGGTTATTGCAACAGTATGAGAGGTGGTTATCTTTTCAGGGCAGGAGATGGTGGTCATGGGGACCCAGCTGGGGGCTTCTGGGTTCTGGAAAATTTTTTTTTTGACATGAATGGTGTTTACACAGGCAATCATGTTGTAATATATCATTAAGCTAAGCATGTTTGTATTGTGAACTTTAGGAACACAAAATTGAATCATAATTTAAAAGGAAAAAAACCCCTTCAAAAAATGAGCTCAGTTGATACATGGAAGAAGGATAATGTCTAACTGTGCTGGTTAAGCTGCAGGATAAACAGAAAAATACCAGCTAATCGCCCTTCTCTCTAAGGTGTGTGACAAACTGGTTTAGCTGATGTGAATCCCCTGAGAAAGGCAGGTGGTCAAAATACTTTCTCAATGAAATTTTGAGGATTCTGGTCAGAGGGAAAACAATGTTTCATGTTTCAGACAGAGTCCTGAGTCTGAGCTGGGCATCTATGTACAAATAGACAGGAAACCAAAGGCAACTCAAGGAAAACCTAAGGCAGGTACGTGGAGCTGGAGTGGGAAATCTATGTCTTTGAGAACTAGAGACAATTATATCAAGGAATGACAAACCAAAATACATAGCCTGAAAGGTAATCCTTGTGACTATTAAAGAAGGCCCGTGACAGGCATTGGTGTGTTCCTTTAGCTTGACAATGGGGTGAGCCAGGTTTATGCCCCAAAACCCAAAGCCTTCAAGTTTAACATTTCCTTGGGAAGATGCATCAAATATCCTCCTTATATTCAGAACAGTTTAAGATTCCAGCAAACTCCCGTGGGCTGGGCTCTGAGGTTCAGGGAGGGATAAATCACTGTAGGTGTCATGGCCCATTGGGGATGTCTTGGGAGATGGGACAGATGTGGGGAGGAACCACCAGCACCACAGCCGTAGGTATGCTGAATTGTGCAGTGATGAAAAACCCTATGCAGACATGGTCTTGTGACTCAGCTTTGGGTTTAGAGAAATTATGAAGTCAGAAACAAAAAGTTGTTATTTGGAAGGAAGACCCATGCTATAATTAATGTGGGGAAGGGCCGGAAAGAAGACAACATGATGCTACAGGAATTTTGCTGTTGTTGTTGTTGTTTTGTTTTTTGTTTTTTGGGTTTTTTTACATCTTTATTGGAGTATAATTGCTTTACAATAGTGTGTTAGTTTCTGCTTTATAACAAAGTGAATCAGTTATATATATATATATATTCCCATATCTCTTCCCTCTTGCATCTCTCTCCCTCCCACCCTCCCTATCCCACCCCCCTAGGTGGTCACAAAGCACCGAGCTGATCTCCCTGTGCTATGCGGCTGCTTCCCACTAGCTATCTATTTTACGTTTGGTAGTGTGTATATGTCCATGCCACTCTCTCACTTTGTCACAGATTACCCTTCCCCCTCCCCATATCCTTAAGTCCATTCTCTAGTAGGTCTGTGTCTTTATTCCTGTCTTACCCCTAGGTTCTTCATGACATTTTTTTTCTTAGATTCCATATATATGTGTTAGCATACGATATTTGTCTTTCTCTTTCTGACTTACTTCACTCTGTATGACAGACTCTAGGTCCATCCACCTCATTACAAATAGCTCAATTTCATTTCTGTTTATGGCTGAGTAATATTCCGTTGTATATATGTGTCACATCTTCTTTACCCATTCATCCAATGATGGACACTTAGATTGTTTCCATCTCTGGGCTATTGTAAATAGAGCTGCAATGAACATTTTGGTACATGACTCTTTTTGAATTATGGTTTTCTCAGGATATATGCCCAGTAGTGGGTACATGTAAAAGTATGAGATTAGATCACTCCCTAACACCATACACAAAAATAAGCTCAAAATGGATTAAAGACCTAAATGTAAGGCCAGAAACTATCAAACTCTTAGAGGAAAACATAGGCAGAGCACTCTATGACATAAATCACAGCAAGATCCTTTTTGACCCACCTCCTAGAGAAATGGAAATAAAAACAAAAATAAACAAATGGGACCTAATGAAACTTCAAAGCTTTTGCACAGCAAAGGAAACCATAAACAAGACCAAAAGACAACCCTCAGAATGGGAGAAAATATTTGCAAATGAAGCAACTGACAAAGGATTAATCTCCAAAATTTACCAGCAGCTCATGCAGCTCAATAACAAAAAAACAAACAACCCAATCCAAAATGGGCAGAAGACCTAAATAGACATTTCTCCAAAGAAGATACACAGGAATTTTTATGACACCCCCAATGTAACACCTGCCCAGGGCCTCAAAGTTTCAGATGCTCAGTATTTCTTATTGTGGCTGCCCAACTGGTTTCGTTTCAAGAATATTGTAGTTTCTTCAAGGAGGGTTGTTTTCCTATAACCACATCACTCATGGAGCCTGAGTGAGGGGACAATGATTTGAGTTTCTAGGAGAGATCAATAATTTTATGTTCCACGAATTATCAAATTCTGTATCCACTGTGACAGACTCATGTTATCAGCATACAATCAGTATGGAGCTCATTAACGATGTCAGATTCAGTCACTAACGGCTGAAAATGTATGAGACACCCAAACCCTGATCACTGCCAGCAAGGAGATTCCAGCTTATCTGTAATCACAGGGGCTACAAACAATTTCACTCTAAGACATGCAGCTACACTTTCATCTGTTTTCATAATGGGCTTCCAGCAGGCTCAGAAACCCAAACTCACTCCAAACTCTCAGTACCCCCCCTCTTTTTGGTGTGTTCTTCCTTTGTTCTATGTGGCCTCTCCCAAGTGTGTATGGAATTTGCCCAAATTTCATTTCATTGTTTGATTTTCTGCCAGCCAGATAATAACAGGCGTCTATCTGATCAACGGTTAAGTACTCCATCCAGCAGTATTAATGCGACATCAATTTTCATCCAGTACCACCCTGGACAGAGCACACTTTGATTATACAGTCATTTTTCAGTCCATTCATTTACCAGAAGAGCAGAGATCATGGGAGATCGAGGACCCATGCTTGTGAATGGATAATGAACTTGGGCTCTTCACCCCTCTGTGTCCTTGGCTCCCCTTTCTGGTAGTGAGCTCTGCATCCAGGGCCTTTGTGAAGATCAAATGAGGTGATAGATGTGAAAGTTATTTAAATGGTAAATGTACTGTATAAATAGACGCTTTTGTCTTTAGTAGGTACACTCTGCAAGTGAATGCTTTGGGGTCACATAGATCTGCCTTTGAATGGCAACCGGTTGTGTGACCCTGGAAAACAGCTTAAGCTATTTGAGACTCAGCTTTATTGTTTGTAAAATGAGGAGACCAATAGCCATCTCTCAGGATGGGTGGAAGGATGCAATGAAATCACATCTGTATTTCACCCTAGTGCTAGGGTGTAGGGCTATGTCAGGTATTCAATAAACAGTCTTCTCTTTCCTATAGTTGTTTGATGACATTGTTCATTTGGAAGCACCATGAATATCATTATTCTTTTTTGTTTCTTTTTCTTTAATGTGCATATGTGCTTTTGCTGCTGCCAATTCGAGTCTAAGTTCCTGAAAGGCGACAAAGTTTTTATTGTCTTAACATCCTTTTTTTTTTTTTTTGACATCTTTATTGGAGTATAATTGCTTTACAATGGTGTGTTAGTTTCTGCTTTACAACAAAGTGAATCAGTTATACATGTACATATGTCCCCATATCACTTGCATCTCCCTCCTCCCCTCCCAGGGCCAAACATACTGCTATGTATATGCATGTGATTTCATTGATTTGTAGGAGTCCACATATAGCTTTTAAAGTGGATTCTATTCAGCATATACCTTCTCTTTTCATCTACTTCCCCACTCCTAAATAGGAAGCCTTATGCTTAGTACAAGCTTAGTACAAGGAGGCAGTCTGTTCATATGGGCAGACGATTTAATAGGAAAATGACACAAATGGGAATACAGATGTTTTCACTGATCTGACAGCAAAACCAGAAAAACCTGGAAGTGTTCCACAAATGACTGGACCTACTGAAGCAAATAAACAACAAAAATGTTGATTCCTACACCCTCCACGTTTTCAGCTTACTGAGGATAACCTGCCTTGGTACTTTAGGGAGCACATATTATAATTTCATGCAATTATACACTAAAAGTTAGAGCCATTAATAAAATTGTTTGTACTGTTTGTCAGTTACTTAGAGGGCTAACTAAGTGATTTGAGAAGTCCAGTGAAACATAAAAATCTGGGTCTCTTCTTTAAAAAAAGAACAGAAAAAAATGCCATTAAAAGTACTAAAATTAAAAAAAAATTCAAATGATACAAATGAATTCATATACAAAACAGAAATAGGCCCACAGACATAGGAAACAAACTTATAGTTACCAAAGGGGAAGTGGGGGAGGGATAAATTAGGAGTTTGGGATTAACAAACAGGTACACACGACTACATATAAAACAGCTAACAAACAAGGACCTACTGTATAGCACAGGGAACTATACTCAATATTTTGTAGTAACTATAAATGAAAAGAATCTGAAATATATATATATATATACATATATATATATGTATATATATATATATATATATATATATATATAACTGAATCCCTTTGCTGTACCCCTGAAACTAACACAACATTGTAAATCAACTGTACTTCAATTAAAATAAATAAATAAGTTTTTGAAAAGGACTAAAATACTTACACATATATTTTTCTTTCTTCCTGGCTTTTTGGACCTGTTATGGTGTTTTTTATTTAATGTCATGCTCTGTCAGGCAAGGGAATACTTGCCAGGTGTGTGCAGGTGCCCGTGGGCCCTCCCTGTGCCTGGGCCAGTGGACCAGCTGAGGTGGTTTCCCCTCCTGCCAGCTGCCCCATGGATGCTCCATGCTCAGACCTCAGTGGGAAAGTCAGAGTCCTTTTCCCATGGCCCTGCAGCCCAACCCATGGAGGATGGGTGACCCTAAGGGATTGTGATATCGGTTCCAGGGCAGGCTCAGTACCTGCACTGGGGATGGGCAAGAAGCTTGCCTCCACTAGGTTGCCTGTCTTATGGACCCTGGTGTTTCCCACCTGGAGCAGCGACAGCTCTGTCACGTCCCCCCCCGGAGATGCCATAAAGTGTATATTCATCCCCAAATTTCCCATGTGTGTGCCCACATCCCTGCCATGAGGGAAGGGTGGCAGCTGTACATGTGTGGGTGCCAGGAGGGGGAGCCTGAAGCATCAGTGGGTGAGGAAGGTGGTGGCCCCAATTCCATCTGTGAGCCGAGCTCTAAGCCCCCTGCACCTGCTTCTTTGTGTTACAAAGCACAAATTCAAAGACAAAATTATTAATAATTTCAAGGGTGCCCAAGGAGGGACCCTTTAGGCCATGGGGCTTTGTGTGTATACGCTGGTTGCTTATTCATAAAGCTGGCTCTGATTCCCTTATATTGCTATGTTTTGTGGGATCACTTTGCTTTCTGTCAGGATGTAAGCTATTACTTAATACTTCTCAAAAATTTTGATGTTGTGCTTTTAAAGTAATGATGGCCTGGTAATAAGCTGGTTTGTTAGAATGTAAAGAGAATACAGGCTTAAGTGAGAGACTAAGGAAATCTCCTATAAGGAACATGTGTGAGCTTTAGGACCTCAACTTGGAAAAAATATTTTCTGATTACTTTTCAGTTTCTGAAATGTATTAAGGGAATATGCCATTGTATCTGTACTGACAAGGTGATTCACCACTGCAGCATTTCTACAAACTGGTGTGTGACTAAAAGCAGCATGCTAGGTGACAAATAAACCATTTTTAATGTCGTCTATAAAGTTGGGAATCATTTAATTTGAACGTATTAAAATTATCAGTATAGTAATTCTAACGTGAATATGATAAAGGAGCAATTCCCCTTCTTTTCTGACAAATGACCCAAAAGCATGAAGAACAGGTATCAGAAATGCAAACTATGTTACAAACACAAATAATATAGTGATGAGGTAAGAGAGAAAGGTTGGGAGGGCAAAAGGATTAGAAGGTGAGAGAAGTCATCTTCTGAGCTCCTTATCTTTTACAGATGGTTGTGAAACACTAACATTTAAAGTAATAGAGGAATAGGTATATTCAGCATTACAAAGGTAAACACTAAGAAGGAGAACATAATAAACTAAGGCCAAGTGGTGACAGGTAAATGCAAGGTAGAGAAAAGACATTTAATCATTGGTCATAACCAGAGGTCAGAATCAGAGGCCTTTCTTTAAGGAAAAAGAGGGTTAAAGATATTATATATAGTTATAGCTCTAAAGGTAACCACTAGAATAAAACTATTAGCTTTCCAAATTGTTCAAAGTAATTTACTCAAAATAATCACTATATATATATATATATATATAGGGGGGACTCCCCTGGGTCCCCATGGCCAAGGGCCAGTCTCCGCCTCAGCGGCTGAACTTGCTGCTTCTCAGAGATGTCTAAGTTCACACTGTCCACTGCACTGGTATTTGAGGAGGGCTGGTTAGTGGGGACACCTCTGACCTTCTGACCTCATTTCCCCAGCTCCCCCAACATTTGTGCAAGCCTAATTCCAGACAATAAGATATATAGAAAAAAAAAGGAATGGATATGAAAAAATACACAGAAACAAATGAATGATAGACTCTAATTCCCCTCTTTTATTCCATGGAAAATCAAGTGGACCACAAAGAAGTATATAGATGACTTAAGTAATATAATTTTTAAAGTAGACATGATAAGGACTTCCCTGGTGGTCCAGTGGTTATGACTCTGTGCTCCCGATGCCGGGGTTCTGGGTTCGATCCCTGGTCAGGGAACTAGATCCTGCATACATGTCACAACTAAGACCTGGCACAGCCAAGCAAATAAAAAAATATTAAAATAAATAAATAAATAAAGTAGACAATAGATCTATTTTAACCTCTGTAGCCTGATAACTGTGAGTAAACATTTTTCAGATGATCTGTAGAACCTTCTAAATAAATGACCACTAGGAAAGTATCCGTATATTCTCAAACATAAAAATAATGCAGGCAATATTATCTGATCACAGTGGGGCAAACTGGAATTAATATAAAAGCCAGAAAATCAATTGACTCTACCTCTGGTAAATTAGATAACAACAACAGTAAAAGACAATAACAACAAGGTAAAATGACTCCTGGGTTAAAGGGTAAATGGTAGATGCTAAAAAAAGGCAGAATATCTAGAAAACGACAATGATGGACACAAAACATATTAAACTTTAAAGGATCCAGGTAAAGCAAAGCTGATAGAAAATGCAAACTAATTAGACCAAGTACCATTTTTTAATAATCAGACCTGAATAGATCAGAAAGATTAATGAAACAATTTTCATGTAGTGTTTGGAAAAAGCCACTCTTTTAATTGCTGATTGGAGTGTATATTGGTACAAATTCTCTAGAGGACAATTTGGCACCGTCTCTAAAAATAACAAGTGTTCATATGTTTCAATTCAGCAATCCCACTTCTAGAAATTTCTTATATATGCACTCACACATATGCAAACTTTCTGTCTTACAAAGTTATTTACTGCAACATTGTTTTCATGACCGTGATTAGCCATATCTAAATGCCCATTAGTGGAAGATGGATTAAAAAAATTATGAGACACCCACAAAGTGTAATATTGTGCATATTTAAAAGAGTGAAGAATTTCTATATACCCTGATCTAAAGGGATCGCCTAGGTATTTCGTTAAGTGAAAAAAGCAAGATGCAGAACAGTTCATTCGTGTGCCAATATGTGTGTAATAAAAAGAGAGGAAACATCTATATATACTTGCATACTTGTATAATATCTCTGAAGGATACACAGTAGACTGGAAATTAGTTGTTCCCTGAGAAGAGGCTTGGTTTTCTAGGGGATAGGTATGTCAGGAGACTTTTATCTGCATATCTTCATGTACATTTCTAATTGTGTATGATGTGATTGTACTAATTTTTCAAAAATAAATGAAAATAAAGGCAACAGCACCCTACTCCCAACAAAGCTATTTGTATGATAAGTTACTGTGCTTTGTTGAATGAAAAAGCAATGGACTAGAATTAGCATGAGGCCTGGAAAATTTTGTATAAATTCTCAAGTCTCTCTTATTTATACCAACTGTCAGACCCTACCCATGGGAGTGTATTCTGCACATGTTGGGCACGGGGTAGGGAGGCTAAAACAAAATCTTGGAAAACTGTCGCACGTTGCCATAAATGTGACTATATACCGTTAGGTAAAGAGTCCGGATGCATACAATTTCCTAAATCTAATAAACCACTATTATTTTTGTGCATTTATGCACACACGGTATTCTTATATCACATCACTCACTCTTCTACGCAAACATGACATGGGTATTCCATCATCCTCCAAGTTCCTTGTACCTCATAAGGCGTTCCAGTCCATCTGCAGCTTGGGCAACCTCTGCATCAGGACTCCCCATGCCCTTCATCCCATAATGATCCTACACTCTAATTATACAGCTGCTGGCAAACGTACGTTGCTTCCCTGAACCCTCTACTTTCTCATTCTGTGGTTCATAGGTGGAGTCTCACAATGGCTCCCACCTTGCCTACTTCTGCCTGTTGGTACCTATCCTATGTTCACACATGCTGTCCAAGCTCTTCAAGCCTCCTCTGCTGCCTACCGCTGATAACGCTGCCGACGCTTTGGAAACTCCTGCCATTCTTTGTACTCAACTTAGGGCACGTTTCACTTACAGTCTTATTGATATGCACCTCTCCTTTCCCCTTTGAGTTTATGAATCTCTTCAGGTGGAGGAGAACATTTCATTTCTATCCTACATAGCAATCAATGGGTTTTCCTATCCAAAGTGGAGATTTTTCTCTCTGTTCTCCTTTTATTTATGTATTTATTTTTAACATCTTTATTGGAGTATAATTGCTTTACAATGGTGTGTTAGTTTCTGCTTTATAACAAAGTGAATCAGCTATACATATACATATATGCCCATATCTCCTCCCTCTTGCGGCTCCCTCCCACCCTCCCTATCCCACCCCTCTAGGTGGTCACAAAGCACTGAGTTGATCTCCTTGTGCTATGGCTGCTTCCCACTAGCTATCTATTTTACATTTTGGGGAGGGGAAAGGGTAAGCTGTTTATTTTTTAAATAACTCTTTGGAGGCATAACTGACAGACATAGAATTGCACATATTTAATGTGTACAGTTTGACGAGTTTGAATCTATGCAATTGAATAAATTTTATGAGAGAATAAAGGAGAAAATGAGCACATATATATATATATTTTTTTCCTCTTCATCTAAGTTCGATGGTGGTAAAACTGTAGTCACAATTTTTTTAAACCAAATGAACTACAGCTATCCCTATCTCTTTTGACATTTTTAAAAAAAAATTTATACAACAGGTTCTTATTAGTTATCTGTTTTATACATATTAGTGTATATATGTCAATCCCAATCTCCCAATTCATCCCACCACCACCCCTGCCCCGCTTTCCCCCCTTGGTGTCCATACATTTGTTCTCTCTCTTTTGACCTTTAACTTGAAAGTGGAAATAATCAAGGCATTCACAAGTGCTTTTTGCAGCTATGAAAGCAATAAAAATGAGACTGCGCCTTCTTCTCCCAACACGCTATCTCAACTTCAAATAATAAAATTTTTTAAAAAACCTGATTTGGGCATTAATTTACAACTGTGTGCCAGGTCCTGAGCTAGACACTGGGGTTATTGAAACAAAAAATACTTATTCCCTGGAGAAGGAAATGAGTCTATGGGAGGGACCAAACAAAAACACGGAGACAACTGGGCATGAACAATGCTGCTGTGGTAGAGTGAAGGGTTAAACATGCAGTGTAGAAATACTTCCTTCTTGCCTAAGAGAGATCCATTAGCAGGACAATCAAAGTAATTTTCTTCTCATCCCCAATCTTCAAGTGTAGCTGGCTCTTCTGCTAATGAATAATGTTGTATGTGTGTCTCAGAGATGCTATTGACGAAAGTTACCGGGATAACTGAGATAATTCATAGTGAAATCACCTGCGTGAAAGGTGACACATTTTATTTTAGCGTGTTTAATTTGGGAGCTTGTGAGATTAGCCAAATGGAAATACCCACAGGCAGTGGATGAAGGAGGATTTAGTCAGAGAGAATTAGGCTATCTACATGGACATGGGAGTTGAACCAATGACCATGCGTGAGCTCTCCTAAGGGTGTTATATAGAAATAAACCAAGAAATGAGGCTCAGGTCCAAGTGCCTGAATTCCTTGGAGGAATCCGTGGCTGTGAAATGTGACTGGAAATTATGATGGGTAGGAAGTAAACAAAGAAAGTGAGGGATCCCAGAAGCCAAATGGAAAATAAAGTAATTCTCATTCATATAGTAACTACTTATGCCAAGAACTGCTATAGGGTTTGTAGTATAACTTTCCCATTTTAAAGAGTTTAAAAAAGTAAAGGTTAACAAGAATAGGTAACTAATCTCAGCTATTTACATTAGTTCAGATCTATCTACTCTAAAGTATCAAAAGACCTCACAAATCAAGTACAATTAACACCCCAAAATGCCCATCGGATTTGATAAAGTAGTGGTCATTGTCTACCCTGATGGAAAAAAAAAATTAATAAAATGGGGGAGAGTGACACAGAACGATGAAATCACACTTCTGAGAAAGGCAGACCATGCAATATTTTGCAATATTTCCCAGAGAATTGAGAGAGAACCACCAAACTGTCCATCACATCTGTATCAGGAATGGCCACGTGTTCCCTTATTAAGAAGTGAATGGAAATGTTAAAAATAGAGATGAAAATTCTCTCAATGGCACATACTGACATTTATGGAAAAATTATATGATGTCAGTAATTTGTTTCAAAATGATGTAGAAGACGGTGTTGATGAGGTAGATGATACATGAGTTGACAATTTAGAAAACCAAGTGATAATGACATGGGGTTCATTATATTTTTATTTTTCCTTAAACAATAGTAAAAAAGGGGAAGATTATAAATGCTGACCACTTGGTCAAGAAGTTTGGCCACATGGGAAAGTTGAGAAAGTAGTTAGTAACTAGAGGAAGATGAGGGTCTAAAGAGGTTAAGTAAGATACACACTGTATATTTATTATGATTAACTGTGGTTTTTCTTCTGTTTTATTCAGATATAACTGGCATACATCACTGCATAAATTTGAGGTGTACAGCAAAATGATCTGACATACATAGATTGCAAAACGATGATCACGATAAGTTATGCTAAGTGAAGTAAGTCATAAGAGAAAGACAAATACTGTATGATCGCACTTATATGCAGAATCTTAAAAAAAATCCTTAAACTCATAGGCTAGCTATATTAGAATGATATAATATGTATCATAAATTATGTATTAATATCATAGGTTTATATTATATATAAATATTTAAAGAGGAAAGACACTTGGATATTTTTTGTATGTGGAGATGAAAGAGCCAGAAATAATGAGCTAACTTTTATTGTGCACTTTGAATGTACCAGACACTCTCTAAAGTGCTTTACCACATTTATCTCATTTATATTATATTACAATACATTATATTATAAGCAACCTTTTGAAGTAGGTAATGTTCTGAATCCAAATTCATAGATGATTAGCCTGAAGCTCAGAGGAATTCTGTAATTTTACCAGGTTAGAAAGGAGGCAGTTTCCAGAGCATAGTTGGAGAGATTGGATTTCACCAGAAGACCCCTTTCTTGGAACTGGAGGTTGGAACTTGGCTCCTATCTAAATTAATGTAATGAGAGTAAGGAAAAAAAACAGGCAGAATGGGTAGCTTCTCACTGCTTTCAAGTCCATTTTGTGAATCCTGTTGGTGTTATTTTGCTCTGCAGCAGAAGAAGAACTGAACCCTCTAATGACTGAGTGCCTTGCCCCAGGTGTGGCCACAAAGCCAATGAATGGGCAGAGCTGGGATGAAGACCTTAGTCACTTAACTTCTTGCCCTGTGCTCCTTTCAGCTGCAAAATCAGCCAGAGTCCAGGATATAATTATCCCCTGAGGATGATTTAAATGTCTTTATTTTATTATTCTGCAATTTTCCCTGGTAGTTTCTTCATTTGGTTCATGTTCCAGTTTACTTATTTTTTTATTTCTTTGAAAAGTGGCTCAAGAGACTTGGATTAGTGCCTGTGGCATTGCTTTTAATATTTGCAAAAGAGAACTCAAAGGTCTCCCTTTTTGTAAAAATACAATGCATTTTTCTTCCTTGGAATTTAATCCTGCTTTAGGTGGTGGCGAAGGCGATCGGAAAGCCTCAGTGTTTAGAAGGATTTCAGTCTATGGGGAGGTCATGGATGTCCTTAACATCAGCAGTGGGTCCTGAAAGACTTGTAAGAAAGCGTTTCTGCTGGTGGCACTGGCCTGTCAGTGATACCCCATCAGCTCTTGAGAGAGATAAGGCATAACGATGCTATGGTTGGTTTGAGACAGAACGACTGACCCCTGTTAAAAAGAGCACATGTCTAAAAAAAACCAACCTAATTCTGTTTGGAAAAAGGCCTGAAACAAATGACCAGTGTGGCGTGGCCACTTAAGCTCTTTGTGTTGATAACATTGATCTGCTGTTTCTTAGTCCAAACATCAGGCATGTATTGGCACAGTCTCCTGACATTCTGGTGCATGGGTTTATTAAAACTGGAGTGAGTGAATAGCTGAATTAAATAAACTTTAAAGCTCAACTTTGGGATCCCTTTTATAATCAATAAATGCATTCTCTGGATTTCTCTTTAGCACCTGCCCCTAAGCAGAAGGAGGCTGCCGTAAGTGCTTGGAACTCCCAGTGCAAATTCCTCATCCACTTCAAATACATCCCACCTCGTGTGATTGTACCCATACCCTACCCACCCTTGCCTGGGATTCTTTCCGGTTTTGTTCCTCCAGGCTGACCTGCCTGGGAGTCAGCACCACATCAGAGGACAGCACCAGAGGGACAGCGTAGAATTATTGTTACAAGTGTGGGATCTGACTTCAGACAGTCTGAGTGTGAGTTTGGGGTCTGGTCCTTTGACTCAGCATATGTAAATTTGAGCAAGTCACTTAATTTTTCTTTGCTTTCTCATTTAATAAATGGGGTTAGTACTTGCTTTTAAAAGGAAAACGTCATATACACATAAAGCAGTTAAAACCATCAAAGTCTTACAGTAAGTGATCGAAAATGTTAGCTATGATTATTTTCATTATCATAGGCAACATCTTTACTGTGACTTATCCCAGGATTCTCTTACCTCCCTGATACCTGTGATCTAAGCTTGGCTAAGATCTATGGGCCCTGCCCTTTTCTAGTTAAAGCACATGTGATAAGAAGGGGATGCCTAAGGCATTTCTAAAACTGCCCTCTTATTCTGTTTTTCAACTCCATTGAGTCTCATGATTCTTGGTTCTTCTGCTCAATTTTCCAAACTTCAACTGTCACCTCACTCCTGGGGAGAACATTAGTATAGTACAGTGTACAGACCTAGGAACTAATGCCAGACTCTGAACAGTGCTAGGTTTGAATCCTTCCTAAATCTACCCCTTACTTATACTTTTTACTTATTCTATGCAATTTTGCATAATTTATTTTATTTCTCTGCACTTAAGTTTTCTGTAAGTTTCTTCTGTAATCTACGCTAGGCAATGTCAAACTTATGAGGGTATATGGAAATCAGAGCTGGGCTCCAAGTCCTATACCAAGGTTTGATACATAATTCAATTAATTTTTGACACTTAGCATGTGTCAGCTACTGTGCTAGATTTTAGGATACAAAAGTAAATATGACAGACTTTACCCTCAAGCGTCTTGCAACTTGGTGAATGATAGATATACAAAGCGAGGTGATCATTTTAATGAGTAAATATCCAGACACACGTAGGTGCTTGGGGTGGCAGAGGAGAGCTAAGCTCCAGGCTGAGAGGAAGCTTCCCACGTTAGAGAATAGTTGAATTGAAGCTGAAAGAATTGTTCAGGCACCGACAGCATGAAGGGCATTCCAGGCAGAAAAAGTAAAGCCCTCAAAATTAAGACTGTACAGGGAGCAATAAACCCATTGATAGGATCAGAACTTACAGTGTGAGGAGGGAGGTGGTGGGAGATGAGTCTGAAGAGATAAGGATGACCTAAATTGTCGAGGTTTTCAGGGCTGCACAAGGGAGCTGGGGCTTTATTCACAGATACTAGGGAGACACTGAAAGTCACAGGAATTAGTCAGTATATAGTAGATGGTATTATTATGATTGCTGTTAATGGGGCAATTGGCACAGAGCATCCTCAGACTGATAACTTATGTTGTTGACAGAGCTTGATCCCTCATCCACGTGATATCCGTGTGACAGAGCTCCTGACACTTTACACCCCTGTGTGACTTTCTCAAAGGAATAAAGTCAGTTTGTCTAAAGCTCTGAGCCATTCCTTAAGCTGACATCTTGCCAGTTTCTCCCCCGACTCCAGCTCTAACTCTCCTATCCTAGGCACAGATAGTTTCATAAAGCACAGACTGTGGGGTGAGATTGTCTGGAAATATATCCCGAATCTACCACATTCTAGCTTTGCCTCTGGACAAGGTTTTCACTTGCGCTTCAGTTCCTCATCTGTGAAATGTGGGTAACAATAGCCCATCACCTCTTAGGGCTGCTTTGATGATGGAGTGAGTTGATACTCATACTATCATCAGAACTACCTCTAGCATATAGTGAGTAGCCAGTACATTTAATTTCTGTTAATTCCCTAAACTGTGCAGATCTCCCCCATTCCTCCCCCCACCACCCCATCTTGGGATATGTGCTTCAGAGGTTGTCTCTACTGTTGCTCAAGTAGAGCACAAAGAAAACCATGAAGGACCAGATCTTCACCATAAGGTGCTGCATACTAAGTGTCACTGGAACAGTAAGCAAAAGCAGGCGCTGGGGCTGCCAGAATGTCTTTAAAGGGGGCTTGATTAAAATGTGAGCAATATATTACTCGGCCATAAAAAAGAACAAAATAACGCGATTTGCAACAACATGGATGGAGCTAGAGATTATCATACTAAGTGAAGCAAGCCAGACAAAGACAAATATCATATATCACTTATATGTGGAATCAAAATTTAAATGATACAAATGAACTTATTTACAAAGCAGAAATAGACTCACAGACATAGATAACAAACTCATAGTTACCAAAGGGGATAGCTGGCAGGATGGGGGGAGATAGAATAAGAGTTTGGGATTAAAATATACACACTACTGAGATTAAAATATATATACTGCTATATGTAAAATAGATAACCAACAACAACCTACCGTATAACACAGGGAACTATACTCATTATCTTGTAATAACCTATAATGGAAGAAAATGTAAAAAAGAATATACATATATATACATATGTATAACTGAATCACTTTGCTGTACACCTGAAACTAACACAACATTGTAAATCAACTATATTTCAATTAAAAAAAATTTCTTTAAAGGTGAGTAGGAGGATATGGAAGAGGAGGGGACTAAGTTTTAATCTGTGTCTGAATGACATGCATACTGATGACTTTGTTTACTTGCTTGTTGATATTCTAATGATGATAGTGGACTAAAGAAAACACCTCTTTGTCTTCAAAGGATATAGAAGTTGAGAGGAGAGGTTGGTAAGAAAGCAAAGACTTCCTGGTGGACATGGAACCACAGTGAGACAACACGACAGGACTGTAAAAAGTAGACTTTAGCAGTAGCATATCTGTGTCAGAATTCCAACAACACACTTCATGTGTTTGACATTCCCTGGACAAGTCACCTAACCAGCGCATTGTCTCCTCTGAAAAATAAGAATGGGTTAAGTATTTTTCTCACAGGGATAGTGTGAAAATTTGATGAGATAGCATATGTGAACATGCTTCTCATGCTCTAAACGAATACCCCAACTCTAGTTATTATTAGAAACGGGTCATGTTTGGATGACAAAGAAGTGTAATGACAGTTCAGAGAAATAACATAAATAAATGAAAGGATTTGGCTTACTTGGGGGCACAGAGAGAAAAACAATTTGCCCAGACTCGGGATACATTTCAACAACTAGTTCACTGGAATGAGTAAGACATGACGAGTGTATAGGCTAGTGAAAGAGACAGACACGCGAGGGCTTTGCAAGAGTTTCTGCCAGAGAGTATGAAAGAAATGTGCTTGGAAATGGGTGTCCAAACTCCCAAAGGAATGGGTACTAACTTGCAAGCAATTGAATTGATTACCTCAGCAAAAAAGGGAGCCGTTGGAATTTTTGCAGGAGAATGATGAAATCAAACTCAGTTTTCTCCTGCACATCTCTTGCCCAAAGGGATGTCCTCATAATTCTTTTAGCAGAGCTCCTATATGGCCCACAGTGATGTGTTTTTATGGGTAGATATATAATGGAACAAAATTAAGGCTGATTGGTTAGAGTACTCATCTAAACACAAATGGGAACTAAAGAAAATTGATGAAAGTTGAAGTACTCATAGGGCAAGGATACTGGATTTGTTTGGGGGAGTTGTATAATGGAATAGAACAAAGCAAGATACAAATACTTCAAACATGTGCATGTCAATGAGAACAGGATAATATCAGCATAATCTTTGAGAGCCAGATGGAGGAGAACACCCAGGACAGCATTGCCAAGGACCCTAAAGAGTAGGGTTTAAGAGACATCTTGAGACCAGTGGCTTTAGCTTTGAATCTCTGCTCTGATATCAGCTCATTGGGCAACCTTGGGCAATTACTATTTTCCTATCTAAGCCTCATTTTCTTTACCTAGTGAATGGAGCTGACGATGTTGATCTCACATGATTGTTTTAAAGATTAAATAAAGACTGAAAAGTGTTTACCACAATGACTGTCACTCACTGTACATTCAATAAATATTGGATGACAGAAACTAAAAATAGAGAAGAAAGGAGGGTGCATATAAAAATTTTTTAAAAAGATGAGTTAAAAGAAATAACCTTAGAAATACAACATTGTCCTCAATGGAAGGCAGCAGAAGAGAGATTCAGGCACGGCTCATACAGAAACAAGGTATTAAGTATCTAATAGGCTCGGACACTTTCCCTTGGATGTAGGGGCATTAAAATTTTCTTGCAGGCCTGCAAGGAGCTCACAGTTCAGGGAAAGGGCCAGATAGGTCATTTGACAATTGCAGTGAAACATTTTATTTATTTTATTTTACTTTATTTTATTTCAGTTATTTTCTTTCTTAAATTTTTAAAAAATATTTTTCTTGGAGTATAGTTGCTTTACAATGTTGTGTTAGTTTCTGCTGTACAGCAAAGTGAATCAGCTATACGTATACATATATCCCCTCCTTTTTGGATTTCCTTCCCATTTAGGTCACCACAGAGCTTTGAGTAGAGTTCCCTGTGCTCTACAGTAGGTTCCTTTTAGTTATCTATTCTACGCATAGTATCAATAGTGTATGTATGTCAATCCCACTTTCCCAATTCATCCCATCCCCCCTTCTCCCTTTGGTATCCATACATTTGTAATCTAAGTCTATGTCTCTATTTCTGCTTTGAAAATAAGATCATCTGTATCATTTTTCTAGATTCCACATATATGTGTAAATATATGATATTTGTTTTTCTCTTTCTGACTTACTTCACTCTGTATGACAGTCTCTAGTTCCATCCACATCTCTATGAATGGCACAATTTCATTCTTTCTTATGGCTGAGTAATATTGCTTTCTGCAGTGCACTATTTTAAAGGATGGATTCTGTAGGAGAAGGGCAGTCTCCACTCCGTGGCCCTCAAAGGGTTAATTTACCCTGTCACATTCCTCAGCCTCACTGAGGTCGCCATCTTTTCTATGGGCAATGTAAACACTGAGGAAGTCGCCATCAGAGTTTGTGCCCACATCTCACCCTCAAACTGGTCCCTCCGGGGCACCTCAGGAACTCTGCATGCCTCAAACCATACAAACTTCAGGGCCTTCAGTTCCTATGGTGCTTTTGGCAATTTAGGAAAAAAGTGCCCCTCCTCCACCTACTTTGCCTCCATATACTGGAAGTACTTTGCCATAGATTGATTAAAATAAAAGCATAAAACTTTGTGGCTATCTGCAACAATACTTTTGTAATAAATGGACAAATCTATGATGTCTCCAATGTGGGCAATTCCTTCCCAGCGGAGGCATCCTTGAACGATGTTCAGTGGACAACATCATACGAAAGGCCCTGGAAGATATGACTATTCCTATTTTCAGATAAAAAACGTAGGCTTCAGCAAGATGAATAGAATTGTTCCAAATCATATGACTTTGGAAAATGACAGAGCAGAAATTAGACCCTGACTCTAAAAGTCCCTGCTGTCGCTGAAATGCTGATTCCTCAAAAGTATTAGTTCCTTCTGGGGAACATTTCTGCCCCTCCCTGCAAAGAAGAACGACTGATTTGAGTTTTACATTTAGAACATCCTCTCTCATAACTCACCAACATTCTCTGATTCATTGCACTAAAGTACTTCCAATTCATTAGGCATTCCTTCTCTTTAGTCTGTGTTTCAAAACACACTATTCAACGTTTATCTACACCAGACTGTATTTGCTATCCATTAGGTCTCTATTAGCCTGAGGTGTCCAGATGAGCAAACTCCTCTTCCATCAGAATGCATTGGGTCTCATTATTGGTTGTGTCCCATAATTTAGTAACATCTGCAAGTTTCCAGGCTTGGTTTTGAACACTGAGGCTGTAATATCAGTAATACAAATCACACAAGATAATGTTCAAATAAGCATCTTTATCTTCATCTCCATCAAGCTGACATGCCAGTGGAATGCTATTATTACTGTAGTCCGTACTCCAGGAGTTATTTTTCCTATCTTCTGCCAGAGTCTGGAGTTTAGAGACAGTGTGAAAACAAGAAGTTCAAACTAGAGATTTGCAAGATGAAATATCAATGGTGGCTTTGTTGTGCTTTGCCTTTACAATGTCAAATGTGCTTTAATTTTTAACGTGACTGTGGGTGCACTTTCCTCCGAAAAGAAAAGGATACTGTCATCATCCATACTAACTCGAAACGTCTAGTGTCTAATCATTCATATTCAGGCACTTACAGAGAGTCATCAAGCATTTGTCCAGTACCAAATCAGTACTGAGTTGCTGATGCTTAAGTAATCATAAATCCTTCAAAATGCAAGTAAAAAATCTACAGGGAGTAATTGTAATAGGTACTACTTATTGAGCATTAATTGCATGCTAGCCTCGACTAGAGGCTTCACATATATTTACTATTCCTCACCAGGAACCCTCAGGTAGTTCTTATTTTCCATTTCATGGATAAGAACACTGAGGATGAGAAAGGTCAAGGATCCTGCCAAAACCACATAGTAAGAAGATCCCAAAATAAGATTCTAACACAGGTTTGCCTAGTTACATGGTCCATGATCTGGTCCATGAAAGATTCAGTGATAATAATTATGAAATCAAAGAATGTGAACAAAACAAAGAAGACCTGGTAAAATCCAGCCACTTACCATAAACTGGGTGTGTGCTATGCTGAAAGATCTCCTTTCCCTAATCCTCTTCCCCCTTGCTGACAAAGGTTATGTCTGCAAAAAAGGATGCCTTTCATTCTGTGAGGGGAGATAAAGTTACTGCAAATCTCACTGAAATTTAGTGAAAAGGCTGTTGGAAGACCAGGTTTTTAATGGGAACAGAGGGATGATGACGACCAAGAGAAGTGAGTGCAGGTTGTTGAAATGTAAGTGAAAGTCTAATCCCCGTTATTTCATGACTTTGATAAGGTGGAAAATTAAAGGCACAGGCTTAAAAATCCTTCAGCAGATAGTACTCTCTGCTATTATAAGAGGGTCAGTAGCTCTTGTCTTGTTTGCCACTTTATTCCTGGAACCCCGAATATGTTCATTAAATATCCAGCGAAGGAATAACTGTTCCCCATAACCATTCTCAGCCTATTTCCACAGCACAACTTGAGGCGCAGCTCTTAAAGCAAGCTGGAAAACCTGAAGAAGGAGAAAGCAAAATAACTACTACGGTTCTGAGATGGAGCAGTTGGGTAAAAGGCAATCCCTGCAGAATGAAGGCTTGAAGGGAAGAGTGGCTCTTGAATGGTTAGTGCCATGGGTTAGGGCCAGGACCATGCACACACCGAGCTTGAGAAGAACCTAACAAAGAAGGAACAGGTTCAACTCTCCTGCACAGGATGCAGGCAAGGGAAAGGGGAGGAAATTGTGTGTATGTATGTCAGGGAGGAGCCTCAGAAGAGGAACAGACCAGAAGCTCCCTGTTTTGCATCTTGGGTCTAGTGAATTCAAAGATTCGCCGTCATCTCCTCCGTCAGCAAAACAATAAACAGCCAACCAAACATAGGTGAAAACTTCAATACATTTTGTCTTCAAAATTTGGAAACCCTCAGCCACCCTGGGAAGAGGCAGATATCAGGGCAGAGTGGATAAAATGTCCAGTAGCATTAATTACCTACTGTGCGCAGAGCCTTTGGTAACTTGAATGAAAATAGTAAGTGGCAGTGATGCCCCCCACCGTTGATTAAGAATTGTTTTGGTGTGGAAAGCCTTTGCCTGGCCCAGGTTCTATCATCCTTCTTTCTCCACTTGAGGGAGCTGGTCTGACCAGATCTGGTTCATTGAGCCTTCAGACCAGACAGAATGTGGGGCAGGCATAGGTCAGACCACTAGAGGGCTGGGTGTGCTTCTTTCTCATTATCTCAAATGTTAGAGCCACAGAGAAGCTAGAGGTTAGATGGCAGCTGTTAGTCTTAGAAGTTAGGTCTGACACTGATGTCTGGCAAGAGTATAGAAAATCAGCCATCTTAAAATGCTTGTTATTTAGGTTGCTTCCATGTCCTGACTATTGTAAATAGTGCTGCGATGAACATTGAGGTACAATGTCCATGGACAGATGAGTGGATAAAGAAGATGTGGTACATATTTACAATGGAACATTACTCAGCCATAAAAAGGAATGAAATTGGGTCATTTGTAGAAATGTGGATGGACCCAGAGTCTGTCAAACAGAGTGAAGTAAGTCAGAAAGAGAAAAGCAAATATCGTATATTAACGCATATATGTGGAATCTAAACAAATGGTACAGATGAACCTATTTGCAGGGCAGGAATAGAGACACAGACATAGAGAATGAACGTGTGGACACAGTGGGGGTAAGGGGAGGGTGGGATGAATTGGAAGATTAGGTTTGACATAAATAAACTATCATATGTAACACTGATAGCTAGTGGGAACATGTGGCAGGGGGGCTCAGGGGGCTCAGCTTGGTGCTCTGTGATGACCTAGATGGGTGGGATGAAGATAGAGTAGAAGAGAGGTCCAAGAGGGAGGGGATATATGTATACATATAGCTGACTCACTTTGTTGTACGGCAGAAACTAACACAACATTGTAGAGCAATTATACTCCAATTAAAAAAAAAATGTCAAAGTATGAGAATCCCCACTCCCTGATCTGGAGAAAAAAGGACAAGGGGTTCCCCAGAATCTGAGCAACCTCCAAGTTCTCGCCATCATACCCAGCTTGACTAGGCAGCCTGGCTCACTTTGTCACGTAGTACAATCTTTACTCTCAGCTCCTGGGGAAATACCTCTCCAGTCTCAAAGCTAGGACAACGTGTGTCGCAACAGACAACTGACTCTTTTTCATCTTTTGGACACTGGCTTTTGTGACTAACGATGAATCTCTCCCTGTGCTGGTCAAGTGGAAGTCCAAGGCAAAATTTACTATATCCTGCTAGTATTTTTCTTGGCATTCTTATTTCCATCTTTTATTTTGTGCAAGATGTGATCGCCTCCTATCTTCAATAATTGTGGGTTATTTGTAATTTTACAAAAATGACCTCAAACACTCTTGGACTAAGGCAATACAAAATGATATTTTTTAAAAAGTGAGTGATTGGGCTTCCCTGGTGGCGCAGTGGTTGAGAGTCCGCCTCCCGATGCAGGGGACACGGGTTCGTGCCCCGGTCCGGGAAGATCCCACATGCCGCGGAGCGGCTGGGCCCATGAGCCATGGCCATTGAGCCTGCGCATCCGGAGCCTGTGCTCCGCAACGGGAGAGGCCACAGCAGTGAGGGGCCCGCGTACCGCAAAAAAAAAAAAAAAAAAAAAAAGTGAGTGAGGAGGACAGGCACAGATGTGGGGAGATAAAGCCTGGTGCCCCAATCTCCATGGCCCTTCAAATGGTCCTATTTGGACTTTAAGTAGGTAAAGGACTATTTCCACAATTGGTGACTATCCAAGATTTTTAGCTATGGTGAGGAGAAAAATGTTGGTGAGGAAATCTGAGGTCTAAACCGGCTCCATCACTCTCCTGCTGGGTGACCCCGGGTGCCTCACTAAAGCCATCTGTCTCTCACCTCACCTAGAAAGTGGAAGAATTAAACTACCAATGGCTCAAAGTTGTCAAATTTGGCTCATGGCCGGCCTGTACAGCCTGCAGGCTAACAGTGATTTTTAAGATTTCAAAGAATTATTAAAGAGGAGGAGGGAGGAGGTGGGGGAGGGGAAGAATTGGCAACAGAGACAGTATATAGCCTAAAAAGCCTAAGATGTTTACTGTCTGCTCCATTCTGAGGTTTGCCAATCCCTGGACGAGTTGATGGCTAGAGCCTCTTCAAGCCCTCAGTTTTCTCCATGCTTCCATGACTAGGTATACTCTATAAGATGTTGACTCCTATAAATCCCTTAGCCTTCCTGTATCTTAGTTTGACCCCCTGTGCAATGGGTATCATATAACCTAACATAGTGATAGGAGAGTTGTAAAGCCCAGAAAGAGATCGTAATTTAAAAAAATTAAAAAAAAAGAGGAGGTGCTCAGAAAGCATAATATCAGTATAATAAAAATATAAGAAGGAATCAGAAGTGATGTAAAGAACATTATCCATGTAAGTTCAAAAGGACACCAACCTGGACTTACACATAGATAGCACAGAAGCTAAGGATATGCCATATACAAACAGAAGGCCCCAGTTCCCCGGGAATTTCAGGTCGTGTGTACTTGACCTACTTTGGGTTTTCCACAGAAGCCATCTGCAGACACTCTGTGCTGTTTTTACCTGAGCATCTTAGGTCACAGGAGCTGTTAGGGACTCCCAAGCTACCTTATGATCCAGATCTTCCTCCAGATGTGGATGGAATCCCTACATAGATGCACGTCAGGGCTCCCAAGTCAAATGCATCTTCTTCCCCCTCCCCTCTGCTTTCTTCTTCCTTTGAAAGTCACTGCTATTCATCCAAGGATATAAAGTCATAGTTGCTAGGAGCCTGTTGTGGTCCTGGTCCATTAAACATTTTATTTCCTTTAATTTTCCTAACAACTCTGTGGGTAGGTCTTGTGATCCCATTTGACAGATGAAAAACTGATGAAGAAACTGAGGTTCAGAGTGGTGAAATAACATTCCCAGGTCACAAACTAGCATATGGCAAAGTCAACTTTGACAGCTTCTCCTCCATGTTGCTTTTCATGCTCTAACAATCACACAGGTGTGAGCCATGCAATGCATTCCTCTCCTTCCATCACTTCTTCTCTTCTTAATTCTTAAAGAACATATCATTTATTAAACTCTTACTGGTTACTCAGCAAAACGGGCTTGATGTATTTTACAGAGCATGGATTTTGTTTCAAACTTCACTTGGATCCTTGTTCTTTCAGTTAATGTGTAGCATTAAGCAAGTTATTCAGCCCTCAGAGTCTCAGATTTCTCATGTGTAAAAAGGAGACTAATAATGTCTATTTTGAAAGGTTTTCTTGAGGGACAGCATATGAAAATATCTCATATGATTGCTAACACATAGTAGGCAATTGATGAATATTTCCTTATTTTCTTTTCTAAGCTGACACTGTGTTTCTAGAATATACCCTATACAGCCCAGGGCTCCTTCCATAGTTTTGTATTGTTTCCTCATTATTTCTTCAATGTGAATAACATAATGGAAGGGACCAGGCATCATGACTCTTCTACACTACAGTGTGAATAACACAGGAGAAGGGGCCGTGCATATGTTTCTTCTTTAGTTACGTTATGCTTTAGGATTTTGTTGAATATACAGGAATTAATCTATACATTCTGATATTAATTGATTAGAGCCTCATAGATAATGGGGGAAATCAATGACTTTACCTTCAACCTCAGCTAAAGTAATCCATAAAATCCCATGAGAAAGCTTATACTCAGGCAGTGCTTTGAAAGTTTTCTTACTCATATTTTGATTAGAGGAAAACAAATATTCTTATCAAAAGTACTTGCTTTTTTTTTAGAAAGATCAGATAAAAATTAGAGCATAATGGGGCTGATAATTTGCGTAATTTTATAATCATTCCCAATTCTTTCTCAATGTAGGCAGTATGTTTTTGCTAAATAAAGCACTGCTCAATTAGGAAATACCTTCTCACAAATATAAGATAATTTTTTGGGGGGGGCAGATTATGCTTTCTTTTCCTTAGTCATGCATTTACTCAATATTGTTTCTTGATGCTCTATTATGTAATGGCTAGAATAGGTGCTAGGATTGTAGAGATAAAAAGATTTAGTTCTTTCTCTCAATGACCTCACACTCAAAGGGAAAGACAGATGTACAGAGAAGCCACAGTGGTATGAGGTGACTGTCATGTCACATGTACAAAGTTAGCTCTGGAGCTACTTCACAGCCCAGAGGCCAAGATTTGAAGGATGGCCATGGATGGACTAGGAAGGCTGGGATAATAGTTGGGTCAGTGCATTCCAGGTATCCAATACCCTTGTAAACACTCTGTTATTCCTTTAGAGCTGTGCTCATCTAAGCTGTATTCAATCCAATAATAAATGGATCCATTCATTGACCTTTTGTAGTAGCAGTAGGTACAGCATGGAGCAAGGAGCTCTGAACAAGGAGCTCATATTTTGAACCCCCAAACTCCCCTTTTCAGTAATTTATTCTTAAAATCTATCACTTTAGTGAATAAAGAAATTCTTCCTCTAGCTGACTTTACACAGTTGTTATGAGACTTGAGAACGATATTTGTTAAACTTGTTTGCAAAGCTTTTGCTCATCTGAAAATATTAGAGAACATTGAAGGAGGGCATAAGTATGGTGGATAAAGCATAGGCTGGTTAGTCCTATGAGGGTCCAAAATTCCAGCTATTTTGTGTTCCATCTGTGTGGCCTAAGACAAGTTTCTCAAGCTTTCTGAAAGCTGAATACTTCATATGTAAAATTGGGAAAACACTAGGAGAGTAGGGAAAAGGTAAATGAGATGATGCAAGTCAAATACCTGGTACATAGTAATCCAACAAAATGTCTGTGTTCTCCTCTTGTACTTAAAAAAAGACTGGGGTCTTCAGCTTTCTAGAAGATGGAAGTGACATATATTTTCATATTCCTCCCATTAAGTAAAATGAAAATCCTGGACATTATAATTAAAACAAGCATAAGAAGACTCTGAACTTTGGAGAGAACAAGCAGGCTGGCTAGGGAATTGGGACCTGAGGAATGATACAGTGGGAATTGCTCTGAGTTTTATTCTTGCCTATGACCTCAAACACAGAGTTGGAGAAGTTGACAGCCTGGAAACGTCAATGGGAACAGACAACACTCCAATTGAAGCCTGTTTTCTCCAGGCAAAGACCATGACGAGAGCAACCTGGTAAGTCAGAAATCGTATAGCTTATAATTGCTTTGCTCTAGGCAAACACCACAGAGAAAAACTGTGACCCCCCCATCTCTGCCTATGTGAAGGCTGAGTGGAGAACCTACACTTTTACACTCATGAGACTGTAATGAGGCACGGGGGTGGCTTCAAGAAGTCCAGGCAGGGAACCCAGGCTTGCACTCCACTGGCAGTAAGTAGCCCCCTTCAAACACAGTTTCCTTGGAGACCACATGGGAAGCCAGCATTCTTACCCCTGCCCAGCGGTAATGAGGAGCCCACAGTCAGGTGCCAATGGAAGCTGAGCAGGGGACCTTGGTTTCTACATACACATGGCACTTCGGTTGTAGTACTACTCCCTTTCACTGCCAGAGCAGTTCCCCAAAAAAGCCAGTTAAAACAGAAGATTTAATTAAGATACAGAGTCTCATAACACAATATGTAAACATCCAATTTTGAATTAAAAATCACACATCATACAAAGAACAAAGAATACCTTAAACTAAATTAAAACAGCAACAATAACAGCAACTAATAGATGCCAATACCAAGATAAGACATGTTAGAATTATCTGACAAAGATTAAAAAGCAGCTGTGACAATAACACTGCAGTGATAAATTATGAACACACTTAAATAAAAAAATAGAAAGCCTCAGCAAAGAAACAGTACTGGCAAAGAAATAATACTGGCAAAGAAATAGAAGACATAAGAAGAACCAAATGAAGATATAAAAACTGAAAAGTACAATAACTAAAATTAAAAGTAGAAAAGATCAAGAGAAAAAAAAATCAGAAAATTGAGAGATAGAACAGTAAAAATTACCCAATTTGAAAAACATACAGGAAATAAACAGAAAAAAAAAGAGTTTCAGTGACCTAGAGTCTATAAAAAACATTCAACACTCATGTCATCAGAGTCCCATAACAAGAGGAGAAAGTGGGTGGGGCCAAAAAAGAACTCAAAGAAATAATGAATGAACACGCTACCAATTTGATGAGACATAAATCTACAGATTCAAAAAGCTGAGTAAATTCCAGACAGAATAGACCCAAAGAAATTTACACCAGGTTATATTATAATTAAATTTCTGAAAACTAAAGAGAGAGCAAAATTCTTGAAATTATCCAGAGAAAAATAACACTCTGCTCATAAAGGAAAAAACAATTTGAATGACAGCAGTTTTCTCATCAGAAACCATGGAGGCCAGAAATAAGTGGCATGATATTTTTCATACATTTAAGGAAAAAACTGTCAATAGCAATTTTTTTTTTACTCATCAAAGACATTCTTTTAGAATAAAGAGAAAATAAAGAATGAAGAGGAAATAATGAATAAAGGAAAATTAAGAAAATTTGTCACCTGCAGACCTACCCCCAAAGAAGGGCTAAACCATATTGCCTTAACATAAAGAAAATGATGAAAGGAATCTTGCAACATCAGGAAGGCAAAAAGTACACAATAAGCCAAAATATGGGTCAATTCAACTGCCTTTCCTTCTCCTCTTGAATTTTTTAAATTATGATTGACAGTTGAAGCAAAAAAAATACCCAACACTGTCTAATGTGGCTCTAAATTTACGTAGAGAAAATATTTAAAACAATTATAAGTGGGGGAGGGTAAAGGGACTTGAAAGGAAATAAGCATTTTCTGCTTAAACTGTAAAATGATGGCATGAGTAGAGTCTGACCAATTATATACATATGTGTATATGTATGTATATATAGTGTAATACCTAGGACAACACTGATAAAACTATATAAAGAAATACACTCAAAAGCACTACAGATAAATCAAAATGGAATTCTAAAAACTGTTCAAGTAATCCACAGGAAGACAAGAGAAAGAAAACAGAGATGTGAAAAACAGAGATACACAGAAAACAAAATATTAAGTGTTAAGCCCCAATATTTTAATATTTAATTCAACTGTAAATGGTCTAAAGACACCAATTAAAAGACAAATGATCAGGGTGAGCTATAAACCATAGCCAAACTGTACGCTGTTTACAAAAAATTACTAAAACTATAAGAGTATAGGCAGGTTGAAAGTAAGGAGAGGTAAAAAGATATATCATGAAAACATTAATCAAAGGAAAGCAGAAGTAACTATATTAATGTCAGATAAAGTACATTTCAGAATAAAAAATAAATCACCACAACCAGAGAGAGATATTATATGATGATAAAAGGGTCCAAATACCAAGAAGACACAGCATCGTAAAAGTGTATGCACCAAGCAACAGAATTGCAATATATGCGAAGACAATACTGTTAGAAATGAAAGGAGAAATAGACAAATTCACAATTATAGTAGGAACTTCAACATCATTCTCTAAATAATTGATAGAACAACTAGACAGAATATCAACAAGGCTGTAGAAGAACTCAACACCACCAATACCCAACAACAAGAGTCAAAGATAGACCATATACTGGGCCATAATTGAAAGAATTGAAATCAAATGGTACGTGTTCTCTTACCACAATGGAATAAAACTAGTTGTCAATAACAGAAAAATCACCAAACACTTGGAAACTAAACAACACACTCCTAAATAATCCATTGGGTCAAAGAGAAAGTTTCAAAGGCAATAAAAAATTCATTGAACTTAAAGTAAATGAAAAGACAACATATCAAAATTTGTGGCATATGGCTAAAGTAGTGAATGTTAAGAAGCAACATTGATTTTGGAAGAGTGGAAAATCAACTTATTGTATAATGGTTGCAGGCTTACTAAAAATAATTATAACAGCATCATTTCAAACTAAGCAAGAGCAGTCAGAAGAAAATTTACAGGACTAACAGCATGCATAGAAAAGAGTTCAAACCAAGAACATAAGCTCCAATCTCAAGAAATTAGAAAAAGAAGAACAAAGAAAGCAGATGAAGAAAAAAAAAAAAAAGCAGAAATCAATGAAATTAGAAAAAAATAGAGAAAATCAATGAAGCATAGAGTTGTTTCTTTATAAAGATCAACAAAATTGACAAAACTCTAGCAAAACTGACAAAAGAAAGAGAAAAGAAATGAAACAGGGGTTATCACTACAGACATCAAAAGGATAATAAGGGAATTTTTAAAAAAAGAAAGAACTCCTCTATCTCAAAAATTTGAAGCTTTTATGAAATGGTCAATTTCTTAAAAACACAAATTCCCACAACCCAACAAATACGAAACGTATCATTTGGACAGTCCTGTAAATATTAAGGAATTTCAATTCACAATTTTTAAAACTTCCCCAGGGAAGAAATCTCCAAACCCAGATAGTTTCACTGGGGAATTCTACCAAAGAATTAAAGATGACTCAACATGAATTCTAAACAAGAAGAGAAGGAAACTCTTCACAATCTATCTATCTATCTATATATATATATGTGTGTGTGTGTGTGTGTGTGTATTAATACAGATGCAAAATTCTTTAAGAAAATATCTTCAAGTACAACTCAGCAATATATAAAAATGATTGTGCCTATTACCAATTGGAGTTGGAGTTTCTCCTCCCCTCCCCCACGCAGGGGTGTTAAGCTGGTTAAGTATTTGAAAACTACCAATCAAGGAAAACTAGGATATTAACAGGAAGAAAAAAACAAACAAACAAAAAAAACCCATGATAATATCAGTCACTGCAGTAAAAGCATTTGATAAAAACTCAGAAAATAAAAACAGGGGGGACTTTCTCAACTTAATAAAGAGCATCTAAAATGTCTTGATAAAATTCTCACCCCTTATACAAAAATTAAGTCAAAATGGATCATAAATAAATTTAAATGTCAACATAAAACTGTAAAACTTAAAAAAAGCAGAAAACCACTGGGATCTAAAACTAAAAATTCTTAGACTTGACATCAAAAGCATAATTCATTAACATAATTTGGACTTTTTTCAAGTTAAAAATCTCTGCACTACAAAATACCCTGCTCATGGGATTGAAAACCAAGTCACTGAGTGGGAGAAAATATTTTCAGACCACATATCCAACACAGCAGTAGTATTTAGAATCTATAGTTAACTTTCAAAACTCAGCAGTAAATGAATAATCCAGGTATAACTGGGGAAAAGACAAAGAGAAATTTCACCAGACAAGATATTCAGATAGCAAACAGGCAAATGGAAGCTGTTTAACATCATTAGGCAGTAGGGAAATGCAGATTAAAACCACAGTGATGTATCACTACACAGCCATCAAAATATCTAAAATAAAAAACAGTGAAACACCAAATGCTGTCAAGCCTGTGGAGAAACTGGATCCCTTATACTGTGGGAATATATATAAAATGGTACAGACATCCAGAATACAGTTTGGCAGAACTTTTAAAAAGTAAACATGCCGCTACAATTGGCCCAGCAATTGTTCTTCTGGGTATTTATATAAGAGAAATGAAGAACTCTGTTCACAGAAAAACGTGTGCATAAATTTTATATCATCTTTATTTGTAGTAGCCAGAAACTGGAATTAAACTAATTCTCCTTTGACAGGTGAATGGTTAAACAAACCATGGCACAGCCATACAATGGAAAACTACTCAGCAGTAACAGTGAAAGGATTATTGATACATGTAACAACCTGGATGAATCTCCAGAGATTACACTAAGTGAAAAAAACTAATCCTAAAATGTTACATACTGTATGATTGCATTTGTACAACATTGCTGATATGACAAAAAACTTTGGGAATGGAAAACATTTTAGTGGTAGCCAAGGGTTAAGGAGGACTTGAGGTTGGAGGAAACTGACTATATATAAAAGGGCAACATGGAGGATCCTTGTGGTAATAGAAATTTTCTATATTTTTAATGTATTATTGTCATCATCTTGGTTGTGATGTACTATCCTTTTGCAAGATGTTACCACTGGAGGGACCTGGTAAAAGTATATTGGAACTCCCTGTATTATTTATTTCTTACAACAGCATGCAAATCTTACAATTATCTCAAAATAAAAAGTTTAATTGAAATGGTGGATGGGTAGGACATTTGTCTTATGCCAGTTTTCTTTGGAAAAAAGTATGTTTGGTATTTTGCCCAAAGCCTCATATAAAGGCCAACTCTCACTACACAATTCCTCATGAAAGAAACACAAAGAGAACTTTAATGCACCTAAGAAATTCTCCATCCTATAGTCGGTTCATTTATACTTTTCAGAAGAGCCCCTTACAGTTTGTAGCTCAGAAACATAAGCTACAGCCGAATGCTTACATTTTACAGAGACAAGTCAAAAATGAACACATTGGAGAATCTTCTACATTTTAAAAGCTACGTTGACAAACCAGAGAACATCTAAAAGATGATTGTTAATATGGAGAAGAGTCAGGAAATCACTTCACATGAGGAGTATTTTCGAAAGTTATGGAAATTTAGCCTGGGGAAGAGAAATGTTAGCAGCTCGATGTATTTGAAAGGCTGTTAGGTGAGATGAATGATGCTTATCTCCTCTTACTCACAAAGAGTGTTTTCTAAAGGTTGGTTCATATAGATGATTTCATGTTAATTGCTATGTTCTCATTGAAATGCGTATTAGAAAAAATATAACTTGCACACCTAGTAATATAAAATTTTGTAGTAATACACAATTTTCACTTATAATAGGCTATAGACATTCTCTATTAAAATATACCTAATTTTTAAAAGACAGTTTTTAAAAATAAAACTATAAGTAGATAAGACTATGACAATTTTGCGGGCTGTTTATGAATGCTGTATGGGTTTTCACTGGAAGTCATCAGTCAGATTCAACAAAATGAATCAAAGATGCCAGGAGAAGGATTTTAATCACAGCTGACATTCTGGAAAAAGTTATCTCTTAGAGCCTTCCTGATATTTCAGAATCTTAGGGTCCATGATTTTTTGAGGCTGATTTTGGAGGAGTGGTGGAAAATCAACTTATTGTATAATGATTGCAGGCTTAGTAAAAAGAATTTTGAAAGCATCACTTCAAACTAAGCAAGAGCAGTCAGAAACTTCCAGATCAGGTGTTCTCAAAATTGCTTATCTTTCAATCCACTGCCACTTTCCAGAAACACTTTCTAGAGATTGGATTTGGGGGCATTCTCAGGGTTTCCTATACAACTGGTCCAATGTGATTGGAAAGCTACTTTCAATATTTCCCCCAGATGAGTTTGATGTGCACTTTCTTTAAGAATGACTGTGGGAATGTAAATTGGTGCAGCTACTATGGAGAACAGTATGGAGGTTCCTTAACAAACTAAAAATAGAGCTACCATATGATCTAGCAATCCCACTCCTGGGCATATATCTGCAGAAAACCATGGTTCAAAAGGATACATGCACCGCAATGTTCATTGCAGTGCTATTTACAATAGCCAAGACATAGAAGCAACCTAATTGTCCATTGAAGATAAATGGATAAAGATGTGGTACATATATACAATGGAATATTACTCAGCCATTAAAAAGAATGAAATAATGCCATTTGCAGCAACATGGATGGACCTGGAGATTATCATATTAAGTGAAGTAAGTCAGACAGAGAAAGATAAATATCATAAGATATTACTTATATATGCAGAATCTAAAAAATTGATACAAGTGAGCTTATTTACAAAACAGAAACAGACTCACAGACTTAGAAAACCAATTTATGGTTACCAAAGGGGAAAGGTGAGGGGAAGGGATAAACTGGGGATTTGGGATTGGCATATACACACTACTATATTTAAAAGAGATAACCAACAAGGACCTACTGTATAGCATAGGGAACTCTGCTCAATATTCTGAAATAACCTGAATGGGAAAAGAATTTGAAAAAGAACTGATATATGCATATGTATAACTGAATCACTTTGCTGTACACCTGAAACTAACACAACATTGTAAGTCAACTAGAGTCCAATATAATTTTTTTTTTTAATCACTACCTTAGGTTACAAAAGCAGGACACACCCACACTCAGGCAGTGTTTCAAGGTCACTGCCACAGTCAGGAAGCCAAGTCACAGTATTCTTTTTGAACTGAAAACTATGCTAACTCTGTTTTAGTTTTTTGGCAATTTGAGAGTCACTTGTTTAAACCGCAAGACTATTTCTGGCATAGGCCATATTATACAGATCATTTATCCTCCAGGATACTAGACCAAATGCACACTTTTGAATGGATTTTAGTTTACTAATGTAAAATGTTTATATTAATTTTCCTAAGGAATACATGGTTTAAGTTAATAAATCCTGTGTATATAAATCAAGAACATTTGCTAGTGAGGAGTAGTTGGGAGGGAATACAAAGAAAATTACAGGATCTTTTTACTTTAATTCAATCCCAATAATAAGTCTTTCCAAATACTTGAAAATGTTTACGATTTTCATCCCCCTTGCTCCGTACTAAACAAAGATTACACATAAACTTTATACTTTATGGATTGCTTATACTTTTTCAATTATAATAAGTAACATTTATTGAGTGGTCTTAATATGTCAGGCATTGTTCTCAATATCCTGTATGTAGTAATCTATGTATTCTTCTTAATAGCCTTTTAGGTTAGTAACATTTACCGACAAGAAGACTAGTCAAGTAATATGTTAGTGGAGCTGGTATTTGAACCCTGGTGTTTTGAACATTATTTAGCACCTACAAGTAAGTGACTTTCAAAGTTTCTTATCCATAAGAAAGAGCTTATCTATAAGCTCTTTATAGATATTCAACATACACACACATGCGCACACACGTGCATAATGAAAACAATACTTTTTGATATGATAAAAGGCGTGCATTTTTTTATATTTTCCCATCATTTAATTGTTGAAATTCTAATCAAGACCCACTAAGCTATTTCACAACTCATCAATATATAACAACCTGCTGTTTGAAACAAAATGCACATGTGTGCTATCATTGCTAATTAGGTATTAGTAATTAGGTATGAGTAACTAGTATCTTTGCTATTACTAATAAGGGATTGTGAAAGGAAAAAAAAAAAAAGATGGGGCTCGTATGTCCAAGTACTGAGGTTTTAGGAGATTTAGAGTTTGATAAGTAGTGCACAAAAGGCAAGTTACCGCGGTGATGCCCAAGCAGCTGTGGAGGAGAGCAGCATGACTAGAGCTTCCTTACAAGCAAAAAGTGCTTGAGTTTTTTGGAGGTGGTGTGGTGTGATAGGAAATACATGTGTATTGGAGCCAAGAAACTATGGTTTGGAGCCTAGATCTGCCAATGACTATCCAAGTATTCTCGGGTAGAAATAATAAGTGATCTCTCTGAGATCAAATTTCTTGCCTATGATACTGGAGTAATGTAGCAGGTATTTTTGCTGCCAAAAATCACATATCCTTGTGCTACTTATGAATTCAGCTGCAAATGTAGTGGGCAGCTTTCTCTAACTCAGACTCACATGGATGAAGCCATATTTCTAAGTCAAGCCTTGTGTCTTTTCTGGAGTTTTGGATGTTCTAGATCCAACCACAAGTATTAAGAAGAATTAATGGGCAAGTAGGCAATTTTCAGCCAGTGAGTATATTCCCAACTTCCTGTCCTTGGACAAGAAAGATGATAAACTGTTGTCTACCCTTCCCAGAGATTCCACAGGATGTTCCTGTTGCCTACACAGGAAGCTAGGCTATTGCCTTTATGATAAATGTTCTCGTGTCTCTGTATTAATTTCCCCACTCCCTTACTGAAATCATCTCACAAATAAATTACCTGCACCCAATTCCTTGCCTCATTCTCTGCCATGAGAGTAACATGATAGCAGAAATAAAAAACTGATTTAAACGTGGTTTTGAGGATTAAGTGACAGAAGTATATTCTATCTCCAGTGGAATGCCTAGTACATAAAAGATGATCAAAAATTGTAAATTGTTCCCAGTTGAAAACTCTATCACAGTATGAAAACAATCTTTCGGAGGGTAAAACCAATCTGTTTGGACCAAAAAATTATTTGAAATTAAGAACTAATATCATACTGCTAGTGAGTGGGGAGACTGAAATTTGAACCCAGACAAGTCCATAGCTATCTGCAGCCTGGAATATTTTTATAGAATTTAACCGAGAAATTGTTTTCCTAAGAGTTTATCTGAAGGGTATAATTAAGGATGTGTACAAATAAAATTATCATGTCTATATACAAGAAACTGTTACAACCCCATAAAAAATATGTTTACAGATGTAGAAAGATGTTCACAACAGACTGCTGAATAAAAACCACAGTTCAGGCTTCCCTGGTGGCGCAGTGGTTGAGAGTGTGCCTGCCGATGCAGGAGACACGGGTTCGTGTCCCGGTCCGGGAAGATCCCACACGCCGCAGAGCGGCTGGGCCCATGAGCCTTGGCCGCTGAGCCTGCGCGTCTGGAGCCTGTGCTCCACAACGGGAGAGGCCACAACAGTGAGAGGCCCGTGTACCGCAAAAAAAAAGTTCAAGAGACCATGATCCTGTTTGTAAGTATATCATCTACAGGAACAAATGTATATATAATCATAAGAAAATACGACTTAATGACTATATACTGCAATTTGAAAAGTAGTTACCCTTTCAAAGGCAGGGTTTTGGGTTTTGTTTGGCATTTTCCCTATTTTTTCTCTATATTTTCTATTATTTTACTTTTGGAGTCAAAATATATTGCTTGAGTTGACTCGCATAATACATTTGACTCCATTGCCATTGTTCCTTCAACCTCACCATGCAATCTTTCAGAAGGTTTTGTAAGGAAATGGAGAACTACTTCCAAATGGCTTCACTGTGTTCTGTGATGCTTCCAGCAATGTAGCCTGAATGAATAGTCCCCGGTTTGAATCCTTTTAGAGCAATGCCAAACCCCTAACTCCCAAAAGTTGATTCACGTCAACTTTTATTACAAGCCAGCAAGAATCTGGGCCGAATCTACCTACTTTCTCTAAAGCTGATACCAGAGACTTAATTCATCCATCTGTTTATAATCAGAGACAAAATGTCAGGAGGATCAGTCCAAATCCAAAGCAAGATGACATTGAGAGACTATTAAATACAGACACAAAGTTGAAAGAATAAGTAGAATGGCTTTGGGGTCCGACCCTGAGTGACAATAGGTCAGGCTTCCTGAAGTGAATATTTTTAGGGACCAGAGCCTATGTCAACATAGCTTTGCCTGTGTGTTTAGTTCATTAGACACTGTTACGGAGCCACTGGCACACAGGGAATTCTCAAGCAAGATCTAATAATTTATGACAAGGCAAATGTCAGGAAAGTAGATCTGGGGTTTGAATTTGAGAGATTATCTCTGGTTTGTCATACAGCTAAACTTAAGAGGGCAATTTACTGTCAAGGACGTCTTCCCAAACAAAGTTTAAGTTCTGATTTCAATTTTCTGGCCACCCCTGTCAAATATAAGGGATTATACTGAGACTCATTTGGAAGCCTGTTCCCCAGGATGTAGTCAATGAATCGTCTGTGGCCTTGCTCACAATAATAATTGGAGCACAGATATCAGGGAATACACACAAGATTTCTAAATTAATAAATAGTGAATAAAAAAAAACCTTTGCATATAATTACACGTGCCACTATGCCCCACTCTTCCAAGTCCTAATAATAAGGCTTGACTTTTGCTTGACCACTATATGTGCCAGCCACTTTACAGGAACTATCTTTTTTTATGATTTTTTCATAATCTTTTATTATTATTACTATCATCATTATTCTTATTAATTTTGTTAGCACTTGTAGCTAGAAAAACAAGTTAGTAAATCGAAATTCTAGACTAAATCATGTATATCAGGGAGAGAAAGAGAGAGAGGAAAAGAGAGAAGAGAGAGAGAAAAAATAAATGAATATTCATCTAGATGAAACTGATTTTTTTCCCTTTTTTAAAATTTTCATTTTACATTGGAACACAGTTGATTAACAATGTTTTGTTAGTTTCAGGTGTGCAGCAAAGTGATTCAGTTATACATATACATGTATCTGTTCATTTTTCAAATTATTTTCCCATTTAGGTTATGACAGAATATTGAGCAGAGTTCCCTGTGCTATACAGTAGGTCCTTATTAGTTATCCATTTTAAATATAGCAGTGTGGACACGTCAATCCCAAACTCCCAGTCTATCCCTCCCCTCCCCCCCACCCTTCCCCCTGGTAACAATAAGTTTGTTCTCTAAGTCTGTGAGTCTGTTTCTGTTTTGTAAATAAGTTCATTTTATCATATTTTTTTAGATTCCACATATAAGCGATATCATATGATATTTGCTTTTCTCTGTATCATTTGTTTCACTTAATATGATAATCTCCAGGTCCATCCATGTGAAAATGATTTTATTTAAAATTCCTCCAACTTTTTTTTTTGAAAATTGCATTTCTCTGAGGCTAAGAAAGATATCTGAACTCTACTGATACTAATGATGAGAGTTTGAGCTTTTCTTTATAGAAGGGTACACTGAAGTTCTGGAATGCTCAGCCTTTCCCTAGGTTACAGAGATGGTAGGAGATGGAGCTGGTCTTCACAGGCAAGTCTATGGATCTCATGCCTGGGACTGTCTCTCCTATATTATGCTGGCTCCAACTCCAGCAACATAATTCCTTTCTAAGCGTGATATTTTTAATTTGTTATCTATTCTGGAAAATGGTCATGAAAGCAGAGAAGACAGTGGTTAATTTGGCATTATGAAAAGAGTAGATGCTAGCTATCTGGATAGAAGAGGCAGCTTTATCTCCTTCAGTCTTCTCAACAATTCTGCACCATTGTGATCCCCTCCAGCCCTAAATGCTCAGATTTATTCCATCCCTTAGTTAGAGAATGAGGGTTTGGCACAGTCTTGTGAAAATGCAAACTGCAAAGGAACTACCTGGGAAGAAGAGAGGGTTGTATATAGTTCTCTTCTGCTGGCAGAAATTAGTGAGGGGAAACTTCAAATGCACCACGAAGGTGTTTGTGAAATAAACCAAGAGCAGAAGGAGAGTTGAGAGGGGATCCATAGTCCCATTGAAGGAAGAAAAAACAAGGATAAGCTGGAAGTTGTCAACCATGTGGGCATAATTAGGGGATCAAGGATACAAGAAGAAGCATCAAATGTTAACATGTCGTACATGTTCTATAATTACTCCAAAGTCTCAAGAAAATTGAGAAGCTAGAGGCTCTGATATTAGCAGAAGATAGGATCCTTGCTGGACTAGAGCTACTGCAGAATAAACTATATTTTCTAAGAAATATAGTTGACTGAGATCACCAGTCAGAGTTGATCTGATTGTTGAGAGGGCTGTGGATATGGGACCCAGGGTGAAGCCAAAGTGTGAAGGTTAAGCTCTGGTGCCTGGGGTGAAGTTCACCTGAATTTTAATTTTGGCTTCACTAACTAATACCTTAGGTAATTCATTTAATCTTGACCAATTTCCTCTTCCATAAATTGGGCAAAGTCATAGTCCTTACTTCATATACAGGCAGCCCACACTTTGCACATTTCTGACATGCACTCATTATTATTATTATTTGGCCACACCACGTGGCTTGTGGGATCCCAGTTCCCCCGACCAGGGATCAAATCTGGCCCTCTACAGTGGAAGCTCCAAAAGGATGCTTGCTCCATATTGTAAGTCATACAATGAGAAGACGGCAAGCACTGCTCAAGCCATTTTTGATAAGTTTTTTTGTTGTTTGCAAAGAAATAAAACACTTTAGTTCTGTGTTTCTAATATTTCAAATTAAAGTGTACTAAATAAATATTCATTTTTCTATTCGTTATACACTTATACATTTAAAACCAACCGTAAGAATGTTTTTATCATTTGAAAGTAATGTATTTTTAGAAGTCACAGAACAGCTATACTTTTCCCCACTGATTACTGAGTCTGCTTTGCACAGTTTCAGCTTGTACAGACAAAGGGAGAACTGCCCGCATTTCTGTGAAGTTTTTACAGAGTTTAAATGAGATAAACTATGTAAAGTGGTGTATGGTCAGCCCACCCAAGATGGCTACTCTCTTGCTCTCTGTACATCCCCTGCTCGACCAATCCCTGCTTCATCTACACCCTACTCACCTGGCTGACCATTCCTCTTAATCATAGAGGCTAATCAGGAAATGCCTACATATTTGCCCCCGGCCCCAGGTAGTGATTATTCTAGCTTTAGATCAGAACATCTCCACTATGAGGGGCATGCTCCTCTGTTAGTTTCCCTGGTAACCAATGAGCCAACCTGACATCAATTTCACCTATAACTGGTAACCTCTCTCTTCTTCCGGGAGCAAAGATTACTGCAACATTCTGCCTGCTCTCTGCCGCACATGGTGTGGTGTTGCTCCAGGACATTGCTTCAGACATGTAAGCTCCCCCTTCCATTAAACCACTGATGTCTCTGTAGCTGACTCTGGTCTCTTTCTTTGGACTTGAGGCTGGGCAAGGACAGGACTTGCAGGCCCACAGGGTGCAGCCCAACAAGTGGGTAGCACTATGCCTTGCCCACAGTGAATGAAGATAATAACAATAACAGTAATGCTAACAATTGCATAAAATAGTAATAACGATGACAATAACTTATTTTTTTTTTTTTTTTTTGCGGTATGCGGGCCCCTCACTGCTGTGGCCTCTCCCGTTGCAGAGCACAGGCTCCGGACGTGCAGGCTCAGCGGCCATGGCTCACAGGCCCAGCCGCTCTGCAGCATGTGGGATCCTCCTGGACCGGGGCACGAACTCGCGTCCCCTGCAATGGCAGGCAGACCCTCAACCACTGCGCCACCAGGGAAGCCCCAGACAATAACTTATTCTTATTGATTGATCTGATACCAAGGTAATTGTTGGAGATTCTAGATATAAGGTGATGGGACTTACAGATCCTATTTTACCATTCCCTCCACCCCTCATTCTCCACTCAGAAATATAGGTCACAGGCTAGTGAGCTCTGTTGGAAAATCCCAAGGGTCTCTTTCCAGGCATGTGGCTGAATGGAAAAGGGATGAGAACAGGAGTTTTCTGCTGGCACCACCTTGTGTGTCTGCACTGTTCCCTCTGCAGCAGGCTTCTCTGCAACTTTTCTGTCCTTGTTTCTCACTTGATCTGTTCTGTCTTGTCTTATCTTTTTATTTATCTCACTTTCTCTGTTTAACTACCATAGGGCTGTTTGTCTACATCCAGGCTATACGCATGAAGTATATTTATAAATAAAAGTAATATAAGGTTTTTATTTCAAATAATGAAATTGAGTCACTGAGCCTTTTAAATCAGTCTAACTATAGCAAAATAATAGCTCTCATTTCAACAAACACCAAACCTTTTCAGGAAAAAGATATTTTGAACAACAGTATCTAACCCTCCTGCATACTCTTCTAGCCCTTAATAAGTTTTTCTAAAAAGTACAATCTATGGTTAAAAGCTGTAGCTGAATTTATGTACTATTAGTGGTGAGCTAAGAAACATTCCCCTCCCCAAAAGGAAAAGATATCTGTGTCCTAATTTCTGGAACTTGTAAATTTTCCTTATATGGCAAAAAAATAAAAAAGTGTTTTGCAGATGTGATTAAGTTAATGACATTGAGATGGGGAGATTACGTTGGACTTTCTGGATGAGACCTACATACAACCACATTTCTCCTTAAAAGGTGGAGGCAGCGGGAGACTTTACACACAGAAGATGAGGAGGCGATGTGGCTTTGGAGGGATGCAGCCACAGCCAAGGGATGCTGGCAGCCTCCAGAAGTTGGAAGAGGCAGGGAACACATTCTCCCCTAGAGCCTCTGGCAGAAGCTTGCTCTGCCAACACCTCATTTCTGGCCCAGAGATACTGATTTTAGACTTCTGGCCTCCAGAACTGTCAGAGAATAAATTTCTATTGTTTTAAGAAATCAAGTTTGTGGTCATTTGTTACAGCAACCACAGGATAAGATAATTTACTATGTTCCTTGATTTTGCATATTATCCCCAGTATCTTTTTGTTTGTAGGGTGAATTGAGATCCATAAACATTTATTGAGTAACTACCAAGTACAAGGCATCTGAAATACAGATTTAATTAAGACAAGGCTCCTATCTTAGAGGTGTTCATAGTCTAAACAAACAGGCAAATAGAACAGTTACAATAGAGTGTAATTCCACAAATCCTGGAATTTGGTTACAAACAGGAGCATATTTGCAGAGTGAAATAAAAGGTGGCCATTTAAAATGAGGTTGTAAACAAATGTATTGACCTAGAAATAAGTTCAAATATACTGATGTATTAAAAAGACCGTATCACTAAATAATTCTGACAGTGCATATGTTTAAGAAGCATATGGTCCAAGATATGATTCATAGTTTTCTCTGGGTGGTAGGTTTCTAGTGTTTATTTTCATCTCCTTCTTTTGTGCTTTTCAATGTCTTGATTTTTGAATAATGAGAAAACAATACAAGTATTTTTTATTAAAAATTCTCTGGGTTTAGTGCCAGTTAGGAGCACTTGTAGGATGAAAAAGTAAAACACAGGAGGGACCTAAGAACACTGACCAGGTGAGCTGCTTCCTCGCTAAGGTCCCAAGCATAATTATAGGATTGTATCTTCTCCTAATGACAGGGAACTTGGCCAACTAGAAGAGGACATGCCATCTTTATTCAATGCTCAGATGCCATCTGTCAAACGGGACATCATTGATTGAATAACAGTTTTCAGAGGAAGAAAAAAAACTAATCACTATACTAAACATGTATATCCTAATCTCCAAATATTACAATGAAATAAAACCTATCTTAGATTTCAGGAAGTGTGATGATTTTCAAAAAGTAACCTGGGGACTTCCCTCGTGGCTCAGTGGTTGAGAGTCCGCCTGCCGATGCAGGGGACACGGGTTTGTGCCCCAGTCCGGGAAGATCCCACATGCTGCGGAACGGCTAGGCCTGTGAGCCATGGCCGCTGAGCCTGTGCGTCCGGAGCCTGTGGTCCGCAATGGGAGAGGCCACAACAGTGAGAGGCCCAAGTACCGCAAAAAAAAAAAAAAAAAGTAACCTGGGCTTATGCTCTGCTCAAGGCTAAAGTGAAATCATTTGAATTAAACAAAGCATTCCAGAGGTTTGGTACCCTCTTCAAGGTGTGAGCAGGAAGGAAATACTCTCATTCTGAAGCCCACCTGCCAACTGTCTCCCTATGCCCTGCCCTCCAACCCCCATCACAGATCTGCCAAAACAATACCCATGACAGCTGAATAGAGATTTTCTTAATTTAAGCACCGAGGCAGCAAGAGGGAGACATTCCTCTGATTGTTGCAATGGGTTGCTTTGATATTCTACCTCGAGAGTGTATCCACTTACTGTTTATAGCCTCAGAAAGTATTTCTCAATTTGAAACCAAAATCAGACTGTGAACACATGGCCCTTTTTTCGCTTTGTAAACCAGATGGACTCTAAGCAGATAAACCTCCAGACGCAGACTAACATTAGTACCAATACTGTGAACTAAATTGGATTTTTTTACTTTTGATTATGAGTCATCTAGTTTGTAGATTGTAGCTCAACCATGTTAAACTGAGAACAGCAACCATGAGAGGAAGTGGGTCTCACTGAACCCTTGAATTCCGATGTCTGGGTTGCTACTGCCATTCTTCCAGTGTTCTAAATCTGGATCCTCTGTGTTATGGTAATAACAAGTTTCATTTTTTTTCCCGGGCATTAGAGTTGCCGTTATGCATATGAAGTCAGCATTTGTACAACTCTTGAAACAATTAATATGAGTTCCACTGTCAAATTGTGGAAACAGACACTCAGGGGGTTTAGAATCTTGACCAAAGTAACCAAGCTTGAAATTGGTCCAGCTGGCTTCTGACCCCAGCTCTTTGTAACTCATTCATTTCTATACTGACACTCGGGCTCACCTTTGATGGTGGGCTGACCTTCTGTTCTTTGTGTCCACATAATTAGGTTGAATAATTATTTTGGCAGTATACGGGAATTAGGCTGAACAAATCGGAGTGGGATTGGCCGGGAGGAATGACATGGCCCAAGGTCTGAATCAGGGACCCTGACAGTTTTGTGTGGGTATTCTTTTGAATGCTGGCCACTTGTTCAATCATAGGACAGAGCATTGAGTCATGAATTGCTATTCTTTTACTGGAATTCTAACCAGTTTTATTATCATCAGTGTCAGTGCCTGCCCTGACGGGGTTGCCTTGTTAAGGATTTCCTGCCTGGTTATTTATGGCCTCATATGATTCATCTCTTCGATGAGTATGTAGTACTCACTATTGGTGGGCACTAGGGGTGCAACAGTGAACAAGACAGGCTAAAACCTGTGAAAGTGAAGAGAAATAATGAAACAATTACACTAGAACGGGTTAAAGTGAGTACAGAAGAATTATGGGAACATCTAGTAGAAGGGACCCATCTAAACTAGGGTCAGAAGAGAACTTTTACAAGGAGTAACATTGTAGCCAAACCAGGAAGGATGATAGAAGTCAGACTGGTATGAGGGAATGGCATTCCTGGCAGTGTGAAAAGATGTTGCAAGGACTAATGGCATGTGAGGACACACGTGTATTAGTAGGATTTCAAAGAGACTCAGAACAGCTGAAGCCCAGAGTCTGGTCACAGACGTGTGGAGAAATGTTGAATGATGTTGTGGGACAGGGGAGTAGGAACCTGATTAATGATGTCTTCATAAGCTATTTTAAGGAGTTTTGACTTTATCAAAGAGCAATGAGCCACCACTGAAAATATTCTTCAAGCCAAAAAATGATAGTATCAGATTTGTATGGTAGAAAATAAAATAGAGGCGTGAAAAGGAGATGGATGTTAGGAGACCAGTAAGAAGTCTGCAGCAGCGATCCTGGTATGCAAAGATGGTAGCTTGGATTGGGTTGGTATCATCAGAAATGAAGGGAAGCCCATAGGACATAGGAAGGTCATAGGATACTAACAGAATTTGTGATTGATTAGACATGCTGAATGATGGAAAGGAAGGCCTATGGATCTTTGCCTGGAGGCTTCCTATCAAACCTGAAATACAAATTATAGAGTAACCCTACAACTCTAGACCCCCAACTGATAGTGCTCTTAATTCTTGGCCTTTAATACTGAATTGGGGCCCATTCATAGTATCAGTTATATTCCTTCTGCCCTAAGTAGTAGAAACCACAATTCACATGCACTTAAACAGTGTCGAAGAATTTTATATTAGCTGTCCATAAGTCCAGTGGGAGCACAGCTCAGTGTTAATCGATTTAGCCACTCCATTAGAACATCAGATGTGTAGTTTCTTTACACAGCTCTTCTCTTCTTTCTATGAGCATCAGCTTCATCCTGAGTCTGGTTTTGTAGGTTTTCACAAGACAGTTTCCTGCAGCAGGGCAGCCACTTATCATTTCCAGCAAGAGAAAGAGCCTGACATCTTTTTCCCAGAAAATACAGCAGATTTCATTTTGTATATCATTGGCCCAAATGGGCATAAGCCTATCCATCCCTGAACAAATCTCTAAGACTTTATAAGGAAATGCTATGGTGGCTTAAACTAATCACCCAGGGTGGAGTGCTCTGTGCCCAGATTTATCCCACTACTTTGATGGCATCACTTCTGGCTTGGGATCTGAACCTTCCTTCAGACCTGGGATATCAGACCTGATTTCCCATTTTATGCAAAAGGAGAGTTACGAATGGAGTTGTGTACTAATTAGGCTAAGGTGATATAACTGGATGTGACAGAGCTGAAAAATAGAACTTGATCTTCTAACTCCAAGTTTAGTGTTAAACGACACTTTGCTATGTGTTGTGACTTCTACCAGTTCATAAATTAGTGCTTCTGAGCTCATAATTTGGCTGTATCATTTTAACAGGCCCTATGGGAAGTTAAAACAACAACAACAACAACATATTACTGGCCCCAAGTTTCTCTTGATCTTTTTGCTACAACAAGACAATCGTCAAGAAACAATCAACAGAGCCCAGAAAACAAAACAAAACAAAACAAAAAACCCTGACAACAATCTGCATCTCTCATCACTAAGATTAGAGCACTTTCTAGTCATTAATTAGATGAATTTACAAATGAATAAATGTGATGCGTCCCCCTAGAGACCTGAGGCCAATGCAGAGGTAAAACTGTGAATGCTGGCTCCCCCATGGAAAACTGCCACAACAACCCTCTGTGTCTTTCTTTCCTTCTTAAAACAAAACAAAACAACCTCCACAGAAGAATGGGGCCTCCATCTTTTTGTCTTCTAGACTTGGACCTGATTGAGCAACAGGATTTCCCCACATAAACAATCTAGAATTTACCTTACGTCTAGCTCAAAATCTGTGGTCACCTCTCTGTCTTCAGTCATGTCACGTACCATGAGAAGTCTTTCAATTGTTTCTGGAAAGCATTTTGGGTACCTATTATGTAATAGGTACTCCAGTGGAAAAAAAAAAGTTAAAATGGAGTTGCAGCCTTCAGTGAGGTGATGGTATAACACGGTGTCACACAGAAGGCAGGTCATTTCCATACACTGTGTATACAACTCTAGGGAATCACAGGGGATCAGAGGCAGCTTTCTGGAAGAGAAAACTTCTGAGCCTAATTTTAGGAAGTAGATGAACAGGAGTTAGTTAGGCAAAAATGGAGAATAGAATTACAAGCCAAAAGAAATGGCAGAGCATTTGCAGAGATGTGGATGGATCTAGAGACAGTCATACAGAGTGAAGTAAGTCAGAAAGAGAAAAAACAAATATTGTATAATACTGCTTATATGTGGAATCTAGAAAAATGGTACAGATGAACTTATTTGCAAAGCAGAAATAGAGTCACAGATGTAGAGAACAAACTTATGGATACCAAGGGGGGAAAGGGGGTGTGGTGAATTGGGAGGTTGGGATTGACATATAGACATTACTATGTATAAAATAAATAACTAATGAGAACCTACTGTATAGCACAGGAAACTCTACTCAGTGCTCTGTGGTGACCTAAATGGGAAGGAAATCTAAAAAAGAGTGGATACGTGTATACATAAAACTGATTCACTTTGCTGTACAGCAGAAACTAACACAACATTGTAAAGCAAATATAATCCAAGAAAAATAATTAATTAATTTTAAGAAAAGAAATGGCAGAGCAGAGGCATAAGGAGCATATTGAAGTATATTGGAAGGAGTATATTGGAGGGGGACAGGAGGCAGGAATGTATGGGATGGATGATTATAATAAAAGTAGGAAGGGTAAGTGTGAGCTAAATTATGGAGAATCTTGTGTGACAGAATGTGGGGCTTGAGATACAACCTATAACAATTGGACAGAATTACAGGTGTTAAGCAAATAAACAACATAGTAGGATCTGCAATCGAAAGAAGTATTGGGCAACCTGGTGTTTGGATTTAGGTGATGGGGTAAGGGTAACCCTGAAGGCAGTAAGTTCTCTAGGAAGCTGTGACAACAGCCCAACAAAGAGATGAAAAAGCTCTGGACTAGTTAGAAACACATAGAGAAAAGGATGGATGTGAGGGATATTTCAGAGGTAGAATCAATAAGATCCATTTGCTTGACCTAGGACAACAGTACTAGTCATTAAGATAGAAACTCAGGTAGAGAAACAGCAAACTTGAAGAGGGTATATTAAGTTAAATTTGGATGTGTTAGGGAGACTGGGATTCAGGGATTAGGTTCGAAACCCAAATTTGATATTATTCAGTTGGGTGGCCTTGAGATAGTTATTAAACTGTCCCAGCTTCTTGTTCTTACTAGGTAAATGGTGTGTTTGTCTTAGGTTTGCAACCTAATTACAAACTTAAAGCCACGGAATCTCTTACACCTTATTTTGTTGTCATAGTCTGGTATCCTCACCTGGAAGAGGAAAGTAGAACATCCTCCTCTGGGGTCTTTTTAGAATAAAGGGACCAGCAAGCATCTTGCATATATGGGGATTAGAAAGCCTTTCCAAAGCCCATGTCTTCCTCATTTTCCTTTTCTCAAAACTTTAGGGTCAGAGTAACTTCTCTCAGAAAAAGTGAAATGATGAATATCACTTGATAGAGATCTACCTATAAGCTAAAAGGATTACCGACCCTTTGGTCAAAGACAAAATCAAATTTTAAATGATTTGTGTAGGCAAAAAATGTATATTAAGTGATGGGTTGAAGACCACAGTTAAGCTTCTCTGCTTTAGAAAACATTTTTCCATCTTTAGAGGGAAAATGCCATAATAAAGCAAATATTAAAGTTTTGTTCAATAGAGCAAAGTGTGGAAGACACCTTGATTTTTCACCCTAGGAGACCCATTTCTAACTTCTGAACAACAGAACTGAAAGGAAATAAACTTGTATTGGTTTAAGCCATAACATTTGTGATCATTGTTATGACAACAATAGAAAAACTAATATACTGTGTTGTGCTCATTAATTGGGACTAATTAGTGACTACTGTAATGACAAATATGCTCTTGGGCCATATAATAATTGCTTATCTTAGGAAATTTGTTCTCTGGTTGAGAAGATGAGAAAGCAATATGCAGAGTAAACACCCAGAGGAGAATGAACCAAGGAGGTGAGAGGTCTGAAAACTGAATTTTATAAGGTGTGGCTGGGGTAGCTGAGGGGTTCTGGAGTAATGGTGGGGATCCAAACTGCAGGAGAAGGAGGAGGTGAGCCCCTTGAGAGCTTCTCACTTGCTTTTAATGTGGGGAATATGTTTTATAAGAGGAAGAGTTTAGACGTACTTTCCACAATTGTTTTAGAAAGGCAAAACAGAGATTCATCAATCATAGAGGAAGACTCGAATTCAGTGGAAGGTAAAAGCCAGGGTTATCAATAGCAAAGTTCTCCCTCAGGCAGGTACTGGTCGCAGCAGTCAGTGTGTCATCAGTGGGTCACAGAGGGACCAAGACATTGATTCTCTTAGGTCTTCAGTAGGAAAGCAGGGCCTGAGTAGACCAAGCCTCCTGCCAGTTGCTTATAACCATGAGTGGTTAACACTTTACCTAGGGGGCTGTGCTATATTTTCAGTTTCTATGTGTTTTATGATGTGAAACGTTATCTGAAGCACTGGTGTAGAATTAAAAAAAAATTTATTAAAGCTTAGTTGATTTACAACGTTAATGTTAATTTCTGATATACAGCAAAGTGATTCAGTTTTATATATATATATATATATATAATACTTTCTTTTTCATATTCTTTACATTATGGTTTATCATAGGATATTGAATATAGTTCCCAGTGCTATACAGTATGACCCTGTTATTTATCCATTCTATATATAACAGTTTGCATCCATTAATTAGAACATACTTATTGATGTCCATTCGTTAACATAAATGATTTCCAAAGTCCAAATTACTTTAAGATTTTTTGTGATGAATTAAGGAAGGGAGAGAAAGAGGGAGTTCAGAATTCATACGTACTGAGTTAATTTTTGTCTCATTTAATCCTCAACATAGTTGCAGGACATGGAAACAACCTAAATGTCCAATGACAGAGGAATGGATAAAGAAGATGTGGTACATATATACAGTGGAATATTACTCAGCCATAAAAAAGAATGAAGTAATGCCATTTGCAGCAACATGGATGGACCTAGAGATTGTCATACTGAGTAAAGTAAATCAGACAGAGAAAGACAAATATCATACGATATCACTTATATGTGGAATCTTAAAAAAGGGTACAAGTAAACTTATATACGAAACAGAAATAGAGTTACAGATGTAGAAAACAAACTTATGGTTACCAGGGAGGAAAATGAAGGGGAGGGATAAATTGGGAGATTGGGACTGACATATATACACTACTATATATAAAATAGATAACTAATAAGGACCTACTGTATCGCACAGGGAACTCTACTCTACTCTGTAATGACCTATTTGGGAAAAGAATCTTAAAAAGAGTGGATGTATGTATATGTATAACTGAGTCACTTTGCTTTACACCTGAAACTAATGCAACATTGTAAATCAACTCTACTCCAAGAAAAATTAAAAAAAAAAACAACGTAGTTCCAGAGGTAGGCATTTTCTTTCCAATCTGTTTGAAGAAACACTATGTTAGGCAAAAAATCAATTGGGAGCAATCAGTTAAGCAACTGTGAAATGGTGTGGGGTTAAGACAAGAGGGGAGGCTATAGAGGCTGTTCCCTGGAGGAACTGAGGCCCTAACTGAGGCTAAAGGGGAGGATCTGGCTGGGCTGGGCCAGGGGTGGGGGAAGGAGGCCATTCTGGGTGAAGGAAGAATGTGGGCAAAGACTTGAACTGTAGGAGCATGAGAGCACGCAGATGAGGGCCCCAGGATGCCTGCAAGAAATGCATGACTATATGGCAGATAGAGTTGGCATGGAGGGAGAGTCCGATTGAAATAGCCTTGAGTTCCAAGGAAAAATTGGACCTTAAGCCACTGGCACTGAGGACCATCTGTGACAGTAACATCAGAGGAAACCAAACTATAAAAGGATTGGAAAAACATATCCATGAGCTTCCAGATGTGAACGTCTTGCTACCACTCCGTAAGAATACTATGCTCAGCTGTGATCTTCATTTTCTGATGTAAATAAAGGACCTTGGGTCGGATCTCTGCTGGAATCTTCTTCTCGATGGTCTCACTTTGACCTAATTGAACAACTGTGTATCGAGAACCTACTCTTTGCCTCTTCTAGGCATTGGCAGTACCAAGATGAAGAGGGATTTTTTGATGTCCTGATGAACTCATAATCTGGAGGTGTAAAGAGCTGTGTACACACCAGCTAGACTTCCAATGAGATAAAGCTAAACCTCATTACTCCCCCTGCCCTGGGTGACTAATATCTATGGATTTTGGAGCCTTAATTTTGTGGGCAGCATGCAGAGAATCTCCTAATTACTAATGTGCCCTTACATCTCCCATCATCAGACTTTCCTTTCTCTGAGGTCAAGACTTTGAAGAGCTCACTAGGTGTCTGGATGGCCATTCATAGAAAGGAAGCACAGTGCTTGACACATAGTAGGTACCCCTAAATTTTTATATGAGTGTAGTGCTTATGTTGATATAGCATGTCATCTCTTCTCTGGGAATGCTGCATTTTAACAAGGAGCTTCTTTCTTTTAGACACAGGAGTGGAATAAACATGGTGAAAATTTCTGGCCCTTTGTAAGAAGATGGAAGACATAATTTTGTAAAGAACCTTTAAATGTTTATTAAATCATATTACCTAGGTATGTAGCAACAGGAGGGCATAGGGTGATGACTTTTCTTTTTAGCAACTACATGTGAAAGAACGTGGTCTCATCGAATCCTTACAATAAATGTCAAATAGGGCTTATCATTTCTATTTTACAGATGTAGATACTGAAATTACATGATTTGTAGAAGCTCACATAGCCAGGAAGTGGTAGAGCCAGGATTCAAACTAAAGTCTGCCCAGTGACAAATTTCACCCTCATTTTCTAACCAGTGACAGCCGTTTCCACACCTGTGTAGGCCCATAGAGCAAAGCATGCACGCAGGTGTCCCATACATAGGCTGCTTGCAGTTCATGCTTTTGACTACCTGAGGTTATAATTTTTGGCAGGACTTTTCTGTAACTCTGCTCCTCCAAAGTATGTGCAGGCTTTCCTATGGATTACCAGAGGAGTTTCCCATGAGCATCTGAATCATTTCATAGGTCCCCCATCTGATTTCCCCTGGTAAGTTGCCACTCCCAGCTGTCTCCCAAAATAATGGGATCAGGGCAGAGCTTTGCAGCAAAACAAACTCACTCATGCTCTCCTTATTGGGAATCACTTAGCCTGATTAATCATGACAGATGTCTTCATAGTGGACGGATTTCTCGTAGAGCGAGTGAATACAGGCATCTCTCAGCCTTGCAATCCACATTGTACTTAAGTTTGGGAAAGGTTAAGGGGCCACATTACACAAAGTAAAGTAAAATCCTCCTTAAGATACCTGTATGTGTTGAGACTGATGGATATCAATCAACTATAGGATAAGTCTTACAAGTCATTCGCTAGAATCAGAAAAGATTAGCGCGTTTTCACTGTTAACTTCATCATTTTAAGGAAACTATGTTTGTGAGAAAAAGCATTATTTTTCTAAGCATCATGCTGCTTCCCTGACATAATGCTATCTCTGCATTTTTGTATTGTGTCCATCATACTGTTTTTATTTCCTGAGCAGATGCTCCTTGTTGACATTTATAGGCTCTTGTCCTTGAGGAACTTGTCATCTTGTTGAGAAGACCAGAGTTACACACATACTGAATAATTTTACAGTGATGTCACACCGAAGATAATCAGGGCTGACAAAACATTGCCAGAGACATCATAATCATGGTTTCTCAACTGCTTCTTAATGGCACTCACAAAAACAAGTCTGCTTCCCACCATGATCTAAAACAAACAAAAAGATAGGAAGTATATTTATTGAGTGCCTAGTACATGCCAGGTATCACAATAAGCATTCCAGGTTATTTTTAACTCTGCCACCACAACCCTGCAAAATTCATATCATTATCTCTATTTTATAGAAGGGAAATCTGAGGATCAGAGCTAATGCTCTGTGCATGACCACAGAGCTAATAGCTGACAGAGCCAGGACCCAAACTTGTTCAGTCTGACTTGAAAGGCTGTGTTCATCCCAAAGCGAGAAAGCAAAAGTGTAGTTTTCTAAGGACATTCACATGATTAGCGGCTTTCAGTTATTTTACTCAGTGCTCACAGGAATGTGATGTATATGTGTTGCTTCAATAAACAGTGAATCAGTTTCACAGCTACAACTTTAAACTACAAACAAACACCTCTAATAAGTCCATTCGTTTTTGAAAAATTTAACAACACTGCGAAGGGCAACTCTGACTGCCTAAGGTAAAAGTCAAGAATAAATATAATAAATTAAAAGTGTGCTAGTGTTATTGAAAATACATTTTATTGCCATGACATAACATAAAGAACAATAAATACATTAGTAACTAAAATTTCAGTAACATGACTGGCAATAATATTGTTGACAATCATTTTACTTTCATACCTTAAAAATACCTACAAGATAAGAAATAATTCCATCACCAGAGTAGGTGGGACAATAATTTACCTCAGAGAATACCAGGGGAATAGGCACGAAGCCAATTAAATATTTCTGGAAGATTGGATTGGTGGGAAGCAGCTTGCAAAAGCACTTGCTTAGTAGTGGAACTGGAGAGAAGGATGAAACCTTCCATCAGAGTTACCACTTGAATTTCAGAAGGTCGTTGATAGACAAGATTAAACCCATTGGTAGGAGCCAGCTAGCAGACAGAGTGATTTAAAGAGAGATACTTCTTCAATTAAATAATTTTTAGCACCTAATATATGTCATGCACTGTTTTTAAGTACTAAGAAGTTCAAGTTCCTAGGTTGGTGAGGAAGACAGACAAACAAATGAACGATTAGAAGCATTATACAAGGCACTTGACTTTGAGATAGCACAGGGAAGGAAGGGATTGTGACCTACCAATGCCCTTGGGTTTATGGAAACACAAAAGATGCACATTTATCTCAGATTAAATGGGTTGTGAGTAAAGAGTCTCTGGGAATTCTTACAGAGTGAGATGATTAATGTAAGCCAGTCTTAGAACAAATATGGTAGGTGAACCAGGAGTGGAAAGACTTTGAATTTATGATAGGGCAGGATGGTTCATAGGGAGGTTGGAAAGGCAATCAGAAGCTAGATTATGCAAAACCTTATATAGCAGCCTATGGAATTTGGCTTTTATTCTGGAGCTAGATGTTCCCAAATTTCAGTGCGTATAAGCAGTACCCAGACAAGAGATTATGATTCAAGGAGTCTGAGTCAAAGTCTAGGAATCAGCATTTTGAACACTCTGTCCAGGCTATTTTACTTCAGTTTCTTCTGAAAATTTTGGTGCTTCTAGGGTCACAATCCTAAAAGACAACTGTTGAAAAGAAACTCCTGAAAGATTTTAACTGTGAGTGTTGGACGTGTTTGTCCATTTCAAGGTTAATTCTGGTAAATTATACTATAGATTGGATTGGAAGCTCCAATCCAATCTATAATATAATGAGACCTGGTGGTAAAAATAGGGCTTGAATAAAATGAAATGAAGATGGGAATAACCCTTAGAGGGTGTGGAGTGGTGGGTGACCAAGGACATGTAGGAACATGACCAGCAACTTAAGTGGTCCAGCTCAGGATGGGGACAGAGGATTCAGAATGCTCTCATTTTTCCATGGTCAGGGGACTCTCAGTGTCTTATGTAAAAGTCTTCTGTCCCCTTTAGACAACTTCCTTCCATGAGGAGTATCTCACACCACTGGTTAGGAACAGCTGCATTAGAATATTCTGGGGGAGAATTCACGAAATATGTGAGGCTTTAGGTGAACCAGGAAAATTGATCAGAATGTAGACTGGTAGAGGGGAGGGAGAAAGGACATTCCAAGAGGAATGAGCAGCCAGCAAACATGGAAAAGCAAAGGCTTCAAATAAAAGCATCCTCTGAAGGCTGTAGATGGGAGCTTTGAAGGAGTTGGGGAGGAGAAGAGGGGTACCGTTGTGGGTGCTGGAAAATGGAATTAGATGAGTCTTTGTCTCTGGAAACAACTCCACTCTAGCTAAAGAAGCTGGACTTTGTCAGGTGTTTGCAAAGCAGAAAATCACCATTGGCTTCACTCACCATCTTTCTTTAGACTTACAGATGTACAGCAGTATCTCATGATGTCAGGGGAAAGGGAAGAGTTTGGTTGGCTCCTTCTCTCTGTTGGACAGAGAATTTATATCCATTATGTCTAATCTTCACACACCCTGCAAGGTTGATATTATGCTCACTTTGGCCAAGGTCACACTGGTTGGAAACAGGGACCTCTGAATATATACTCATATCTATTTGATTCCAGTCCATCTACTCTCTTAGGTACATAATTAGTGAAAATGCATCAATGTGCACTTACTAATGAAAGCCCCTCTGTATACAACAAGAAGAGCTCCCCTCTTTGTCTCGATGGCAGGAATAATTTTTAGAAATCAAAGGATATGTCCTAGGGCTGTTACTTTTTACTGTGCATTATGTCATTTTCATAGTTCCAGCAGCTATGAGGAGTAGTTATGGACCACCAAGGTATCTGGCACCAGCATCTGTTGCAGCAAATCTGGGATCTGAGCAGAGATAAAACTCCACGGAACTTCAATTTCTTTCTTACATCCTTCCTTCTTCATGCTTTATGCCCCCTTCTCTTTTCACAAATCTTGCCTCCAGGATTTTCAGCTAGGCTACTGGAGATAGAGTGGTGACATAGTCACTTGCTCTGAGTGGACAGATCACTGTGGACCTTACTCCTTTTGAAGCAAGATTTAGGCGTGCCTTTGTCTGTGGCAGGAGAACAGTGTCCTGGGAGCCCAAGGACACTAATGTATCAGCTATAGGACTATTTTTAACACTGCACACTATTTCTCCCCATCATGTTCCTGGAAAAATCAGAAGCATTTTCCCAAGGCACAGATGACCATATCCATCCCCCCCCCAGGTATATAACTTAAAAAGAAAACCAGCCCAAATATCTGGACAAAAAGCCAAGAGCACATAGCTTCTCAGGAGATGGCAAAGAGCACAAGTGTCTTTTATGCTCAAATGGAGAAATTTCTTTGGCTCCCTACTTTGCTTCTTTAGTGGTCCTCTAAGCTAGTTGAAGTATCTGAATCTATAACCATGATAGGTTTATCCCTGTGTAAATTACATTGCTCTTTCTCGCCAATATAAAGTCATTTTTCCCCCAGTAAATCATTTTGATGTCATTCCTTGGCTTCATTTTGTTTCATCCTAATTCCTCAGCCTAGGTTCCACAATTTGGAAAAACTCAGATCTTCCAACGTCTTCATAACAGGGCAAAGGCTAAGAAACACTTCCTTCTATTAGATGTTTGTTGTAATTTCTAGGAAAGGTTTTAAGATGAGTCAAGCCATGTCATGGTGGGCTTTCAGTTTATCTCTCCCAAATTTATGTCCTAGTAATGCAACATTAGACTGTGATGAATTATATAGCAAAATAACATAAAGCAAACTTTTAAATAGAATATAAACAGCTGCCTCTAATCATAATAGCTACCATTTATTGTGCCTGACACTATACTGGGTGTTTGTGTAAATCATACCATTTTACCCTCAAACAGATCACATGACACAGGTTATTATTTTGTTTTTTCAGTTGAGGAAACAGAGATCAGGGAGGTCAGCAGCTCATTGAGCTACTAAGTAACAAGGCCAAATTTCTAATCAAAACCCGGTGCTCTGCCCTCTCTTCTGGACCAGGCCCCCTGTTTCTCACATTCTTTGCTACCCTGCAGTAGAGACCTTGTCTTGATGGCTGATGGCATTCAATTGATTGGATTTCAAATATTTGCCCAAGCATTTAGTTTATATCAAAGGGAAAGCAGGGCAAAGAAAGAGATGGGCTGCCTACAGAGATTGCCTTAATTACATGTTTCTTTTATAGCTGATGGGTGAAAGGCCCAGACCTTTGGTTCTGCTTTGCCTCAGCCACATTTGTACAATAAATTTTGTTTTTTTGCTTATTAGGATACAAGACTATTCTTGAGTGCCTCTCAACAGGGCCATGACAGCTACCTCAGTTACGGTCAATTCTCAAACATTTATTGGGCATTTGCCAATGAATAAGAAATAAGGACAAACAGATAGTTTCAGAATAATGTGGTCGGTTCAGCAGTCAAGGTATGCAGAGGAAAGTATGGGCCCACAGAGCAGGTAAATCTAGCCCAGACTTGGGGAGGGAGAGTCAGGGAAGACTTTCTGGATTACTTCCGAAGTCATGCTTGAAGGATAACTAGAACTCAGCAAGGAGGAGTTGATGATGGGCTAAGCAGAGGAAAATGCATGAACAAAAGAAGGTACCAAGGTATGAAGAAATGAGGTGTGAGCAGGGAACTGCCAGGAGTTCAGAACAGTTAGGACATTAAATGCAAGGTTACTTGCACAGCCAGGAAGGAGAGCTGAGTTGAGAGAGGTCAGCCAGGACTGGGCCAGTCAGGGTCTTGCAGCTGCATGAAGGGGCATCAATAGACAGATAGGCACTTTATGTAGATCATTTGAATTAAAGTGGAAGATGCAATGAAAGAGATACAAGGTAGAAGCTCACACCACAGGCTCAATCATCTCCACCCTTTTAAGAAAGCAAAGGAATTATTAATAATTATTGAATGGAGACTTTGGAATCGAAATCGGTAAAACACTAAAAGTTGTACACTGCAAAATGCATGCATTGATTTCCACTTCCTCTCTGCTGTGAGTACTGGGATCCTTGGTTGACAGGGACTAAGAGGCATATCCAGGACGTCTGTAATTCCTTCTCTTGTTTTCTGTCTTGTTAACTCTCCTCTGAGATATGCCTGCTGGTGTCTTTTATGTCTGTGTATGCATGATTACTTCCTGGGGTCAGGGTTTTTTTCTACTCAGTTGCAAATGAAGGTTGGTCTTTCTGTAGATAAAGGTATGAAGTGATGTGTTTAAGCCAAGTAACTCAGTGATTTCTACTCTTAATCCAATTAAATGTAAGGGCCACATCACTGTCTTTCAGTTTGTGCTACTCAAAGTGAGATCGGGAGTCCACACTGCAGACCATTTCAGGCTCAGGGACTGTTTGTCGCCAGACTGAGAGAAGGTAGCTGCAGAATTTCTGAGTAAGCATTTAGAAACCTATAGACCTCTGGCTGCATCATTCTATCTATGTGGAATCTAACAGCAAAAAATTTGACTTGTCTTTTTGTATATCTTTGGTATTCATTCTACTTTTCTAGTAGTTCATTTTGCTGTGTTTTACAAAAGTTTGAGTCTGATGGATGGAACCAGAGACAGGGTTGTAGGAGGTACTGGTCCTTCATCACAGAGAGTGTGAGAAACCTGTTCTATTTCATGTTACAAAATGAATGCCATAAGAAAAGAAAAGAAAAGGTCCTACCATTTCTGAGTGACTACTATGTGTCAGGCAGGTAAAGTGGATGTCTCACTTGACCTTCACTAAAGTTCTGTGCGATAGATATTTTAATAGTCATTTTGAAGATGAAAAACCAGAGGTGGGTGCAGTTATGTAGATGACGTGGGTTGGAATTCAGCCTCAAATCTATGCCCTCCTCAAATCAATACTCTTGTAAATACTCCCTTCTCCCCTGTTACAAAGCATACAATTTATTGTTAAGATTAGGCTAGCTTCTTGAAGAGATGGAAAGTTCATTAAGACCAGGATCCATAGCACAGCCATTTTACACCTCGTTCATCCATTGCACAGCTCTAGAGGCAACATTGATTCTCCATGTATTCTGGATCATCAGTACTACCCTAGAGTTGCCCATACTGTTAACATAATCCCTTTAGAGGTAACAGGAAGAACCAAGTGCTCTGGATGAAGAAGTAAACGCCTCTCACAAGCAGGCCAGGGCTTCCATTAAGGGGTGTCTTATCCAGAAACGTAACTGAGGTAGCTGTCATGGCCCTGTTGAGAGGCACTGGAGATGATTGAGCCTGTGGTGTGAGCTTCTACCTTGTATCTGGGTGGCTATCCAGAAACAAACTTCAGATCACCTCTTTGTGTCTAATGGGACAATGGGACATTTTGTTTTTATCTATGAGAACTGTGCTTGTGTGGGGGGGGGCGGGATGCATGTGTAAATGTGTGTGTTTTGAGAAGAGGGAAGAGATAGAAGAAAACTAGGTTTTGTAATTGTTAAGGTCTCAAATTATTGTTGATGCTCACATAGGCTGTTAACATCTCCGAGAAACATTTTGTCACCTGTCATGATGTCTGCTCTCATCCCACCCCAGCTATCTGTTATATTAGGTGAACTGGACAATTGTGCACGCTTCTCTTTAGTTTGTTTTTTTTTTTTGCGGTACGCAGGCCTCTCACTGTTGTGGCCTCTCCCATTGCAGATCACAGGCTCCAGACGCGCAGGCTCAGGGGCAATGGCTCACGGGCCCAGCCGATCCGCAGCATGTGGGATCCTCCCAGACCGGGGCATGAACCTGTGTCCCCTGCATCAGCAGGCAGACTCTCAACCACTGCGCCACCAGGGAAGCCCTCTCTTTAGGTTTTAAACATGAATATCGAACATGCTACAGTCCAGGAGAATTCTCTACACGGCTCAGATGAAGCACTGTTGATATTCTCTTGGTGTCTATTTCATTCAGAAATAATGCACATTGAAGAGAATTTGTGTCTCTGAGCTGGTTCCTACTATAAATTTTATTTCAGCACTTGCCAGTGCCCTGAGCAGAGTATGCCAAGTGGAAACAAAGCTGCAGACAGTTTGGGAGACTGATATTTCACAGAAATTGAAATTCAGTCACAAGTATGCTTCATCAAAGTGCAGAGCTAGGCTCTGATATCTGACAGGAACCAGGTACCCAAAAGTGCTCAAGGTTCTTGCCAGTGTGTCCAAACCCCATGTCAGGGGACAGAGTAGCACACCCAGGCAGGGCAGATTCAAGGTGACCACACGCACTAGGGAATTTGATGTTGGGATAGCCCCAGAAAATCCAGAAGCATAGATATTTATCATTGTGATCCCCCCAACCCACTTTCTTTCCTACCATCTTATTTAAAAAAATCTGGTTTATTTCTTTACCCTTAATAATCATAATTACATTAACAATATCTTCAAAGCAAGGTTGTATAGCCTGGTGGGTAAGTCCACAGATTTTAGTCTAAGAATATCTATCACTGAGTGAGTACCTCCTGGATGTAAAGCACTATACTTAAATTATAATATAGCATGTAGCTCCTTGAACCCTCTCCTTAATCATAAAGGGTAGATATTATCATCAACAAATTACAGATGAGGAAACTGAAGCTCAGGAAGGTCACAGGCTATTGAGTATGACAGAGCTGGTCTTTAAATTCAGATTCAACTCAACCCTAAGCTGGTATTTTGTATATTATGTTTTCCTCTAACAGGAAGTACAGTAGGCCTAATGATTTTATTCTGGTTTGAAAAATACAGGTCTACACTGAAAAGTTAAAGTTTGGTGCAGCCACTATGGAGAACAGAATGGAGGTTCCTCAGAAAACTAAAAATAGAACTGCCATATGACCCAGCAATCGCACTCCTGGGCATATATCCAGAGAAAATCCTAATTCGAAAAGATACATGCACCCCAATGTTCATTGCAGCACTATTTACAATAGCCAAGACATGGAAACAACGTAAATGTCGATCGACAGATGAATGGATAAAGATGTGGTACATATACACAATACAATACTACTCAGCCATAAAAAAGAATGAAATAATGCCATTTGCAGCAACATGAATGGACCTGGAGATGATCATAGTAAGTGAAGTGAGTCAGACAGAGACAAATATAATATGATATCACTTATTTGTGGTATCTAAAACAATAATAATACAAATGGATTTATTTACAAAACAGAAATAGACTCAAGACATAGAAAACAAACTTACAGTTACCAATGGGGATAGCAGGGGAGGAGGGAGGAGATGAATTAGAAATTTGGGATTAACATATACACACAACTGTATATAAAGTAAGTAAACAACAAGGGCCTACTGTATAGCACAGGGAACTATATTCAATATCTTGCAATAACCTATAATGGAAAAAATCTGAAAAAAAATCTGAAATGGAAAAAGATATATATTATATATATTACATAGTATATATAATATGTAATTATTAACTTAATCACTTTGCTGTACACCAGAAACTAACACAACATTGTAAATCAACTATAATTCAATAAAATAAATTAAAAATAATTTTTTAAAGTGAAAGTTATACAGCAAACCTGTAACTATTCTGGTTGAAAATAAACACCAGGGTCATTGTTTAGGAGAACATTAGCTTTCACACTTATACATGAACTACCACCACCTCCAATAATCTCATGAGATGCAAATAAAGCACTGTATCTTCTTGAATCTTTGGTATTGTTTGCCTCCAAAGACCAAAGAGCAAGATGAGGGCTCCTTGATGGGCAATAAATATTTACTATGTTCCCTTCTGTGTCACTGAAGGGTGTTCACAAGGAGTGAGATGACAAACCCAGAGGCTTGTGGTGGCACCAGAGAAATGAGATCACAGGGACAGTGACAGTGATCCATCAAAAAGCCCTCAAACCAGTGTTTACCAAAGTGACCGCTGCAGAGCAGTGATCTTGGTAAATGAGATGTTTGACTAAGTAAATGGGGGAATCACAACCTCTGTTTTAGAGGTTCTCCCATGCACCTTAGCCTAACAAAAGCTTAGAGAAACCCTGTCATTAAAGAAAAGAACACACTTTTGTTTGATATTACCCAACATCTTGCATAATGTTCACATTTGCCTTAGTGTCATGCTTTAAGAACACTATGTTAAATTTCTGCTCTCTGCTTATTAGGGCATCTGAAATGGTTCAGATTCTCCTGAGACCCAAATAACTGGTTTTGCAATTCATCAACATCTCCCTGGGTGGACATGTATACTACTAACACTTCAATCTAGGTGAATCAGGTTAATGGAGAAAGATAAGTTGCCCCAAAGGAAAAAAAATATGCTTATGAACAAAAATGATAAAGGTTTATTAACTTTTGTCATTTCTAAAATTGTACCCATTTGAAAGTATGATAAATGCAACAGGACACAGAAATAGTTTTGCAAATAATTTAAGGAAGTTTACATTTACTCCCTGGATATCCATGGACCTGAGGTCAAAAGCTCGGCCTCTATGCACTGGTTCTGAATCAAATCTCAGAGAGAGTTTTGGATGAAGTGAAAAGAATAGCTTTATTGCTTCACCAGGCAAAGTGGAACATAGCAGGCTTGTGCCTCTCCAAATTGTGTGCCCAAACCCAGGGTAGTTTGGTGAGCAGTTCTATAGCAATGGTTCAAGGGTGTGGTTGCTGATAAGATTAAGGTGTGTGCAGGGCCTTCACTCCTTTAATCTGGCCTCAGGTGGTGTCCTGATCTTCTCTGAAGAATGTTTCATCAAGTAGCTCCATCTTCCATTTTGGGGGTTTGTAGTTCTATAATAAGCTTAAAGATATTGTTACGTGTATCACTTGATGCAGCACCAGGACCCTGCCCCAAGGCTGCACTATTGTTTCTTGACTGCTCCTCCCTTGTCTCTGCGTCCCCTCCCTTCCCTGGTTAGCAACTGTTTGAACCTGCCCTTTGTAACTCAGGGAAGGTCATGGAGGCTAAATGAAACCTATTTCCTGTAATCAAGAAACAGGGGACACAGGAAGCCTTTCGCTTCCATGCCCAGGAGCCCCACAGGGCCCTGCTCAGTTTCAGACCCTCCCACACCCACCCAGCTAACAACTCCCTAAATAGGAATTAGAGGCAAATAAGAGTATTATGACTTTAATTCTCAGTTAATACCTTAGGAAGAACTCATACAACTCTTTACTGAGTACTTATCAGATACAGAGGAAAAAGAAGGACAACCATTAAATGACATGGATGTTGTGTCTGGCAGGATGGCACTCAATAAACATGAGGAAAAAAAACAATTCTCATTTTACTAATAGGCAAAAGGGTGATTAAGAGGTTTCCCAAGGTTACATTTCTAGGGTGGAGCTAGGATTTGATGCCAGTTTTGCCTGATGCTTTAAAACATGCCTTCACTACACCATGCAGCCAATTTAATGGGAACAAATTACGTTTACTACAAAGATAGGTAAATAGCAGCTCTTGCTTCAAGGAACAATCTGCTGGGGGAAGATTAGAGATGTGCACAACAAGGAATCTGGTAATACAGACAAAAGGAGGTATCAGTGACACAGGAAAACAACACTGTATAAAAGAGAGAAATGAAGGTTTCAGCACAGGCTTGGGAATGGCTGTGGTTAAGATAAGCAAAGAAATCCTGTGTGTGTGTGTGTGTGTGTGTGTGTGCAAGTGTGCGTGCACAAAGGTGTGCATGCAGAGGCACGAACAGGCAACAGCATGAAAGCAATGAGAGTGAAACCGAGCAGGACCCTGTGAGGCTCCTGGGCACAGAAGCCTTTCTGTGTCTCCCATTTCTTGTTTATAGGAAATAGGCTTCATTCAGCCTCCTTGACCTTCCCGGAGTCCCAAAGGGCAGCTTCTAACCCTTGCTAATCAAGGAAGGGAAGGGATACAGAGATAAGGGAGGAGCAGTCAAGAAACAATAGTGCAGCCTTGGGGCAGTCGTGGTTCCTCCTCAAGGAATATACACAACAATATCTTTGAGTTCTTCTGCAGGAACTGAAGTCTCTAGCCAGGTGGAGGATGGCAATTTCAGGCTGAACCCAAGATTCCTGGAGCACAGCTCTCTTACCTCACCACCAACCAATCAGAAGAAATCCACACACCCTGCAGCTCTCCCCCCAAATTTTGCCTATATAAACTATTTCCCCCAGTGGACCTTCAAGATGGCAGATGAGTAAGATGTGGAGATCACCTTCCTCCCAACAAATATGTCAAAAATACATCTACATGCAGAACAATTCCCACAGAACACCTACTGAATGCTAGCAGAAGACCTCAGACTTCCCAAGAGGCAAGAAACTCCCCACATACCTGCATAGGGCAAAAGAAAAGAGAAAAAACAGAGACAAAAGAATAGGGGTGGTACCTCTTGGAGGGAGCTGTGAAGGAGGAAAACTTTCTACACAGTAGGAAGCCCCTTCACTGGCGGAGACGGCAGGTGGCGTGGGGGAAGCTTTGGAGTCATGGAGGAGAGCACAGCAACAGGGGTGCAGAGGAGAAAGCAGAGAGATTCCCACACAGAGGATTGGTGCTGACCAGCACTCGCCAGCCTTACAGGCTTGTCTGCTCACCTGCCATAGTGGGTAGGGGCTGGGAGCTGAGGCTCAGGCTTCAGAGGTCAGATCCCAGGGAGAGGACTGGGGTTGGCTGTGTGAACACAGCCTGAAGGGGGCTAGTGCACCACAGCTAGCTGGGAGGGAGTCCGTGAAAAAGTCTGGAACTGCCTAAGAGGCAAGAGAACATTGTTTCCAGGTACACAAGGAGAAGGGCTTCCTGCTCTGTGTGCGAACAGGCAGAGCACTGCCTAAGTGAGTTCCAGAGATGGGCACGAGACTTGGCTATCATCTCAGACCCCAGAGACAGGTGTGGACCAGTCGATAATGCTGCTGCCGCTGCCACAGAAAATCCTGTGTGCAAGCGCAGGTCACTACCCACAGCCACCCCAGGAGCCTGTTCAGCACGTCACTGCCAGGGTCCTGTGATCCAGGGCCAGTTTCCCTGGGAGAACACAGAGTACACCTTGGTCTGTTGCAATGTCATGCCAGCCTCTGCAACTACAGGCTTCCCTGCATTCCAGTTGTGACCACCGTACCCCTCCCTATCCCTGGCCTGAGTGAGCAAGAGTGCCCTAATCAGCCGCTGCTTTAAGCCCCTCCTGTCGGTGGGGAACAGATGCCTGAGGTCAGCCTACATGCAGAGGTGGGGCCAAAACCAAAGCTGAACCCCAGGAGCTGAGGGAACAAGGAAGAGAAAGGGAAATTTCTCCCTCAGGAAGAGCGGCTTAAATCCCCACAATCACCTTGATAAGCCCTGCATCTGTGGAATACTTGAATAGACAAAGAATGTTCTCAAAATTGAGGCAGTGGACTTTGAGAGCAACTGTAAACGTGGGGTTCACTTTCTGTGACTGATTTGTTTTTGGTTCTATGTTTATCTTAGTTTAGTTTTTAGTGCTTGTTATCATTGGTGGATTTATTTGTTGGTTTGGTTGCTCTTTTCCTTTTTTTTTTTTTCTCTTTTTGTGAGTGTGAGTGTGCGTGTGTATGTTCCTTTGTGTAATTTTGCCTGTTTAGGTTTGGTTTCACCATTTGTCCTAGGGTTCTGTCTGTTTATTTTTTTGTTTTGTTTTGTATTTTTTAATTTTTTTTTGTTTTTGCTTTTATTTGTTCTTCTTTGGTAAAGGTAAAAACCCACAAGAACAAACAAATGTAGAGGAAATAGGCAGTCTACCTGAAAAAGAATTCAGAGTAATGATAGTAAAGATGATCCAAAATCTCGGGAAATAGTTTGGAGAAAATACAAGAAACATTGAACAAGACCCTAGAAGAACAAAAGGGCAAATGAACAGTGATGAGCAACACAATAAATGAAATTAAAAATACTCTAGAAGGAATCAATAGCAGAATAACTGAGACAGAACAATGGATAAGTGACATGGAAGATAGAATAGTGGAAATAAATGCTGCAGAGAAGAATAAAGAAAAAAGAATGAAAAGAATTGAGGACAGTCTCAGAGACCTCTGGAAAAACATTAAATGCACCAACATTCGAATTACAGGGGTTCTTAAAGAATAAAAGAAAAAGAAATGGTCTGAGAAAATATGTGAAGAGATTATAGTTGAAAACTGCCCTAACATGGGAAAGGAAATAGTCAGTCAAATCAAGGAAGAACAGAGAATCCCATACAGGATAAATCCAAGGAGAAACACGTCAAGACACACATTAATCAAACTATCAAAAATTAAATACAAAGAAAAAATATTAAAAGCAGCAAGGGAAAAACAACAAATAATATACAAGGGAATCCCCATAAGGTTAACAGCTGATCTTTCGGCTGAAACTGCAAGCCAGAAGGGAGTGGCAAGACATATTTAAAGTGATGAAAGGAAAAACCTACAACCAAGATTACTCTACCCAGCAAGGATCTCATTCAGATTTGACAGAGAAATTAAAACCTTTAAAGACAAGCAAAAGTTAAGAGAATTCAGCACCCAAAACAGCTTTACAACAAATGCTAAAGGAACATCTAAAGGCAAGAAACACAAGAGAAAGAAAAACCTACAACAACAAACACAAAACAATTAAGAACATGGTAATAGGAACATAAATATGAATAATTACGTTAAATGTAAATGGATTAAATGCTCCAACCAAAAGATATAGACTGGCTGAAGGGATACAAAAACAAGATCGGTATATATGCTGTCTACAAGAGACCTAAATCAGACCTAGGGACACATACAGACTGAAAGTGAGGAGATGGAAAAAAATATTCCATGCAAATGGAAATCAAAAGAAAGCTGGAGTAGCAATATCAGATAAAATAGACTTTAAAATAAAGACTGTTATAAGAGATAAGGAAGGACACTGCATAATGATCAAGGGATTACTCCAAGAAGAAGATATAACAAGTGTAAATATTTATGAACCCAACATAGGAGCACCTTAATATATAAGGCAAATGCTAACAACAAAAGGGGAAATCAACAGTAACACAATAATAGTAGGTGACTTTATCACCCCACTTACATCAATGGACAGACATTCCAAAATGAAAATAAATAAGTAAACACAAGCTTTAAATGATACATTAGACAAGATGGATTTGATTGATATTTAGAGGTCATTCCAACAAAAAATAACAGCATAAACTTTCTTCTCAAGTGAACATGGAACATTCTCCAGGACAGATCATATCTTGGGTCACAAATCAAGCCTTGGAAAATTTAAGAAAATTGAAATCATATCAAGTATCTTTTCTGACTTCAGTGCTATGATGCTAGGTATCAAATACAGGAAAAAAACTGTGAAAAATATAAACACATGGAGGCTAAACAATACACTACAAAATAATGAAGATATCACTGAAGAAATCAAAGAGGAAATCAAAAAATATGTAGAAACAAATGACAATGAAAACACAATGACCCAAAACCTATGGGATGCAGCATAAACAATTCTAAGAGGAAAGTTTTAGCAATAAAATCCTACCTCAAGAAACAAGAAACATCTCAAACAAACAACCTAACCTTACACCTAAAGCAATTAGAGAAAGAAGAACAAAAAACCCCCAAAGTTAGCAGAAGGAAAGAAACCATAAAGATCAGAGCAGAAATAAATGAAAAAGAAATGAAGGAAACAATAGCAAAGATCAATAAAACTAAAAGCTGCTTCTTTGAGAAGATAAACAAAATTGATAAAGCATTAGCCAGATTCATCAAGATAAAAAGGGTGAAGACTCAAATCAACAGAATTACAAATGAAAAAGGAGAAGTAACAACTGATACTGCAGAAATACAAAGGATCATGAGAGATTAATACAAGCGACTATATGCCAATAAAATGGACAACCTGGAAGAAATGGACAAATTCTTAGAAAAGCACATGCTGCCAAGACTGAATCAGGAAGAAATAGAAAACATGAACAGACCAATCACAAGCACTGAAATTGAAACTGTGATTAAAAATCTTCCAACAAACAAAAGCCCAGGTCCAAATGGCTTCACAGGTGAATTCTAACAAACATTTAGAGAAGACGTAACACCTATCCTTCTCAAACTTCCAAAAGGTAGCGGAGGGAGGAACACTCCCAAACTCATTCTACAATGCCACCATCACCCTGATACCAAAACCAGAAAAGATATCACAAAGAAAGAAAACTACAGGACAATATCACTGATGAACACAGATGAAAAATCCTCAACAAAATACTAGCAAACAGAATCCAACAGCACATTAAAAGGATCATACACCATGATCAAGCAGGGTTTATCACAGGAATGCAAGGATTCTTCATTATACACAAATCAATTAACATGATACACCATATTAGCAAACTGAAGGATAAAAACCATATGATCATCTCAATAGATGCAGAAAAAGCTTTTGACAAAATTCAACACCCATTCATGATAAAAACTCTCCAGAAAGGGGGCATAGAGGGAAGCTACCTCAACATAATAAAGGCCATATATGACAAACCCACAGCCAACATTGTTCACAATAGTGAAAAACTGAAACAATCTGCTCTAAAATCAGAAACAAGACAAGGATTCCCACCCTCACCATTGTTATTCAACATAGTTTTGGAAGTTTTAGCCATGGCAATCAGAGAAGAAAAAGAAATAAAAGGAATCCAAATTGGAAAAGAAGTCGTAAAACTATCACTGTATGCTGATGACATTATACTACACATAAAGAATTCTAAAGATTCTAGCAGAAAACTACTAGAGTTAATCAATGAATTTGGTAAAGTAGCAGGATACAAAATTAATGCACAGAAACCTCTTTCATTCTTATACACAAACGAAAAAATATTTGAAAGAGAAATTAAGGAAACATTCCCATTTCCATTGCAACAAAAAGAATAAAATACCTAGGAATACATCTGCCTAAGGAGACAAAAGACCTGTATGCAGAAAACTATAAGTTACTGATTAAAGAAATTAAAGACAATACAAACAGAAGGAGAACTCTATCATGTTCTTGGATTGGAAGAATCAACATTGTGAAAATGACTATACTACCCAAAGCAATCTACAGATTCAATGAAATCCCTATCAAACTAACAATGGCATATTATACAGAACTAGAACAAACAATTTCACAATTTGTATGGAAACACCAAAGACACTGAATAGCCAAAGCCATCTTAAGAAAGAGAAACAGAGCTGGAGGAATCAGGCTCCCTCACTTTAGACTACACTGCAAAGCTACAGTAATCAAGACAGTATGGTATGGGCACAAAGACAGAAATATAGATCAATGGAACAGGATAGAAAACCCAGAGATAAACCCACACACATATGGTCTCCTTATCTTTGATAAAGGAGGCAAGAATATACAATGGAGAAAAGACAGCCTCTTCAATAATTGGTGCTGGGAAAATTGGACACCTACATGTAAAAGACTAAAATTAGAACACTCCCTAACACCATACACAAAAATAAACTCAAAATGGATTAACGACCTAAATGTAAGGCCAGACAGTCTAAAACTCTTAGAGGAAAACATAGGCAGAACATTCTATGACATAAATCACAGCAAGATCCTTTTTGACCCACCTACTAGAGAAATGGAAATAAAAACAAAAATAAACAAATGCGACCTAATGAAACTTAAAGGTTTTTGCACAGTAAATGAAAACATAAACATAATGAAAAGACAACCCTCAGAGTGGGAGAAAATGTTTGCAATCAAAGCAACTGACAAAGGATTAATCTCAAAAATATACAAGCAACTCATGCAGCTCAATATAAAAAAAAAAAATCCATTCCAAAAATGGGCAGAAGTGTTAAATAGACATTTCTCCAAAGAAAATATATAGATTGCCAACAAACACATGAATGGATGCTCTATGTAACTAATCATTAGAGAAATGCAAATCAAAACTGCAATGAGGTGTCACCTCACAGTGGTCAGAATGGCCATCATTACAAAATCTACAAAGTATAAATGCTGGAGAGGGTGTCAAGAAAAGGGAACACTTGCACTGTTGGTGGGAATGTAAATTGATACAGTCACTATGGCGAACAATATGTTTTTTTTTTAAAAAAAACTAAAAATAGAACTACCATATGACCCAGCAATGCCACTCCTGGGCATATACCCTGAGAAAACCATAATTCATAAAGAGACATTTACCACAATGTTCTCTGCAGCCAGGATATGGAAGCAATCTAAGTGTCCATCAACAGATGAGTTGATAAAGAAGATGTGGCTCATATATACAATGCAATATTACTCAGCCATAAAAAGAAATGAAATTGAATTATTTGTAGTGAGGTGGATGGACCTAGAGTTTGTCACACAGAGTGAAGTAAGTCAAAAATAGAGAAACAAATACCATATGCTAACATATATATATGGAATCTAAAAAAAATGTTTCTCATGAACCTAGCGGCACGACAGGAATAAAGATGCAGACATAGAGAATGGACTTGAGGACATGGAGCGGGGCAAGTGTAAGCTGGGATGAAGTGTGAGAGTAGCATTGACATATATACACTACAAAATGTAAAACAGATAGCTAGTGGGAAGCAGCCGCATAGCACAGGGAGATCAGCTTGGTGCTTTGTGACCACCTAGAGGGGTGGGATAGGGAGGGTGGGAGGGAGGAGCAAGAGTGAGGGCATATGGGGATATATGTATATGTATAGCTGATTTACTTTGTTATACAGCAGAAACTAACAGATCATTGTAAAGAAATTATACTCCAATAAAGATGTCAAAATAAGTAAATAAATAAAAGAGACAAGAGATATATCAACCCCTTCCAAAAAGCAAACAAAGAAATAAAGAAAACAAAAGCCATTAAGTAAAAAATAAACATGTAGAAGAAAAAAATAAACTTTTCCCCAAAACCATTGGGGAGTTTGGGGGTTTTGAGCACAAGACACTTGTTCTCCTTCCTTGGCCCCGCAATAACCCTTCCTCTGCTCCAAACTGCAACATTTCAGTTTTTTTGGCCTCACTGTGCATCAGGCACATGAAGTTTGTTCAGTAACAAGATCATCGTGAACAATGCTCCATTGACCTTTCTGTTCCTGGCCTCTAAGCGTTGAAGGGGAGCAGAGTATTCCACTCCAACACATGCCTCTTTGGCATAAGGATTATCTTGAACTGGTTAATTTTAAGAAACAGTAGACACAGGCGAAACCCTAAAAACTGAGTAGAAGCTACATTGCTGTAGGAGACATTTGCGTTTATAAGAGTGTCTCCCTTGCTGCACCAGGAAGAGGAGGATGACTAAGTCTTTAGAAACTCTTTCCTGTGGAGAAGGCATGGATTTAAATCTGCATAACAACCTTACCCTTGGTCACTGTGTCTTTTGCTGGTAACCTCTCATAATTCCCCAGCCCAACATCTTTCTTTTGTCTTTAGCTGAGCAAGTACTTGGATAAAGTCTTGAGCCATTTGGGGGAGTTACTGAGTTTTTTTTTTGGGTTTCTCCCAAGTAAACAGGGGGCTTACATTATTAAGCTTAAACTTCTGTTTGTTTTTCTCCTGTTAACCTGTCTTTTATTACAGGGAGATCACAGCCAAGAACCTAAAAGCAGAAGAAAAATTATTTTTCCTCCCCTTACAGTGTCATAGGCAGGGCTGTCTCAATACCACTATAGCATATCAACAGTACACATTAGGCACTGGATCAATACACCCTAAGTGCATAGGGAGATATGGCTGAAAAGGGAGACAGGGGCTGGCTTGTGGAAGACTTCACATTCTTGAATAAGGAGATTATATCTTGTTAAAAAACAGACAACAGGCTCAAGATGGGGTCACTTGTGCTAAGCCTGTGTCACCAAACCAAGGCATAATGCCTAAACTAATTGCAGTTTTGTTACAGGAAGGGGGACCCCTTCGAGGGCCCGAGAATGGGCTCTTGTCTAACACTCAAAAATGAATTGTCCGAGGAGACACATGCGCTGACAAAGCAAGAGACTTGGAAGGAGGGCCCAGGTGGAGAGCAGCAGGGTAAGGGAACCCAGGAAAACTGCTCTGCCACGTGGCTCACAGTCTTGGGTTTTATGGTGATGGGGTTAGTTTCCGGGTTGTCTCTGGCCAATCATCTTGCTTGGCCCACATTTGGTCTGACTCAGGGTCCTTCCTGGTGGCATGCACATTGCTCAGCCAAGGTGGATTCCAGTGTGAGGGTTTCTGGGAGGCTGGTGTCTCCTCCCTCCTTCTGGTTCCTCCCGAATTCTCTTGGTTAGTTTTCAGTGGCATCACCATGTTCCTTATCAGGACCTCCTGTTGTGAGACAGCTCAGGCAAGTGGGTCTAGCTAAGGCAGGACGTTTCAGTCAACAGTTCCCTAACAGTTTCAGCTTTTCCCAGGAATGCAGTTTTAACCAGTTATTGGCCAGCAGTCAGTGCTCAATTCTCAGCACTAGGAGACCCCTGCTTTCCCCCAAAGGAAGGTGACCTTGCCTAAAACAGTCCACTCTTTACTAGTAACTTCCTTGTTCTGCCTCCTTTTGCTTATAAAAGTCGTCCATCTTATACAGCTCCTCAGAGCACCTTTCTATTTGCTAGATGGGATGCTGCCCCATTCATAAATCATTGCATAAAGTCAATAAGATCTTTAAAATGTATGGAGCCGAATTTTTTTTAACAATCTTATACTTTATACTTGAGTCATTGACTTCACTGGAATGCACCTGGGACCTAGGAGAAAATGAGATAGCAGTGAGGCTGAGTTCAATGCCACAAGGCATGGAATGTTCCAGAGTGATAGGCTGAAGTCCAGTTGAACTACAGCCTTTCTGCCTGATTTGTTGGAGACACCAGAGTTAGGGATCAGCATCCCTTCTAGAGCTGAATTCCAATATAATGATATGGAATATGGTCCCAGCCAATCTCTGTGCATCAGTGATAAACCTTGGCTGAGTTTCTTCACCTGAGACACCTAGACTCTGCATTAGGACTCTTAAGGATTTCCATGTTGTGTTTAAGAGGTGCTGCAAATCCCCCCAAATATGGCACAAATCAATATGCGTGTATGTGCATCTGTGCATTTTTCTTCAATAAAGATCATACATCTCACCTGATTTCCTCCACAGAGAGACACCTCTCTGTGTCTCTGTTTCCTTATCCATAAACTAGGGTTAAACATATAGTTACCATGCAGGGTTATTAGGAAGATTAACTATGCTAATAGATATAAAGAACAGAATTGTTTTTGGTCTGCAATGTGTCCATAAATTTTAAGTCTTCCTCATCATTTTCCTTGTTCTTATTATTGCTGCCACATAGTTAGGACTCAATTCTCAGGCCATAGTAGATGCTGAGGAAGGAGGATTTGAACAAGCTGCCTTCTCAAGCCCAGTCTTAGGGATTTTTGAATTTTCAGTATCAAAGGAATCTCTTACTTTGGAGATCTTAAGGCCATTCCAGTATATTCTTTAACCTCATAAAAAATGTGTGCCCATGGCTGTATCACCTTCCTCAGCCTGTCCCCACACTCATTTCCTCTTCACAAGGCACAGGGTTACTCAGGGGACATAAAGTGCCTTTGCCTTGGTGACATCATTTTTCATCTCTCTCTGTAGAAAGTCCCCTTAGCATTAACAACCCAATTGTCATCTTCTTTTGCATGAAATGTACCTCATCCTGTAACTTGACCTGGTAGGAGTGTGATTAGTTAATTGATGTGGGCACCTGACATTTTCAGGAAAAAATGGATACCTCAGTCATCTTTCTTCCAATGCAATGGAAAGTGATTAAGTTTTGGTGGTTTCTCAGTGGGGGACAGCTGTTTTCTGGTGGATATTCAGAGACTTGCAAATTATAGATATTAAGCTGTTCTTGTCTGTCTTTTTCTCTTTTGTGGAGAGATGGCAGGGGGGAGGTCAGAAAGGACAAAGGGATAGGCTCTGAATAATTGTTGTTGTTTTTTTTTAATCTCTATTCTTTGTAATAAAACTGTTCATCCATATTAATTCCACCTTGTTTGCGATGTGCATATCTGGCCACTGGCAAAATTGTGAAATCTCTAAAGTTTCCCTTCCCTGTCCTTGTCTTTTATATTCTATAGGACTTTGCCCCTTTGAGGGACTCTTTTTCACTCCCCTCAGTCCCCCAGAGCTCATGGCCATCATGTCAGGAGCTGAGAAAAAACACACAGCTCATGCACACTTAGGTAAAAAATCACCATCACTGGCATCTAGAAGAAGACCTTCCCCTCCTCCCCTCCCTGAGGACCTGCAAGGTAGTGAGGCTCGCAGTGTCTTTCCCTCTTCATCTTTTCTGGGTCATTCGAAAATATTTTCTGAGTGTTCTGGAAATCAGGTGAGATGTACAATCTTTATTGAAGAAAAATGCACAGATGCACATACACACATATTGATTTGTGCAGTATTTTGGGGGATTTGCAGCACCTCTTAAACACAACATGGAAATCCTTAAGAGTCCTAATGCAGAGTCTAGGGCAGGACTTCCTGTGTGAAGGCTGGGATAGGTGGGGAGGGCAGGCAGAGGGATGGGGCTTCTGTCAATATCACTTTATTCTACATTCTTTCCCAAGACATAAAACCAACAGTGGAAATATATCTAAAAATTGGTATTAGAATAAAAAGAAAGTGAGCATTAATATTATCAATGCACATACAATGTTTTTGTTTTTCTTTCTTAATCAGAGGGTGCTGAGAGATAAGACACATACCTTGACACCATTATGTGTCATAACATGACCTAGTAACTCTGTCTTAAGGGAAAAAGAAAAAAACCCAAACAAAACAAAAAAAACACAATGTTTGGAGAAAGACATTTTCAAGTGGAGACCAAGCTGAAAGGTTACTGTTGGCCCATGGGAATTGATTCAGGGATACTCTTTACAAAGTTTTTTTTTGTTTTATTTTGTTTTGTTTTGTTTTCTAAGGAGTCCCTAACTCAGAGAAGAGTGAACCCTTAACCATGAACTTCTGGATACACATTTAGAAGACAGACACATGTTTGAAATTTTATGTTTCATTTGAACATTCCATGAGACTTGAAATTCTACTCCAGAATATGTCTGTATTTTCCTTAATGTGAATTTCTTAACCTTTGAATGAAATTGGTGCTCCAGGAAATTTTTTATTTTAAATCGTGTGTGTGTGTGTGTGTGTGTGTGTGTGTTGTTTTAAATCGTGTGTGTATGTTTCCTCATTATCCTTGCTTCCTTCTGTGGTGAGGATGGTGCTAAAACTACATTTGAAAAGCTGGGGTTCAGAGCTGAGGTCACCCTGGATGATAGATGTCCCCAGACATGCTGTGATCATTTCACAGCATCCATTATGATAACAGTTGAGGAGATATGAACAGCCAAGGGCTTTATAAAAAAATTTAAGCAAGAGTAAAAGCAGAGAGAGTAACTACTGACTAGGGGTCAATATAAACCATTATCTCCACAAGGAGGCCTTGGGGAGGTGGATCTCCAGGCTAGTGGGATGCCCTGGTCTGTATTCTACCATGGTCCATATTCAGGTGTTGAACATGTTTTTTTCACCAAAGGCTAAAAGCTGTTCCTAGTTTGTAACTGGTACTCAAAAAATATTGTGAAATGATATGATTTCCTCCAATCAACCAGAATAGACTGAGAAACTATTAGCAGCTCAGCTCCTTGCCAGGGTCTACCATCCTGTCCTCAGTGGAAAGAACATAGTTGTTTGGAATCAGAAACCAGGGTTGGATCTCAGGTCAACTTCATAGAGGTATGGACTTGGGCAGATTACTTAGCCTCTCTAAACCTCAGTTTCTTAAAAAATATTAACCACATAAATTTGTGGCGTAAAGTAGCAGTAACGTATATGAATGACAAGGTCTAATACACAGTAAACAGTCAATAGTGGTAGCTACTATTACTATTATATTACTATTAATATATACAAAGAGACTATACAATATCATATTTTGTAATATACGCAAAGAGACTATACAAACTGCAATTCTTCACATTGAATTGTAATTGGACGAATTCTGAATGAAAAGAAAGAGGCCAATAAAAGGCAGTATGTAATTAAGAGCTTAAAGATGTAATTTATAATGTATAGACTTTAAGAGTTTAGAGGAAAGCAAGAGTAATTAAGACTAGAGAAGAGAGGGCTGGAACTGGACCATGGGGGAAGATCTGTGTAGATAGAAGGAAGATGAAAGTTCATAGTTCACTCAATTTAGGAGAAACCACCAAGATGAAATTTTGCAAGATACCCTTGAGCAAAGTGAGGAGAACCATTTATATCAGTTGTGAGCTAATTAAGTAAAAACAGCAAGTGGGAGGAAAAAAAGAGACAATAATGGCCTTTAAACATCTCTTTGGTGACACCCAGCTTGATTCATTTTAGACTTAAGGGTTTATGTGGTTATAAAACCTTCCCGTATCTCCTCTGCCACCCAGGGTTTTTTATGGCCATCACACTGTGGTCCCCACAATCAGGAATAACATATATGGAGGAATGATTGTCCCATTCTGTACATTATATTTTACACATACATCATTGACAAAGTAGAATATGTACAAAACAGGGGCAGATGATGGTGGGAAGTCTGAGGAGGAAGAATCATGTCATCAAAATAATAAAGGAAAAGAAGAGAGAAGAAGACCAAGAGAAATGGGGTTGCTGTCCTCAGGTATTTGCTGAAAAATGGTGTGAAATGGACCTTTCCAACTCCCAGTCCAGGTCACGTCCCCTTGGTCCCACTTCACATTGTGCCTACAGCACCCCTGTCACCTCTTGTTTGTGTAAAGTCTTAGGGACAGTCCAGCCAGGACATGACTCCTCTAAACAATAAAAATTCTAATAAGTATCAATAGAACAAAAATATATGTATACAGCTTCTCCAAAGACACGCCTTATCTCATTTCTTATTCACAACAGCTGGTAGTCAGTGTGGATATCATCACCCGTATTTGGGAAAAATGTGGAACGATGAGCACAAAGTCACACGGCCAGTAAGTGGCAAAATCAAGACCGGATGTATATCTTCTTCTACTCTAAACATCCTTCTACAAGACTAGAAGTTAGAAGGAAGTTGTGTGTGTGTGTGTGTGTGTGTGTGTGTGTGTTTGTATGTGTATGTGTGTTGGGCATTTTTTTAAGTTAATACATGATGATCCATAAATGACTGACAGCTGAAACAGGGCTTCTCTGACTTTGGCTATCTTGACATTTTGGGCTGATAGTTATCCATTGTAGGGTGCATTCTTGTCCATTATTGGGTGTTTACTAACATCCCTGGATTCTACCAACTAGATGCTAGTAGCAAGCCCCCAGTTGTGACAACACATCTCCAGACATTGCCAAATGTCCCCTGGGCAAAATCATTTCCACTTGAGAACAACTGATTTAATACCAGGTTTAATTTGTTTTAAAAGAGAAGCCCAAGCTAAATTAATAGGCACTGAACACATATGTGTGCACATGTACGTGCAAATATGGACAAAGAAACCTCCCAATGTCTTTAGGCTTCCTCCGGGAATCATACCTTCCCAGCACAAGAAGCAAGGTGTCATCTTGGCTTTCATTTCTAATGTGGCATGAGATTTGGGTGGTGTGTAAAATGAGACTTTCACTGGCTATCAAGCAAGGTATTTTTATTTTCCCATACACCAAATGACATCATTTCCCCAATAAAGACTCACAACACTTAGCTATAGGAACCCAATAAGTCAAATTGAATTTTCCAACAAAAATGGATATTTATCCAGAAAACATAGAAAGCTTTACCCCAGACAATGTATCAACAAGGGTGAGAGTATCAGTTGAGTTATACATTCTCCCCTTGAATTGAGATTTTTCACTTGCTCAGATGTTTCTCGGACTAACTTTACTAATGAATTTTCACAGTGGTTTAGTCCCTTGACTACGAAGCCACAGTCTGGACTTAATTATAATATTCTTTCCTAAGTCCAGGTCTTTCATCAGACCATTAACAGCTAGAAAAGATTTTCTGACATGACGTCTAAAGTAATCTGTCTTGTTTATAAGTGACAAAACCAAGAATGCAATGTGTGTGGACACTGGTAGAGAAAAGCATATGTACATACCGTGCATATATAACAGCACACAGCACCTGTCACAACTATACTTTTATTTAAATGTCTTACCAGTTCTTTTTAAGCCAGAACATATATCTCGATATATATTGCTACTTAATACCACAAAACAGTGATGAAAGTACAACAGGGAATATCTCTATTGTAGACTCACAATTTTAGAAAGAATTTCAAATTGGTTTGATATATTAAAAGATGCCTGGATATGTGTGAGACACTGACTTTTGTTAAGAAAGATGTGAGCAACGTACAAATACATACATACACACACACACACACACACACACAGACATATATATCATGTCTCCAAAACACATGACACATCATAAGGTTCTTTTCAAAACAAAAAGTCAATAGCCAAAACCAAAGGAAACACTTTGTAATTTTATGTTTCTTCCTGTATTCTTCACTGAATTAGATCACTGTTGAAGGAGCTCTGTGTTTCTCAGGTAACAGTAGCGTGTCCTAAATAAATCCCAAGGCCAAGTTGCTCATTAATCCCATGTGTACTTATTACCCATATGCTCACGTATCATTATCTCCTGATTATGTTACTGAAATGTCAAGCTGAATATGTTTGAAGTTTTGTATTCTGTCCATTAGGTAAAAGAGTCATGTGAAAGAACTATAAAAAAACCAAACTCACCATAAATCAGAATGCAAAGGATGCTTACTGAACGTCACCCTGAAGCAGAGTCTCCACAGTGGGACACGTCTGCATGCCTCCCAACAGCATTTATTCATTCTCGTGGCAAAACACATTTGATTGCATAAAGTATATAGATATTAATTTCCATCCAAATGCCCATTTCAATTCATTATCTAGAGAGGTAAATATTCACAAAGGTGACACCCAAGTCAGTACTGACCTTGGGGGATAATAAATTTTGACTTGTTCCAGAACAAGTAGTTCACATAGAGTGTATACACATGTAAAATTCTACCTGGCATATTAACCATGAACGAAAACTAATAACATCTCAAATTTATTATATATATGTGTGTGTATGTGTACATGTATATATGTGTGTTTATATAGTATTATAAATTACGTATTATTTTCAATTTTATTAAGAATGCAGAGCAGGGAATTCCCTGGCAGTCCAGTGGTTAGCACTTGGCACTTTCACTGCCGTTGGCCTGGGTTCAATCCCTGGTTGGGGAATTAAGATCCTGTAAGCTGCGTGGCACAGCCCGAAAAATAAATAAATAAGTAAATTAATTAATTAATTTAATTAAATAAAGCAATAGGTCCAATTAAAAAAAAAGAATGCAGAGCAGGAGTATTTGGAGTTCACTCATGTGTGAGTACAGTGTAGATGTCAATGCAACGTGATTTTCTTTTTTTTTTTTAGACATCTTTATTGGAGTATAATTGCTTTACAATGCTGTGTTAGTTTCTGTTGTACAACAAAGTGAATCAGCCATATGCATACATATATCCCCATATCTCCTCCCTCTTGCGCCTCCCTCCCACCCTCCCAATCCCACTCCTCTAGGTGGTCACAAAGCACCGAGCTGATCTCCCTGTGCTATGCGGCTGCTTCCCACTAGCTATCTATTTTACGTTTGGTAGTGTACATATGCTGATGTTTCTCTCACTTCACCCCAGCTTCCCCCTCCCCACTCCATGTCCTCAAGTCCATTCTCTATGTCTGCGTCTTTATTCCTGCCCTGCCACTAGGTTCATCAGTACCATTGTTTTTAGATTCCATATATATGCATTAGCATATGATATTTGTTTTTCTGACTTACTTCACTCTGTAGGACAGACTCTAGGTCCATCCACCTCACTACAAGTAACTCAATTTCGTTTCTTTTTATGGCTGAGTAATATTCCATTGTATATATGTGCCACACCTTATTTATCTATTCATCTGTCGATGGACATTTAGGTTGCTTCCATGTCCTAGCCATTGTAAATAGTGCTGCAATGAACATTGTGGTATGTGACTCTTTTTTTTAAAATTAATTAATTTATTTTTGCTGTGTTGCGTCTTCGTTTCTGTGCGAGGGCTTTCTCTAGTTGTGGGAAACAGGGGCCACTCTTCTTCACAGTGCGCGGGCCTCTCACTATCGTGGCCTTTCTTGTTGCAGAGCACAGGCTCCAGACACGCAGGCTCAGTAGTTGTGGATCACGGGCCCAGCTGCTCTGCAGCATGTGGGATCCTCCCAGACCAGGGCTCGAACCTGTGTCTCCTGCATCAGCAGGCAGATTCTCACCCACTGCACCACCAGGGAAGCCCATGACTCTTTCTGAATTATGGTTTTCTCAGGGTATATGCCCAGTAGTGGGATTGCTGGGTCATATGATAGTTCTATTTTTAGTTTTTTGAGGAACCTCCATACTGTTCTCCATAGTGGCTGTATCAATTTACATTCCCACCAACAGTGCAAGAGGGTTCCCTTTTCACCACGCCTTCTCCAGCATTTATTGTTTCTTGATTTTTTTTTCAGTATGCAGGCCTCTCACTGTTGTGGCCTCTTCCGTTGTGGAGCACAGGCTCCGGACGCGCAGGCTCAGCGGCCATGGCTCATGGGCCCAGCCGCTCTGCGGCATGTGGGATCCTCCCGGACTGGGGCACGAACCCGTGTCCCCTGCATCAGCAGGCGGACTCCCAACCACTGCGCCACCTGGGAAGCCCCTGTTTCTTGATTTTTTGATGATGGCCATCCTGACATGTGTGAGGTGATACTTCATTGTAGTTTTGATTTGCATTTCTCTAATGATTAGTGATGTTGAGCCTCTTTTCATGTGCCTCTTGGCCATCTGTATGTCTTCCTTGGTGAAATGTCTATTTAGATCTTCCGCCTGAACGGTACACTAAGCAAACATGCAAGCATATGCTGACAATTAACACTCCAACCAGAACCAGAAACCAAGATTGAATCCAGATAGGCCACAACTCAATTTCGTGTGTGCACTTTCACCATGTCTAGTCACATTCATTAACATTAGGGAACACTGAGAGGAGCTCACGAAAGTTAGGAGATACAGACCTGAGATGACGGAGGGTGCATTCAGCTGTATGCTAGCTCTCTGCCCCTGTACTATCCCTAAACCAGGCACGCTGTCTGTACTTGGCTTTCACTTAACCTGTCTGTACTTTAATTCAGTTTATCAAGTAGTTATTTTGCCATTCACTGTATGGCCAACATGAAATCCCCTTCTTTTGAAAAGGTCAAAGGGGCACATGTATCTTTCTTGAATTATAGTTTTCTCCAGGCATATGCCCAGGAGTTGGATTGCTTGATCATATGGTAGCTCTATTTTTTTAGTTTTTTGAGGGACCTCCATACTGTTTTCCATAGTGGCTGCACCAACTTACATTCCCACCAACAGTTTTGGAGGGTTCCCTTTCCTCTACACCCTCTCCAGCATTTGTTATTTGTGGACGTTTTAATGATGGCCATTCTGACAGACATAGAGAACAGACTTATTGCTGCCAAGGGGGAGGGGGGTGGGAAAGGGATGGATTGGGAGTTTGGGATTAGCAGGTGCAAACTATTGTGTAGAGAATAGATAAACAACAAGTTCCTACTGTACAGCACAGGGAACTATATTCAGTATCCTGTGATGAACAAGAATGGAAAAGAGTATAAAAAAGAATGCATATATATATATATATATATATGTATATCTGAATCCCTTTGCTGTACAGGAGAATCTAATACAGCATTGTAAATCAACTGTATTCAATAAAAAATAAAGTAAGTAAAAAATGCTCAAAAGGGAATATCTGGGATGGAGGTGGATGATTCAAGGACCTTCATAAGATTATCCTTTTTTAACCTAAGAATGGCTATTCACATGAAGAAGATCAAAATGAGGAAGCATTTGTTTGACAAGCTACTATCTTTTCAAATCTCTAAATGCCAATAAGATGCCCTTGCCCTGAGACTTATATAAAATAGCAACAAGAAAAAAACAGACTTTCAAAGGGTTAAAAATGGGCACCTGGACAGAGGTAATATTTAAAATATTTAATAACCTCCACATCAGGTCATCAACTGATGTAAACATACCAGATGCAGGTGGCAAGCACCCAGGGTGGCCTTGCTGCTTCACACCAGCCAAGTGTTGGTCACCATTGAGGCCACCACCCCCACTTTTCCTAAAACCATCATATGCCTAATCACCTTTGCATGAAATTATAAACTTGGAGATTCCTACAATTACAGGTAAGGCAGAAGGCTTTGTGTGGTACTTCCATGAAGAATCAGAGAGAGGAGAGTCAGCTGAGTGATAGGATTCTGCATCTCCTCTCCCCATTTCCCCCAAAGCCGCCATATGTGTAATTTATTTTACATAGAAATTCTGCATAAGACTTCATTTTAGAAACCAAAACATTCTCCTCCTAAAATAAGTTTAAATATTTAAGGTCTTATTTCTTGGAGCACTCGTTCTTTCTGAGAGCTAGAACACAGCACTGATTCTTTTCCTCAGTCAGTGTGAATGACTTTGGGATCCGCCACGTCTTTTCCTGATGGCAGCCATGGATGGAGGAACAGATGCAAAGCTGTGAGTGTGCTGACCATTGAACAAATCACTCAGCCTCTTCAAACCTAAGCAAGAAGGTCCATTGAGACACGTAAATGGCTGAAAAAGAGGACCAAGGCGACACAGAGACCTCACAACTCAGCCAAACAATAGCCCAGGTCGAAGGGACAAAGGCAGGGGAGTTGGAGAATAAAGCACAGAATTCCTGGGTCTGGCTTTCCGTGCAGCTGGCGACGAAAGAAAGTTGGACGCAGTGCGGGGTGGCCTTTCTCTGCCAAGCAGACTCTCTGAGGCCCGCAGAGCACATGCTCATCATGGGACCTCGTCTGCGGTGGAGAGTAATGGTATTCAGCATGTGCTTGTTCAAAACCCTCCCTCCCATCTATCCCCACTGGGTGAAAGGAGGTTAGGGGCTGGATATGGGTTGAACTCTGCAGCCCGAAGACAGAAAACAGATCTGAGTGCAAGCCAGTCCTTGCCTTATTAGAACATATTATCGAAGTATCACACAGAGGGGTTTTCTTATTAGCACCAACTTTAAAAAAAACAAACAAACAATAAAACAGAACATCTATCTTACAAAATCTAGGAGGTGTACAGTATGATGGAGTGATGAAAATACTGTATTTAGAGAGGAAGGTCTCTAGGGAGCATGAAACAGGAGCAGACACACTAACAGTGGACACTAATCGTGGAATCCACAAGGGCACTAGTGATGGGCACAGAGCCTTAACGGTAAAGGCTTTAGCGAGTAAGACAACCAAGTTTTACAACCAGCCAGACTTACAGGAACGGTTTGCCACAGGGATTTCGAGTTATGGGGGAAGTGCTGCCTGCAAGGTTAGAATAAGATGACTTGCGCATGGGGGAGGAATCTGTGGGTCTAGATTGATAAGGCATTTCTCACCCTGGGTCAGAGAGAAGGTCTGCAAGGTCGATCATCTCAAGTTCAAGAACAGCTCAGCCTTAGCTTTGGGTTCAAGGGAATGGCAGATAGAGTGTAACAGAGTATGGACTCTGGAATCAGGGAAATGTGCGTTAGCATCCTAGGGTGACCACCTGCAAGCTATTTGCTCCTGGGTAAATCACCTGATGGTCCAACCTGGCACATGCTCACCCTAGAATGGGGAGGAGGATAACTATCACATCAAACCGTGGGGAGGAACAGAATGAGCCCATCAGGTACCACCCCTAGCACGAGGTGTATGTTTGGAAGCCCTTCCAGGGAAGAAACACATCACTTAACTTTATCTCTCATCTCCAATGCTCTGACATTCCAATCTGCTGGTTTCATTTCTTGTGACTGTGTCGAACGGTCCCTGATTGTTGTAGAAGGAGAGGCATTAATCTCTCTTTTAATATCCTGGTGAGCTCAGCCTGTCTCCAATCAGAAAACAATCTGCCCTCGTTGACCCCAATCCTGTAGCCTGGCAGAGCTCATTTACTCAAAGGTAAGCTCCGTGCATGGGGCAGCGCGTCGCCAGGTGACTGCCATGGAGTGTGGTGCAGACTTGGAGTGGGGCTGAGCAGACTTCTTACCCACAGCCCCTCCCAAAAGCCCCATTTCACCAAGTGGACTTGTGGGTTTCCTTTCCTCCTGTGAATTGATAAGCTCTTCTCACCTCCCATTATCAATTAAGCATAATCTGCAGCCCACAGACCGGGCACAGTTGATGGGAAAGGAAGCTACCTGTTCCAAGATGAGAGAAGAGACAGGGAAGTTGTTCTCGATCATATAGGAATCCTAGAAGGTGTAAATAGGGGGAAAGAACCAAAAAGCTTAGGCCTGTGCCCCTGGGTGTATGTGGCCCTTTACATGGGTTAAGTGAATCAATTTTGCTCATCAATTTTTAATCAAAGATTGTGGGAAAATATTTTCCTCATAATATACACATGGATGTAACAGGGAGCAGAATGCAAATTTGTCTGAGTGTTTAAGACAAAATTGAAGAAATTACATGCTTCAGCGGCCACGTGAAGATGAGCTCTCGGGCTCCCCTGGGTTCCTTGCACTCTTTTTTCCGTCAAGCAGCACTTCAATGGCAAAGTTTAAAAAGGATTAGCCTCGGCCATAAAACAATAAAAAAGAAGTCATTTACTAAATGTTAATTGAAACAGGCAGAGTGAAGGAAGGGGGAGAGAAAAGAGAGAGAGAGGTGCAGAAGAGAGACAGGGAGGGGACAGGAGTAGAAGAACATGTGGATGGAAAGGAGGTGGGAAGAAGGAAGAAAAGGAAGGAGCATCAAAAAGAAGGCAAGGGCTTCCCTGGTGGCACAGTGGTTGAGAATCTGCCTGCTAATGCAGGGGACACGGGTTCGAGCCCTGGTCCGGGAAGATCCCACATGCCGCAGAGCCGCTAGGCCTGTGAGCCACCACTACTGAGCCTGCGCGTCTGGAGCCTGTGCTCCACAACAAGAGAGGCCGTGATAGTGAGAGGCCTGCGCACCGCGATGAAGAGTGGCCCCCGCTCGCCGCAACTAGAGAAAGCCCTCACACAGAAACGAAGACCCAACACAGCAAAAATAATTAATTAATAAAAAGAAGGCAAATTGGAGTGAAGGAGAAGAGGCATTGAAGATAAGGAAGCAAGAGAAAAGACTCAGGAAGAGGAAAGAGGTGCTTAATACCATGAGCAGGACTAGAGTGGAGGACCCCGGTGCCATGGCCTTGATTTGAAGAGATACTACTATCTTTTGTTGTTGTTGTTTCTGGACTATGTGAACAGCAATCCAAATCTCCCTCTCATCAACTGATTTTCAATGAACAGTAGGCTTTCATGAATGTACGGAGAAATAAGTGCATAGTAGCCATTTCATAAGTATCTTTGAATGAAGGAATGATGCATTTCAAGGTGGCTTAGCATTAATAATGCATGGAGCATTGTAGCAGTACCTGATTTTAACCCAACATTTACAAGAACAAGAGAACACTTGTACTATGTATCCACCAAAAGCAGCCTTCAGCAATACCCAGAAGGAAAGCACAGCTCTCCGAACCTTCGGATTTAACTTCCCTCTGCCCGAGTCTCCTGCAAATGGAGAGCTTAGGATACTGGGAGCACTACATATACTTCTGCACGGGTTCACTGATTTTTTTCTCAAGGTCTGTTCAAGGATGCTTCTCCCTAAGGCTGACATCGTCTGCCAGGGTTTTCTGCCAGGGTTTTCAGGGGACATGCTCCTTACTTTTCTAGAGGAAGCTCTTTTCTCCACTCCCCTTGTGAGGTTCACTGGCCAAAGCCCAGAGGCAGGGATCATACCTGATCACACCTCGACAGAGCCCAGGAATTAAGTGAGGAACCCAGACAGTCACGTGTCTCTATAAGGTAAGGACTGATTCTGCCCACAGCCCCCCTGACATCAGAGTTAAAATGAGAACGTTTCCATCTGCCTCGGCAATCACTCAGCCCTGTGATGAAGGGAGAGTGAGCCCCTCCATCGGATAGGGAGGGTGGAAGGGAGGGAGACGCAAGAGGGAAGAGATATGGGAACATATGTATATGCATAGCTGATTCACTTTGTTATAAAGCAGAAACTAACACACAATTGTAAAGCAATTATACTCCAGTAAAGATGTAAAAAAAAAAAAAAAAAAAGAATGGAAATGTAGTTGTCCCTGCCTTGATGGCTATTGTAACTGATTTTGAGAGAATCCATGTTGAGGTTCATTGTTAATTGTAACAAGTCTAATTATTGAATTCCCACGTCATGTGTGATTTATACTGAGTTACTCATGTTATACTTACACTGATTCTATAGGGCTCATGTTAGTATCCATAGGAAATACTTACTGAGTGAGAGTCACATCAACTCAGAATTGTGTGACCTATGCCCTTTCTACTGTCCTCTGTCACCTCCCCATTGCCCACCTGTTGTATAATATGTTCACCCTTGTAATACAGAGGGTCAGTCTGGTCAAAACCAGGAAGTTGGTAACACTTTTCTTGGACATTCTAAACATTCCTCTACTTTGCCTTTCCCCAACTCAGAACATTCTCTTCTCCTCCTTCAAACACCCAGCTCTATCTCTTCTAGAAACGTTTCTTTTGGAAAAGGTCTGTTTCTCTCAGTCCAGCAGAGTTCAGTACAGATTTAAATTCCTATATTTTCTTTCCCAGTGAGGCTCTGTGTCTTAGGGCTTCTCTGTATGAATTGAAAGGCTTCTTCTCACATCTACAGATTCAGGGACTAATGGAGTTAACAGAAGAGTTGTTTGGGGACAGATGGGGTGAGGGCGTTGGAATCCAGTGGGCTTTCCCAAGTGCAGTGGGTGGCAGATCTCTGTCAGGACTGCCCTTAGAATAGGTCTTGATGGAGGTTTCACATTTGGTTACTGTGCCCACATGCAAGGCAGCACCAGAATCCAACAGATCGAGAGTGGAGCGGGGAAGAGAAGAAGGAAAACCAAGAGGAAGGGAGGAAGCAAGGGGGAAAGGAAGGAAGAATGGGAGGGAGGGGAGGAGGGTGGAAAGGGAACTGAACATATATATTCATCAAACAGTAGCCTAGACTCACACCTACAAGCATCTGTCTGTTAGGCAAATCTCTTTAGACTGCTATTTGCCTTGGACAGTCTTCAGAAGGATATATCTGCTTCTAAAGGTGGAAAGTTAAAAATAATATACACCACGAGCTGTGTTTTGGCATTTTCCTTCACTTTCTATCTTCAACATTGCTGTTGTCGTCCTTTAAAACTCAATCACTTCAGCTGATCCACGGAACAGATGGCATTAATCAACCCCCAAAGAATATGCACAAAAGCAATTAGAAATGTAGAGACATGGAATTTATGCCAGCAAATCAATTACCAATGATGGCAAATCAACATGGCTTACCCAACTTCCCCTGTTTGTTTTTCCACGGAGCGACCTCTGATAGTAGTAATGATCCCTAGTTTACCCCCCTGCCAGAGGGGGGATGAGAATGGGACGCTGAGATTTAATTGCATCATCCTTAATGACTAGTTCTCACTCTGCTGACAAAAACCAGCATAATTTACAGACTACAAGATGCATCAGGATGATGGATACAGGCAGCATGAGCTGTATGGTGTCATGCAAATATGAAATATACTGCACTGAGAATATGGTCGTTTGGTATTCCCTGAGAAGAACTTCTTTTCAGAAAACAGAGCACCTTTTCTGCCATCTATAACTCTCATTTGTCAAAAACAATGGGAGAAGCTACAGAATACATTTTAACCACAAATCTGTGCCTTCTGTGAGTTTACTAGCTCATAGATTCCTAGGGTTTGAATTGACATGGCTCATGATTTTCTTTCTGATTCTTTATGACCTCTGCAGATTCTGAAACTTTCTTCCTTAGGCCCTTATTAATTATCACCTGAGTTAATGTAATAAGCTCTTCCCTGGCTTTCTTACTACTAGCCTTCGCCCGTTTTGATCTATCCTTCACACGGCGATTTTTTTAAAAACAAAAATCTGATTAGTATTATCTAATTACATGTGCAAAATCCTTTGATGGCTCTCCATAGTTATAACAGTAAAAATCAAAGACTCCCATGTTTACCTAGTTGTCTAGTTTCTCATTCTACCCCTATGCCTACGAACCACTCTTACAAGTAGTCACCACAACACAGAAAGCCTGTAATAACCTCCCCTCCTTTCCCCAGCTGGAAAATTTGACTTTAAGTCTGTTTTCCTCAGATAGCCTGCCTTGATGCCCCAGCCAGTTTGAGATGCTCACCTGTGCCTTACATTACACTCTGCGCTTACCTTCATTATAGCATTTATCACTTTGATGTGATTAAAGATTTATTCTTCTGGCTGCTCATGTTCAAAGTTCCTTGGGGTCATGGACTCTATCTTCTTATGCATCTTTATTTCTCCAGCTTCATAGAAAAACTTGACTTTAAGAAAGAGAACCTTTCATTGGGATTCATTTCTTCAACAAGTTTTTCAAATATGTAACACACACATATGCTTAACACTTAAATCTTCTCCCAACCACAGCTTAAGAAGATGACATCAGAGACTCAGGATTATGTTATCAGGCAGTGTTGTAGGTTTGCAATTAAATAAGATCTTTCCAGTAATTTATGACTAAAGTCCCATTAAATAAACGTTTCCTCTTTATACTGACCCTGGGCTATGAAGAAGGACTTTTATACCAATATATATCTGTGTATTTTCAGACTATATAAGAAACACTCATTAAAATTGCAAAAGCAAGTTAGTAAAATTAGCTCAAAATTCGTACTGAGGTCAAATGAACGGAGAGACTTTCTCGTTTAGGAACAAGTAGCCATTTGACACAGAAATAAGATCATGCCAGGAAACTCATGGAAATGTTCAGCCCTGTGTAAAGGCAGGGGTCCATTTATCAGCTCCATATCCAGTCAAATTATCTAAACTTCTGTTCTTTCACTTAAAAGCTACACATGCTAACATCTTCTTAACATTTTCAAAACTAGAACAGGTAATACTTGTCACTTGAAAAAAAAAAAAAACCCGTAAAACAAATACATTTTAAAAGATTCTAGCAGCTGGACCACAGAAGGATCTTAGTTTAGAAATGAAAAATTTTAGTTGGAACCCATTCATTTACCCTCTCATCCATGCATTTGCCCAGTATTTTAGATACTGACTGCAGACATTCAAATAAAATATGATAATCAGGGAAATGTGCATCTAGTTGGGGAGACAAGGACTATAAGAAGTGTTATGGAAATATAGTAGTAATATAAAGAGACATTTGACCCAGCCTGGGGAAAGTGTGTTTGTTGGGGGAGAGGGGGATGGAGAAAGTGACAGAAGATAAAAATGTGAAAGGGCATTCTAGACCAAGCAGACGGCATATGTAAATAAATGCAAGGAGATGTGAGAAAACATGGCTCGTTTTGGATGGCGGAGTTCCATAAACTGGAAATAAGGCAATGTGGGAGGAGTGACTGGGATGAAACTTAGAGTATTAGGCAGAGCCCATTCAGGACCAGCCTTCTGCTGAGAAAGGAAGCTCATACCTACTATTTATTGATAATTAATATGTTTGGTCTGGCATCTATAGACTTACAAGACATGACGCTAACAGAGGTACCTTTTATGGCATTGTTGTGTGTGTGTGGTCACAAATCTTCAGCAAGCTTATGCCCTTTCCTTATCAAGTTTTAAACTCAAACTTGTAGAAGAAAAAACATCTGGTGCTCCTCCAGATATGAGGCTTCCTATCTTTGACCATTGTGATGTTCGGCATCTTGCATCAAATCTAGATTCCAATTGTTTGGTTGTTTTTTGAAGGTATAACTCAGGAGTTGGTTCTTGTGGAAGCGGCTGCCTCCATGCCCTTTGCTATGGATAGACCGCAGAGGCTAACCACAGAGATCCCAAGGCAATGTTCTACAGATGCTCACACATAGACCCCATCAGAATGCATGGGAATTAATTTCATATCTTGCAAAGACTCTGATCTTTGGAAATAGATAGATATAGGTCCAGATCCTAAATTTTTTTTCATTGCTTAGCTTTATGATCCTGGGAAATTTATTAACTTCGATTAACCTTAAATTTAGTCATCTGTAAACCCGATTTAATAAAGTCTACCTGGCTGTGCTGCCTTGTCAAATTATGCAAACACGGCACATGGCGTGAGAGATACAAAGTGCATAGCAGTTAGTAGGAATTAAAACCCTATTAAGTTGTTATTCTAAATATAATTGCTTAACAATTTTGAGCACAATTATCCCAGAAGTATCCAAATGGAATGACCAGTAGGCAACATCAACTGTTAAAGACAAAAATGTATTGGGACAAATAAGGGACAAATAAGACCTTAATAATCATTTGATCCAACTTCTTAATACACCAACATCATTAGGATAAGTCAATAGCATTTATAAGGACATCTGCCAGAAAGTGTCAGAATTTTGATGAATGAAGACAGTTTCCCCTATGAATTAAAAAAATGTCATTAGGCTCCAAATGAGTACACTGAAGCTTCAAAATAAAGCCTTATTGAATGAATGACTTTTGTATTCTGGTCTTTCAGGTAACTAGAGCATCTCCTCACTGTCCTATATGACAAGGATAATTAGCTTTGTATATATAGGTCATATTTCAGCAGAGTTCTGACATGTAAGATAAAGGGCTTTGGTTCACCAACTAAAGGCTTTAGGAACATTGCAAACGATATCACGTTATTTTGTTTTGTAACAAATGGACACTGAAAAGTAAGGCAATCTAGTAAAGAGAAACTGGGTCCCACTAAAGAAAGAAAAGGCAAGAGGGGCAGGGAAAAAAGAAAACTGCAACTTAGAAGACAGTCATTCATTAGAATGAGAATAAGAGGTGGCGGTGAGTAAGGTGATTCTTATAGAACCTAACTTTCTTATAAGTCTATACCCTTGTGTGAAAATTGCTAGTCTAGCTGTTCATATTTTTCAGTTGTGGAAATATGAATCTGGTTTGGAGACGGGGACTATACAGACAGAAAGGCAAGAGAGTTCGTATGGATGGTGAAAGACGAGCCATTCAATCATGGAAAAATCTTCAGGACTCTTCCAAACGAGCATTATAATGCTTCTTTCACTTCAGATGGCCATAAATGCCACAAGAAGTATACTGCAAACAGCTTCCTGCTGAAGATAATCTGATGTTTGTTTATTTATAATATTACGTATTGATTGTGTTTGTGTGTAAGCTTCAAATAACTCAAGGTACAGTGCATCTCTTTATTTGAAGATCTTTAGGAATTATGATTGACATTTTCCTATATTTTCGATAAAGTTCTGCCTGTGATGAAAGGGATAAAGAGTTGTTTATTTCTCTCTCAAGGCTGTTATCTGTGTGAACCTAATATGTAGCAACAAAGAGATAAGATGTTTAGAGATCATCCAAAGTGACTGATTGGTCAGAATGAAGGCTCTTTATAACCACGTAACATCCAATTATTGTAAACTAAAGTGAACAGCAGCCCTATAAGTGTCTCCTGCATTCCTCTTATCTTTTGAATGCAAGTTCTCCCACTATAATAGTCTTTCAACGTACCTACTATTCAAAGAATCTCCTCTGTAAAATTTGAGCTGCTGTTCTATTTGGAAGTAGATACATATCTCAACTGCTATTTTATACCTGAGCTGCGAGCACAGAAACGATGCATCACCTGATGGGCATTTGGCATCTTAGCTGTGGCATAACTAGGGCTAGAACTCCTAGCATTTCAAACTCCTGGTTTCACTTTAACCAACTATCAAGTCACATCGTTTCTTCTTGTGTCAAAGGAGCTAATATTATATGTAAAATGGTTTCTCATTTAACATTGTCCTATCATATCTACATTTGAAATTAACTAATTCCCTCAGGGTAAACTCAAAGGAAGTGTGATAGCTATTTAATATGCTGAAAATCCGAAATTGGGGAATTTTCAGAGTTTTTATTACTGGTGGGTAATTATGTTCTCTGCACAGATTCATATTATCTATACTGTAGCTGGCCTTCTAACCTAACTTTATTTAATTTTGTTTAATTAGAAACTTATAAAATCTATAATTGGGTAAGCATTCTTTTTTCCCTTACAGCTAAATTCCCAAGTTTTGCTCAGATTATGAGAAAATTAAACACACATACACACACACATAAACACACACACACACACACACATGAACACACACACATCCTACATACACACAGCAAAAATTATTATTAGAAGAATAGAAGCAATTAAAAGTTGTTTTTACTTGAACAAAGTTCACAAGTATACCATGGAGCATCTTGGGTAAATAATCCATTTCCAAGACAACTGTCATGAATGACTTGAAGTATTATTTCAAAATATAGAAATAATAATCTCGGGAAAAAATCTTCCAAATTATCTATAAGCTTACACAAATTGACTATTTGAAAGGAGATTTCTTTTCCTCATTAGATGCATCTAAATGTTAATGGGTTGTAGATAACTAGTAAGTCAAAGTGGACAGTAAAAGTCTGGAAGAATTGTAGAATGTTCTTTTTTTTTTTCTTCGAGGTTCTGCAACATAGGTTTCAAAGACCACCAGGATTGAATTCAGAAGTAATTTTCTGCTGCTATTCTATTGTTCACTGGATTAATACATTTTGTTTGGCAAAATAAAAACATTTAACATTATACTTTAGGAACATTGACTCCAAAATATTTAGCAAGCAGCGTGCATTCAACTGAAATGCTGATTGGAAACAGGTAAATTAAACTGTCCCTGATGAAATACTAAAGATCATTATCACAAAGTTTTATTTTAAATGTTCAGAATTAGCTTTATTGCTGCATCTGTAATGATAAGCATGAGCCTTAAACTCATACCATTTAGGTTTTATGAGCATTATTATAACATTAACCATAATTCAATTAGTTTACAGAAAAAGCCGTTCTATAATTTTTTTCCTCGCTCTTAAGGTGCTACATAAGGAAGCCCAAATCATATTTCTATAGAGTATGTTCTATTTATTTCACCCTTATTCCTCATCCCTCTTTCATGGATCTTCAAAATATTCACTATTTTCAGGTAGGTAAATGTGCTAAAGGAAAAACACGGCTATTTCGTTGCCACACCTTTGCATCATTAGGACAATACTGACCTCTAGTGTTTTAGGAAGTAGAGAAATTAACTCAGCACTGTGCCTAACTTCCTCTTACTGAATCACTTAGATGTTTTTCTAAAGCACCATGAGAACAATTTTACTTAAAAAAAGAAAAAAAGGAGGAGGAGGGGCTGGAGGATGTGGGGACAGGAGGAAGAGGAGAGAAACAGCAGATTCTACCCTGTCTCTCCCTATTCTCTGAAATAATTTCTGAACTAAGGCCCTTTGGCTCCTCCTTTTTAAAGAGGTTGACCTCTTCAGCACTCCCTTAGAATACAAACTTTAATAAAATCTTTATAACACATTTCCACTAACTATCGATTTTGGATCCCCCAAACTTCCAATCACAGATAGAAACACTGGCTCAGCTTTGGACCATTCTCAGTAAAGAACATTTTTCTAAGTGTTTGCCTTTGAGGTATAACCCTCGATTAAGTATCTCTTACTTAAGGTCCTCTTGGACCTAAGGGGGTGGGAAGTGAGGTAGAGAAACTTGTAAGTAGTAAGTGGTCCTCCTACCCTTCTCTAACAGTGATGGTTCAGAGTCCAAAAAAAAATAGTATCAAAACTGTTCCAATACGGTTAGATATTTCTGAGGGTCATGGTGGGGGTTAGCAGATAAGGGAGCACGCCCAGAAGCTTGAGGAACCTTGATAAACCATCTTTGGAAACAACACAGACGGCTTAATTGCATTCTTTCTCATTTAGGAGTTTCCAGAGCTGGAAAAACTTCCCTTTCTCTGCCTAGAGAGGCAGCTGAGCAATTGAGCTTGAACCTCTGATGGCTCCAGAGATTTATTCGAGTTTGACAAACTAGGTTCTTTAAATACACAGTGCAGGTGGCACATCCCCAGGTGTCCAGCCTTCCTGCCTATTAAATTAAATGCCCTGCACTTGCTGAGGTTAGAGCTTGGACGACAAAGTGTACACTTAGTGCATACTCATTATGCGTTCTTTGGCACAAAGATTTTGGGGGTGGAGTGCGCATCAAAGCTCTTCCTCCTATAACAGGGTCAGCCATTGATCTTGTGGTTTGACTACATCGGGCCATGACTCTTAGGCCAAAACTCCCAACCCTATTAAACCGATGACCATTGGTTGCAAGATACCCCAACTGGAGCCTTCTGCCTAGGAGAGAGCTGAAAGCCATGGATTGTGGGGCACTGGGCATACTACAAATCCGAGCGAGGCAGCCGCATTCAGAAATGAGCCTCTGTCACCGAGTGCGGTGGCTGTGAGCATCTCTGTCTCTGGAAGCTCAGTCCCCCGTGCATCCAGTCTGAACCGGGGGCCCTGCTCGGGAAAAGCCCCAGCTGAGACCAGGCAGGCAGAGAACGCGGAGCTGACGGGAGGCGGAGGGTAGAGAACCTTCCCTTCTCCCCCGAACTTTGCGATTCGGGGAGAAGGGCAAGAAATCCAACGGGGCCGGCTCCTTCGAGCTCTGCTAACTTTTGGGATGGTTAGAGTGATAGAAACACACCAATCAGCATTTTTCCCCCTTCCCCTCTGCTCAGAGCAGACACAATTGAACACGCTTGGACAGTTGAGTGTCTTTCCAAACGGCAGCCTTTCCCACCTCACCTACCCGCCCCCAGCTCCTGGAACTCACAATTTGCCGCTGTTAATCCTAAATGCCACAAGCCGGAGAAGAACAAAGTGAAAACGCTGGTCAGCCGTAGTCCAGAATCCATTTCCCCCGAGTAAGAGGTCCCTCCCAATCGAATCTCAAATTCGCAGGCGCCAGCCGCGGCTTCTTCTTTCTTTCTCTGTCTCTCTCTTTCTCCTCCGCACCGCCTGACCCCTTCCCACCCCCCCTTGGAGAGGCACTCGCGGCTTCACTCCATCCCGTGCCCAAACGCTCTACGGAAACCGTGGCGGGGGCTTCTCCGGAGCTGCGGAAGGAGGTACTGTCCCCGCAACGGCCGCCGGCAGCACTCGCCTTCCTCGCTCGCCTCTTCCTCCTCGGCCCCCTCCTTAAAGGTGCAAACCCCGACCCGACGCAACGGCAGGCGCCGAGCTCGCTCGACCGCCGACTGCACCTCGTCGGCAGCTAGAACTGGAATCAGCACCCGGGCGGCGGACAGCTCCTTATAGGCGAGCGTGGCGCGCGGCGCCGCCCCCGGCCAGGCCCGCCCCTCGCTCTCCGGTAGGAGCGGCCTGGGCGGGTCTTCGCCCGGCTCGGGCGCCTTCCACCCCGGCCGGCCGGCGCTGCGGTGCGCGCCGGCCACTTGGAGGGGACCGGGGAGGGAGCGCACATTTCCATCTCTGCCTCCGTCTCTTTGGCTTCCCCTCCCTCTCCCTCCCCCCAATGTGTGTGTGGGGGGAGTGCATAAAGGCATCGAAATTTAAACCAGGTTTTCGAAGAACGATGCTAAAGGGTTACTAAAAGGAGTTGGAACACAGAAAGCATTAGCAAGAGGGCATTTCCCATGGAAAGCTTGGCAACGAGATGCTTTTTTCTTTTTTTGAGAGGAGAGGGAAGACTTGAATTATTGAATTACGCGATTGAACTTCCCCTGTGTTTGTTCTCTAGGATGGAAGGCTGGCGGGTATTGGTAATATTGGGATTTCTGATCTAGCGGTTTAACGTGGTCCCGACCCCGCCCCTCCAGCTCCCACCTCCGGTGGCTCAACCTTTCACGGCGGACCACGTCTGCGTCTCCCTCCCAGCTGCTGGCCTGTAGCTTTGGGCAAGTACTGCAAGTTGTTTGGTGCTTTCGGTTCCGGAGCCCGGGAGGTTACTGGCGTCTGAGAGAGACAGGGAGAGAAATTGGGTATGGTAATGATGAGAGTCAGGGTGGTCCTGGCTGGCTCATAGCATTCGAGATCTGAAAGCTCCTCTGGAGCGGTTTAAATTAAAATGCGGGAAAGGAGTAGTTTTGGTTTCTTCCTAGAAGCTCCCTATTAGAAACCCTGGTTTTGTCTTTGGGCTTCTAGTTTGCATCTGGGGACTCTCCTGCTTGACCATAAAGCAACTTATTTTGTTTTTATTGAAGGTGTCAGAAAGCTGTCAAACCTTAACAAAATGAGGTGCCATAATGATTTCTATGTGAAGCTTACAATCAAGTTAGGGATGGAGTCACTTCAGAGGAAGCTGATGTCTCCCTTTCCCTCCCGCCCCATTTCCCTCAGCAGCAACAAATATGCAGACTTATTTTACACTGTAGATTCCTGACAACTCTTGGTCCTCAGCTGGCAGCTGCACAGCTACAGCAGGTTGAGCTGGGATTCAAGCAGCTTCTGCGTGAATCCTGAAGTTAACCTTGTGGTTTTGGTTAGAGCTGGACTCACATCATTGGAATATTAATCGATAGTTGAATGAGAAGGGAATAGAATTCTGAGGTCCTCTCACTTGTAAGTAAAATATCCTCTTGTGTCTAAGCTTCTAACTGAAAATAATCATGTTAGTTACTAGGTTCTTGGACAACCAGAATACTTCTCCAGCACAGGCTGTAGCTGTGGGAGAGAAGATGGTGAATCACAAAATATCAAAGCGGAGGTGAGCCAAGAAGCTGCCCTGTTGGCAGGGACCTGAGTGAGGAGGGGGCTGCAGTCCCAAGTCCAGTGGTTTGGGCCTGCCTTCTCCTACTGAGGGCTCTGAGGGGCTGCTTCCCCTGGCTTTTGAGGATCTCAGGTTTAAAGACACCTATGTGGCTAGCTTAATCATACTTGAGAGTCTAGAAAAGCTAGGAACCATTATCCAGATTTGTATGTTCTTTAACATTTAAACGGCTTTAAAATAAATAAAATATTAAAAATGTAATTTAAGTCCCTTTTGCATTCTTGCCTGATCCCATTGGTGTCCCACCATACCTAGAAGTAAACACTTCTTTTCCATTCCTGTTCATTATGTTTTTATACTCTTATCAAAAATATATACATCCCTAAACAATTTATAGTATTATTTTGATTGTCTTTAACCAATATATAAATGTCATCATATCAATACTTTTTCATTTTGCACCTTGCAATTTACTCAACTCAACATTTTATATATATACATATGTATATGTATATATATATGTGTGTGTATATATATATATACACACACACGTATGTATTTAATTTATGCACTTGGATACAGGTAGTCATAATTATTTCATTTTAACTACTGTATTATATTTTATTTTATGAATATGCCACAATCAATTCATTAATTCATCTGTTTATGAATCTATAGATTATTTCCAGGTTTTTTTCCTCAATATAAACTATAAAATCTTGTACCAGTATCTTAGTCTTTCTCAACCATGTACTTAGGACTGGAGTTTCTGGATTGTAGGAAAGGCTTTTCTTCAGCTTTAATAGGTATTGCCAGATGTTACCAATAAACAGATGTTACCAATTCATACCCCGCTCCCCACCAGCAGTGTGTGAGATTTCCCTCAGCTCCATATGCTTACCAGCATTTCAAGACCTCTCTTTTTATAAATGGGAAAACGCTTTCAAAGAACACAGGTCGGGCTTCCTTAGTGGTGCAGTGGTTGAGAGTCCGCCTGCCGATGCAGGGGACACAGGTTCATGCCCCGGTCCGGGAAGATCCCCCATGCCGCGGAGCGGCTGGGCCCGTGAGCCGTGGCCGCTGAGCCTGCGCGTCCGGAGCCTGTGCTCCGCAACGGGAGAGGCCACAACAGTGAGAGGCCCGCGTACCGCAAAAAAAAAACAACAACAACACAGGTCTTTGTTCACTGAGCTTAATGCTCCACTACATCATCCTACTTACTATACTTTTCCAAAAAATGTTTAGTTAAACATTTCAAAAGTTATGGAAGATGTTGGCTTCATTTTCTGACAGGATGCCTTGAATCCATCTGTGTCAGTAAAAGGTGCTTGGAATATACATTAAAAGGCAATCAGGCAATTTTTTTTACACAAAGCTCCCAAACTGTGAATGATCTTAACGTTATTAGTAAATATTGGAACGCTGCATTTAGTTGTCCATATACAGACTTAGTGTATAGTATATAAATTGCACCTCATTTAAAATCCTGTTTACAGTTGTAGCTTTTTTTCTCTCTCTCAAACACACCTGTTCTCAGAGCAAATTTAAGCCTTCAACAGCAGACATTTGTCTAAGATTTGTTAACATTTCAGTATGAATACTGCAGCTCTGAATGTAGCAGGGATAAACAGCTGTTCCTTTTTGACAATAGTGTAAACAATGCCATCTTCTGGGGGCATTTTGCCAGCAAGTTGTTATTAGCTGTAGAATATTAATCACTATTAAAACTGTTAGCAGCCAGATTGATATTTACCTATTGAAATTCTTTTGTAAACCTTTTAGTCTGATAAATCCACCTTTTGAGTGGTGGAATAGAATCTAAATAATCTCCATTTCCCCCCATGTTGCTTGATACAGAAGAATAAGTCATACTTTCAGAGCACTTTGTTTTGAAGACGGTTAAAAATTCTGTATAGATAGAGCAGAATGGTTGCTAATGGGGAATGGGGACAAACGAATAATTGAAATCCTCAAATGTCTACCTTTAAAAATGATAAATCTGAACATCTTCTCAAGACAAACATATCTGAGATCTTTAAAGAGGAATGAAGTGGACAGAACTGGGTTTTCCTGTCCCTTTAATTTTCCCTTGAGTGTTCCCACTTCTTTCCCCTTAAGAGAGCAGAAGGGAGTCATTTGTCAACTGGAATCTTAGCTTTTGAATATTCAACAAGTTGTTTAAATCATTGATTTTGGAATCCTCCTGTGAGACATATGGAAGGTATGTTTTGTAATCTCTATTTTATAGATGTGATCCTAAGAGGAGACAGATATTGATATATTAAGTATCATATAGATTTAATGGCCTCAATGCATATGACACTTGAAAATTAAAACCTCCCATTCTATTTCCTTTATCTTTACAAAACTAATAGGTAAAAATCACTGTGACATATGGATACCTGGTATGGATGGGAGAAGAGTCTGCATCGGTCACTATAGACTATTCTGTGTATCAGTACTTTAGGATTATTTCAACTTCACATATCATGGTTTGTTGCAAATGTTGAAGGGTGGCTTCTGTTGCCACTCATGTCTTCAAAATAGACTTTTAAAAAGTATTGATGAGGCAGAAAGTTAAATTATTTTTCTTTTCATGCTTTCTTCTTCTTTTAAATGTTTTAATATTTCTCTCTCTTTTTTTGTTTTGATTTGTTTTGTTTTCCCTTTTTATAGTTTGTATCCAGTACTACACTATACCTGTGGGGTGTAGGGAATGAGAAAAAAATGCCTGTTCTCATGGAGCTAAAAATGATTGGAGAAAATATGATGTCAACACATTAAAAATTGAGATAACAATACAAATTAGCATGTGATTACGTTTCACATAATAAATGCTATAGGAGTTTCTAAGTTGAAAAAGATTTCTTCCTCTTGGAAGGAAAATTTAACAGTTGGCATAATGAAGTGGTTCTTTGTCTCTTTGGGGTTAAAGGGATTTGAGTCACCCTGGGCCATGAAGATTTGTTATTCAAGTCAGATTAGGTCAGGTGTATTTGCCTTAACAGGAAAGTTGAATCTTAGAATAATGAAGGCAGAATTCAACTTTTGCAGAAGAGCGGACTGTTTTATTAGAGCAAATGGACTTCAGCCAGATGTTGAGAATAATTCACCTGAGCCTCTCCCCCACTCCTTTTCTCTCCTAATTCTACCTCAAACTCAGTCTTGTCACCACAAGCTCATCCTTGACATCAAAACGAGTCATCTTCTATCATGTATCTCCTGCAAATAGAGCAACCCTTTAAATACCTTTACCTGAGATGCAAGTTTCTCAGCTGGTAACATGCCATGCTATTTACACACACTCCTCTTTCTTCCTTCTGTGGACTTGTCATTCAAGTCCAAATTCAGCTAATACCTCTCTTGAGGTCTTTATTAATTACTGTGTAATATTTCTGTTCACACATGTTTTCCTAATTCTGAGTAGTTTCTCAAGAATAATTTATCAATCAGTATTCAACTTTGAGTCATCAGCATATATGCAGGCTTTCAAGAAATGTTTGATGAATGAATAATATTAGATATGAAAAGGCTTGTCTACTTTTTTAGAGGTTACACACCCCCCCTCACCCTCACCTTAGTCTGCCCATTGCACCAGAATTCAGAGGCTCTTTTGAGAGAATTTATTCTTATTTAACTTGGAAATCAAGATGTCAATTATATGGAAAATCAATGGGAATGCAGTTTAGGATAATATCTTGATAGTTCATTCTCCTAAGCCATATATTTCTCAAATGTTTGGATTTATTTTTTTGGGAGAAGGAGTTCACTCTCTATAGTATCTATATAATTATATTTATACAAATCCAGCCATGCCACAACCAGAAATATATGTCAAAAAATGATTTCTTCTCCACTTATTTCTGACTCTTTCTGAAGGAAGTCCTGCCTACAATTATTGAGAATTCACTTATGATATATATCATGTTTCAGGAGAAACCTGTTTGGAGTGGTTTAATGAAGAGTTCTGGGCTTAGAATCAGAAATTCTGAGTATTAGCCTTGACTTTGCAGCTTACTAGGTATGAGACCTTGAGTATATAATTTGGTCTCTTTGAGATTCAATTTCCATACCTGTAAATTGTGAATTGTGATAACTTCTAGGTTAGGTAGTTTTACATAGTGCATATAATTATACAGTGAAAATATTTTTGTTATACAGACACAAGTTATAACTATTACGTCCTACTCCAAAGAAAACAACTTATCCAGCCCCTAACCAGTAGATCTGTCATACATTCTTCTGCCAATTCATCCCTGGGGTAAAAATACATGCAAATATCTAAAAAGATTACCCATTCTGTGGGAAATATGCATAATCATTATTCAAAGGCATCATAATCATCCAATCAACCAACATTAATTTATTGAGCAACACTAATGTGCCTAGGTTTGTATCATTTACTTCTGGTTAAATATATGAGATGTATTTATATGTTATATGTTGCTGTCCTCAAGGTTCTTACACTCCCTACAATTTCTAGATGGGGAGATAACATATACAAACATAAGTAATGAATGCTTATAGGAGAGAAACAACTAAATCTGTCTTTTTCAAATCCATCAAAGTAGCAGACATTATGGGTTTCTTGATCACCAGCCATTTCAACTTCTTCCTTGATTGCAAAACAGGCTATTGAAGAAATCATGATTTCAACTAAGCCTACCACAGCAACTACATTCCCCTTCGAGAGTGGTTATCTGGATCTTGTTTTGTGGTCCAGTTCTGACCCACAAGATTCAAGAGGCAGGAGAGATTTTGTCCTCTGGGAAAAGAGAGACATGTGAATAGAAATCCTATTTTCCTGCAGTTTCCCCCACAGCCTCGTCAATATACATGAAGGCATGAGTTATGTAACTACAGCAGCCAACTTGGAAACATGAGGAGATGGCCAGGACACTGAATGGCAAAAAGCAGAGAAACAATTCATAGGTCTTCATTACAATATTGAGTTACTTCCTCTAGAATAATAAATGTCTATATTGTTTAGGCCACAGCTAGTTAAGTTCTCTAGAAGAAACGAGAACGTTTATTAAATATCAACATGCAGTAGACATCTTGACTTTTTTTCTTTTTAAAATTCACGGCAAAATTCTAAGGGAGATATTAGTAGCTACATTTGACAGATAAGGATACTGAGACTCATGAAATTTAAGTAACATTGCCCAAAGCACAAAGCTATTAAGTAGAAGCACAGAGGTTCTGATTCCAGAACCTTGGCTTATCGTGCCCTTACTCAGTGCCACAAATGCTCAAAAATGAAATAAAGCTACTAAATCTTGTGAGTGTGTGTGTGTGTGTGTGTGTGCGCGTGTGTGTTAGATCCGCTCATTTGAGCTCAACTATGATTAACAATCACGTTTCAACTATACAAAATTATCTTTAGGGTTACTGTTGTCCCTCTTCTGTGTCTCAGGGAATAACTGTCTCTAAAACCAACCTGATATTACCAAGTTTGTTAAAGAGAATTAATGAAGAGGGGCAGAGATCTGATCAATTCCAGGAGTACACCTGGTGTTTAAGTAAGTCAGGCTGGCATCTTGTATTGAGAATCTAGAGCTGGTGTATGAATTAAGAGTATGCAAATTATGACCTGCTTAATGAGATGGCACAAGCCACCCACACGAGGTTGGCTGTAGCTCCCTCAGCATCCAAGCACCTACTCTGGAGAAGTGAAACCCATAGGTGATTGAAGGTGCAACTTCAATACACTCACAAAAAAGAGGTAGAGTCACAAAATTTAATATATATGGTACCCCCCCACCCCCGCACCGCCCACCATGAGCTTGGGGAAAGGCAGTCCTCAGGCCCAGGTCAGGAGTAAGCAGGAGATAGACAGCAGGGTAGTAATATACCTACAAGTACTTATAATGTGGTGAGGCAGAGGTAATTGACTTTTCCAGGGCTTAACTCAAAGTAGTTTTTTTTTTTTTTATAATATTTTATTTTATTTATTATTTATTTATTTAGGCTGTGCCGGGTCTTCATTGTGGCATACAAACTTCTTAGTAGTGGCATGCACACTTTTAGTTGTGGCATGCATGCAGGATCTAGTCCCCAGACCAGGGATTGAACCCAGGCCCCCTGCATTGGGAGCACAGAGTCTTACCCACTGGACCACCAAGGAAGTCCCTCTAAGTAGTTATTTTAAAAGGTGTCTCAGGAAAGCAAAGTGGGAATTTAAAGTCAAGTCTTTATCTAAATGTCTAGACTCTGGGTGGGAGTAGGGTTATCCTACTGTGAAATGCCTAGGTACTCATAATGCCTAGCAACTCATAAAAACAAAGTGTTTTTTCTCATCACACATCTGAACAAAAGATCTGTGGTAACTACTACTATGGAAACTCTTCTAACAAAAGTTTAACATTACGAAAGGTGTATTTTTCAGGAAATAAATTATTTGCAAGAAGAAAGAGCTAATTTCAAAGGATTATTTCATTATGTAACCTAATCCATAGCACTTATGTCCTTTTATCCCTTTTGCATTTAAATCAGCATAAAAAACACGTGTAAAACATCCATAATTTGCTTTTTATTGGCATTATTAATAAGGTGGAATGAATGTTAGCCTCGAGCCAGCAGGGGGTGTGTTGACTAGTGGGAAGAAAAAAAAAACAGCATATTTGAAGCAGCAGTGTGAGAAACTGTGTAGGTTGCTCAATTATTGTTCCAATAATTTGGAAGAAGATGGAGAGAAGATGCAGGGGGAGGCAACAAAATAGGGAAACAAATCTGCAGAAGACTTATGTAAAATTTTTCCTTATAAATCTGATATTATGTCTATTAAGAAATCATGGGGCTTCCCTGGTGGTGCAGTGGTTGCGAGTCCGCCTGCCGATGCAGTGGACACGGGTTCATGACCCGGTGTGGGAAGATCCCACATGCCGCGGAGCAGCTGGGCCTGTGAGCCATGGCCCCTGAGCCTGTGCGTCCGGAGCCTGTGCTCCACAACGGGAGAGGCCACAACAGTGTACCACAAAAAAAAAAAAAGAAAAAGAAAAAGAAATCATGCAAGACCAAAAATAATAAATGTTTATAATCCCACATATTGAATAAAATCCATTATCTTAATTATTTTTATTAAAAATAAATATGCCACTAGCTCTTGCAAAGGAAAACTTAGAGTTTTTTACTCACTTGAAGGGGTAAAATTTAGAAAAAATAATTTAGGGATAGATAGATAAAGACACATACTGTACAATTATTCCATTTATATGAGAAATCTATAATACAGATGAATATATACACAAAATGAAACAGACTCACAGATATAGAAAAAAGAAGAAAAAACTAGTGATTACCAAAGTGGAGAAGGAAGGGAAGAGTTACAATTAGAGATATTAAGCCATACAAATACTATGCATAAAATAGATAAGCGACAAGGATATATTGTATAGCACAGGGAATTATAGCCATTATTTTGTGATAACTTTTAATGGAGTATAAGCTGAAAAAATTCTGAATCACAAAGCTGTACACCTGAAACTAGTAAACAAATATAATATTGTAAGTCAACTATTTCAAATGATAAAATAAAAAATAAGTACATAAATATATAAATACAGCCACACTAATTTATTTATATGTTACCCATGGCTGTCTATGCATTAGAATTGCAGAGTTGAGAAGTTTCCATGTAAACATAAGACCTGCAAAACCTAAGTTATTTGCTAGATGACTCTTTACTGACCCCTGATATAGGCTACTAAATGCAATACTAGGGCAGAATACAAGGTACAGAAGTACTATACAATAGAGGACATAATATGGTCCATTCATCTATTCAGAATTTTTTTTATCAACTTTTCTGTACGAGATACCATGGGATAAGTCAATCATCAAAATAGTCTCTCAAGTTTTAGAAAATATAAACTGGATGTGTAGATTTATTGGTTCTAATTAGAGTTAGTTACAACCACTTCTGCTAAATGAGTTCAGATCTTCATGTTATTATCTTTTTCACTGACCCTAAAAATTTTAAATATCATTTCGTGGTTCCCATTCTTCTGATCTTTGGAGATTTTGATTACCTTTTCATAAACTCCTGTTGCTCAGTATTGATTGCATACTTTCGTGCATGCTTGCAGTTTAGTATTTATTGTGGCATCCTTTCAAAGTTAAGGAAAACTCGCAAAAAAGTATAAAGAACTCCTGCATGCATTTTATTTTAACATTTAAAAAATATTTTGCCCCATTTACTTCGTAATTATTCTCTCTCTCTTTTCTTTCTCTTTCTATGGCCTTAACCCCCTACAGTTCCTCCAGTTCTCTGACTCACCAACACCTGGATCAACATAAGAATAGGTCTAGGTCCAGAAAGTAGGCAGGCAGTAGAGGCTCATGAATACTCATGATTTAATTTATTTTGTCCCTTTCTGACGACTACCTACAATTGCATCATGTGTTAGGGAGGACAAATACAAGGCAATGGGAAATCACACCTGTAAGAGGACTTTGCTTTATTTTGAGGCCAGAAAAAGTTCCTAGGTAAAATAATTTATGTGGTGGGCTAAGAGAGGTGGGAGGAGGTGGCCCAGGGAAGACAAGGAGAATTACTAGTGGTCTCCAAATGGAAAGGTGATTTGCTGAGAGTCAAAAATATAGAAAAATTGTTAAGGATCTGCTATTTATTGTAGAAGAAAGTAAAAGTTACAGTAGGGATTTTAAAAATTATTTTTTAGGGAGGGAAATGACTACTGGTTTCATATTTTATAGTTCTTTGGCTTCAAATACCATTCAGATTATTTCTCATAGATGCATTAGTAGTTACAATGAGATAATGTGTTACTCCTTTATTTAACATATGCTTTCACTTTAGAAATTACTCAAAGAAATAACAGCTTATGGATTTGAGATTTGGTGTTCAGAGTGTTGGGCACATATTAATTTTTAATCTTACTTTAGGCATATGACATGGAGGGCAACTCGCTTAAATTCCTTTTATCTGTAAAATGGCATGGCACCAAATAACAAGGTGGTTGTGAAAATCACTGGTGAGGCAAATGAAATGCAATGCTTAGTGCTTGAAACACTCATTCAATGGTTATTGTTATTGACAATTTGGTGTCATAAGATATGACACTTTAACTTCCAGCAGGTCCTGTTTGGGACCATATAATGTCTCTCACTATATAAGCACAACTTCATAGGGTGGCAAGATCAATGTTATTGTCTTTATCAAAGATATCCATATTACCTTGGGGAAACAAGACTTTAGAATGTGGTCGGTGCAAATTTTCTAAATTTTGATGTTTGTCTGGCAGTTTGTTTCTGTTGGATAATGACATTTTCTGAAGAATTAATAGCAAATTGCAGAATCTAAATGACAATACCTCACCCTCAAAGAGAATTTGTTTTCAATACAGGCCAAAAGAATTGCCATGATAAAGCCTGTCTTAAAAGTTTATCATGAGAAAAAGACAAGTGGAAAGCAATTCATCTAAAGAAGATTTTAGAGTAAAAGCAAAACGTTGCAGGTCCATGATTGTTTTTTGGCTGTTCCTCGTGGCTTGTGGAATCTTAGTTCCCTGACCAGGGATCAAACCCAGGCCCTGACAATGAAAGCACTGAATCCTAACCACTGGGCCACCAGGGAATTTCCAGGTCAGTGATTTTTGTCAAAATGATTAGAGACTGGGGAAGATCAGATTTGTAGATGTTGAAATTCAAAAGTTTGGTGCTAAATTTACTAGACAAATACATCTTGGGGAAATTGCATTGCAGGGAATTTACTGACTCAATTTCCACCTCCCAACATACAGCCCTCTTTCTGTGGTATGACGCTATTTTTCAGTTTGGGAAAGAGTCATTCCACCTTTATAACTCTGGAAGTATCATCCATATCAGTACTGAGAATGGAGAAACTTCAGTTGTTTCCTTAGGAATGTCCTTGCTGTGTTCTTAGAATTCTATATAAAATAATATTTCCATTTTTTTATTTTCCAGAAAACTGATTAATGGATTTCAAAACCTATTTCTTGATTGTCTAGCAATTTTTCATTGGATTAAAATGGGAACTAGATTCAGCATGAGTCTATGAATCACTGGTGTGTAATTATAGATTTATAGGATTGGATGGAATTCAATTAGATTTGAGGGAAAGGGTGTGTATGAAAAAGTATGCATACAGTTTCATCTTGCTCAAACTTTTCATGGGGGAATTTAATTATTTCAGCTCACCATATTTGAACCATTTGCATACCCACATAATGATATTTGTTCTGCTATTAAACAGAGAATAAAGCAAGCCCAGACCAAATGTGTTCAAGAGAAACAGGGGAAGACTTAATAATGTGTTGTAACTGAGAGGAAAATTAAAGACTTTGATAATTTTGCTGAAATTCACAAAATATCACATTTCCCTTTTTGGACTAATTTAGTAATGCAGGTTATTTGGCTACTATTATAAAGACTTGCGATTACACCCTTTTCTGCCCACATGGGTTAATTCTGCACAGCAGTAGGTCATGGGGACGTTGATAAAAGGACTACACATATTTTCTTTGGGGGCAGTTTCCACAGATGTGTTTGATGTATCATCAGAACCCCGAGGCCTCTATTACTGAGGTAGTATTAAGCCTTTTGCTGTGGGATGCAGTCTGTGGGGGAGTAACAATTTGAACTTCATACTTTCAACACACATAGTGTGCAACTACAAGGCGCCAGGTCCCATGATACCTGCACTAACTATATGATGAATAAAGACATGCCCCCTGTCCTCAGAATATCCCTACCTGTGGATGGTAAGGTGGACATCAAATATACTAAATATATACTCAATGATGAATAACGTAAGGAACTTCAGAGCAGGAAGAAATGGAATCCACCTTCCTGAAACTCAGCAGGACTACATTTTTTTGAATCCAGAGCTGATAAGTAAAATTTCATCTGCTATGAAAGCAAAGCAGGAAATTCTAGGAGAAGGAAAAGGTCCCAAATTATAAGCCTGTGTGCCACATGCTGGGAAAAAATATCTGAACCTTTTCAGTAAACTAGGATGAATATTGTGCACCTGGGTTGCATACAGACCCCATGAGAAGGATAAATAGTAAATTGTCAATAGTGTCTATATTTCAGGTTTGTCTGGAAAGAGATTTGAGTGCAGAAGGCAGAAGGTTAATCTTGACATAAGGGAATTTTCATGGTTAGGCTTAGGAAAGATTATAGATATTACTATTAGAGTGTAGAAATATAAGATATGACAATATTTTTAAATTTATTAAATTTTATTTTGTTGTGATAAGAACATTCAAGATGAGATCCACTGTCTTAAAATTTTAAGGGTACAACACAGTATTTCAATTTTTCTGAATAAATACCCAGAAGTGGGATTGCTAGATCATATGGTAGTTCTATTTTTAGTTCTGTGGGGAGCCTCCATATTGCTTTCCATAGAGGCTGTACCATTTTATATCTCACTAACATTGTACAAGAGTTCAAATTTCTTTATAACCTCACCAACACTTATTTTCTTTGTTTTTGATAATAACCATCCTAACAGGTATGAAGTGGCATTTCATTGTGGTTTTGATTTGAATTTATTTGATGATTAGTGATGTTGAACATTTTTTCATATACCTGTTGGCCATTTGTATGTTTCTTTGGAAAAATGTCTATTCAAATTTTTAGACCATTTTTTTAATTGGGTCATTAGATTAGATTTTTTTTTTGCAATTGAAATGAGCAAAATTAATTTCCTTATATATTTTGGAAATTAACCCCTTATCAGAAATACAGTTTACAAATACTTTCTCCCATTCTACAGATAGCCTTTTAACTTGTTTCCTTTGCTATACAGAAGCTTTTCAGTTTTATTTAATCCCACTTGTCTATTTTTGCCTTTGTTGACTGCTTTTGGTGTCATATCTGTAAAATTATTGCCAAGGCCAATGTCATAAAAACTTTCCCCTATGTTTTCTTCCAGGAGTTTTACAGTTTCTTCTAGGAGTATAACATTTATGTCTTTAATGTATTTTGAGTTGATTTTTGTGTATGGTATGAAATAAAGCCCCATTTCATTCTCCTGCATGTGAATATACAGTTTTCCCAGCACCATTTGTTGAGGAGACTGTCTTTTTCCCATTGAGTAGTTTTGGCACTCTTGTCAAATATGAGTTGGCTGTACATGTGTGGATTTATTTCTGGGCTCTCTATTCTGTTCCATTGGTCTATATGTCTGTCATTATGACAGTACCATACTATGTTAATTACTGTAGCTTTGAACTATATTTTGAAATCAGGAAGTGTGATGCCTTCAGTATTGTTCTTTCTCAAATTGATTTGGCTATCAGGATCCATTGGAGTCCATATGGATTTTAGAATTGTAGAAGGAAAGACATAATAAAATTGGAGAAGAAATAAACATAATAGAGACTAGAAAATCAATAAAAATGAGTTGGCTTTTGGAAAAGATAAATACAATTGGCAAAACTTTAACTAGACTGAGAAAAATAACAGAGATGACTCAAATAAATACAATCAGAAATTAAAAAGAAGATATTAAATCTAATGCCACAGAAATAAAAGGTATCATTGGAGACTGTTATAAACAATAATATACCAACAAATTGGACAACCTAAAAGAAATGAATAAAATCCTGGAAAAATACAACCTACCAAGACTGAATCATGAAGCAACAGATAATTTAAACAGACCTGTAACTAGTAAGGAGATTGAATCAGTAAACCTCTTCACAAAGAAAAGCCCAGGACTAGATGGATTCACTGGTAAAGCTTACCAAACATTTAAAGAAAAATTAACACCAATCCTTCTAATTATTTACAATTACCTTTTTTGGGTCCTGCCTTTCAAATATGCTTATAGTAATTTTAGCCTAGAAGAGAACAGAGCCACTAATATTTGACTAGTTCAACAAGTTACTAAGAAGAGGAAGTAGTTCCAATAATGGTTTTCCTAAACTCTTAAATTCCCAAAGCAATGGAATTAGTCACAGGCCAAATATGAAAATGATTTTGTAAACAATCAAGTGACTTATTTGAAGAGATTTTAAACCTAAAGAAGAACCTACATATCTTTTCACTTTGTTTTAAAATACATGAAACATTCTTTTGACCTAAAGTGACTTAGGACATGATCTTTTACACAAGAACTAACCAAACACTTATTTTCCCTAAAGCCTCATGATAACACATTTACAGAATGCTAAATAGACAGGATATAGGGATGTTAAAGGATTATGGGCGTGAAACCATATCCACAGAAGTATCTCCTTCAAAACCCACTACAGGGAATAATGGACAGTGTATATAGTTGTGAACACATTGGCAAGATCTGAAGTTTGCTCCAGATTCTAGCATCAGAGAATAATAAGGAAGAGAGTGTTTATTCTTTCATAAAGGCATTCACATGCATATCAGGCATCCTCCAGTCCCATGGTGCTCAGAGTATCAGAGGTTAGGGAAACAGACAGTTTGAGATGGCTTTCCCTTCTGAGTCACAATCAGTTTAGTGAAAATGGGGAAAGGAAAGAATCAGAGACCTCTTTGAAGCTCTGACCTGACTTAAAGCTCCACAGTAGTCTGGTCCTTTCCAGCTTTGCTATTTACACCTGGAAAAAAAAAAGACCAAATACTGGCTATCTCCTTTCCTTAAAAACTTCCTGCAGAGAGACATCACATGTTGTCCTATTTCCCCAAAACCATTTCCCACCACAGGGGCTTGTGTTCCACTTGTGTATTCCACATAGCCATTTGTGTTCCATTTGGCTTTCCTTAGGATGCTAGAAAGCTCACAACTTTAAAATGTACAATCAAATAGATAATCATTGTCCACAACTTCAGACATCTTTATAAGAATCAATGGAAATAATATTGTCTTCTGGGAAGGTAATTATGATAGAAGTATCAAAAATTGCCAAATGCAAATACTTTGTTACCCTGTGATGTTGCGCTTGTGGAGTGACCACAGGGAGATTCTTCGAAATATAGAACTTATCATAAGGAAGTTTTCCTAAATATAGAATTGTAAAAATGCACAAGGACATTTAAAGCATCTTTCTTTGTAAGAGTAAAAATTTATAAATAATCTGCCTATTCAATATGATAGGTTAGTAAATAAATTTTATATATACATAAAATGAAATCTCATGCAATCTTTATAAATCATAATGGAGAAAATGTAAATCTAAAAATTGCATGACATACTAAGGAAAAATTAGCATACAATGTGGATTTAAAATTTAATAAAAATATGTATTTCTGTATATATATACATATATATACATTATGTGTGTAATTATATATATTTCTGAATATATATAAATAATATACAAATATATATCATTTGTATATTCAAATAATATATGGAATAATATAATGGAAATATACTACAAATAATATACAAATTATATAATGGAATAAACACATATTTAAATAGATATGCTATAATAAAAACATTGTGGAATTTTTCTTTTAGAAAATTTTCTTTAGTGTAGTTATATCCATTAATGGTGTAAAAAGGTCATTTCAAAATGTAGCAATGGACTTCATAGAGTCAAAGAAAACCACTGATGATGACTAAGTTAATTAAAATGTTAGCATTCTAATTATCACTGGTTAATGGTATAAAATCAGTCTACAAATTAGGTAACCTCTTGTGAGAACTGGGAGGTAAAAGTGAGATTTCCTTGCATGCTTCCGATGAAGAATCTCACAATAACAATGTATGGTCAAGGAAGACAGACTATGAGGGGGAAACGTCAGAAAATCAGTATGATTGGCTTTCTGCTGGGTGCTAGGCACACATGTGGGTTTGAGCTAGAATTCCCTCACGTACACTCTAGGTTTACTAGCCGGATGAGTATGAACCACTTTACTGGAGGATCATGATTCCGTCACATGTTTCTTCCTCAGTTTCCTCCTTCTGTAAAATGAAGGAATTGGCCCAATGATTTAAAGGGTTGTCTCAGCTCTTAGTAGTATTTTATAAGTGTGGCCTTAGACACATTCTGAAAAAACTTAGTGGGACCCACCATAATGGATGTATTTGTCAGAAAAAAAAAAAAGTTAGCTAAGTGGAGGCCATGGGAGTGTGAATCTGTCTGCATGAGTGTACAGAGGGGCTTATGATTCAGACAAGGCCAGATGGGACAGAGGGAAAAGGGCCAGCCTGAGGGTTGCAGGATGTGACCTATAGTCTCAGCAACTCCACTAGTGACCTCAGGCAATTTATCTGACTGTCATTGGCCTCAAATGCTTCACCTGTGAATGAGTCTTATAATATTTATCCTCTTCACCTATTGTGCAAGGCTTCCTGAATGAATATTGTCTTCATAAGCACTTTAAAAAATACCAGCAGTTAATTAAGTGCTAAAAACACAGGAGTTGCTTAACATAAACCAGTCATCAATAAAAGATGTTATTTGGTCTAATCAATCTCAACATTTGCTCGAGTGAGATGACTAGTAGTCATTCGCTGTTGAAATCCTAAAATGGTACAGTGACCTTGGAAAGCAGTCTCAAGATGTGTATTTGAAGGCTTGAAAACAACACTAAACTTTGACCTAGCAATCCCAGTTTTGAGGAATCCTCTCTAAGGAAATAACACTAGGACGATATCTGTAGCAGAATTGTATTTACTCCAAAAGAATATAAAAGGCAGATAAATGCTTAACCAAAGCAGATTGATTAAGTAAATTGAGGCAAGATGGATTAGAATACGATAGTCATTAACAATATTTGAAAAGGTGTTAGAAACGCTTCTTTGTATTGTTAAAAAGAAAATCAAGATACATCATATACAACAGTGTATGTGAACAACTCTGTAAACTATATGAACATAAACTCTGGAAGTATTTCTCTTTTGGTTTGGAGTTTTCTAGTTTATTGAATTTTCCAAATTATCTATCATTATATATTATCTTACAACTGGGAAAATATTTTTTAAAATAAATCTGAAATGATCAGTGTCACTTGTTACAAATAAAGGCTGAATGGTTGAATGGTGTGATTATTAAGAAAATCGTAGCTTACATAATTTTACCTATTCCATTTATAAACATCACATGCGCTTGCTATATTTAAGACACTGGTGAATGCAGATTGAGTGTGTGTGTGTGTGTGTGTGTGTGTGTGTATAGTATTAGGAAGTATTCTAATTTCATTCTTTTAACTCTTCATTGAGGTGCGCGGGCTTCTCAATGCGGTGGCTTGTCTGTTGTGGAGCACGGGCTCTAGTTATGGCTCGTGGGCTCTAGAGCGCAGGCTCAGTAGTTGTGGTGCACTGGCTTAGTTCCTCCGCGTCATGTGGGATCTTCCCAGACCAGGGCCCGAACCCGTGTCCCCTGCATTGGCAGGCAGATTCTTAACCACTGCACCACCAGGGAAGTCCCCAGATTGATTTTTGTTTGTTTGTTTGTTTTGTTTTGGGCTTTTTTAAAAGAAAGGTCACCAGTGAGAGATTAAATTTCAGAAGGCAAGATTGAGTATATAATATGTAAGACATACAATAGTAGTTTTAATCAATGTTTTTCTGGACGTCTGAACAAACTGGAAAAGAGAGGCTGTGAAGTGCGTCTTCCAAACAATAATATTGCCTGTTAAAAAAAAATCTAAAAGTATCACAGTGTGAATAAAGAAGTGAGAAAAGGAGTGAGACAAAATTGCTGCATTAAAAAAAATTACAAGTATTATTTCTATGATTTCCTTAAATTAAGTCTTTTGATAATGTGGTCACCAAGTTGTAGTGTTAGGTGTGGCATCCTTGTCATTTTTGCACTTGCAGGTGGTTTCCTTCATTTCACCCACACTTATCCCTGCTAGATTTATATTAAGGAGAAAATGAAAAAAGCTAGCAAAAAAAATGCCTACAATTTGACATTCTAAGTATATCTAGAAGATGTGTTAAATTGCAATGATTTCTTAAGGACACCAAGGTGCCTGGGACTCAGACATTTTAATTCAGACAAATCTTATCTGCAGTGTGCAAAGTCTAAACCATTCACAGGGCTCAAGTTGGTTTAATGCTTGGAGTTTACAGATTAACTCCTTCACGGGTAAGAATGTGAGAGAGTGAGATGTAATGGTTTGGAATCAAGGCAGTCCATATTCAAAAGGCTAGCTCTGCCCATTAATACTATCTGTCTTGGAAAAAGTTGTTAAACTTCCTAAGTATGAGATGCTAATGAGTTGAATGGGGTGATTATCACATTTCTGCAATAATTACATGAGATAACACAAGAAACCATGTCTGGCATAGAATGGGCACTCAACATATAAATGTTCTTCTTGTGATATATATGAAGATACTTAAAAATTAAATAGGATTAGAATTGTGCTTTCATGATCTTAATCTGGTAGGAAAATGGAAACTGCATTACAATAGGAGAGATTAGTTGCTTGGAGAGAAATTAAGAGGCATTTTTAATGATTCATACACGAGCTAGTAAATTCCAGAAGTGAACTAATATTTATAGAGCACATTTGGGAAGGTACTACAAGGAAGATATAAGCTCGGGAAGGAATTGGTCAGTGTCAAACAGAAATAAAAGAGAACAGGGTGATTTCAGATATTCAGCCTTACTATATTGGAAGAGAAGATATATTTGAAATCCTAAAGACTAGGAAATAAAATTGAGAAATCTTTGAGAGACAGATTAATTTAAATACAGCTTCTTGACAAATATCAGCTAGGTATGGCATTCACACCTGTTGCTAAAACTTTCCAAGTGAAAAAGATCCTGTAGGGCAAAAATGAGGTTAAGAGTATGACATATAGTAAAATCTTTCCATTGAATTAACTGACACAGGCAAGGCTCATTAAAGCTATAGCTTTTCAATAAACTATCTTTAGTTTCAAGATAGCCACTTCAAATGGAAAAAGGAAGTGAGAGATAAGAAAGCACATATAGACATTGATTTACTTGATATTAAATGGACAAGAAACTTACTAATTTTTTGAGAAAATTGTATTGCTAAAAAACTGGGAGCTTGAGTTAAATTATAAATTACTTAAAGCTCAAAACAACTCCTAGGACTTTCCACTTTCTGCCAGAGCCGTATAACTTGGTACTCATTACTGAGTTAGGATGTGTCCAAGAAGGATAATGGAACAGCATGAACACTCCAGAGGGTAGAAACCGCAGCCTTGAGTTTTTGGACATAGAATCAGGTTTAGTCAAAAATTCTTTTCTGACCCAAAGAAGGGGAACTTTGCAATGTTCGTCCAATGAGAGTTCAAGTTTCTTTGGATCTATGATTGCTGGTTATATCTGTCTTTCTATTTCTGAATGAGATCAGAGTGCTTATTTTGCTTATCTTGTCTCTGTTCGGTATTACATTTTGAGTATTGGAGGTAGTAGACTACCTCTAATTTTCTTTCATGGCACTTATCATACTTGTAATTGTTTGATAATTGGTATTTTTTTTGAAAAGTATGCATTTTAACTCTTGACTATAAGGGCCATGTAAGTGAGAACTCAACTTTTTTTCATCAAAACGTGGTGGGGCTTTCCTGGTGGCGCAGTGGTTGAGAGTCCGCCTGCCGATGCAGGGGACGCGGGTTCGTGTCCCGGTGTGGAAAGATCCCACATGCCGCGGAGCGGCTGGGCCTGTGAGCCATGGCCGCTGAACCTGCGCATCCGGAGCCCGTGCTCCGCAACGGGAGAGGCCACAGCAGTGAGAGGCCTGCGTACCGCAAAAAACAACAACAACAACAACAACAAAAACGTGGTGTAGATGATTTGTCTTTTGGGTTCCAAGGTCTCTAGTCTAAGACAAGTTATGTTTGGAACCAGTGAAAAATCTATGGAACATCAACCTGAGATTCCAGACTTTGAGCTTAAATGTCCTAGATGGATACAACTGAGTGGTTTCACTTGCTGAGGAGTAGAGTGTGTTATATGTGCAGAAAAATATGAAATAATGTTCAGTGACCAGAAGAGTGGACTGTAGCAAAGACAGTGGTGCTCATCCAGAATTCCATATACTACCTCACATTCCCCAGCCCTCCTGGGATATACAGTTAGGCAGGGCCAAGTGATTTGTTCTAACCACTAGAACTGTGGGAGGGAGTAATACCTTTCCCTTCTGGGCTAAAGTATGCCAAAACCTACATACAACTTTTCAGCTCTCTCTCTCTCTCTCTCCTCCATAGACTGGGAGGCTGTAGTTTTAGATGGGGTAGCTACAAGACAGTGGACCATCCATTAACCTGAACTCCTTTCCCCCTTACAACTTGAAACAGACACATAACAAAGCAAGAAATAAATTTTTGGGATTTTTAAAAAAATGTATTGCATAAGTATAGCCCACCCTGAATATAATGATATTATATAGAGTGTGTTATTTTCAGAAACTCTTTCTTTTGCTGCTACTTCCTGGAAGGGAACACACTCAAATCTTCATTAAGTAAAGCAACTCAGAATACATCAAGCCAGGGGTGAATCAAGGTCAAACTCTGGGATCCCAAGGTGATGTGTAGTTGTCTCTACACTGGTTCTACATATAAATTATCTTTTTTCAGACACCAAAGATGCAAAACGACAAGTCATATGCTTCACACCTGCTCAGACTACAAGAGTGGAACTCAAAGTAGCAAACCTGGAAGGAATGATCTAAAAACTTTTACTAGGACTTTTATGTATTTGTATATCCTTTTCTGGGAAACTGAAGGATTTGAGGATAGGTTTCTCCCTAGTTTAAAACCAATATCTCCACTTGTCTGGTTCATTTCACCTTCTCAAGAATTCTGAGATACAGAGTAACCTCTTTTTTCCCCTCTCTTCTTCCTCAGATTATAAATTTATAATCTTATATATGCATTGCCTTGACCTCAATTTTCCATCAAACTATCGCACTCTTTCTCCTCTCCTTCACAGAAGAACATGAAAAATTCATCAGATTTATTATGTAGATTTCAGTCTTTCTCAGCCACATACCACCTATGTCAAGCCGTCAGAATGGCGCTAGGTATGCTCACTGATGACTCCATGGTGGGGAACAATGAACACTGCTGTTCCTCAGCACACTTAACCTCGCACAAGCATTTCACACTCTACCATTCTCCTGTTTTGAAGCACACTTACCTCTTGGGTTCTCGGATTATCCACTATCTCCTGCTTTTCTGATAGCTCCTTTACAGCGTTTGCTTTCTTCTGTTGAGTCTTTAAAGTTTGGAGTTCCTGAACTTTCTCTTTTAGATTGTTTTTTCACTGTATACTCTTTCCCCAGGTGAATTCTTATACGCCCGTGATTTCAATGCTGAAAATGACATGCTAAGCCAAGACCCCTCCTCTGAGCTCCAGATCCACATATTCAGCTTCTGTCCCACCATCTCCACTTAGATGTCTGAGAGAGAACTCAAACTCAGCACGTCACAACTATCTCACTTCCATGTTGCCCACTGCTGCAAACAATACCGTTTACTGAGTTATGCCATCCGGAATCCCCTCTACCTCCTCTTTCTCACACATATCCCATCAATTCTAATCCCTATATATTTCCCAAAACTGTCGACTTTTTCCCATATCCTCTTATAGCCCTTAGCCTGACCCACCATAATATCTTGAGTGTTCTACTTAAGTAGCCTTCTAAATAGACTCATTTGCATCTACTTGTCCCCTCGCCAGACACTTCTCTATATTGCAGCCAGAGTGAACTTTCAAAAACAATACTTAACTTTTAATCACTCTAGTAAAAACTTTTCAATGATTGTCCATTGCTGTCATAAAATATTCAAGTCTTTAATATAGTCTCTCTAGGCCATCAATGACATGGCCTTGCTTTTCTCTCTCTGTTAATTTTGTTTGTTTGTTTCTTTGTTTTTGTGGTACGCGGGCCTCTCACTGTTGTGGCCTCTCCCGTTGCGGAGCACAGGCTCTGGACACGCAGGCTCAGTGACCATGGCTCATGGGCCCAGCCGCTCCACGGCATGTGGGATCTTCTCGGACCGGGGCACGAACCCGCGTCCCCTGCATCGGCAGGCAGACTCTCAACCACTGCACCACCAGGGAAGCCCTCTCTCTGTTAATTTTTTGCTCTATCCTCAATTCCTTTTACACACCATGATTTTGCTTGCTGTCTACCCTCATATGGTCTTCTTATATATTCTTCTCTTTTGAATAGAATGCCTTTTCTACTTACTGTAATGTTTTACTGCAACTTATCTCTCACAAGTCCAATTTATATATCCTTTTACCAACGTCCTTGCCTACATTAGACTACCTCTAATTTTATTTCATGGCACTTGTCATACTTGTAATTGTTTGATAATTAGTATTTTTTTTTGAAAAGTATGCATTTTAACTCTTGACTATAAGGGCTATGTAAGTGAGAACTCAACTTGTTTATTTCATCAATATATTTTTGGTCCCTTGGATGACGTTTGCCACAAAGTTGGCTCTCAATATATAGTTATTGATTTATTGAGGGAGAAACTGGGTCACTCACATCAAAATCAATAGGGAATATATTTAAATGGACACAAGGAGAACAAAATTCACAGTTGTACCACTAGTGACTATGTCTGTCAATCCTTTTATTTTGGTGGAATCTGAGGTGGACAAGGAGAAAAAGTTGTCTTGCTTTTCTCCTGGGGCTACTCCTCTATCCTTGAAGGGGGCTGGTGAGGGAAGATCAGGAAAGATCCTACCAGGTTAGATGGATGCTGAAGGAAGAGCAAGCCTGAAGCAGTTGGCTCAGGACAAGACTCAGCCAGATCTAACTCTCAGGGGTGAAAAAGATATCCAAGGCTTCCTTTATTATTCAGCATGTTGTAAGAAAGTTGGTCATGATTTGGACCAAAGTGATAGACAGGAATTAAGCGTGGATTTGTAAAGATTGTCCCCAGTTAATAAGTAAGAAGCCCATTGGGTAACAAAAATAACAATTATCTTTTTCCATCCCACCACTTTCAGTCTGTATGTGTCTCGAGATCTGAAGTGGGTTTCTTGTAGACAGCACATATACCAGTTTTGTTTTTATATCCATTCAGCCAGTTTGTCTTTTGGTTGGAGCATTTAATCCATTTACATTTAAGGTAATTATTGATATGTATACTCATCACCATTTTGTTAATTGCTTTGGATTTGTTTTTGTATGGTTTCTTTCCCCTTTTTTCTTTTGTTTTCTTCCCTTGTGATTTGATGACTATTTTGATTGTTATGTTTGGATTCCTTTTTTGTGGTATATATACACAATGGAATATTACTCAGCCATAAAAAAAGAATGAAATAATGCCATTTGCTGCAACATGGATGGACCTATAGATTATCATATTAAGTGAAGTCAGTCAGACAGAGAAAGACAAATATCATATTATATCACTTATATGTGAAATCAAAAAAAATGATACAAATGAACTTATTTACAAAACAGAAATAGACTCACAGATGTAGAAAACAAACTTATGGTTACCAAAGGGGAAAGTGGAGATGCATAAATTAGGAGTTTGGGAGTAACATATACACACTACTATATATAAAATAGATAACTAACAAGGACCTACTGTATAGCATAGGGAGCTATGTTCAATACCTTGTAATAACCTATAATGGAAAAGAATCTAAAAAAGAATATATATATGTGTGTGTGTGTGTGTGTGTGTGTCTGTATATCACTTTGCTTTACACCTGAAACTAACACAACATTTTAAATCAACCATATTTCAATAACAATTTTAAAAAATAACACATTACTAACGTTACATGATAATTGGATGCCAGGGAAATTTTCCAAGCTTTTCTTATGTGTGATCTCACTTCTTCAACACAGAAATCCTATTGAGTAACTAATATTTTTAATACTTTACAAATGAGGCAACTAAAATTAATCTACTGGCCTAGGAACTCAGATTTTAAAGGTGGTAGGGCCATGGTTCCAGTCCAGGAAGCCTGCATGCAGAACCTTAGCACTGAGGCATTGTGCATTTCCTTATACAACAACAACAAAACAATGGTGTTTGCTTCCTACCCAGGTTTTAGGTGAACTTAATAAGGTGAACACTGCTGAAAATATTTTTTTTAAATTTTGCCTCTTCTAGCAACACTATCCTCCAATTCCTTTCTAGTCTGCACACAGGAAAATCCTCAGGCATTTGGCTTATTATTTTCTTAATAAATATATTAATTTCATTTATTTATTATTTATTTATTTAACATCTTTATTGGAGTATAATTGATTTACAATGGTGTGTTAGTTTCTGTTGTACAACAAAGTGAATCAGCCATATGCATACATATATCCCCATACCTCGTCCCTTTTGTGTCTCCCTCCCACCCTCCCTATCCCACCCCTCTAGGTGGTCACAAAACACTGATCTGATCTCCCTGTGCTATGCTGCTGCTTCCCACTAACTATCTATTTTACATTTGGTCGTGTATATATGTCCATGTCACTCTCTCACTTTGTCCCAGCTTACAATTACCCCTCCCCGTGTCCTCAAGTCCATTCTCTATGTCTGCGTCCTGCCCCTAGGTTCTTCATAACTATTTATTTATTTATTTATTTATTGGTACATGGGCCTCTCACTGCTGCGGCCTCTCCCATTGCGGACCACAGGCTCCGGACGCGCAGGCTTAGCGGCCATGGCTCACGGGCCTAGCTGCTCCATGGCATGTGGGATCCTCCCAGACTGGGGCACGAACCTGAGTGCCCCACATTGGCAGGCAGACTCTCAACCACTGTGCCACCAGGGAAGCCCAACCATTTATTTCTTGATTCCATAAATATGTTAGCATACGGTATTTGTTTTTCTCTTTCTGATTTACTTCACTCTGTATGACAGATTCTAAGTCCATCTGCCTCACTACAAATAACTCAAATTCATTTCTTTTTATGGCTGAGTAATATTCCACTGTATATATATGCCACATCTTCTTTATCCATTCATCTGTTGATGGACACATAGGTTGCTTCCATTTCCCGGCTATTGTAAAGAGAGCTGCAGTGAATATTGTGGTACATGACTCTTTTCGAATTATGGTTTTCTCAGGATATATGCCCAGCAGTAGGATTGCTGGGTCATATAGTAGTGCTATTTTTAGCTTTTAAAGGAACCTCCATACTGTTCTCCATAGTGGCTGTATCAATTTACATTCCCACCAACAGTGCAAGAGGGTTTCCTTTTCTCCACACCCTCTCCAGCATTTATTGTTTGTAGATTTTTTGATGATGGCCATTCTGACCGGTGTGATGTGATACCTCATTGTAGTTTTGATTTGCATTTCTCTAATGATTAGTGATGTCCATCATTCTTTCATGTGTTTGTTGGCAATCTGTATATCTTCTTTGGAGAAATGTCTATTTAGGTCTTCTACACATTTTTAGATTGGGTTGTTTGTTTTTTTGATATTGAGTTGCATGAGCTGCTTGTAAATTTTGGAGATTAATCCTTTGTCACTTGCTTTGTTTGCAAATATTTTCTCCCATTCTGAGGGTTGTCTTTTTGTCTTCTTTAATGTTTCCTTTGCTGTGCAAAAGCTTTTAAGTTTCATTAGGTCACATTTGTATATTTTTGGTTTTATTTCCATTTTTCTAGGAGGTGGGTCAAAAAGGATCTTTCTGTGATTTATGTCATAGTGTATTCTGCCTATGTTTTCCTCTAAGAGTTTGATTGTGTCTGGCCTTACATTTAGGTCTTTAATCCATTTTGAGTTTATTTTTGTGTATGGTGTTAAGGAGTTTTCTAATTTCATACTTTTACATGTAGGTGTCCAGTTTTCCCAGCATCCCTTATTGAAGAGATTGTCTTCTCTCCATTGTATATTCTTGCCTCCTTTATCAAAGATAAGGTGACCATATGTGAGTGGGTTTATCTCTGGGCATTCTATCCTGAACCATTCATCTATATTTCTGTTTTTGTGCCAGTACCATACTGTCTTGATTAGTGTAGCTTTGCAGTATAGTCTGAAGTGAGTCTGATTCCTCCAGCTCTGTTCTTCTTTCTCAAGATTGCTTTGGCTACTCAGGTTATTTTGTTTTTCCATACAAACTGTGAAATTTTTTGTTCTAGTTCTGTGAAAAAATGCCATTGGTCATTTGATAGGGATTGCATTGAATCTGTAGATTGCTTTGGGTATTATAGTCATTTTCACAGTGTTGAGTCTTCCAGTCCAAGAATATTGTATATCTCTCCATCTGTTTGTATCATTTTAAATTTCTGTCACCAGTGTTTTATAGTTTCTGCATTCAGGTGTTTTGTCTCCTTGGGTAGGTTTATTCCTAGGTATTTTATTCTTTTTGTTGCAGTGGTAAATGGGAGTGTTTCCTTCATTCCTCTTTCAAATTTTTCATCATTAGTGTATAGGAATGCAAGAGATTTCTGTGCATTAATTTTGTATCTTGCTACTTTAGCAGATTCATTGATTAGCTCTAGTCATTTTCTGGTAGCATCTTTAGGATTCTCTATGTATAGTATCATGTCATCTGCAAACAGTGACAGCTTTACTTCTGTTCTGATTTGGATTCGTTTTATTTCTTTTTCTTCTCTGCTTTCTGTGGCTAAAACTATGTTGAATAATAGTGGTGAGTGTGGACAACCTTGTCTTGCTCCTGATCTTAGAGGAAATGGTTTCAGTTTTTCACCATTGAGAATGATGTTGGCTGTGGGTTTGTCATATATGGCCTCTGTTGTGTTGAGGTAAGTTCCCTCTATGCCTACTTTCTGGAGGGTTTTTTTTTTATCATAAATGTGTGTTGAATTTTGTCAAAAGCTTTTTCTGCATCTATTGAGATGATCATATGATTTTTCTCCTTCAATTTGTTAATATGGTTTATCACATTGATTGATTTGTGTATATTGAAGAATCCTAGCATTCCTGAGATAAACCCCACTTGATCACTATGTTATTTGTTTATTTTTGGCTGTGTTGGGTCTTTGTTGCTGCACGTGGGCTTTCTCTAGTTGTGGCAAGCAGGTGCTACTCTTTGTTGCAGTGCACAGGCTTCTCATTGCGGTGGCTTCTCTTGTTGAAGAGCATGGGCTCTAGGTGCATGGGCTTCAGTAGTTGTGGGGCACAGGCTTAGTTGCTCCATGGCATGTGAAATTTTCCCGGACCAGGGCTCGAACCCATGTCCCCTGCATTGGCAGGCAGATTTTTAACCACTGCAGCATAAGGGAAGTCCAACCATTTGGTTTTAATGTTGCAAACATTATTTTAAAAATCAAGTGTGTCCATTCAGCATTATATGAAAGAAAGCGTACTGCATTATTTTCAAATGCAGTTACCTGTGGTTTTGACACTTACAGTCATATTTCCTTTCTAAACCTGTCAAAGATGCACATATTTCCTAAGGTTTTAATTTATTCTTAGGTTTGCACTGGGGGAAATCAGGCTTCATTGTCAGTAAAAGCTAAGGTGTAGGAACACTCCTAACTGGGAGAAAATTATAATTTGGTTGGTAACATCAGAAAGGGCTGAATGGATTTTTGATTAAATTTTCAATATTCCTTTTCATGTGGATGAGGCAGAGAGAGATTTTTAGCCTAGTAGGTAAATCTTTTATACATGTCAAAATGTTAAAAAATAAAGCCCCATTAATACACTTTCTTCCATGATGGTATGATGTGATTTAGAGTGTCAGAAGCAACCCATTGGTTCCATATATCTCCACACTAGATGGCACATATTGTTCAAAATGTTAATAGGGAATCATTTTTTCAAGTGTAGGTGATACCTTTAGTTAAGATGACAATGCTCAGCCTGAGGAAATACATTTATGCCCAAACTAATTATTAACACATTAATTGGTTCTCAGATACTTTCTAGGCAGACAGAGTTGAGAATAGTTTTATAGGGGACAGAAAAGGAGAGACATATGGGAGAATGGGGTACTGGGCTTTGAGTAGACTTTGTGGGCATTCTACATATGGCAGAGGCCAGCATTGGGCCAGATCATATCTTGAGAACGGAGGACAGCAACAGAGACAAAGCAGGGACATATGAAGGGGAGTTTGGGCAAGACAGACAGTAAGATTGTTTTGCTTCTGAATTTTTCTAGGGCTGACCATGGCCTGGGTAAGCCCTCTGACTGTCTTATTTTAGTACCTTCAGAGGAGTTTTGGGAAAATCCTGAACCCTTGATTTTGTTTCTATCTATAACCCAAAGGTAATTGTGCCTTAGAATCATCGTCAGAGGTAGGAAAGATGTCAGAGATGGGCGAGACCACAGTGCCCATCTGCCCAGCATGAACCTGTCTGGCCACAAGCAGCACCTGGGGTGACCGCCTCCTCTTTGAAGATTCAGATTTTGTTTATCTGAGATGGGTCCTGGAAATCTGTAGGTTTGACAAATATCTCATAATTAGGCAAGTTTGGAAAACCCCAGTTATTTAACAGATAATAAAACTGAGCCCTAGAAAGAGGAAGGAACTTGCCCCCAAAAAACCTAGCGATGAGAGCCTTGCTGAGTTAAAAATCTAAAAGTCTTGTACACAGATGTAGAAAATAAACTTATGGGTACCGGGGTAAAGTGGGGGAGGGATAAATTGAGAGACTGGGGTTGACATATACACTTTACTATATATAAAATAGATGACTACTAAGGACCTACTGTATAGCACAGGGAACTCTACTCAATACTCTGTAATGCCCTATATGGGAAAAGAAGCTAAAAAAGAGCGGATATATGTATATGTATAACTGATTTACTTTGATGTTCACCTGAAACTAACACAATATTATAAGTCAACTCTATACTCCAATAAAATTTTAAAAAAATCTAAAAGTCCTAATTCAAATGCAATGTTTTATTTACAGTCCTCCTCAGCTGCCCTTTATCTCATAACAAAACTGGCCTGATGCTTTTTCTCTCTCTCCTTCTCTGTGATTTCTAATGTAAGCTCCAACCCCAGATAAATCAGATGAGAAGGGTGGGGAGTAAAGATTAGATTGCTCTGATATTAATCTTTTTAATTAAATCAGTTGCTTATGCCTCTAATGAAGGGAGTGTTTAAATGGAAAACAGAACAGAACTAAGACGACATATTAAATGCCCTCATTTATGAGGGACTCAGAAGATAAGAAGGGCCAGGAAGCCAGAATTCTTCCATCTGAATGGAGGCGCTGTCCAGAGGTTAGGACTCTGTAGGGTCCTATGTTAGAAAGAATAGTTCAAGTCCATAGTTGTCTCAGCTCAGCAGGAGAGTGCATGAGACCATCCCCAGAGAGTGCCTATTAGCAGGCTGGAGCAGACCCAGGCAGGCAGGCTGCCTTGTTATTAATGGCAAACGAACTGTGGATGATACTGTCAGGTAACCTATCTCCATTCGGCTCAGGTGCTCCAGTCTACATCATCCCCATTACGGCATGGTTTTTGGAATTATGCTCCAGCTGGGTCTGAAGTCTGTTTTCCACATTCTAGAAATGGCTGGTGGCCTAAGTGCTTTTGTATTGAGAACTAATTGTGGGTGAGGCAAGGTGATGTGGTCAGCTCCTGGAGCTAGAGCAAAGGAAAATGTCTAGAAAACCTATTTTTAACTGCCTTGGCGCCTAAATTGGCTGCTCAGAGGGCGAACTGCTCAGAGTGGTCAATAAGCGGATCCCTAATGGATCACACCTGAAACCAGATTGTGCTGGCTAGGATGCACCTTATTATAGAAAGGGCAAATTTCTCAGCAACCTACAGTTGCAACTCCCTGTTTACTGAAAACTATATGGTGCAGTAGAACAAATAAGTCACTTCAGGGGGACACTCTTGAACCAGATGGACCGCTTTTAGATACATGATTTATTACTTAAGCTACCTGAGCCTTAGAGTTCTCACCGCCACTTGAAGATAATATTTTCTTTTCTTCCTTTTTAATAGGACTTATTTATTTATTTATTTTGGTCCACTGAACCTTATTCTTTTTACTTATTTTTTTAATTTTTATTTTATATTGGAGCATAGTTGATTAACAATGTTGTGCTAGTTTCAGGTGCACAGCAAAGTGATTCAGTTTTATGTATACATGTGTCTATTCGTTTTTGAATTCTTTTGCCATTTAGGTTGTTACATTATATTGAGCAGAGTTCCCTGTGCTATATAGTCCTTGTTGGTTATCTGTTTTAAATAGAGCAGTTTGTACATGTCAATCCAAAACTCATTTAAATTAAAATATCATTGTCTGGTGGATACAATCGTTAGATTGTATGTTCCTTGAACTCCTACACCTGACTTCAAGAGCCTTCCTGTTTATTTCTGCAACCCCAGGATTCACCATGAAATGTGGTACAAAGAAGAAAGTTAATATGTTTGAGTGAAGGGATGCATCAAGAATTAAAAATGGGACTCAAAATGCCACTTAAAATGGATAAATATAAATTCTTCATAAATCCTTAATAGCCAACCTATTCTCACCTCCATCATGTAACTTTCCTAACATCATCTCATGCTGATTATCTTGTCCACAAAATTTCATGAGCAGTTAATGTCTCTCACATTTATCCAAACTTGAGTATATTTTTTACTTATGTATTTACTTGCATGTCTTGAACACAATCTATATGCCAAATCCTGTGTGATTAATAAGTGGAACTTCACATGAATAAAATGCACCCATCTTCTCAAAAAGTAAGAATCTATGCATATTTACACTAAAATAAAAATAGTAATAATTTAGATACAATGTCTTGTTTTCATAGTAGACGGCATAGAATCCTAGGGAAGCACTCAAATAGAAACACTTAGCCCACCTGGGGGACTCGGTAGGATTTCTAGAGATTAATCCAATATTGCCATAGTACCCCACAGATAGGATTTTCAAACACATGTCTATTTGAATGTGGGAGTGTGTGCGTGCGTGTGTGTGTGTGTGTGTGTGCATGCATGTCTTATGTATTAGAATTTGGGGAATAGATTTCTTTATATTTTCATGTGAACTCAGTAAATTCTGGGAGAGAGAGAGATTATGGAGCTCCAGCTGATTCCTTTGGGTGTCTTGTCTATTTGTAATGTGTTCTTAAGCCCATCCAAAGGTTGACTCAGAAGGTGAACGATTTTTTCAGTAATTCTGAAAAATTCTTTCAGTAATTTCCAATGGCAGTGATAGCCAAATCCTATAGAAGCTAGGAAACATGTTTGCTAGTAGACTATCGATTTAATTAATATAACTGATGATGACAAAGAACATGTCTGCACTACCCCATGACTATCCTTCGAGAATAATGGTTGTAGTAGTCAACCCTGAGGAGATGTAGACCCCAAATGGGGTTACACAGATGTTATGCCTGGAGCTGACTCTTTTGGTTGTGTTATGGGAATGGATGCAGCTTGACAGACTCATTATTAGATTTAACTGCATCCCCATCATTCATTTCTAGCAACTGCCCATAGTGCAGGCCTAAAAGAATTTTTGATTGACTTATATTTGATTTTGAGGTAGAATAGGATATTATGAGCTCTAAGCTCAAGCTCAGGCCACACTGAACATCATCAGCAGATTTCTTAATAAAAAAGCAAGGCCCTGCAATATCTCTATGTGTCAGCCTTACACCCGGCAGCTGTCATTCAACCTTTGAGTCATGGTCCGGCAAGTTGATGTTGGAGTTTCTTGGAATGTAGTCTTCCTCTTTTGGGCAATAGATATATCCTGTGCTGAGGCCACACATACTGTTTAAGTACATTCAGAGCTTAAATCAGGTCAGATTGAAAGGTATTATAGAAAAATAGTACAATTTTGTACTATTGTAGTGACAGAGATGATAGACAAAGCCTCTCTGAACCTTGTACACAAAAGATACCCAATAAGTGTGAAATATACTAAATCTCCTGTACATATATTTAGGCAGACATTTTACTTGGCAAAATAAATGGTTTCCAAATTCCAAATAATAAGACAATATTCCTGTTTCTTTCCCCAATCCACATGCTTTCCCTAAAACCTACCTGGGATCCTGTGTTTCTTGGGAAGCTGGGGAGTGATCTGCCTAACACTTTTGACATAAAAATGGCATGTGGAAAGTTACGGTAGTCAAATATATGAAGCACACACAGGGAATGAATGTTGGTATCTGTTATTGGCAAGAATTTGGGCAAAATACTGGATAGATCGCTGACATATCATGAGCGTCCTTGAATACCGAGCAGAAGGGATTTACATTGTGCCATTTATTGAGTTCCTGCTGTGACTGCAGCATCATGTAAGACATGCAACCTTTCTGGATTATACCCCTAAACACTCATACAAGATATACATCACACACCCCTTTTTCTGTTATAAAAGATGAAACTCAGAGACTATAAACAGCTTTCCTTCAGTCACAGAGTTGAAACATGAAAGTGGAATTTGAGTTGAGATCTAAGTGAGTCAAGTTTAACAAAATATCCATTTTAGGTCTTTGAGCAGGAGGTAGATCTATTGATGGGAAGAGCAGTGATGTTAGGGATACTTGTTTTTACTACTCTCTTACTTCTGACTGTCTTTTGCACTTCCTCTTCTCTCCAAGATAGTCCCTTGCCTTCCCCCACCATGTTGTTCTGCTCCCAAAGGATCTTACCTTCAGCTGGATGTCACTGTTGACAAGCACATATGGCAAAACCTAATAATGTCTTAAAAGGCCTTCCATCCCAAAGAGGCTGGCATTTGAATGGAGTGTGGCAAAAATGCCTCAAAGATGTATCAATATTATAAAATAAAGTCTCAAAAGTATACTCTCAATCAATATGATAGATGGAGTAAGACAGAGTTTCGGTGGGGGGGCAAGACAGACGTATTTTTGCCCCAGTGATGTGAACTTAAATCACATTTAGTTGGATACTTTTTAGTGACTGGCACCTAACTTAGACTCTGTTAAAAGATATTCCATCCATTTAACAAACGGTAATTGGTACTGCTCTATGCCAGGGATGACCATGGCAGGGGGGATACAGAGAAGGAAAGTCCTCGAGTGGGAAAGACCAAACAAGCAAGGCAATTGGAGAACAGGGCCACTGCATCCAATGATAACCTACCACAGTGTGGGCTCTAGAGCAGATGGTGATATCAGGGACTGCTTTCTGCTTTACCCGAAAAAGCAGGGTGGGAGCTAAGCAGAAACATTCATGGAAAAGAGCCAGATATAAAAGTAAAGAATTTAAGAAGGAAAAACCTATTGCATCAAGTGTATGTGTTTGGGGGGGTCTTAGTCTATGGAGGTGCCCTATGAATGCTTAAAAATTGGGTAAAGTCGTTCTTCTGACACTGAAACCAATATTGCCAATTTCTTTATGGTGATGCTGTCATCTTTGTTTAAATGATGGCCATGAACAGGTGAATCTGTCCAGGATTCTCTAAAGCTGTGGTGGCCAATATGGTAGCCTCTGCCTACATATGGCTATTGCACACTTGAAATGTGGCTGATATGACTGAGAAACTAAATTTTTAATTGAGTTAAAATGTTCTGTAAGTGTAAAATATAGATCGAATTTTGAAAACTTAGTTTGAAAAAGCCGATGTAAAATATCTCATTATTTTTTTGTCTATTGATTCTATGTTGAAGGTTATATTGGGCTAAATGAAATATGACATTTTAAAAAAGAGAAGGGCATCCCATGAAGAGGAAATAGCATATGCAAAGGAAATGAAGCATGAGCAAGCTTGGTACATGCAGCTATTGCCTTAGTCAGGTGGGGCTGCCATCACAAGATACTATTGACTGGGTGGCTTAGACAACAGAAATGTAGAGTATGGCGGAAGTGAACAAACTATGAGAAAATGGTCAAAGATGAGGATGGAGGCACAAAGAGGAGCTAGGTCAAGTGTGGGGGGTGCTGTTTGTGTCAGTTTAAGGAAGTTGAAATATATAGTGCCTGAAGGCTATGGCACTACGGGAGGGTACGCCAGTTTTTGAAAAAAAAAATCAAAAAGAAACATTTATATATATATATATATATACATACATATATATATATGTGTGTATATAAACACTCTTCTTAAACATAAGAAACACAGGTTTCAGTGATAATGATCCATTGGGTAGTATTTAGGGTCTCTCTTTGAGAACACCTAACTTGTCACTGTCAGGGAACTAATGGCTAAATGAATATATTTGGGTTGGCCAAAAAGTTCTTTCGGGATTTTCTGTAACATCTTATGGAAAAACATGAATGAACTTTTTGGCCAACCCAATAGGTCATTTTCTTCTTTCAAAGTAAGTATAGTGCTGTACACTTATGTCTGTCCTTCAATCAGTTGATCTCTACTTATTAGCAGAAAACACAACCAAGGAGCGAAGGTTACTGATCAGAGATACTTTTAAAAACAGGGAATGGAAATTACTTTGCAGTGAGCATAAATGTCCACCAGGTGGCAAACAGCAGTGAATCCTGGTCCAACTGGGCCTGCTCCCTATTCATTGCATTGTCTCTTCAGGGAAAAGGGTCTGGAGATGCACAATTCCATACCTGGGGGGTTATTATGTTGTCATTTGACTTTTGACTCATTTTACTTCAGAAGAAGACACTTGAAGGGGAAGGGAACAGGAGACCTTTGTTTTCGCGAGTGTGAAGGAGACAACTTTACTTGGAGCTGATTTTTAATTGAGGTTTGAAAAGAATACTTTGAAAAGAATGCTTTATCCCATGGTAAAGGAGATTGGAAAAGGAAAAGGTGAATTTTCAATGAGAACCCAGAGCAATGATTTCTACTAAAAGACATTTAGGATCCATAGCCTTCTAGTCTAAACATCTACTTACTTCCTCAAAGTTTCCTAAAGGGAAACTAAACTAAAATAGAGGTATTCAAAAATTGTCAAGTCCATGAGTAGCTTGAGCTTGTCTTCAAAAGATGTGGGTTCATAACCACTAATATTAATAATTCCCACTAATAACCACTAATTATTAGTCAGATCCTGTGCTAAATGATTTGTGATAATTCATTACTTTTCACAACAACCCTGTAGGCAGGCAATCTTTTAACAAAGTTAGGTAACAGGTCCAAGTCACAGGACTAGTCAATAATGGAGTCAGAATATGAATCCAGATTTGGCAATCTCCAAGTCTGAGTTTCTACCCACCACGCAGAATGCATTTATAGATAATCTCGAAATGTCTCCTTCCTCTAAGAAAAATGATCAAGAATTTGAAAGAGTACTTGCAAAGTGATAACACTGTGGTTTTATAAATTAAAACTAGAAAGAACTTAGTTACTTTAAATGATTTTACGGGTTTCCTACTGATACTGTAACAAATTACCACAAACAGTGGCTTAAAAAAACACAAATGTAGGGCTACCCTGGTGGCGCAGTGGTTGAGAGTCCGCCTGCCGATGCAGGGGACACGGGTTCGTGTCCCGGTCCGGGAAGATCCCACATGCTGTGGAGTAGCTAGGCCCATGAGCCATGGCCGCTGAGCCTGTGCGTCCGGAGCCTGTGCTCCGCAACGGGAGAGGCCACAACAGTGAGAGCCTGCGTACCACTAAAAAAAACCCCAAAAAAACAAAAAACAAAAATGTATTATTGTACAACTTTGACATTCAGAGGTCTGAAATGGATCTTACTGGCCTAAAAATGAGGTGTCAACAAGGCTGTGCTCCTTCTGGAACCTCCAGGGAAATTCCATTTCCTTACTTTTTTCCGGCTTTTAGAGGCCCCCTGCATTCCTTTCTTCTTGCCCCTTTTTTCATCCTTAAGATGAACACCATAGCATCTTCAAAACTCCGACTTTCACTTATATGGAAGGACCCTTGTCACTCCATTGGGCCCATTTGGGTAATTCAGGAAAATCTCAAGATACTTAATGTAAGCACATCTGCAATATCTTTTCTGCCATGTAGTTAGCAGCATATTCACAGGTACTAGGGTTAGGATGTGGACCTATTTGACAGGCCATTACTCACGTACCATAAGAGCTGACATGTATTGAGTTCTTACCCTGTTTCATGCACTGTTCTAAGCCCTTTACATGGATTTAATTTTCTCTTTCTTATAGCACAGTGAAATAGTTACTACTATTAGCCCTGTTTTCAAAATGAAGAAGCTAAGAAGCTCAGGGATTTTATGTAATTGTTCAGGATCATAAGCTAGTAAGTAGTGTATTCTGTTTTCTGCAGGGCTCCCATTCTTATTTTATACATAAATAAGTTCTTTGCAGTGAGAATTACTGGTGCTTTCACAAGTGCATTCAGTGTACCAATATTTTTATGATTAACATTGCCATTTCCAATTTACCTTAGGCCTTTGGGCTGTCTTACAATCCGCTGAAGCTGCATTATAGCACTGGAGGAACTGCTCCTTTGGCAAATCTCCAGTAGGGTGTTATCTTTATACTGTGCTCTAAAAAGACTCAAAATTTCATACGAGACGATATGTCTAGTAGCTAAAAATAAATTTGTCAATAATATATATTTTTGTCTCTTTGTCTACAGTAACTTACTTTTGTATTTGTTAAAACTTTTCATTATACATTTTAAAATTTATATACAACAAAATTGATTATCATTTTGGTTATGTAGTTCCAGTCTCATCCTTTTCCCAACTCTTCCTCTTTGACTGATGGATTGTTCAAAAATGTGTTGTTTCATTTCCCCAATATTTGGAGATTTTCCATATTTCTTTCTGCTATTAATTTCTAGCTTAATTTTATTACAATCAGGCAATACACTTGAAATATGATAGTAAGGTTTTATAACCCAGGATACAGTCTCACTTTGTGAAGACTCCATGTACACTTAAAAATAATTTGTGACTTGCTATTGTCATAAGAAGTGTTCTATGCATGACATGCCGTTTAGATTCCATTTGGTTAATAGTGTTTCTTAGTTCTTCTATATCCTTTCTAATATTTTATCTATGTATCCTATCTATTGGTGGGAGAAGAATATTGATGTCTCCAACTATACTTGTAAATCTGTCCTTTTTCCCTGTTAGTTTTATCAGTTTTTGTTCATACATTTTGAGGCTGTGTTATTTGGTGTCTAGCCATTTAAGATTGGTATATCCTCTTGGTGAATTGGCACTTTCGTTATTATATAATATATTGCTTTATCCCTAATTGTCCTTGTTCTGAAGTATACTTTGTTTAATACTAATCTGGCCACTCCGTTTCAAGATCTGTGAGAATCTGAGACTTTATTCTCCTTGTAAACTAATTGTTAGTTTACCACAGTTCCATGGAAGACACAAAAATATTGGGTTGGAGACAAAAGACAAATTATGTCTCTCAGAAATAGCAGTATCCAGACTATTAGCAGTTTTCCGTCAGTTTCCCTAGCCCCCATTTCCACAGGGAAATATGAAGGGGACCATAAGGACTAAGTTGTATGACAGGGAGGAAGTCTTAGTTTAGGGCACTCACATCTTTTAAAGTGGACTGTAATATGCCTGCATTTTGGTCCAGAATAAGATACTGTGTCTATCTTCCACAACAATTCACTATAGAAAAATTACTGAAAAGATAGCTTGGAACAAATGTCAGTTAGTGCCCAGTTTGTGAGAGGTGCAGGAATGCAGGATACCCAGGGAGAATTGTCTCTCATCACTTCAATTTTCCTTCACTTAGTGTTTTCATGGTATATCATTTTCCATCCTTTCACTTTTATTATTATATGTATTTGAGCTTCTTGGAGACACTGTATGGTTCCATCCTTCTTTTATAATCCATTCTGACATTTTATCTGATGTTTAGACCATTTATATTTAACACAATAGTTGATATATTTAGATTTAAGTCTATAATGTCAGTGTTTATTTTTTCTGTTTCCTGTGTGCTTTGTTCCTCTCATTTGCATTTATGTCTTATTTTGTAATATTTTAATATTATTTAGTATTCCTTTTTAATTTAACTATTATGTTTTTCCCTTTATCTCTTTGTATAATGTTTTAGTTGTTGCTCTTGAGAGTAAAATATACATACTTAATGTTTCACAATCTACTTAGAATTAATATTTATCACTTCAAGTGAAATGTAGGTGAAAAGTAGAAACTTAACAGCACAGAGGTTTTTGTATCCTCCTCACTTTATGTTGTGGTTGTCATTTGTACTATGCCTACATAGACTAAAAATTTCATCAGTCCATAGTATAATTTCTGCTTTCAACTGCCATACATATTTTTAAGAACTTAAGAGGAGAATCCTAGTCTGTTTGTACTTAACCACTTATTTAACATTTAACCATTATTTAACATTTCTGTTGTTCTGGAGTTTCCAAGTTTCCCTCTGGTATAATTTCCCTTTTATGTGAAAGACTTCTCTTAGCATTTCTTTTAGAGCAGGTCTGCTGCTGACAAATGTTATGTTTTTCTTTTTCCTTCATCTACAAATTTCTTTATTACACCTTTATTCCTTAAGGATATTTTTCATGGATATAGTTTCTGAGTTCATAGTTTTTACTTTCACTACTTTAAAATATTGTTTTACTGTTTTCTGCCATCCCTGGCTTTTTAAAAAAGACATTCACAGTCATTTGAATTATTGTTCCTCTGTAATTTATGCTTTGATTTTTATCTAGCTGATTTCAATATGTTATTTATCTTTTAAAAAACTTTTCAGCCATTTTATTACAATATATCAGAGCACAGAAAAATTTGAATTATCCTGTTTGGGGTTAACTGCAATTGTTGCATCTTTTAATATAAATAGTTTGCCAGTTTTTTCAACCATTATTCTTTTTTTAAATTTATTTTTTCCTGCATCATGCTTTCTGATGACATGAAATTTTGGTTTTATCTCACAAGTCCCTGAGTCTCTGTTAATTTTTTTCATTTTTTCCCCTTTGTTTTTCATATTAGGTAATTTCTATCGATGTATTTTTCAAATTTATAAATTATTTACTCTGTTATCTCCACCTGCTATTGAGCCCATCCAGTGATTTTTTAAAGTTTTACTATGTTTTATTATGTTATTACGCTTTTTATCAGTAAATTTTCCATTTTGTCTCTTTTTGTATTTTTCTGTCTTTTCTTCTGAGACTTTCTATCTTTTCAGTTGTTTCAAAAGTATTCAGCCTTACCTTGAATCATGTTAAAAATACCTACTTCAAAATCTTTATCTGGTAATTCCAACATCTGTGGCATCTCAGAGTTGACATCAATTGATTTCTTTCCCCTAGCAAGATGTCAAGATTTCCTGATCCATCATATGCTGAGATGTTATGGACACTATATCTGTGCATTTTGGATACTATGTTATGAGTCTCAAAGAGCTATTGACAGTGTTGATCTTTACGTTTTATCAGGCAATTTTCCATGCTATGTTCAGCAACCAAGTTCCTATACACCGAGGGCTGATTTCAATGCCAAATCAGTTTTCAGAGCCTTTGCAGTTCTCTTCAGTTCTTCTCCTGTGCACCACTCAGTGGCCTGTCTGAGACCTAAGAGGTGGTTGGTGCTTTAGTTCACTTCTCAAGGGATTTGTATGCTCTAGAGAACGATGCATGCACAGATTTGCGATGATCTCAAAAGCTCATACACAATTATATGGGATCATTTTCTTAAGATTTCACTCCGTTATGATCTCCCTCAAAAGTTCTTGCGCCAGGGCACCCTCCATCTGATTTTCTGACAACACAACAAGGATTTAATCTCCCTGTTTTGTCACGAACTTTCTCAGACTATGTCCTTCTCTAGGGCCAAGAGAGAAGTTAGGAGAGAAAGAAAAAAATGGTATTCTCCCAAACTTTTGAGAACACAGATGCTCTTGGAATTTTAGATATCTTTCCATTTGCTGCTGCTCTGTGCTACTGTGAGATTGCCTGGGAGCAAGGTTAGGAAAGAATAACAACCCCCCAAATAGTGGGCTTTCTCTTATTATACCTACCCCTGTATCCTATTATAAATGCTCCCTGTCCTATTACTTGTACCAGAAACACAGATTTTTTTTTTTGATGTTCTTTCTGTCCACCTTTGGTGCACACTCTAAGTACCATGCTGTCTTTGAATCTGGGCTAGCAAAAGCCAAAGAATAGTAAGGGAACTTACTGCTAGTTCAGCAGTAGTTCAAATATCTCACTTTCTACCCCAATCTTTCTGCTTTTATTGGCTTTTCAGAATCCTCAGATAATTTCTTGAATCATTCTGTCCAGGTTTTTAGTTGTGCCTAGTCAGAGACACACTGGCATCTCACTTTGTACCAGAACTAAACCTTGTTAATTTACTATTAACTACTTTAAAATTATAACTAAAATGAGCTTAAAATGCCTGCACAGAAAAGATAGAAATATTCATGCCATTATATGCATCCCTTTGTTTTTGTCCTTCTTTTTTTTTTTTTTTTTTTTTTACCAGTTATGACTTTTCAAGATAACAAAAATGAGAGATCAAAATTTGGTCTGACAATTTTGGCAAGCCTTGTCATTGTTGTGGTCCAGGAATGAGGATCCAGAACATCAGTACCCAACTAACTCAGAGTATTAAAACTAGCTCATCATAGTCAAACCCTCTAAAGGTTTAATTTTTCCATTAAGCCACAAGGGGCAGCAAGAAATAGCAAAACACCACTGGGCTTGCAGAAAAGAAGACACCAGTTTGGTTACTCACTAGACTATAAAGATACAGGTAAGTAATTTCACTTACGTGGGCCTTCATAACGGAATCTGTAAAATGGTCTATAATAAAATTTTGCCTACATTTGCCCGTGGTGCACTGAGAGAAGACAAATGGAAATGTCCAGAAAGAGAGGCAAAAGGCAAGTTAGTGACATATGGTACAAAAAAGAAACCACATTAAGCACAAAAGACTAGAAAATTATGAGATCAGAGAAAAAGATACTTTATATAGGTTCGGGGATAATTGTAGCTATCTTAAGAGGTTGTAAAAATTAGAAATAATGTATATACATGCTCAAAAATAATATTAATATTAACTTCAAGTGTGTATAAATCTTACTGTATTTCATAGTTCTCAGTCCTTTACACATTACCTCATTCAATCAACACCTTCTAAAATAGGTACAGTTATTCCTCATATCTGACAGATGATACAACTGATGATAGAACAAGATCATATAGTTAGAAAGTGGCAGAGTTAGATTCTAACCAAGCAGTTTGGGTCCAGATCCCATGCTATTAATCATTATGCTGCACTACCTACCTCAATAAATTATAGCTTGCATTATTATTATTATCATGTGATTTTTATTATCATATTATTCCTGTTCTTTCTAACCAACTTCTCCCTTTGGAATAATAATATTCACTCCTCCATGTTCTTTAATTTATAGCCAAGCCTGAGTAGCTGAACCACTCATTACAGGACTCATATCTTTCTTAGTGCTCTTCAGTTGCCAATTATCTTTATGTAAGACTATTACTTAGCCATAAAAAGAACAAAATAATGCCATTTGCAGCAACATGGATGGACCTAGAGATTGTCATTCTGAGTGAAGCTAAGTCAGACAGAGAAAGTGAAATATCATAGGTTATCACTTATATGTGGAATCTAAAAAAAATCATAAAAATGAACTTATTTACAAAACAGAAACAAACCTCACAGACTTAGAGAATGAACTTATGGTTACCAGGGGAACCATAAGGGGAGAGGGGGAGGGATAAATTGGGAGATTGGGATTGACATATACACACTACTATATATAAAAGAGATAACTAATAAGGGCCTACTGTATAGCACAGGGAACTCTACTCAATACTCCGTAATAACCTATATGGGAAAAGAATCTAAAAAAGAGTGGATATATGTATATGTATAACTGATTCACTTTGCTGTTCAGCAGAAACTAACACAACATTGTAAATCAATTATACTCAAATAAATTTTTTTTAAATGAATAGCATTCTGCTTCCTTTTAGAGAATCTGTAAGAATAACAGAGTTGGCAGAAATCACATCTTTGAGAGGGAAACAAAGTTTAGTTTCCATAAAATGTAGCTGATGACACATTTTCTGGGGGACCACATGCTAAAGCCAATCATCAAATAATAATATATTTGCAAAGTCACTGTGCTATTGCAAGAGAGATGAAGCTATAATTGATAATGCCATATAACTCCAGGTAAGGAAGAAAACAGTTCACCAAACATGTGCAAAAAATTTATAGTAGCACTAATCATAGTAGCCAAGAAAATAAAAGAGGGAGGACAGCTCAAAAGTCTGTTAACAGTAAACTGAATTAATACATTTTATATTTATGGAGTAGCCTATTACAATGAAAATAAGTGGACTACAGTCACACTTTACAACACACGTGAATCTCATGAAAATAATGCTGAATGAAAAGATACACCAAGTGGTTTTGATTTTTATTTTAAGTTTAAAAAGAGGCAAAATCGATGGTTTTAGAGGACTGGAAAGAGTGGCTATTATTTCAGGGGGCATATAGTCCCTAGGACGCAGGATGGGGGTACTTCTGAGATGTTGTCGAAATTATTGATCTGGGTGTGGATTACACGAGTGTGCACATGTGGACATCACCTAGCTGGATACTTAGGAGTTGTATATGTCACTGTGTATACTCTACTTGGTACTAGTTGACATTTATAAAAATGGAATGAAAGGAGCATAAAGGACTCAAGGGAATTATGTTTGCCTCTCTGAGCTTTAGTTCCCATATCTGTAAAATAAAGGGGCACAGTAACCTCTATGTCCCACTCTATTTTTGATATTCTGTGATTGTTGTGCTTTGTGTTAGGTTTTAAACCGTGATCCCTCAGTTAACAAAGGATCAAGGTTTACACATGCATCAGAAGAAAACAGCTGAGCTCAAAGAGGCTCCGTCCTTGCTTCTCTTCTCGTCTCAATCCACAAACCTCCTTTTCCTTCAACTCCACATCCAATCCATCAGATATCCTGGTGATTCTATCTTTAAAATATATTCAGATTCCCACCACTTTATGCAATATCCGTTGCTACTTACCTGCTCTAAGCCACTATCAGCTCTCATCTGAAACGCTACAAAATCTTAATTGGAGTCAGTTTTCCTATCTTTGTTTTGCTTTAACACAGCAGTCGGGCTTTTAAAACAGAAGTTGCATAGTGTCACTCTTCTGTTAAAAATGCGGAAATGGGTTCCCGTGTCACTCAGAGTAAAACCAAATTCCTTAACAATGGCCTCCCAGGTCTTGCAGTATCTGGTGTCCTGGAATATCTCTGAACACCTCTCCTGCTACTCTGCCTCTGGCTTATTCCACTTCAGCCATACTTACCTCTCTGCTGGGTCTAGGGTGGGTAGGCCAAGCTTGCTAATGAATCAGGGCTTTTGTAGTTATGCTTTCCTCTGTCGAGAATATTCTTCCCCCAGTGTCCACAAAACTAGCTCCTCAATTTCCAAGGCTTTGATGAAACATCACCTTCTTAAAGATACATTTCCCAACCAACTTTTATAAAAGTGCAAAGTACCTCACCTCCAGCACTCCTTATCTTCTGATAGTTTTGCCATTTCTCTCCTTAGCACTTATGTCTTCTGCTATGTTGTATAATATATTCATTTATTTTGTTTATTCTTTCTCTCCTCAGTCAGCCACTGTTCCTTTCACCTCAGAATGATTGATCCTTGGGGAAAAGCCTACTAAAGTAAAAATAAGCCATCATCAAAATTATGAGAATTTTACTGTATCATTTATTTTTCTACATCTAGAAAACAGTCAGAATCTCAACCTACTTTGAAAAGAATGGATTTGAGCCAGATTTAACACAACGAAAACAGCCTAGAGTCCTAAAAAAACTTTTCACTTGAACTTCTATTAAAATTTTAAAAGCTTTTAAAGTTCCCTTAAAAGAAAAAATTTTTAAACAAATGACTATACAATCCATGAAAGATGAATTCAATGATTGAACCATTTAATATATAAATGAGAAAGAGACAGAGAGTAGAGAGAAAAAAGGAATATGTTGAAAGGTTATAAAACTCTATTGTGAGTCAGGAGGATAAGGTAATCAACATTTATTTACCAAACTCTTCAATATTGTCTTTCCCCATCCCGACCTACACAGTATCTCACTTGAATCTTGAAAGTCGAGTAAGTAATCCCAATAAAGGGAAGCTGCATGACAGTCCTGAAAATGTGTCACAGGTCAAAACCATGCATCCTTTCAAAAGGGGTTTGGAAACATGTTTCCTGTGACCTAGTTTTGTAAAACAAAACAGGAAATAGAGATAGAACTCAAAAGCTATACTCTGAAATATTTATGTGTTCTTTATTAATGCAGTACTTTTTTACATTTCAACATTCTCAAATTCTTCTAAAAGAAATATATCTTACTCATAGATTAAAAGAACAGGGTGCTTTAAAATAAGACAGAGTATAAAAATAGTGAGTTAAATTAAAGGTCAACACTTTATTATCAACTGGCTGCAAAGGAAGTCTGGAGATGTGTATGGAGCTCATAATCCCTCAATCCTGACCCTTTGTTTCAGATACAAGCTTTTGCTTAGATGCCTCTCATTTTAGTGACCTTAAAAGAATCTAATTAGAACCATAATTCTTGTTTATTTAGAAGACTAAACATATTTAAGGTACCCAGAAGTTAAGACATAGAGAAGTAACAGAGCTAAAATAATTTTAACCAAAAAAGAAAAAGCTTAAGGAGGACAGACCTCTCTTGTTTCTCCAGGGCCAAAATCCATGGGTGGAATTTTTAAGGAGACATACAGTGTGGAACAACTATATTCTTTCTAATAATCAGAGCTCTCTAAAGTTTTGGTCTGCTTCAAAACATACAGCACTTCTTGCCCCTGGATTCTTCAGTCTGAGAGAAGATGGCCACTGTCCAGATGTCTAGGAACAATCACTGCTGCATCCAGAGGGAGGTTATCCAAGCCTGCCTAACATCTTTGCCAGTCCTAAAAAGGAAGGCTTTGGGACTGTAGGTTAAATGGAGCTGATCTAAGAAATCTGTTTCAGTTCTTTGAATGATCTTATTAAAAGGTACATCAACTATATATGGTTGATACTTGAACAAAAAAGTTTGAACTCTGTTGGTCCACTTATAAGAGGATTTAAAAAAAGTAAGTGTGCATTACAGACTACAGGATCCATGGCTGGTTGAATTTGAGGATGCAGAGCCGCAGATACAGAGGTCCAACTTACTATATGTGGATTTTCCACTCTGCAGAGCATCAGCAAACCTAACCCCATGTTGTCCAAGGATCAATTGTAATTCTAAACAAGTATTTTGCTAGATCATGATGATGTTATATATTGTTTACTTTATATGTAGGTATTATGTATGTATGAACACACACACACGTATAAACAGATGTACACAGCATTTACACTGGCAAAATGGATGAAATCCTTCAACCTTTGACCTTCAGATAAAAATAATTCCCAATAATATGAATACTTTCAGAAATCTGTATATATTACAATGAGTGGAAGGTGGTAGCATAACACATTCTTTGCTAATTCCACTAATATTGAAAAGCCTTTTTGTCTGTAGTATTATCTTTCTCTTTCCTTCCATCTATCCTTTCCTTCCTCCCTTCCTCCCTCCCTCCCTTCCTTCCTTCCTTCCTCCCTTCTTTCTTTCTTGTGCTACTAAAATACGGTCCTTGAAGCCCCATGCTACTAGAATATAACATATCATTGTCAGGAGTGCAAACAGCCAATGATAAACTTTTGTCAAGTTGGCCACAAGGCTGAAAGATAGAGGTGAGTAAAAAGAAGTTAAAGTGGACATATTCTCCTTGCTCCTAAAAAGAAGAAAGTAATAAATTTCTGAGTTGCTTTTGTTTCTCCTTACTTTTAGCTTTATGTTGGTGAGGAAAACACAGCCATCTTGGATACCTGGAGAACCTTCTGGAGACCCATCCTCTTAGACTGGAGAAAGTGGCTAAACCTCATGTCTCTTTTTGAGGCAGGTGATTGATTCAAGTTGTGCTTTTAAGGTTTATATTCATATAAATGTATTTTTAGGCATCGTTAGCAAACTACATCTTAAGATATAGTTAGTAAATAGTGAATGGAGTTTGGGACAAACGCACTTAGGTTCAAAATGTAGTGCATCCCCTAAGATCCATGTCGCCCTGCCAATGGTTTTACTTTTCTGAGCCCCAGAATCCTCAGCTATATGGGGACACAGGTGTCCACTAGCTGAGATTTCAATCAGGTAGGGTGTAAGGGACTAGCTTAGTTGCAGGAAGGTAGCAGTGCACTATAAATACTAGCTGTTTATTATTAAGAAGCAGCATAATTTGAATCTCATTTATACAAAAACGTTCTATTTTCAGGCTTATTTGAACTGATAAACTATGAGCAGAGCAAACACATAAATATTCTGTGTGTATGACTAAAAGCATTCACCAATAATCAGCATATTTATGGAGATGCTTAAGTTGGCACTTTTATCTTCAACAGACTTTCCCTGCCATCAGGATTGCACACATGAACACCAAAATGCATAAATGCTGTGTATCTCTCCCAAGCCCTGAAAACCCTATTTTGGTGTGTAACCGATCTCTCGTATGATCAGGCAAATAGGAACAAATAAATGTAACATTCAGAAAACCATCATTAATTTTAATTCTCTGGCAAGGCAGAAATCATTCTGGGTGTCCTAGTGCTTTGAGACCTAAATAAAATCAGGTGAACCTATTCCAAGTCTGAAGCAGTTTAAATTCTTCTCCAGAATTTCTTAGAATTCCAGCTGGCATCATCTCATGGTCTCCTGGGCTGCACATTCCCTACTTCCTCCTAATTAAATCTCATTATGTCTTGTTCCCTTGTATGTGCTGTCTCTTCCTGCACAACCTCACACCAGACAGAGAACTGCCCCTTTCTATAGTTCATAAAAGATTTTTAAAAAGCAAAAATGAATTCTCAATATGACATATGTGTTTTAGATTTTGTTTGAGGTAGGGTGGAGGGGTTAGAGGGCAGAGGTCACATCACAGCTGAGTAGAAGCTTCCAAATTAAATGTTAAACATTCTGGTTTAAAATGCCCTTTGGCCTTTTCCTGGGTACTTCTCACGTTTGAGAACCCCGGATTCAAGTTTCCACCCTTCTCCCCACACCACACCTGCTTTTTTCTCAGCCTTCCCCACTCTGGCCTTTCTCCCTCCCTCACTGAGCACAGACCAGGTCTGCCAATGCTGTGGAACAGAGCCCTTGAGCATTTTCTACTCTTTATTTCTTCTTGCCAACATTCACACATTCACTCTCTTCCTCCCCAGCTTATCAAGGTATTTTCCCAAACAAAACCATTTCCTTTAGAAGATAAATTATATTTCCTGCAGGTAAGAGAATTTTGCAAAATTTCCTCCCCACGTATTCATACTCTCCTGTCTCTGGCAGAACCAGGATCACTGACTTCCATGATAAGCCCTTGATTTAAAATATCAAACATAAAAAGGAAGCAGCAGCAAGTGGGTCTTTGGTGTCTGATCTGTGGCATTATGGGGCTAACAGAGCTGCAGGAGGGGTATTTTTCCCAATGGGATCAACTGGATATCTCATAGAATCTCCCTTCCCCTGTAACCTAAGAGGTGATATAAGACCCTCATTGTAGAAGTTTACAATGATGGTGGTGGCTATGTTGAGGGACTTAAGTCTCATAACACCTTTAGTGTCCTCTACCGACAAAACCAGAGCTTGGGGCTTCCGTGGTGGTGCAGTGGTTGAGAGTCTGCCTGCCGATGCAGGCGACGCGGGTTTGCACCCCGGTCCGGGAAGATCCCACATGCTGCGGAGCAGCTGGGCCCGTGAGCCATGGCCGCTAAGCCTGCGCGTCCAGAGCCTGTGCTCCGCAACGGGAGAGGCCACAACGGGAGAGGGCTCGTGTACCGCCAAAAAAAAAAAAAACAAAAAACCAGAGCTTGCAGAACCTTGCCTCCCATGCTCTCCCCTTCCCTAAATGATGTGTTACAGAGCTGCCTTTCTCATAGACTCTGTCCCAAGATTCAAGGCTCTGGGCTCCCAGTTAGCTACACACTACTGCTTCCATAGGCAAATTCATAGTCAAGACTTCCAAGACATGGGCTTCCAATTTACTTTTATCCAAACCCCCTCTTTTCCCTCTCAGTAAAGACTCTGGAAGAGTTAAGTAAATTGGAGAAGTGCAGGAGTCAGAGACATGAGTCCAGACTGCGAAGAAGAGAGCCAGAACTCCAGTTTGCTCATGGTATTGGGTTTTTATTACAGTTAATTACTGAGAGAAGCTCATGGTAGGTACTTTTTACTCTGGGGTCAAGCTTTCAATATTCAAATCCCAGCTCTGCTGCTTGTTTAGCTGTATCACCTTGCACAAGTCACTTAAACTCTTCTTGCCTTCCTTTTTCATTATAGTTGTCTCTAAACTATCACATAGTAAGTACTCAGGAAGTTTTACTTATTATTATTATTAGTTGAAGAATTTACATACCCATCTGCAAATGTTTATTACATGTCTAATATGCAGAAGCACTATACTAAGTCTAGAAAGACAAAACATAATTTCTTTATTTTCATAGAGCTTTCATACTAGTGGGGAAGTGAGGCTTCACAATTATGGCACAATTACAATTCTCATCAACTTATTTATGAAAGAGGGAAGCAAAAAAGAAAAAAGAAAATAAGAGAGAGTGTAGTGTGAACATATACTAGAAGGACTTAACGTAGACCAAAGAGAAAGAGGCACTGTCTCCAAAGACAGGAATGTGAGACCTCAAAGATGAGCCACGTGGCGGCCAGGGGAGGGTTAGGCAAAGGGTGGAGTGAAGAGTGCCTTAAACAGAGGATTCACCCTTTCCTAATTAGCAACCATGTGACTGGGATTCACCAGAGACACAGTCCTTGGAGTAAAATGGGAGAAGCTCTGCAGTGTGCATGTGCCTCAATGCCCTGTCATAGTGTTTAGATTATAAGAATGTGGCAAATTAAAGGAAAAATTTGCAGGAGATTCTAAGAGTGGAAAATATTGCCTTTTCTGTGAGATTTGAAACCCTTATCTTTATTTTTATAGAGCTAATTTGATTTGATATTCTTTTGTTCTTTCTGTCCTTTCTTCCTTTCTCCATTTCCCCTTCCTCTTCCCCTTCTCCTTCTCTCTCTCTCCAGCTTTCTTTGCTGTTAGTGATGGTAAAGTCCCTAACTGATATTGGTCCCCACAAGTACAACTAAAACCAATGACTAGAAGCTACAGTGAGACCAATATGGCTCTATATCAGATGGAAGGAAGAAAAAGAGAGAGAGCTCTTTAACCTCCTGTACACCAAACTGCTTTTTCTAAACACTCTTTCATGTTTTCATATGTTTAATCATGCTGTTTGAGCTGCTCAAAACAGTCTTTCTTTTCCTATCACATCTGAAGAATTCCTATGCTTCCCTCAAGACTCTGCTCTGGACCCTCTCTTCTGGAAGACTTCATTGAAACCCCAGCTTTCTGGGCTGAGCTGAGAGCCCCTCCACACACAGATCCTGGCTTAATCATCTATATATTTCCATCACTCAGCTGAATGCCCGACTCACTGTTTTCCCTCTCTCTGAGTGCAGAAGATGCAATCAAATTGTCTCAAGGTAGAATGAACATTGTAGTAACACTGGAGGTATTCAAACATAGGTTAGACCAGTACTATATTTTTTTATTGCCAGTCTTACATGAGCTAGGATGAGAAAGTCAGAGAAGTGTTTAGAAATTTTTATACAAGTTGAAATTAACACATTATCCAGATTGTTTTATATTTTACAAAAATATCAACCCAGAAAATTTGAAAATGTTGTTTTTAAAACACATATCATTCGATCATTGGTTTGGGATAATGTGGTAGAATAAATTCAAACATTATTTGAGGAATCGTGTGAGATGACCTGGAGAGTCTCTGTTGTTGTCTTGTGAAGAGAGAGAAAAAAAAAAATGGAATAGAAAAATCTATGCTTAATATTGGAGATATAATGCAATATGTATGGTTTTCTTCATGTCCTCTTACCTATCCCATCTGTCACCCCATTCTTGCCAAATGCTGCTCATGCTGCCTTGTTCAAGGGAGGCCACACATTGTGACTTAAGCACCATCGTATAATCATGGTCAATGTCTAACCCAGGAGAGGAAGCCACTGTGGGTGGTCCTTATACTTGAGTGATGGGGCAGTGGGGGACATATGGGTGGAGCCTGAGTCTTTGTCTTCTCTGTCTCCACAAGTGAGTGCCTCCTCTGTCAGTGTGGGGTCCAGGTCCTAGAAGCAGCTCTTCCTTAGAAGTACGGACAAAGCACAGGAGCTATTTCTATTTGCTATTTTCCACCTGACGGCTTTGCCCCCATTCAGTTTGGCCCCACTCCTTACTAAAATGGAATTTTTGTTAAATCTTTCCCACTTGGCTTTTAGAGATTGGAGGTAAAATATCTTTATATTTCAGTGGTTGTAATTGTGACTGTGTGTGTGTGCTGTGTATGTGTGTATTTAATCCAAGATTGGTGCGTTTCTAATAGAGGGGGAAAAATCTGCTCTGTGGACTCATCATGGCCTTAAACTTACTGCATAAACACACTATGCAGTTCTCCATTTATTACAACTCACACAGGCCTAATGAGCTATGGCATCACCACTGCGTGAGGATCACAGTTCTAATGACAGTGTTGAGTTTTATAAAAATGCTTTAAAACAGCAGTTGTGCAAAGCATCTTCAAAGGTAACTGCCTAACTGAGCCTGCTTTCCCATTTCAAGGAGAATCCAGTCACCCTCACAGGCAGGCATCAGCAGTTCTAGGTAAAAGGTGAAACGTCTGTTTTTCATTTCTCTGTGAACTGCTTCCACTGAGAACTCCTGCAGGATGAATACCTTGTTCATCCCCTGAAGAAGACACAGACTTTTCATGCTTTTAGTAGAGCTTGTGTAGGCTCTCAGTTTGAGCAAGCTAGGGTTGGAATCCTGTCTCCAACACTGAGTAGCTCTTAAGTTTTGCTTAATTAATTTGCTTAAGCCAGCATTTCCCAAACTTCAGATCAACAACCTGTTAGTTGTTGTAAACTCAACTTATGTTCACAACACATATGAAATAGAATAGACAATGTCAGAGTTTGCCATATGTTTTAAGAATTAAACTTTTGTTTTATTTCTCCAAAATATGATATATTCTTGTGTGTTTCTTCTGATTTTTTTTCAAACAGTGCCCCAAGCCTCAGTTGCATTTCTCCAATTACAATTCCACTATTTGAAGTCTATATAAAATCATGCAACTAGAGATTATCACACTAAGTGAAGTAAGTCAGAAAGAGAAAGACAAGTACCATATGATATCACTTATATGTGGAATCTAAAATATGACACAAATGAACTTATCTATGAAACAGAAACAGAACCATGGACATAGAGAACAGACTTGTTGCCAAAGGGGAGGGGGATGGGAGAGGGAAAGAGTGGGAGGCTGGGCTTAGCAGATGTAAGCTTTTATATATAGAATGGATGAACAACAAGGTCCTACTGTATAGCACAGAGAACTATATTCAATATCCTATGATAAACCATAATGGAAAATAATATTTAAAAAGAACATATATATATGTATAACTGAACACTTTGCTGTACAGCATTAATTAATGCAACATTGTAAATCAACTATACTTCAATAAAAATAAAATAAAATCTATATAAAATCAAATTTGACTATATCTTCTCTCTGCTAGGACAGAGCTAATAGCTTTTCTAGTATTTGGCTCTTTCTTTAGGAAAATGCTCTAAAAGCCTGTGTATTGAACAGAAGGTGGAGATTCATTAGCATATGGTCTTGGGAGAGACACAGAAACCAAGATGAGGCTCAATTTTTCCACTTCAAAAACAGGGTTTGAGAAGGGACAGAGGTAGGTTGAAGACAGAAAGCAAGACAGGGAGGATGGAAAGGGAGAAGGAGTCCAGTGGCATGGTGACAATCAGCTCCACATGCACAGCTGAACAGTAAGGAATTCCCAGGAGTAAGAACGGACAAAAGATTTCCAAACACTGAGGTTTAAATTTTAGTTTTAAGTATTGCTTGTTTGCTTATAAGTTCACAGTGTTAGAACACACACACACACACACAAATCCAAAGCAAATAAGACAATATACCTTTCTGATTTGCCATAGTGTACTGATGCTTTATTTTTACCACATGTTTTCCACAGAAGTATAGAATACTCCTGAGTCTTATGCAGTGACATGTTATGAACTGAATTGTGTATGCTCTAAAATTCATATGTTTAAGCCCTAATCCCCAGTGTGACTCCATTTGGAGATGGAGCTAAGGGATTGTGCGAAATGCTTTACATTTATTCTCCCTTTTATTCATACAAACTCTTTATACAGAGGGTTCTATTCACCCTTCTGTATTACAGATTAAGTAACTGTGATCCAGAAAAGTTAGATAACTTATAAAGTACACTCGGAAGTAAACAGCAGAACCAGGGCCCCATTCAAAATGTGTCTAACTCCAGGGAGGGCAGTCTTTACCTTTAAAGAGCATTGCCTGCCTGGCCACAGAGGCATAGAGATCTGGAAGGCAAGAGCTGAGAGGTGATTTTAATCACCCTTAGCATATTAGAACTCAGAAAACAAACTATGAGTATTTGGATTCATAGTCAGAAGAAACATTTGGAATTTGAGAGTTGACTCAATGAATTACTATATCAATTTCTCATTTATACTAATTTATTTGGGGGAATAAAAACAACACATGTCCCAGAGACAGAGTCAAGATGGCAGTGTGGGAAGACATGGAGTTAGCATCTCCTCACAACTAGGGTGTCTGCTGGCAGCTGGTGGGGACTCTGATGCCCAAGGAGATGGGGGAACCCCAAAGTGAACCACCCTGGGTGGCTTGCAGTATCTTGGCTAACAAGCCAGGGGTCAGGCTGAAGCTCCTGCAGTGAGAACGCTGAGTCCAAACCACTGAACTAACAGAGAAACTCAGACCCCAGGGAATATTCATTGGAGTGAGGTCTCATGGAGTTCCTCATCTCAGCACAAAGACCCACTTTTACCCAATGCCCTACAAACTCCAGTGTTGGAAGCCTCAGGCCAAACGACCAGTAAGACAGGAAAACAATCCCATTCATTTAAAAAAAAAAAAAAAGGAGACAGCAAAAAATATGTCACAAATGAAGGAACAAGGTAAAAGCCTATAGGACCAAATAAATGAAGAGGAAATAAGCAATCTACCTGAAAAAGAGTTCAGAGTAATGATAGTAAAGATGATCCAGAATCTTGGAAATAGAATGAAGGCATGGTTTGAGAAAATACAAGAAATGTTTAACAAAGATGTAGAAGAACTAAAGAACAAACAGAGATAAACAACACAATAACTGGAATGAAAAATACACTAGAAGGAATTAATAACAGAATAACTGAGGCAGAAGAACAAATAAGTGAGCTGGAAGGTGAAAGGGTGGAAATAACTGCCAAAGAGCAGAATAAAGGAAAAAGAATGAAAAGAATTGAAGACAATCTCAGAGACCACTGGGACAACACTAAATGCACCAACATTTGTATTATAGGGGTCCAAGAAGAAGAAGAGAAAAAGAAAGGGACTGAGAAAATATTTGAAGAGATTATAGTTGAAAACTTCCCTAACATGGGAAAGGAAATAGTCACCCAAGTCCAGGAAACACAGAGAGTCCCATACAGGATAAACCCAAGGAGAAAACATGCTGATATATGTAGTAATCACAATGACAAAAATTAAATTCAAAGAAAAAAATATTAAAAGCAGCAAGGGAAAAACAAAAAATAATAAAGGAATCCCCATAAGGTTATCAACTAATTTTTCAGCGGAAACTCTGCAGGCCAAAAGGGAGTGGCAGGATATACCTACAGTGATGAAAGAGAAAAACCTACAACCAAGATTACTCTACCAAGCAAGGATCTCATTCAGATTCAATGGAGAAGTCAAAAGCTTTTCAGACAAGGAAAAGCTAAGAGAATTCAGCATCACCAAACCAGCTTTACCACATATGCTAAAGAAAGTTCTCTAAGCAGGAAACACAAGAGAAGAAAAAGACCTACAAAAACAAACCCAAAACAATTAAGAAAACGGTAACAGGAACATACATATCGATAATAACCTTGAATGTAAATGGATTAAATGTCCCAACCAAAAGACACAGACTGGCTGAATGGATACAAAAACAAGACCCACATATATGCTGTCTACAAGAGACTTGCTTCAGACCTAGGGACACATACAGACTGAAAGTGAAGGAATGGAAAAAGGTATTCCAGGCAAATGGAAATCAAAAGAAAGCTAGAGTAGTAATAGTAGTATCAGATAAAATATACTTTAAAATAAAGACTGTTAAAAGAGACAAGGAGGGACAGTACATAATGATCAAAGGATCAATCCAAGACGAAGATATAGCAATTTTAAATGTTTATGCACCCAACAGAGGAGCACCTCAATACATAGGCATATGCTAACAACCATGAAAGGAGAAATCAACAGTAACACAATAATAGTAGGGGACTTTAACACCCCATTTACACCAATGGACAGATCATCCAAACAGAAAATAACTAAGGAAACACAAGCTTTAAATGACACAATAGATCAGATACATCTAATTGATATTTATAGAACATTCCACCCAAAAGTGGCAGAATACACTTTCTTCTCAAGTGCACATGGAACATTCCCCAGAATAGGTCACATCTTGGGTCACAAATCAAGCCTTGGAAAATTTAAGCAAATTGAAATCATATCAAGCATCTTTCCTGACCACAATGCTATGAGATTGGAAATCAATTACAGGAAAAATAACTGTAAAAAACACAAATACATGGAAGCTAAACAGTGCACTATTAAATAACCAAGAGATCACTGAAGAAATCAAAGAAAAAATTTAAAAATACATAGAAACAAATGACAATGAAAACACGATGACCAAAAACCTATGGGGTGCTGCAAAAGCAGTTCTAAGAGGGAAGTTTAGAGCAATACAATCACACCTCAAGGAACAAGAAAAATCTCAAATAAAGAATCTAACCCTGCACTTAAAACAACTAGAGAAAGAAGAACAAAAAAAACCTGAAGTCAGTAGAAGGAAAGAAATCATAAAGATCACAGCAGAAGTAAATGAACTAGAAACAAAGAAAACAATAGCAAAGATCAATAAAACTAAAATCTGGTTCTTTGTGAAGATAAACAAAATTGATAAAGCCTTAGCCAGACTCATCAAGAAAAAAAGGGAGAGGACACAAATCAATAGAATTAGAAATGAAAAAGGAGAAGTAACAACTGACACTGAAGAAATACAAAGGATCATGAGCGATTACTACAAGCAACTCTATGCCAATAAAATGGACAACCTGGAAGAAATAGACAAATTCTTGGAAAGGTACAATTCTCCAAGACTGAACCAGGAAGAATTTGAAAATATAAACAGACCTATCACAAGTACTGAAATTGAAACCATAATTAAAAATCTTCCAACAAGCAAAAGTCCAGGATCAGATGGCTTCACAGGCAAATTCTATCAAACATTTATAGAAGATCTAACACCAATCCTTCTCAAACTCTTCCAAAATATAGCAGAGGGAGGACACTCCCAAATTCACTCTACAAAGCCACCATCACCTTGATACCAAAACCAGAAAAAGATATCACAAAAAAAATTAGAGACCAACATCACTGAATAACATAGATGCAAAAATCCTGAACAAAATACTAGCAAACGGAACCCAACAGCACATTAAAAAGATCACACACCATGATCAAGTGGGGTTTATCCCAGGAATGCCAGGATTCTTCAATATATGCAAATCAATCAATGTGATACACAACATTAACAAATTAAGGAATAAAAACCATAGATCCTCTCAATAGAAGAAAAAGCTTTTGACAAAATCAAACCATTTATGATAAAAACTCTCCAGAAAATGGGCACAGAGGGAACATACCTCAACATAAAAAAGGTCATATATGACAAACCCACAGCAAGCATCATAGTCAATGGTGAAAAACTGAAAACATTTTCACTAATATCAGGAACAAGACAAGGATGTACACTCTCACAACTCTTATTCAACATAGTTATAGAAGTTCTAGCTACAGGAATCAGAGCAGAAAAAGAAATAAATGGAATAGATATTAGAAAAGAATAAGTAACGCTGTCACTGTCTGCCAATGACATGATACTATACATAGAAAATCCTCAAGATGCCACCAGAAAACTACGAGAACTAACCAATGAATTTGGTAAGATGTCAGGATTCAAAACTGATGCACAGAAATATTCTTGCATTCCTATACAACAACAACAGACAATCAGAAAGAGAAATTAAGGAAACACTCCCATTTACCATTGCAACAAAAAGAATAAAATACCTAGGAAAAAACCTGCCTAAAAGAAGAAAGACAAGCACTCAGAAAACTATAAAACACTGATGAAAGAAATCAAAAATGACATAAACAGATGGAGAAATGTACCATGTTCTTGGATTAGAAGAATCAATATTGTGAAAATGACTATACTACCCAAAGCAATCTACAGATTCAATGCAATCCCTATCAAACTACCAATGACATTCTTCACAGCATTAGAACAAAAAATTTTACAATTCGTATACAAACACAAAAGACACTGAATAGCCAAAGCAATCTTGAGAAAGAAAAATGGAGTTGGAGAAATCAGGCTCCCCAACTTCAAACTATACCACAAAGCTACAGTAATCACGGCAGTATGGTACTGACACAAAAACAGAAATATAGATCAATGGTACAGGATAGAATGGCCAGAGATAAAACCACATCCATATGGGTACCTAATTTATGACAAAGGAGGCAAGAACATACAATGGAGAAAAGACAGTCTCTTCTGTAAGTGATGCTGTGAAAACTGAACAGCTACATGTAAAAGAATGAAATTGGAACACTACCTAACACCATACACAAAAATAAACTCCAGATGGATTAAAGACTTAAATGTAAGGCCAGACAAAACTCTTAGAGGAAAACATAGGAAAAACACTCTTTGACATAAATGACAGCAAGATCTTTTTTTAACCAACTCCTAGAGTAACAGAAATGAAAACAAAAATAAACAAATGGGATTTAATGAAACTTAAGAGTTTTTGCACAGCAAAGGAAACCATAAACAAGACAAATAGACAACCCTCAGAATGGGAGAAAATATTTTCAAATGAAACAACAGACAAAGGATTAATCTCCAAAATATACAAAGAGCTCATGAAGCTCAAGATCAAAAAAGCAAACAATCCAGTTAAAAAATGGGTGGAAGGCCTAAATAGCCATTTCACCAAGGAAGACATACAGATGTCCAAGAGGCACATGAAAAGATGCTCAACGTCACTAATCATTAGAGAAATGCAAATCAAAACTACAATGAGGTATCACCTCACACCAGTCAGAATGGCCATTATCAAAAAATCTAGAAAGAGTAAATGCTGGAGAGGGTGTGGAGAAAAGGGAACCCTCCTGCACTGTTGGTGGGAATGTAAATTGATATAAGCAGTATGGAAAAAAAATATGGAGGTTCATTAAAAAACTAAAAATAGAACTACCATGTGACCCAGCAATCCTACTACTGGACAAATACCCTGAGAAAACTGTAATTCAAAAAGAATCATGTACCACAATGTTCACTGCAGCACTATTTACAATAATAGCCAGGGCATGGAACCAACCTAAATGTCCAACAGCAGATGAATGGATAAAGAAGATGTGGCACATGTATACAACGGAATATTACTCAGCCATAAAAAGAAATGAAATTGAGTTATTTGTAGTGAGGTGGATGGACCTAGAGTCTGTCATACAGAGTGAAATAAGTCAGAAAGAGAAAAACAAATATCATGTGCTAACGCACATATATGGAATCTAAAAGAAAAATGGTACTGATGAACCTAATTGTATGGCAGGAATAAAAATGTAGACATAGAGAATGGACTTGAGGACACAGCAGGGAGGGGGAAGCTGGTGCAAAGTGAGAGTAGCATTGACATATATACACTACCAAATGTAAAAAAATAGTGGGAATCAGCAGCATAGCACAGGGAGATTGGCTCGGTGCTTTGCGACGACCTAGAGGGGTGGGATAGAGAAGATGGGAGGGAGGCTCAAGAGGGAGGGGATATGGGGACATGTGTATGCATATGGCTGCTTCGCTTTGTTGTGCAGCAGAAATTAACACAGTATTGTGAAGCAATTATACTCCAGTAAAGATCTATTTTTAAAAAATGCATGTCCCAGTTTACCCTGCAAGCTATTTTCTTAGTTTAGAAACATTTGGACAAAATGCATGCTCTTTAATTATAAAATCAATTTTGGTTAAAAAAATGTCAGCACTTTTATTCATTGATGGATTGATTTTGAGAATGCCTATAGCTATGCAACCCAAGACTCCACTATAAGAACAGAAATTAATGTTCAGAAACAACACAAAGTAAAATGCCTTATATATGGTTTCCTCCTGTTACAGGTCAGTCCAATGCTTCAGAAAAAGTAAACAGAGCAAGTAGTTAATCCTGGGATTTGTTTTGTAATTACACCCAGGGGTACCACGGTCAAGTTTACCTTTTGATGTAATGATACAGCTGTGATGTGACTCGAGTATCCTGTCAAACCTTGCCCCACCAAAACCCCAAAACAACTGTCTCAATCTTCTTGTCAAGCATTTGATACAATCTCTGTTCTGTACATCACACATTCATCAGGAGTCTGCCTTGAACCAGTCTACTCATCTCTCTTGAGCAGTGCAGAGATAATCACTAATGCAGAGTCTCTATCCTTCGGGACTATGGGCTCATAATCATAGGCTGCTTTATATCTCAGAGATTGGTTACAACATCTCAGAGTGCATTTTATGCACCAGTTAGGTTTCCAGAATGGAGCCACTGCCCAAATATTAAATTGGAGGAAAATTTAAGCCTGGAGTGAAGCAGTTGATGTCTTATAAGTCAAAGTTAATGGAAATGTCCAACAGAGTGGAGAAACAAATAGGAAATAAAAACAAAGTGGACATTTTTGTTTATCTAACTAACTCTCAGGGAGAAATAATCTCAACTCACAAAACCTCACAAATATTGCAGGCTACGAAAATTTGACAGGGAAGTAACTACATAGAAATGCAGAGGTGGTTTTCTGGGTAAAAGGAAAAGGTGAAGTGCAATGGTCAGCATGCCCTGTGGCAGTTCTTAGAACCTCTGGTCAGTCCTCTGCAAAGATCTCCCGACCTCTGATGCCCACAAAAGTGGACCACTCATTCTTCATTGCACACAGCAGAACTCAAGAAGTCCATGCTATCATCTGCTTTAAGTGCCACAGGTTAAAAAGCAGGTACTCCTCTCCCCAACCTCTGCCCTAAACAATCACCAAGAAGACCAAATACCCCTTAAGTGGATCAGAATGGCACCTCCTAGATAGCCTGAACCCTATCTCCCTTTGAGTCTTCTGAACTGCAAAATCATCTGAGTTCAAAGACTACACTACCTACATCAGATAACCATATGTGCAACTATTTAACTCTATTTGCTTATGTGTCTGCCTAAGTTCTCATCACAGGTAATATATTAACAGCTTTATCAAGATGTAATTTACACACCATATAATTTGCCCATTTAACTTGTAAAATTTATTGGTTTTCAGTATATCCAGAGGTGTTCAACTATCACTACAGTAAACTTTAGAACATTTTCCTCACATCAAAAAGAAAGCCCATATCTGTGGGGCACGGGGGGGTGCGGGGGAATAATTTAGGAGTTTGGGATTAACATATACACGCTAGTATATATAAAATAGATATTCAATACTCTGTAATAGCCTATATGGGAAAAGAATCTGAAAAAGAATAGATATATGTATGTATATATATATATATATATATATATATATATAACTAAATCACACCTGAAACTAATACAACATTGTAAATCAACTCTACTCCAATATAAAATAAAAATTTTAAAACAGAAAGCCCATATCCCTTAGCTATCCCTCCCCCTTATCTCATCCCACCCTAGCCCTAAATAATCACTAATATATTTTATCTATAGATTTGCCTATTATAGACATTTCATATAAATGGAATAATATGTTATGTGGTCTTTTGTGACTGGCTTCTTTCACTTAGCGTATTACTTTCAGTGTTCACTGATGTATAGCCTGTATCAGTACTTCATTCCTTTAATGCTGAATAATATTCCCTCATATAGATATGCCACCTTTGTAAAAAAAATCCATTTTCATTATTTAACAGGCATTTGGGTTGTTTTCAACTTTGGGGTATTATTTATATAGCTGCTATAATCATTTGTGTAAAAGTTTTTGTGTGGACATATTTCATTTCTCCTGGGAGCAGAGTTCTCTAGGAGTGGAATTTCTAGGTCATTGGTAAATATATTAAATTTTTTGAGGAAGGGCTAACTACTTGCAAAAATGGCTGCAACATTTTTTATTCCACCATCAGTGAATAAGGGTTTTGATTATTTTCCATAATCAAAACTTTGTCAATACTTGTTATTATCTGACTTTTTGATTCTTACATTCTAGTGAGTGTGAAGTAGTGTCCCCTTGTGGTTCCAATTTGCATTTCCATGGTGATTTAATAATGCCAAAAACCTTTTCATGTGCTTCATGGCAGTTTGTGTATCTTCTCTGGAGAAATATCTATTCAGCTCTTTTGCATGTTTTTTGTTTTTAATTTGGATTGTCTTTTTATTATTGGGTTGTATGTGTTATTTACATATTCTAGAGGCAAGTAACTTATCAGATATATAATTTATAATATTTTCCTCCATTCTGTGGGGTGTATTTTTTTTCTCTTTATTGATAGTGTCCTATGAAACACAAAAGTTTAATATCAAATGAAGTTCAATTTATTTACCTTTCCTTTTGTTGCTCCTGCTTTGGGTGTCATATCTAAAAATCCGTTACCTAACGCAAGTTGTGATGATTAACCTATATGATTTCTTGTATGAGTTTTGCAATTTTAGCTTACATTTTCACCTTTGATTCATTTGAGTTATTTTTTTCTGTGGTGTGAAGTAAGGACCCAAATTCATTCTTTTACATGTGGCTCTCCAGTTGTCTCAGCACCATTTATTGAAAAGGTTATTGTAAGAGTTGGAATTGGGCTCTCAATTCTATTCCACTTCCCTATGCCTATCTTTACGCTAGTATCATACATTTTTATTTTTAAATTTTATTTATTTTTGGCTGTGTTGGGTCTTTGTTGCTGCATGTGGGCTTTCTCTAGTTGTGGTGAGTAGGGGCGTCTCACTGCGGTGGCTTCTCTTGTTGTGGAGCACGGGCTCTAGGTGCACAGGCTTCAGCAGTTGTCTCGTGGGCTCTAGAGCACAGGCCCAGTAGTTGTGGTGCACAGGCTTAGTTGCTCCACAGCATGTGGGATCTTCCTGGACCAGGTATTGAACCTGTGTCCCCTGCATTGGCAGGTGGATTCTTAACCACTGCACCACCAGGGAAGCCCCCATACTTTTTTGATTACTGAAGCTTTATAGTAAGTTTTAAAATTGGGAAGTGTGAGTCATCTGAATTTTCTCTTTTTTTAAAAAAAGTATTGTTTTGGCTATTCTAGGTCTCTTGCAATTCTACAAGAATGTTAGAATCACCGTGTAAATTTCTACAAAGAAGTCCATCAGGAAGTATTGTCATCTTAAAAATGTTAAGTCTCCTAACCCATTAGCATGGAATCAATTTTCATTTATTTAGATATTTTAAATATATCTTTAAAAAAGTTTTATAGTTATCAGAGTATACGTTTTGCATTTCTTTTGTAAAATTTACTCCTAATTATTTTATTTTCTTTAATATTATTATAAATGGAATTGTTTTCTTAATTTCCCTTTCAGATTGCTCATTGTAAGTTGTTATAAATACAATTGATTTTTGTATATTTCACTTATCTCCTGCAACTTTGTTGAACTCATTTATTAATTCTAATAATATTTTAGTGATGTTTTAGGATATTCTGCATACAAGATTCTGTCATCTGCAGATAGAGATGGTATTCATCTGTTCCAATATGGATGTCTTTTAGTCCATTTTATTGCCTAATTTCTTTGGTTGAGACCTCAGTAGAATGTTAAATAGAAATGGTGATGGATCTGTCCACCAGAGAGCCCTTGCCCCACACACCACTGGGGGGGCACTAGATCTCACACCAGCCTCACCCACCACTGGACAGGCACCAGCCCCAGGACAACATGGGCCTTAGCCCTACCAACCATCAGGCTGACACACTAACTCTGGGGTCCCCAGGACATGGCTCCATCTACCAGTGAGCCAGCACTAGCCCCTTGGACCTGACCTACCCACCAGTGGATGGGTACCAGCCTTGGGCTCTCCTGGGCTCTGGCCCCAGTCACCACCAGGCAGACACCAGCCCCAGGACCACCATGTCAGGACTCAGCCCACCCACTAGCAGTCCTGCATCAGCTACAGGACCCTCAGGGTCCTGGGTCCACCCAACAGCAGGCCAACATCAGCTTTGGGACCCCCTGGGTCCTGCAACCAGTGACACCAGGACCTGGCTCCACCCACCTGTGGGCTGGCAGTAACCCCAGGACTCCCAGGCCCAGTCCTGCTAATCAGCAGGTTTATATCAGCTAGGAGAGACCTTGGACCCCTCAGCCAGCCACCCCAGGATTTAGTCCTACACACCAGCAGTCCAATACCAGCTTTGAGACACACTAGACTCTGTAGCCTGCCATGTCAGAAACTGGCCCCACCCACCAGCAGGCAGACACAAGATCCAGGATGCTTGGACCCAGAAATACCCACCCCACAATGCTATGAGACTAGAAATCAAATACAAGAAAATAAAAACTATGAAAAACACAAACATGTAGAGGGTGAACAATGTGACACTAAATAACCAATGGATCACTGAAGAAATCAAAGAGGAAATAAAAACAAATACCTTAGAGACAAATTAAAACAAAAAGACAATGATCCAAAACCTATGGGACAAACCCAAAGCATTTCTAAGAGGGAAGTTTACAGTGATACACGATTACCACAGGAAATAAGAAAAATCTCAAATAAACAGCCCAATCTTACACCTAAAACAACTAGAGAAAGAAGAACAAATGAAATTCAAAGTTAGTAGAAGGAAAGAAATCATAAAGATTGGAGCAAAATTAAGTAAAATAGAGGCTAAAAAAAAATAGAAAAGACCAAAGAAACTAAAAGCTGGTTCTTCAAAAACATAAACAAAATTGATCAACATTTGACCAGACTCAAGAAAAAAAGGGAGTGGGCCCAAATCAATAAAATCAGGAATGAAAAAGGAGAAATTACAACCAACATCACAGAAATATAGAAAATCATAAGAGAGTACTACAAACAACTATATGCCAAGAAAATGGACAACCTAGAAGAAATGGACAAATTTCTAGAAAGGCACAATCTTCCAAGACTGAACCAGGAAGAAATAGAAAATATGAACAGACCAATTACCATTAATGAAATTGAATCAGTAATTAAAAAACTCCCAGCAAACAAAAGACCAGGACCAGATGGCTTCACAGATGAATTCTACAAAACAGTTAGAGAAGAGATAACACCTATCCTTCTCAAACTATTCCAAAAACTTGCAGAGAAAGGAACACTTCTGAACTCATTCTAGGAGGCCAGCATCACCCTGATACCCAAATCAGAAAAAGATATCACACAAAGAAAAAAGCAAATTACAGGCCAATATCACTGATGAAAAAAGATGCAAAAATTCTCAATAAAATTAGGAAACCGAATCTAACAATACATTAAAAAGATCATACACCACAATCAAGTGGGATTTATCCCAGGGATGCAAGTGTTTTTCAGTATCTGCAAATCAATCAATATGGCATATTAATGAATTAAAAAATAAAAACCATATGATCATCTCAATAGATGCAGCAAAAGCTATTGAAAAATTTCAACATCCATTTATGATAAAAACTATCCACAAAGTGGGTATAGACAGAACATTCCTCAACATAATAAAGACTGTATTTGACAAACCAACAGCTAACATCCTACTTAACTGTGAAAAGTTGAAAGTATTTCCTCTAAGATCAGGAACAACACAAGAATGTCCACCCACTCTCACTACTGTTATTCAGCATAGTATTGGAAGTCCTAGCCACAGCAATCAGAGAAGAAAACGAAATAAAAGGAGTTCAAATTGGAAAGGAAGAAGTAAAACTGTCATTGTTTGCAGATGGCATGGGACTAGACATAGAAAATCTTAAAGATGACACCAAAATACTACTAGAACTCATCAGTGAATTTGGTAAAGTTGTGTGATACAAAATTAATATACAGAAATCTGTTGCATTTCTATACACTAATGAGGAACTATCAGAAATATAAATTGAAAAAAACAATTCCACTTACAATTGCATCAAAAAAAAAAACTAGGAATAAATCTAACTATGGAGGTAAAACACCTATACTTGGAAAACTATGAGATCCGGATGAATGACTTTGAAGACAACACAAACAGATGGAAAGATACATGGTGTCTACATTCTCTACTGTCAGAGCCAAACAGGGAGCAGCTGACAAAGCAGAAATATGGTTTTGAGTCTCAGCTACAGCACCATACAGCAGAACAAAAATGAGGAGGTTTGAAGCTGAGAGACAAGAGCTTAACCACTGGCATAACACTTTCTTAATGAATAGACCATAGAGCAAGCTTAAGGAGGGTGCCACTGAGAGAAAAAGGAGTGACCTGAAGGAAGGCACAATCATTGCAGAAGGCTGCAATGAGGAGGAAACACAATATCAAGGACACAATCATTAAATAATGAAATTAAAACTCATGTGGAATAAAAAGTAAGCACTGGGAAAATGAAGTATGTCTGCCAGAGGGGGAGAGAGAGGATGTTGTCAAGAAGACCAATTGCAAAACTGCAAGCACTCAAATTGTGGTCCAGTTATCAAATTAGATAGGGCAAATGTGGGCTTTAGATATTGCTCTCAAAAGTCCATAAGAAGAGGTAGTTTTGTCCCTTGTGACTTTAAAAGTTTTCCCTTCACTTTTTTTCAGTAATTATTGAGAATAATATGGGAATACCACAACATTTATAACCAATCCAAAGTGAGAGGTAATAATTGATCATCATTCCATATATTTGCATCCAAACAGAATTACAAAATGTCAAGCACTTTTTAAAATTTATGCAAACTATCATATATAGGATTGATAAACAACAAGGTCCTATTGTATAGCACAGGGAAATATATTCAGTATGTTGTGATAAACCCTAATGGAAAAGAATGTGAAAAAGAATATATATATATATATATATATATATATATATATATCTGAATCACTTTGCTGTACAGCAGAAATTAACATTATATTGTAAATCAACTATACTTCAATAAACTTTTTAAAAAAGTAAAATTTAAAGTACTAGAATAGTATGACTATACTACCCAAGGCAATCTACAGATTCAATGCAATTTGCATCAAATTACCAATGGCATTTTTCACAGAACTAGAACAAAAATATCTTAAAATTTGTATGGAAACACAAAAGACCCTGAATAGCCAAAGCAATCCTGAGAAAGAAACACAGAGCTGGAGGAATCAGGCTCTTTGACTTCAGACTATACTACAAAGCTACAGTCATCAAAACAGGATGGTACTGGCACAAAAACAGAAATATAGAGCGATGGAAGAGGATTGAAAGCCCAGAGATAAACCCACGCACCTGTGGTCACCTAATCTATGACAAAGGAGGCAAGAAAATATGATGGAGAAAAGACAGCCTCTTCAATAAGTGGTGCTGGGAAAACTGGACAGCTACATGTAAAAGAATGAAATTAGAACACTCCCTAATACCATACACAAAAATAAACTCAAAATGGGTTAAAGACCTAAATGTAAGACCAGACACTAAAACTCTTAGAGGAAAACATAGGCAGAACACTCTCCAACATAAATTGCAGCAATATCTTTTTAAATCTGTCTCCTGGAGTAATGGAAATAAAAACAAAAATAAACAAATGGAACCTATTTAAACTCAAAAGCTTTTGCACAACAAAGGAAACCATAAACAAAACTAAAAGATAACCCACAGAAAGGAAGAAAATATTTGCAAATGATGCAACCAACAAAGGATTAGTGTCCAAAATTTACAAATAGCTCATGCAGCTTAATAGCATAAAAGTAAACAACCCAACCAAAAAATGGGCAGAAGACCTAAAGAGATATTTCTCCAAAGAAGACATAGAGATGGTCAAGAGACACATGGAAAGATGTTCAATATCTCTATTAGAGAAATGCAAATCAAAACTGCAATGAGATAACAACTCACACAAGTCAGAATGGCCATCATCAAAAAATCCACAAACAATAAATGCTAGAGAAGGTGTGGAGAAAAGGGAACTCTCCCACAGTGTTGGTGGGAATGTAAATTAGTATAGCCAGTATGGAGAACAGTATGGAGGTTCCTTAAAAAAATAAAAATAAAAATAGAGCTACCATATGATCTAGCAATCCCACTCCTGGGTATATATCCAGAGAAAAACTTGGTTCAAAAGAATACATGCACCCCAGTACATTGCAGCACTGTTTACAAGAGCCAAAACATGGAAGCAATCTAAATGTCCATTGATGGATGAATGGATAAAGAAGAAGTGGTACATGTATACAATGGAATATTACTCAGCCATAAAAACATGAAATAATGCCATTTGCAGCAACTTGGAAGTAAATCAGAGAAAGACCAATATCATATGATATCACTTATATGCGGAATCTTTAATAAATGATACAAATGAATTTATTTACAAAAACAGAAACAGGCTCATAGACTTAGAGGATGAATTTATGGTTGTCAGGGGGGAAGGGTGGGAGAGAGGGATAGACTGGGAGTTTGGGATTAACACATACACACCACTATATATAAAATAGGTAACCAACAAACCCCTACTGTATAGCACAGGGAACTCTGCTCAATATTCTGTAATAACCTAAATGCGAAAATAATTTGAAAAAAGAATAGACACATGTATATGTATAATTGAATCACTTTGCTATACATATGAAACTAAGACACCATTGTTAATCGACTATACTATAATATAAAATAAAAGTTATTTAAAAAGTACAAGGGGGCTTCCCTGGTGTCGCAGTGGTTGAGAGTCTGCCTGCCAATGCAGGGGACATGGGTTCGTGCCCCGGTCCGGGAAGATCCCACATGCCGCGGAACGGCTGGGCCGGTGAGCCATGGCCACTGAGCCTGAGCGTCCGGAGCCTGTGCTCTGCAACGGGAGAGGCCACAACAGTGAGAGGCCCACGTACCACCAAAACAAAACAAAACAAAACAAAAACATAGTACCAAGATTACCTGGGATTACCCTCACAGTCAGAGTCAATGAATAATATTGCAGTGCAGTTATGAAACACCATTGTGAACATGTTACTTGTCATGGGGGTGCCTTAGTAGCATCATAGAGAGCATGGTTTCAGAGGATGATGAACCTGGGAGTGATTCCCACACAGTGCAGTAAAGATACCCTATTTCAGCAGTATTATTATCATTTTTGTCCACTGACAGTATGAGCATGACCTCGTGTTTGTATTGAACTCTGTGCCTTTTGAGGTAATTCCACCTTCATTGCTCCATTTTACTCTTTGACTCAACCATATAAGTTGGCTACAGAAGACCATTTATCCATTTACAAAATGTTTTTCAACAATTTATATGTCCCAGTGCCATAGATGTAGATATGTTATGTAATTCTGGTCCTTACTTTTGTGCCACGTTGGTGAGACAATTTCATTTGGTGAAAAGAGAGACAACTGAATAATTATATCCAGGGATTTATATGGTAGGACTAGTATTTTAGAAATATGAAAATACAAAAACCTATGAAAACTTAGAAACATTAAAGAAAGGAAGATATAAAGGAACATGTAGAGAAACTTACCACTACTACAAATTTCAAAATACACCAAACAACACTATATTTATTGTGAAAATTTGTATTTGGAGTAAAATTATTAAAGACACATAGAAATGATAATACCAATTTCAGAAGCATGTTATTTATGGAGAGGATGGGACAAAAATGGCAATTGCAGGAGTTAGAAAGACGACTTCAATTGTGTGTTACTTTAAAAGAGAAATCAGAACTATATTATTAAATGCAAACATGTCTGATATGTACCTGTTATATTATTTCCAGTTATTATATGAAATAATTTGCCGATTATTTTTAAGGAAGTCACTATATCATGGAGTGTAGACATGGTATTAAGTTTAAATCCTGGGACAGTTGAAGTTAAAGTACAGAAACCAAGCAGATTATTATAGGAGTTATCAATATTGACGGAAGAAAAAATGAAGGCACAGAGTTTTCTCATATTTACTCCCATCCAGTTACTGTTGTTACTGAAACTCCCACAGTTACTATTATAACAACTCTTATCTTCTGCATCCAAATCTATTGCCCCAATATTCAGGGACTCAGCCCTGGACAGTTACATTTTCTAAGTAAATGACAGTCTCTCTCCCCATCCCACTCTCATTTCTGGTTCCACTCAGAACAACTCATAGACTTTCATGTTTAGTCTAGCCCCAGTACACAGGAAGTGATAATTCATAATACAATGACATTGTAGCAACAGTAATATCGATATTCACTCATTCTGCTGCAAGGAATCCTTGAATGATGGCGATTTTGATTGCTAAGGGAAAAAAAAATCACCTGCTTGACTATTTGTCTGCCTCAGGAGATTCCTAAATGATGTTGTTGATTTGTTAAATGTAATTAAAGAGACAGGTTCCTTTAGTCCAATCAAAGAATCCTACTACTCTGCTTTTAGAACTCAAAAGTAAAGAGAGCATCCATATCTCTCTGTGGACAAGTCAGTGTATCTCCTAGTTGAAGAATGTTATGTGGATGATGTAAGGCATTCCCCATGGTTACTGAGAGCTTCATTTGAAAATGGAGAGATAAGTCTCCATCTACACATGAAATATGTTAAGGTTAAGTGTGCGGTTCAAATGTTACGTGTATGTCCCTCCAGGGTGCTGGGTTTCATAGTGTAGTACCATCGTGGGTGTCCACCCTCCCTCTAGCTTTTTGCTCTAAGGACTTCAGAGAATATTGGCGACTCATTTTTGGAAAACTTACCTTGAACAAACCTTTAAGAGAGAATGAGCTCTAACAAGTGGCAAGGCCAAAAATTATCCCATTTTTATAGCCAACATATATCAGTGACAAAAGAAGAAAGGCTTCGGGTGTGATTACAATTGCTGGTGCTTTTAGAACCCGCTATCAACAATATAAATCATGACAGAAAGTACCTATCTGCCACCCACAGACTTCTTTTGACCCACCTACTTCCAGACAAGTAGATAAAGTTCAGTCAGATTTACAAGCTCATTTCAAATATAAATTTGCTTATACAAAGTGAAAAGATTTGTTCATTTATTCAAAATATAGATTAACTCTATCTATCTATCAATCTATCTATCTATATTAGATGATTCCCAAATACATGCTAGATTGTACTCTAAGTATTGGTGATACTGCATAAACAAGCTCACTGTATCCCCCCTCCTCTCAGGGAGTTCATTTAAACCAGGCTTTGACTGGAGAGAAGTTAGCTTGGGATCATCTGCTTCCGGTCACGTTCATCCTAGCCAAGAAGTTAGACACTCCAGGAAATTACAAGGCTATTTTCCTACAGTGGAGGCAGTTCTGCTCTCCTGCCCAAATGAAGTCAAGGCCAAGAGAAAGGTGGGCCTCTGGTACCCAGAGCCTCCAAGAGGCAGCCTGTCATTTCTCTGACAGCCAATTTTAATGGGAAACTTACAGCACTCAACCACCCAGGCATGTCTTAGCAGACAAGAATAAACCCCAGAGGAAGTGGGGTGAGGAAATGGATCTTCCAGGTTTGAAGAGAATATTATAGCTACTGTGTTAGACAGGGTCCTTCAGAGAAAGAGATCCAGTAGGATGTATGGGTATTTATATATAAATAAATATATATGTGTATAAAAAGATTTATTCTAAGGAATTGACTCATGATTATGGAAGATGGTAAATCCCAAGATCTTGCAGGGTGGATCAGCAAGCTGGAGGTCCAAAAAAGCTGATGGTATAATTCCAGCCTGAAGGTGCAGGTTCCAGACCCAGAAAGAGCACGTTTCACTTTGAGTCTAAAGTCAGGAAAAAAGCAAATGTACCAGTTTGAAGGCAGTCAGGCAGGAAGACTTCTCTCTTCCTTGGGAGAGAGTGCTATTTTTGTTCTATTTGGACCTTCAATTGATTGAATGAGGACATACCAAATTATTTCTCTATTATTTATCTCTTAAGGTAGGAACTTATAGATTTGAGACCTTTTTATCTTCTAATGTGATAATTTAGTGCTATAAAAAATTCTTTCAGTACTTTCTAGCTAATTCAATATATTTTGATATCATCATTTCATTTTACATTCAGTACTATGTATTTTTAAATTTGCTTTGAGACTTCCTCTTTGATATATAGATTATTTAGATATATAGATTATTTGTGTTGCTCAATTTTCACATTTTGAGATTTTCTTGTTGTCTGTGTCTTATTTCTAGTTTGGTTCCATTCTGACCAAAGAATATACTCTGTATGATTTCAATTAATTTAAAATTTTGAGGTTTATTTGATGGCCCATGATATGGTCTATCTCAGTGAATGTTCCATGGGCCCTTGAAGAAAATGTGTAACTTGTTCGGTGGAATATTTTATTTATATAGACAAATAGATAAATAGGTAGATAGATAGATATGGTTAGATACAGATATATAGATATAGATATATAAATATATATATCTTGAACAATATATTGTTCAGTTTTTCTACACCTTTGCTAATTTTCTGTCTAGTAGTTTATCACCTGCTGAGATGAGGGTGTTGAAGTTCCCAACCATAATTGTGGATTTGTCTACTTTTTCTTTCAGCTCCTTCAATTTTTAATTAATGTATTTTGAGGCTCTTGTATAGTTTTGGTGTGGACACATTTAAGATTTCTATGTCTTCTTGGTGGACTGATATTTTTATCATTATGTAATGTCTCACTTTGTAGTGATTTTCCTTTCTCTGAAATCTCCTTTATTCAAAATTAATATACAGCACTACTGCTTTTTTAAAAAAATTGCATGGTATATCATTTTACATTCTCTTACTTTCAACCTTCCTACATCCTTTATTTGAAGTGAATTTTTTGTAGACCACATATCACGGATCATTTTTCTAGTCACTGCCAATCTGTGCCTTTGATTGGGGTATGTATGTGTATGTGTATTTTTCAGGTAATTATTGATATATTAGGGCTTAATTTGGCCTTTTATAACTTGTCTTGCCTCTGTTTTTCCTTTTGTTTCTCGTCTTACCTTCCTGTGGGTTACATGGACATTTTTTCCCTTAGAATTCTACACTGATTTATTTATAGTTTTTATTTATATCTTCCTTTATAGTTTTCTTTCTAGTTGCTACAGGTATTACAATATATTTGTCTATATGTAACACACATGTGTGTATATGTGTGTGTGTGACAGATCACTCTCTATTAGCACTGACATTTTGAAATTTCAAATATAGAAACCTTATTTTCATTTATGTATCTCTAATCTCCACACTTTTAAAATGTAATTGTCTTAAATATTTATCTTATATACATTGATCTTCACATTAGATGGGTTTATGATTTTTCCTTTAACTATCAAATGTGATTTAAGAAACTCACAAGAAGTAAGATAGTCTGTTTTATTTACCCCTATTTTTACCCATTTCTATATACTTTCCTTTCTGAAGTTCCAAGCCTCCTCCCATCATTCTCTGTTTTGTTTCGACTCTAACCTCCAGTCATTCTTTAAGGGTAGCTTTACTAGGAATAAGATCACATAGCTCTGGGCCTCCAGTGATATGAATACTAGCTTTTTAAAAAAAATTGTCCCAAAGGATCTTGTCCATTTATTTTCCAGTCTATTTTATCACTGTTGTTCAGATTTTGTAAGTTCTATTCGTGTTTTCAGTACACTGGGTCTATCTTGTCATCACCATTCTACGACTGAGCACATCCAGCAAGATTTTTTGTTTGTTTTTGTTTATCTCAGTTATTATATTTTTCAGTTCTGTAATTTCCATTTGGTTGTCTTTTACACCTACTATTTCTTTGCTGAGCTTTCATAATTTTTATTTGTTTTCTCTGTAACGGTCTGGTGAAAGTTGATCATGATGGATTCTTTGAAACTCTTATCACTGAATTCCAAGATCTGATCAATCTCTGTGTTGGCAGCTGTTAACGTTCTTCATGATGTTTTTCTCCTGACCCTTGGAATGAGGAGGGATTTTTCATATATCCTGGATATTTTGGACATTGTATTATGAAACTCTGGATCCTATTTTTATTCTAGTTGTTTTAGTTGGCACTCCCACTGGGTAGGTGCAGATGCAAGGGCCAGCTTGGTTCAGACATGTGCCTCCAGCATCCTGGCAAAGTGGGGAAGTGGCTGCCACTGTCTCATTGCAGAGGAGTGGGCTAGAAATCAGCCATCTCCCAGGGCACTGCCACCATCCCTGAGACAGTGGGTCATGGACTTTCATCACTCATTGGCTCCAAGTGGAGGAAGATCAGCTTCCTTCTGGGCCCTGCCAACGCCAGAGACGGGGTAGGGAGGGATGAGTCATTCTGTTTTGTTGCTGCACGGTAGGGGGTAGAAGTTCAGTCTCCCCCCACCACCACTCATAAGAGATTGGTAGGTATGGAATACCAACTAGCCCCACCTCGCACATCTTATTTTCTCTAGCTCATGATGGGTGTTCTGGAAGTAGAGCTCTCTACTGGGTCTCTCTGGTCACAGGGAAGACGAGAAAGTGAAGTGTTTACTAGCTTATTTGTGCACCACAGTGTTCTGGTTCCTCACGGAGAGGTGGTGAAGCCCAGTGGTGATAGTTTTGTCTTATACTGTCTGGTTAAGTATTCTTACTGTTGGGTTGGGTGTGGGCTCTGCTCCCTGATGATGTGATCCAAGCAGGGGAGGGAAGATAAAGTCCCTGTTCACCACCTGGGAGGGGGTGTTAGTCATGTGAGGCACACTCTGACTGCTTGGGAGGGTGGGAGGAGGGGAGGGAGGGGATAGGATGAGGTGGAAAACCAACTATCAAGTTCCTGCTCAGTCCCAAAGAAACTACAGTGAGGAGGGAGGCCATGGGCCATTTGTTCCGTTGGCATCTAGCTGGAATAGAGAGCATTTCACCTACAAAGGTTTTCTGGTATTCAGCTATCCCTTTCTTGGCTATTTGGCTGGGAGTAACAGGCTTTCCTGGAGCTGTTTTCGTTTATGCCTGTTGGTGTTTCAGGATTGAAGGCTTAGGCAATGCCCTGCCAGACAGTAAAGGAAACCAGGGAACTCACTGCCACATCATTGCTCAAGTTCTTAAGTCTGTCAGAAGCCCACCTTCAAATCCTTCAGAGACATCCCATGCTTGTTTACTGTTTTACATTCAAGGTTTTTTAGTTGTAAGGAGGAAGACCTGAGAGGAATGGGGCTACTCCATCTTCACAGAACTGGAAACCTGTCTTCTTCACCATATTTTTGTGAGAATTAAATGAGATACTGTTTGTGAGTATTAAATGATGTAAATGATGTAGTGCTGGTGTATCCTAAGAATATAGTAAATATTACCTATTATGGGTCTCCTGAGGCCTTCAGTGGAGTTGATGAAAAATTAATCAGTCCATCTAAGAAAGAAATGGAAAATTTTATTTGAGCCAGATTTGAGGACTATAACCCAGGAAGAGCATCTCAGAAAGCTCTGAGAACTCTTCCACCCATTAGAAGTCAAGGCACAGTTACATAAGTTTTTTGAAACAGAGGGCTGTACATTAAATGATGTATTATTGACAGTTTACACAATCCAGAGCTAAGCATCATTGTGTTCCTTTACAAGATCAGGAAAGAGTGTTATCTTTTAAGGAGTTGTTGATGCTAGGAGAATGTTGCTCTTTATGGTTGAGCAGGTATTTCTGCCAGTGGGGGAGGTTTGGTAGATGCAAAATGCAGATACAAATGCACGAGAGTAGGGAGAGAGGGGGCCAAAGGTCAGGGAAAATTTTTTGTGTTTAAATTTTTCTCATCTTGCCATAAAATATGAATTTTATTTCAGAGTGGGAAACAAGTTCAGAAGTCAAAAAAACAGGGAAGAAGTGCGAGAGATGGAGTTCAAGGCAGACCAGGGTAAACAGCATCGGTTTAAATCATGAGGTTTTGGGGTAATAGAGGCCTCCCTATTGTGGTACCAGATAAACAATAGAAAAATAGACTTGCTAACTTCAAATTCCTAGCCAGACTGGGCATACTGGTCTCCTATATTATAATGTTAGTACACTGCCCTGGCTTTAAATACCTCTCAATACATGAAAGATATTGGTATAACTAATGGGGAGCTAATGATGATTCATTTTTATTTTCATCTGAGGTTGGATAGAAATAAATGAATTATTTTAATCATCTACACATTTCTCTTGGCCCTAATACAAATTTAAATTTAACATAATTATTAAAATGTAGCAGTGAAAAATTCAAATTTAGAGCTGTGTCAACAATTGTCCAATAAATCATAGAGGTACGAATAAAATCAAAACCTGAGACTTGAAAATAAAATATTAATGTTTGGTGATTCAGAAACAGCACTAATAAAAGGTAAAAGAAGCAAAGTTAGGAAATGTAAACATAATCTCTGTAACAATATTTCATCATAATATTTTATCATTTTATAATTATCATTTAGCTTTTAGTTTGATTGAGGTCCATCAGATCACAAAATCATCATCCATCATTAAAAACTTCATTAATGTAAACAAATAAGACCAAATGTAGATAGTAAAATTAACTTATCTTGTGAGTCCATCAGATAAGTGTCTGTGTGTGTGTGTGTGTGTGTGTGTGTGTGTGTGTGTGTTTTCCTACAGGGTAATGGAAATTTTATTCTTGATAGCTAATCTGACATCTTATAAATTCACTGTTAATAGCAGGCTGAGAAAGCTTCAAGCAATCTCAAAGAAACATTGAATTTAACTTCTCTATTTAGAAAGAACCACATCTAAATGCTGCTAGATGGATTGGGTTTTCTTTCCTTTTCCACTTTTTTTTTTTTTTTTACTTTATGAAAAACGTTTTTATATTTAAACAATTTTAAACTTATATAAGATTGACAAGAAATGTGCCAAGAATTTCTTTATGCTCATAAGATTTGGCAATTGTTGACATTTTGCAACATCTAATTTATTATTTTCTCTTTCTGAATCATTACAGAGCAAGTAGCAATCATTGAACCCCTTTTTGATTAAGCACTTCAGGAATTTCAGGATTGCATGGTAGCTTTATTTTTAAGGAACCTCCATACTGTTTTCCATAGTGACTATACCAATTTACGTTCCCACCAAAAATGCGGGAGGGCTCCCTTTTCTCCACATACTGTCAGTACTTGTTATTTCTTATCTTTTTGATGTTAGCCATTTTAACAGGTATGTGGTGATATCCATTGTGGTTTTGATTTGCATTTCTCTGATGATTAGTGATGTTGACCATCTTTTCATATGCCTGTTGGTCATCTGTATATATTCTTTGGAAAAAAAGTGTATTCAGGTACTCTGCCTCTGTTTTTAATTAGATTTTTGTTGTTGTTGTTATTAAGTTGTATTAATTCTTTACATTGATATATTTTAGATATGGATCCTTTATCAGACATATGATTTGCAAATATCTTACTCTCATTTAGTAGTTTTCCTTTTGGTTTTATTGATGTTTTCCTTCACTGTGAAAGAGCTTTTTAGTTTGATGAAGTTCTGTTTATTTTTGCTTTTGTTTCCATTGTCTGAGCAGACAGATACAAAAAAATATTGCTAAGTTCAATGTCAAAGAGTATACTGACTGTATTTTCTTCTAGGGTTTTTATGGTTTTATTGATCATTTCTATTAATTTTCAGTCTCTATTTTATTTATTTCTATTCTGATCTTTATTAGTTCCTTCCTTCTACTAACTTTGGGCTCTGTTCTTTTTAAAATTTGTTTAGGTGTATAGTTAGGGTTTTTTTTAAAGATTTTTCTTTTTTCTTGAAGGAGGCCTGTATCACTATAAACTTCCTCTTAGAACTGCTTTTGCTGTATCCCATAAATTTTGGAAAGTGTGTTTCTATTTTTATTCAAGGTATTTCTTGATTTCCTCTTTGATTTCTTTGTTGACCCATTGGTTTTTTAGCCTATTGTTTTTTAGCCTATTGTTTAGTCTCTATGAGTTTGTGTTTTTTTCCCATTTTTTCCTGTAATTGATTTCTAGTTTTATACCATTATGGTTGGAAAAAATGCTTGATATGATCTTAATCTTCTTAAATTTACTGAGGCTTGTTTTGTGTCCTAGCATGTTATCTACCCTGGTGAGTGTTCCATGTGGGCTGCTTATGAATGAAATGTTCTGTAGCTATCTATTAAGTCCATCAGGTCTAATGTGTCATTTAAAGCCTTCCTTATTGTATTTCTGTCTAGATGATCTATGCATTGATGTAAGTGGGGCAATAAATTTCCCTACTGTTATTGTATTACTGTCAATTTCTCCCTTTATATCTGTTACTATTTGCTTTATATATCTAGTTGCTCCTATGTTACTTGCATATTTTCAGTGTTATATTCTCTTCTTGGATTGACCATGTTATCATTATGTAATGCCCTTCTTTGTCTTTTGTTATATCCTTTTTTTAAAGTCTATTTTTTTCTTATATGAGTATTGCTACTAGCTTTCTTTTTTTTTCCATTTTCATGGAATATCTTTTTCTATCTCTTCACTTTCAGTCTGTTTGTATCTTTAGAACTGAAGTGAGTCTCTTATAGCAGCATATAGATGGGTCTTGTTTTTTAATCCATTCAACCATCCTATATATTTTGATGGGGGCATTTAGTCTATTTACCTTTAAAGTGATTATTGATAGGGATATTGACATTTTGTTACTTGTTCTCTGGTTGTTTTTGTAGTTCTGCTCTGTTCTTTCTTCTTCTTTTAGTTTCTTCTCTTGTGGTTTGATGATTTTCTTTAGTGTTATGTTTGGGATCCTTTCTCTTTTTTGTGTATCTATTGTAGTAGGTTTTTGGTTTGTGGTTACCATGAGATACTTATACATATAGATATAGATATAGCTCCATAGACTTATAGATCTATAGATATAGACGTAGATGTAGGTATAGATATAGATTTGTTTTAAGATGATAATTGTTTAAGTTCAAACATATTCTAAAAGCTCTACATATTTTACTCCCCCTCATTTTTGTTTGTTTTTTTTTTTGGGGGGGGGTGTAATTGCCTTTATTTCTTTTAAAATTTTTATTGGAGTATAGCTCATTTACAATGTGTTAGTTTCAGGTGTACAGCAAAGTGAATCAGTTATACATATACATGTATCCACTCTTTTTTATACATTTTTTTTTATTCTTTTCCCATATAGGCCATTACAGAGTATTGAGTAGAGTTCCCTGTGCTATACAGCAGGTTCTTACTAGTTTTGTGCTTTTTATGTCATATTTTACATTTTTTGTGTATCATTTAACTACTTATTACAGTTATATTTGATTTTATGAATTCCTTTAACCTCCTACTATATATATATATATATATATATATATATTTTTTTTTTTTTTTTTTTTTTTTCAGTATGTGGGCCTCTCAGTGTTGTGGTCTCTCCCGTTGTGGAGCACAGGCTCCGGATGCGCAGGCTCAGCGGCCATGGCCCATGGGCCCAGCTGCTCCACGGCATGTGGGATCCTCCCAGACTGGGGTACAAACCCACATCCCCTGCATCGGCAGGCGGACTTTCAACGACTGCACCACCAGGGAAGTCCCTCCTACTATATTTTTAAGTCATTGATCCACTGCCTTTACTATATATATTTGCCTTTAGCAGTGAGATTTTTTCCTTCATTTATTTTCTTATTTCTTGTTATGTCTTTTTCTTTTTTGCTTAAAGAAAAAAGATTTAACATTTCTTGTAAGTCTGGTTTAGTGGTGATGAATTCTTTTAGTTTTTGCTTATTTGGAAAACTCTCTCTCCTTCAATTCTAAATAATAACCTTGCTGGGTAGATTATCCTTGGTTGTAGGTTTTTATTTTTTAATTTAATTTCAGGACTTTAAATATGTCATGCCACTCCTTTCTAGTCTGCAAATTTGCTGCTGAAAAATCAGCTGATAATCTTATAGGGATTCCCTTGTATACGACCCTGTTTTTCTCTTACTGCCTTTAAAATTTCATCTTTACCTTTAACTTTTTTCATTAAATATGCTATGTCTTGTCCTTCCTGGACCTGGATAGCAGTTTCATTCCTGAGGTTTGGAAGTTATCAGCCATTATTTCATCAGATATGTTCTCTGAGTTTTCTCTCTCTCTTCTCCTTCTGGAACCCCTATAAAGTGAATGTTATTATGATTCATGTTGTCCTAAAGTTCCCTTTAACTATCCTCATATTTATTTTTACTTTTATTTATTTATTTATTCTTGGCTGTCTTCTGTGATCTCAGTTCCCTGACCAGGGATCAAATCCAAGCCCTCAGCAGTGAGAGCACAGAGTCCTAACTACTGGACCACCCAGGAATTCCCTATCCTCATATTTTTAAATCCTTTTTTCTTTGTGCTGCTCTAATCGGGTGATATCCACTATTGTCTTTCAGATCACTTATGTGTTTTTTCATTTCCCCTAATCTGTTGTTGATTTCCTCCTTTCATTTCAGTTATTGTATTCACCAACTCTGATTTGTTCTTTTTTAAAATATATTGTCTAATTCTTTGTGAAGGTCTCACTGTGTTTCTCTATTCTTCTCCCAAGTTCAGTGAGCATTTTTATGACCATTGCTTTAAACTCTTTGTCAGGCAAATTACATATCTCTGTTTCATTAGGATTTTTTCCAGGATTTTATCTTGTTCTTTCTTTTGGACATATTTCTCTGTGTTCTAATTGTTTTTGACTTTTTGTGTTTGTCTCTATGAAATAAGCAAAATATTTACCTCTCTTAGTCTTGAAGGTGTGATCTTATGTAGGAGTGTCCCTATGCAGACTCTGTGTGCTTGGTGGCTTTGGCAGGAAGGTTAGAGCTGAATCGAGCACAGGTCAGGGCTATATATGGAGCATCGGTTGGGAGGGGGCTGGAGTCAAAGCCCAATCCATGCCATGGGCCGCTGCCTCATTGGTGGGAGGTGTGTCTGGAGGTCAAGCCCAGTGCCAACCAGAACTTCTCCCAGGGTATGTTGGAGGCTGCTGCCTTAGCAGGGGTGGGCTGGAGCCAGAGGTGCTAGAGCTTGATGCTGGCATGAGCTGGGGTTTCTCCAAGGGTGCGCTGGGTGTTTCTGCCTTGGTGGAAGCAGGTTGAAACCACAGAGGTTAGATCCGAGTCCAGCACAGGCTCGGACTTCTCCTGGGGCTTGTTAGAACTAGAACCAGGAGTGGGCTGGGGGACTGGAGTCAAAGGGGCTAGAGACAGCCTTGTGTAAGTAGGAGCTTCTCTTGGGGCATGATGGAGCCAGAGATGGGTGTGAGCTGGGTGGCATGCTGTGGCAGCCTGGGCAGGTCAGCTACAGCAACAGGCACTTTTCAGTCTGCTGCCTCTGCACTGGGACTCAGACTAAGGATGTCTATATGTGTCCTTTAAGAGCAGAGTCTTGGTTTCCTAAAGCCCTCTGGCTCTCCCAGTCATAAGCTCCACTGGTTTTTAAAACCTATCAAGGAGATTCATCTTCCTGGCACCAGTCCCCATGGCAGGGGTGCCTAATATGGGGCACAAATTCCTCACTTCTTAGGGTGGTTCTCCCAGTTTGTGATATACCCTTCTTCTTTGGCACCACCTGCCAGAGGTGTGGGTCCTGATTAGATCGCTTCTCTTCCTCTCCTATCTGCCTCATGTGCTTTTTTCTTTATATGCTTAATTGTGAAAGAGCTATTTTACTAGTCTCCGGATCATTCTCAGAGACAATTAACCTACATGTAGTTGTCATTTTGGTGTGTTCATGGAAGGAGGTGAGCTCAGAATCTTCCTACTCCACCATCTTGACACCATCTCTCAAATGTCTTTTGTTTTCTTTCCCTTTTGCTGTTTAACTACCTTGACTAGAACCTTCAGTAAAATATTAAACAGAAGTGGTGAGAGTGGCCATCCTTGTGTTTTGCTTGACTTAAGGGGAAATACATTTGCACTTTCACTGTTAAGTGTAATGTTATCTGTGGGTTTTATCAAGTTTTTTATCTCCATGTATTGATATAATTACATTTTCTCCTCCAACCTATTAAAGATGTGTATTACATTAACAGATTACTTTTTTTGAAATACATTATAAACCCTATTTGTTCATAGCATACTTTTTTCTAAATATACTATTGTGTTTGATTTACTGGCACCAGGATGATAAGCCACCTTAACTGGTTTTAAAAACCAGTGGGGTTTATGACTGGGAGAGACAGAGGACTTTAGGAAAACAAGACTCTGTTCTTAAAGGGCACATACAAACTTATTCAACCCAAGTCCCAGTTCAGAGGTGGCAGATTGAAAAGTACCTGCTCCTATATATTTTATTTAATATAGAAGTAAAACTTAATGGAATGAGAACACATTTATTTTGACTAGACTACCTGGTTCTGTCAGAAGTAGTTAGGACCATAAAAAAAAAGGATTTATTCTCTTTGTGACTTAGGCCTCTCCTTTATAAAAAACAAAATAAAAGCCTTTAACTCATAATGGATTTTGAGGATCAAATAAGTTAATATAAGTGAAATGCTATATATTTGCTATTATTAAAATTCATTATTAAGTTTTTTTCAGGAAGACAGTTGGTCTAAAATTTATATTTTTGATTTCTTCTTATAGTTTTGATTTCTTCTTACATGTCAGATCACCTAGCACAATGCCACATAGAATTTTTATGAAAAAATATGCACCATGCTTATGTTTTTTACCAGAAAATAAAATCTGTGAGGCTTCTCTAAGACAGACTCCTACATTTTAAACAAACTGTGGCTGCAGAGACTTTGCCACCTAGTTTCCTCACACCAGTGAGCAGATGAGAAGTTTGAAAGATACAGGAGACATTGCATCATCAATCACCATAAACTTTACACATATTCTGACCATCCAAATCTATGCATACCTCAATCTGTAGAGCACAAAAATACCTTGATTGATGAAGCAGGAAATCTTGACATCTTGAAAGGGGCAAAATATCAATTGATGTCGACTCTGAGATGACATAGACGTTGGAATTATCAGATAAAGAGTCTGAAGTAGCTACTATTATCACGTGCCAATAGGCACTTGAAAAGATGCTCAGTGTCACTAATCATCAGGGAAATACAAATCAAAACCATAATGAGGTATCACCTCACACTTCTCTTATATTTTTAGTTAAAATATAAGCATTATCTCTGAGCAATAACAACAATAAATAATAGATAAAGGCTATTCTATTCATAGATTTTAGGTACATTATCACTAGATAATAATCATGTTCTTCCCATTTCTGATTTGAAAACTAGTTTGGTGCCTGGAATAGCAGCCAGGCAGAAGTATTTCTTAGATGGATATAATAAATTCAATATGAATCATTACTACATATCCAAGTCAGGTACCATGACTTTTTCATACAGATGAGCATTCTGAGATCAGAGCAGTGAAGATCAGAGTCACTAGGTCAGCAGTTGGAATGTTCTTTCTGATACAGCTCCCCCACTAAAACAGGGAGTAAAGCACATTTCCCACCTGACACTGGTAATAAAGAGTATACTAAGCTACAGAAGTCACGTATGTATATTCTCTTAAGTGTAGATAATGGTAGTTCACATCAAAGAAATTAATTTCCTCCAAATTTGAAGCTAGTTTGGTTTGAATATATTTGAATAATAAACACAAGTTAATGTTCTTGGAGTTTTAGGGGGCCCAAGTCAGTGACATGGTACCCTGAAAAAGTGCAAAGACTAAAAAGAGACTTGACTTCTTTGATCAGTGTTATTAGAAACAGTCGTTTTGAAAGCTTTGTCTCTAGTATCTTAATTGTGAAGATGTCATCAAAACTGTCACATGTGTCCACGATGGTTGTGAAAGAACAGAGGTTGGAGACATATTTCACACAAGTGTGATGTGAGGTCATGTTTCAAATTCCTGCTGTCACCAGGAGAATGTGTGCTGTCCCTCACAGGGAGCTCCCACTGGGTTTATTCAACACATCAACACCAAAAATGTCTTCCTGCTTCTATGCACCAGCGTGGTGCTTTTTTACAATACCAAACATTTAACGTCTTTTTCTCTTTGGGCGTTAGCTTCTAAGAAATTTTGAACTAAACTAATAGCCTATGTCTGAAAATTGAGCAAGTCTATATGTTCATTTTAATGATGGTCTCGGCTTAACACTTTCTCTTGCCTTTTATTTTTTTTTAATTTATTTTATCTTAATTAGCCACAATTTTGGTAAGTTGCCTATAAGTCTTTGGAAGAAACAGGGGTATCTGTGTAGATAAGAAGTTCTTTAGTATAAGCTATGACAATAAATCAGTAAAATGTTAGAACCCACTTTACAGATAAGGAACCTGAGACACTGAGATGTAAAGTGACTTTCCAAGGACAAAGTCGGTGTGCTAAAGCCTTAGCTTCATGATTTTTCACATTCCAATTCCTTTTCTCACATGGTCGTATGTCCAATGTACACATAGACTTGGCAAACCCTTCATTCCCTCATCACTGCTTTCTACTCTCTGCTCAGATGTGGCTTCCTCCCCTTCTGTCAGACATATTTGGGCTCTTTTGATGTACTTCGATGTTTCCTATTCATTTCAATATATAAGAGAGTAAGAAGCATGAAGTCACACTTAGGATATGACCTGTCTGTCTCACTTGCAGAAGAAGCTGTCAAAGGTAAAGAAGACTATTGACTTAGCTTGGACTGTGCCTCTAAACACCCAGTTTGTTCTCAGTTATAAAACAGACTGACTTATTTTTGAGTTCATCTTTTCTTAAAATTTCATCTGAGAATCTTAAAACATGTCAGATGTTAAATCTTTAGTTTGAAACTTTTTCTTAAGATTTCTTATTGATATGAAATAATTGGGGCAGAGTTTACTTAACATAAAATATTTTACCATAGTATCATAAGCCTATAAGTTAAAGTCCCTCATTTTGGCCAGTGTAAAAAAACCTCAGAATTGATATCTGCACAAGGACTATGCCAGAAATTGTGCCAGGAAGACTTGAAGTTAATAAAGACATGACCAGGCACCACAAAGCTAATTAGTGCACCGAATCTTCCTGTAGAAGGAAATTTGCTGTCATCATCCCTGGGTCCTAATTTGAGAATGACCTCAAGTCACACTTCCCAAGGTATTCCCAAGGGATTCCATACCAAGGGCTGTGATAGATGCAAGGGAAAATATACTGTCTCCATACATGTATACATTTGTTCCTTTAACTGTTAAAGTTAAATGGTTTATTTTTACTACACGTTTCTCAGACCTTAATAGGTTAAAAAACACTGTCAATCTCAAAAAAAGCAATGTGATGGCCAGTCTTCCTTTAGCTTATATGGCCAAAGGTGAAACTTCTTGGAAATAGTGCCCCATGAATCACTGTGAAATAAACACATAAAAGTAGATACACCATTTTATTCATTCATGTTTTCAAGGATAAAAATTTAACTATGTACATAGTCTTAAATGTATATTTTGGTCCTTAAGGGCATGGAGCCATGCTGCTGGGTTTGAAACTGACTCCATCACATATTAGTCATGAGAATTGGGACAAATAATTTAACCTTTCCATTCCTTAGTTTCCTCAATGACAGAATCTATACCGGAGGTTTGTTACAAAGACAACTTGCAATGATAAAGATTTTTGGAAGCCATAGATGCATATTTTTTTCCCATTCCAATTTATTTTTCCTCTTCTCACATGGACATATGTCTAGTGTGCCCATAAACTCGGTACAGAGCGCCTTGGCCTCTTCATTGCTTTCTTTTTAGGTGTGTCTTCCTCCTTTGTTAGACTGCACTGAGGTTTTTTGAGGGGTTTTGATGTTTTCTACTCATTTGGATACGTAGAAGAGCCTGAAAAAACTTGGCAAGTGTTGGCTAATGTGCATATGATTTCTTTTTCTTACGTATTATATGTAATACTTTCTCATATATCATACATAAACAGTTCAACAATCATGAATAGATGAGTTTATTTGAAATCATTACATTTAAAAATGTGTCCAAATTGTTAGGTCATATTTTCATTGTTGTATCAAATATACATTAAGTTTCTTGTATCTTCAGTCCTATAAAATCTCTCTAGTTACTGTGAGAAGACTCTTGCTTTTTTTTTTTTCCTTTTCTTTATTTTTGGTTGCTGTGGTTTTTTGTTCGTTTTTGTGTTGTAAGATTTGAAGGAGATAAAGAAGTGATCCATGTTTGGTATTGGGGAAAAGCATCCCTGAGCCCCCAAGGATCAGAGGCTCTTCAAAAGTTGCAGAGATCTTTCAGAAAGAGTCTTTGCATATTCAGTCTCCATGGACTTCTCTGAGACTAAGTTCAAACAGATGTATCCTTAGGAAGCATTTGGTACAACATTCACTACCATCGGTGGAATCCCTATTATGTGTATGGTTCTTTACACCTGCTGTTTCTCATCCTCATAATATTCTGATGATATCAATAATCTCACTTTCAGATAAGGAAACTGGCTTGAGGAAGTTCCACAGCTAGTGACATATGGAACTTGGGTCATAAACCAGGACTCACTGGTATCAAAGTCCATCTCTTTGAGCTCCACCCTGCAGCCACATTAGCTCTGAAATCAGAACCAGCCATTGTCTTTCACATGAAGAGGCTGGGTGGCCAGGCAACCCAGGCAGAGACAATCAAATTAAAGGCAGCAAAACATGGGGTCAGGAATTTATTCTAATGAATCCAAATAGTTCATGTTTTCCTGTAAATTTAATGTTGTGAAGTTTGGGAAAAACTACTAAGGATTATTTTCCAGCTTTAAAATTTTTCTACCCATTAAATTTTTGGAAACATATTTTCTCCTCTTCAATAACTGTGTGTCTTGGTTTGACCATATGAAGCTTGCTTACTTGGTTACTTTATTTGTTATGTAAGCGAGGTTGCACAGGAATAGGCATTACACATTTCCTTAAGGGGAAATAAAATACTTCATACTTTACCTCATTAATCTCCTTACTACTCCTAGAACTTCTAAGGAGGTACATCTATACATATAAATCAGGGAGAATGGATTCAATAAGAACAATATTAGTAAAAGGCTTAATTTGTCAAGTTGACAAGGGTATTTCTTCATTTGTGATGCCTAATCTAAAACTCACCCTCCCTCAGTGGTCACAGATCACTAACAGATCATAATGAATAAGGTATGGACATGGAAGTGACCATCAGGTTTTAAACTCTGTGTCACTTAGTTACTCATTTTACAACAATTATCAAACACTTAATATGTGCAAGCATGGTATGAAGTGTTGCAGATATATAGCAGTGGACAAAACAGACAAAAGTCTGCATGTATGAAAGTTGCGTTCACTTGAGGAGAAGATAACAGACTAAGTAAATTACACACATGCATACACATACATAAACACACCCCACATATGCCACACCATCTTATGTATGAAGGTAATAAATGTTATGGAGAAAATGAAAACAGGACAAAGGAAAAGAGTACATGCATCTCGAAGAGGGGGAGGTACAATTTTAAATAGTGTGACCAGGAAAAGTTACTATGAGAAGGCGTTTGATTTTGTTTCTTTCATTTCCTTTTTTTTTTTTTGCTGTTTTTTTTTCTTTTGTTTATTTGTTTGTTTTTGTGCTTTAAGATTTGAAGGAAGTAAAGAAGGGAACCATACTGGTATTGGGGAAAAGAAGAAAGAAGAAACAAGTGCAAAGGTGGGAAAGAAGAAAGAAGAAACAAGTGCAAAGGTGGGAATGTGCTAATGTGTCAGAGGAAGAAACAAGGAGATCAATGGGGCAGAACAAATAAGGAGAGAAGACTAGGAACAGATGATATCAGATAGTGAATAGAAGGCCAGCTCTTGTTGGTCTGGAAGGCTGTTCTAAAGATTTTGGCTTTGGCTTAGAGATGATAAGCTAGTAGAAAACTCTCACAAGAATAATGGGATAAGACTTTTATTTTTAAAAGATCATGCCTCACCTTTCTTCTTCTAATTAGGTTGTAAGATGTTACAAAAGACTGACACACTGATCTTATAATAACAGAAAAATATCTAATCAGAGAGCAGAAGACACAAAGAAACACAAATGAGGTAAATTCCTGAAAGGAATTTGAAAGACCCTAGATGCTTTTATCCCTGGGTCCAGAGCTAGAAGGAACAATCATAAAAGAAAATACGGAAGAAAAAGCCTAACTTCAAATCAAATGTAATGTTCATGTGAAGCTTGGTACAAGGAATGAGAGTTCCTAGGTACTCTGATCACAGAGTGAGTCAACATTCATCCACATTTTCTTTTACATGGGCCATTTGCTGTGGGAAGCAGCACAGCAAAGACTCAGGGGTAAGCAAATAAAATGGGTAGAAGTCCTCCTAAAGTATGAGACCATTGCTTAGTGCAAGGCAGCAGCCTGAGGAAGAATTTTTAAACAAATATGGTAAATATATCAAAAACTAAGTAAAAACAGCAAAGGAAGATTACACACATGATCAGATGAGGGATTCAGAAACAAAGAAAACTACAAAAAAGAAGAAACAGAAAATCTAGAATTAAAAAGCATCAGAAATGATGAAGTCGTTTGATAGACTTCACAGTAGATTGGACACAGCAAAAGAAAGGATCAGGAAACTGACGTGCAAAGAGAAAAATACATTTAAAAGTAAACCGAATAGTCCATCTAAGACTGTGAGAGAATGTTACATGGTTTAACACATATGTAACTTGACCCAGCAGGAGAAGCGAGAGGCTTACAAATATAATAATCATTATTATTTTTTAAATTTTTATACAATTTTTAAAGGTTACTTTACATTTACAGTTATTACAAAATATTGGCTAGGTGATATTCAAGAAGCCAAGGGAGGATAATTTTTTTTATAAATAAAAGATAGTGCTGAGAAGGTAAAAAATGTAAAAAAGAAGTCTGTTTCAGAGACATGAAAGTCATTGTGCCCCAACCAAGAGATAATTTGGAAAGATGAGAACTTTTTGGCGTGTAACCTAACACTCTCACACAGATACATCATTCCAAATATAATTCTACTAAATGCCATATTTACTACTATGTACCTTCAATGTTCTAGACCTCATACATGCAAAATGATGAATATTTACCCAAATACCACAAGGCGTGTGTTATTATCCTCATTTCACAGAAGTGAAATTAAGGCTCAGAGATGAAAGTGACTTGATGGAGGCCACATAAATGGCAGATATTGGAACCTGGTTTGTAACCCAAGACATACAGGTTGCAATGCTCACCTTCTTTCTCTTACACAGCACGATAAGGAAAAGCTCAAAACTCAGTGGCGCCTGCTTATGTTGACTTTCATCTTATTTGCAAAATCTGGATTCATCTCACTTGGATAGACAATTGTTTTCACATGTTTTCCTTCTTTTTGTAAGCCAGGTTGACCATGGGCTATTAATCATTGCTGCAACAGATAAAGCCGACTGGTAAAAACGAGTCTCTATTATTCATTTGGAACCACTTTATGGAATGAGATACTGTATCACCAAAGGAAACAGATGGTCCATGCTCCTGGTAAAAATGTTTTACAAAGGCATCCCCACCTAAAGTCCGCAGGTTCTGAATCCATTACTACCAAATGTGATACTCACAAGGTCATAATATATGTTGATCTTTAATTACCTTACAATGAGAAATATAGTGTATTTGTAAATGACATTAGGAAAAAGACAGTATTTTAGTAAAGATACATAATATAATTAAATGTGATGTATTCGGATTTCAGATCTAACAATGAGAAAAAGCTAACTAAATGAATGAAGTTTGTTCTACAGTTCTTCCTAACTCCCCTCTGTTCATCCAACTGGCCTCCTCTGGTCCAAGTCCAAACCTTTAATTAGAAAGACTTTTCTAAAATGCAAATCAGATTACACTGCTGTCCTATTTAAAATCTTTAGATGACTCCCCATCACCTTCAGGGGGATGATCTCGAGCAAGCTCTTTAAATGCTAACTACTCAAGATTACAAAGTTAGTAAAGCTGCCGAGTTGGGAGTAAACTCCATCCTATCAGTCTCCCACTCTAGCTTTCAATCACGAAGCTGTAAGGACTTTTTAAGACAGGGGTTGGTAAGGTACATTCTGAGTCCCTCCTGCCTCTTGTTTTTGTAGGGCTCACACGCTAAGAAAGGTTTCTACCATTTAAAAAAATGTATTTTATTGAAGTGTAGTCGATGTACAAGGTTGTGTTAATTTCTGCTGTACAGCAAAGTGATTCAGTTATACATAGATATATTTTTTCCTACTCTTGTCCATTCTGGTTTATTACAAGATATTGAATATAGTTCCCTGTGCTCTACAGTAGGACCTTGTGGTTTATCCATTCTCTATATACTAGTTTGCATCTACTTATCCCAAACTCCCAATCCATACCTTCCCCTCCTCCTTCCCCCTTGGCAACCACAAGTCTGTTCTCTATCTCTGTGAGTCTGTTTCTGTTTTGTAGATAGGTTCCTTTGTGTTGTATTTTAGATTGCATATATAAGTGATATGATATGGTATTTGTCTTTCCCTTTCTGACTTACTTCACTTAGTATGGTAATCTTTAAGTCCATCCATGTTGCTGCAAATGGCCTTGTTTCATTCTTTTTTATGGCTGAGTAGTATTCCTGTGTGTGTGTGTGCGTGTGTGTGTGTGTGTGCGTGTGTGTGTGTGTGTGTGTGTGTATCACATTTTTATCCATTCATCTGTCAATGGACATTTAGGTTGCTTCCATGTCTTGGCTATTGTAAATTGTGCTGCTATGAACATAGGGGTGCATGTATCTTTTGAATTATAGTTTTGTCCAGATATATGCCCATGAGTGGGATTGCTGGGTCATATGGTAACTCTATTTTTAGTTTTTTAAATTACAATTTCATAACACATGGAAAATACACAAGACTCAAATATCAGTGTCCATTGAAAAAATTTTAATGGAACACAGTCACGCCCATGTATTTTTGTATTGCCTATAGCTGCCTTCAAGCAACAAACGTTGAATAGTTGCAATAGAGATTGCTTGGCCCACAAAACTTAAATATTTACTACATTGCTCTTTATGGAAAAAAATATGTCAGCACCTAAATTAAAGACTATCATTAGGTAAGAGGGAAATAGGAAGCTAGAGAAGGAAGTTGAGTCAAGTTATCAAATGTCAAATCACTACATCAAGAAATTTGGACTTCTTTTATGACTTTTTTTTTTTTTTGGCCTTACCACATGGCATGTGGGATCTTAGCTCCCCAACCAAGGATAGAACCCATGCCCCTGGCAGTGGAAGTGCAGAATCTTAACTGATGGACCACCAGGGAAGTCCCAAGAAATTTGGACTTATAACAAATCTGGGCTTGACGTATCAAGATATAGTCTTTGGAAATTTTGTAATTGTATAAAATATATGAAGATGTATATCATAATATATATTAGAGTTAAACATGTCAGAAATATGTATGTATAATCACTTGAGTGCATTTTGCTGTTTTGTCTTCAAAGTGCTATTCTTTCTTGTTGAAAACGTCTCCTTTGGTATCTCATTAACACCGACTCTTTTTTCAAAATTTATTTTAGCCATCACCTCCCCCAGGAAGGTGTCCCGACTTCCTCCTTCCCCTACTGGGAGGTACCCCTTTTCCGTGTTCTTCTAGCTTATGCTTCTCTGTACGATGGACATTTTCAACAAAGTTTTTCATGGCTGATTTTTGTAACTCAGCTCCTGAAAGCCTGGGATCCTTTCTTATTTTTCTTTTTAGCCCTGTGTCTAAGAAATTACCCAACATATTAGTAGACGTTTACTAATACAAGTTTGTGAATTAATATTCAAGAAATGCCACACACTTCTTTGACCCAATTTGATTCTGAATTCACTTGGAGTCTGGGTTCCTTCTCTTATAAAAGCTCTGGAGATGTCAGAAAATCTTAGTGAGCTGTTCACATGTTTGGGAAAATAGGAGCTGGTTGGGAGACTTACAAAGAGAATCTTTATAAGGGACCTGAGCCTTGTTTAAGCTAAAATACCTGTAAACATTATGGGGGAAAAAAATTGTTAATCATAGTGAATATTCTCTATTCATTTGATCACCAAAAGCTTACGAGGGTGAAACAAGCACCAAGAAGAATGCTTGGCATGTCATGGGCAAATGGACTTTTTTAAAGAACAGACCAGTAAATTACTAATTAGAGATACTGGAGAGCTGTTATAGAGCATTAGGGATGTCCAGGCACAGACTTAGGGCATCTTCCTAAACTCTATGTAGTTTTGTTATTCTAAGTAACAAATACGATAACCATGATGATTATTAGCATTTTCGGACTGGTTGCTTGGATCCAGGCAAGTACTTTACATGCATTTCTTTAATTTTTGCAACAATCCCATGAGGCTGGTACATGTATCTTACGGACATGGTAGGTGACCTCTAATAATTTATGGCACACATACTGGTTTTCTCCACATGTCTTTCCGGCTTCTGCCTCTGACACCAAGCACTTACTCTCTCTATACACCCTCCTGGGAGAGATTTTTGGTTCATTTAAGCACGATCTTCTTGTGTCGGCTTTTGTTGTGCTAAGTTCTTCATGCAGGGATGCTTCATAAGCTCCTGCTCAGCCTGAAGACTGGCCAGAGATCCCTATGGAAGGTATCAGTGAATATGTTCTTTCACTTACCCATTTTTTTACTCATTCACCATGTATTTAGCTTTTATGTATCAGGCAGTGGGAATTCAGAAATAACAAATATGGTGCCTAACAGCATGGTTTTCCTATGCTCAGGGGAAGCCAATGTGATGACAGATGCTCTGACTGAAGCTTCCTGAGTCACGGGTCACAGGGGATACTATGCCTAGGGCAGCCGAGGGGGGCCACAGAGGGCTTTACAGAAGCAACAGCATCTAAATGGAGAAGCCACAGAGGAAAAGAAGTGTGCCAGGAAGGGCATTCTAAATAGAGACACAAGCAGACCCACAGAGGCATGAGTCAGCATACAATTTTGAAAAAGTCCTGGTAGTTTATCAGCCATGGAATGAGGAAAAAGGGCACAGGGGCAGAGAGTGAGGTGAACGGGAGAGGGGGCAGATACAGCTGGATTGATATATACGCTTGAGTGTCACAGCAAGGAGCTAACAACCAGAGAGAGCGTGGAACCAGCATGTGGCAGCAGCATGGCCCAGGGATCATGGTACCACGTAGAAGACAATCATCATTTGTGGTTTTGTATTTTGCTGCCCTGGTAAACAGCCAGGGCTATATTCCACGTGGGAGGTAAGAAATCTAGGTGATAAAATAGTACGACAAAAGCTGCAGTGAGATCACAGAAGTGGGATTTGAAAGAGGAATCATCATTACTCTGGGATTCAGTAAGTAGTTTACCTAAAAGAATGTGTTGTTTCACTGCAATATTTTTTTTAAAAATCATGTATATATGTGTAAACTTGTTACCAGTTTTGTACAGTTTTCTACTTTTCTCTCGCTCTTTTTTTTTTTTCATTTGGCATACCACTGTAAATTGAGCAGATATTTCAAATTTGGTGGGGGGGAAACTAGTAGACTGATGATAGAAAAATTAAAGGATACTTTATCTTGTAATCATTTTTTTCTAATTGGGGTATAGTTGCTTTACAATGTTGTGTTAGTTTCTGCTGTACAATGAAGTGAATCTGCCACATGTATACATATATCCCCTCCCTCTTGGACCTCCCTCCTACCCCACCCCCATCCCACCCATCTAGGTCACCACAGAGCACTGAGCTGAGCTTCCTGCATTATACAGCAGGTTCCCACTAGCTATTTGTTTCACACATGGTAGTGTATATATGTCAATCATGCTGAATTGTTAATAAAAGAGAATAACACTTTTAGTTAATCTAAGCAAAATGCCCTCCTTTGTAACAATTTGCTATTATATTTAAATGGAAAAGAGAGCATTCTTATGAATGAATAAATGAATGAATGAATGGAATAAATGAAGGAATATTTAAAAATTATACTTATATATTCTTTTTATTGTTGAGTGCCCCAAAAATCCCTGCATATGAGAAGGAAGTACACTGAATGAGGCTTTCCCACCCAAACTTGTAGTTAAACTAGAAAGTTATTTAAGAGGACCCTTTTTACATGTCATTTCATTCTTATAACAAACTTACAAGTTATATGCTTCTACACCTAATACAAAAATAAATTATTGTAAACAAGGGGGGGCCCAGGGAAGTAAACTATTGTGCCCAAGGTCACATGAATGTCTAACACCAAAGTCCAAGTTTCTTCCTGTGTTACCCAACATGTAGAAAAATTGGATTTAGGCAGAGATATCTTGTTTTTCAGTCTTAGCTTGAATGCAAATACCATAACATGAGGGCTTTTTGAGACAGGGAAAAAGGTTGTGTTTAATGCTAGAAATAAAACTTCCGGTATCAGAGAGTGCTTACATGTGTATACAATAGCATTACCTACACCCTGCACATGGATTATCAGTAACAGCGTCATTGGAGGAGAATTGTGTAGAATTGAAGTCTGTTTATGAGACAGCTTACAAACCTGGGCACTGTTTTAAGGTGAACTTCAGTGATTTTTTTCAAAGTTCCCACTCTGTTAAATTCTATAAATATCTGGCTGTAAGATAGCCAGAGAAGACCTCTGAAGTCATCTATTCCTAATCCCATTATAGTTTCAGTGGATGAAAGCAAGAATCAGAGAAAAGAAGAAATTATATAGAATATTTGATTCTTGCCTATTTGATCAAAATATGTAGTAATAATTTGCTAGGTCTTTTATGAAGCATTCATAATAGCACAGCATGTCAAAATTGATGTTAATATCTTCATGATATAGATAAAGACCCAAGCTGGGAGAATTTGGGTGGCTCTCCCAGGATCACACATCTAGTGCACTGACAAGACTGGCACTGAGACTGACTTGGTTTGGTTCTAATTTCTGCCTCATCTGAGTAGAATAAGGGCTAGAACACAGATCATGTTGAGCCTTATAGTTAAGTGCTTCATCTCCTACGCCAGCTGCCGTGACCATCCCGTCCATATGAGACTGCCCAGAAGTGGACAGAAGAGATGGGCAGGGCAGGGAAAGAAGGACATAGAGATAATTCCAGTTTATTGTACGTAATCTAGATTTCCCTCTATTTAAAATCCTATACCAATTTTATCCCCATGAAATCCTGCATGTCCTAAGTGCACAGAACCATACTGCTCATCAACTGTTAAGTTCTGTACTCAGCTTCACTGGTGATTCATGCTGTGACCTTGACAAAAACCACTAAGCCTTTCTTTATCTCAGTTGCTCCATCCATAATGTGATTATAAATATTACATGCCCCTTAGCTACTTGACGGGGGTCACAAAGGCATTAATAATGTAATTATTTCTAAAGCACTTGGAAATCCTTGAGTGAAATATATTAAAAATATCACCACACTCAAAATATTCCCTGACAGGAGACTTAAATGAGAAAACTATTGCACTCCGAGTAGAAAATATGTCTGACGGGGTACATAAAGTTGCTTGAGAAAAATGTCTTTCATACCAGGGTCCCAAAGCTTCATTAGTTTTGTTTAGTGTGCTGAGACAGAGGTGTGAAAACCATGGGGAAGGGCCTCAGTAGGATGTGCTATTTTGTCTACAGTTTTACAACTCTAATAAAACTAGAAAATCAAATGAGATTATACGAGCCCCCAAACTAGGGTTGCCAGATACAGTACAGGACACACAGATAACATTTAAATTCCAGATAAACAAAAACTAATGTATTCTATAAGTACATCCCAAGTATTACATGGGGCATATTTATATTAAAAATAATTTGGAATATTGCACAAGATAATGCAAATGAAGCACTTAATCTAGTCCCTGGCAGGAAAGACACACTCTGCTCTCCAGGTTACTTTCATCTTCATTCATTGTATTATTATTGATGCCATGGGGTAAAAGTCTGATTACTTATCTACTTGAAATTAGTGATTTAAAAATATATTCTCTATAAAACACAAATATAATTATATTCCAGAGTTACATTTATTTTGTTTTAACATCTTTATTGGAGTATAATTGCTTTACAATGGTGTTAGTTTCTGCTTTACAACAAAATGAATCAGTTATATATATACATATGTTCCCATATCTTTTCCGTCCTGCATCTCCCTCCCTCCCACTCTCCCTATCCCACCCCTCTAGGTGGTCACAAAGCACAGAGCTGATCTCACTGTGCTATGCGGCTGTTTCCCACTAGCTATCTACCTTACGTTTGGTAGTGTATATATGTCCATGCCTCTTTCTTGCTTTGTCACAGCTTACCCTTCCCCCTCCCCATATCCTCAAGCCCATTCTCTAGTAGGTCTGGGTCTTTATTCCTGTCTTACCCCTAGGCTCTTCATGACATTTTCTTTTTCTTAAATTTCATATATATGTGTTAGCATACGGTATTTGTCTTTTTCTTTCTGACTTACTTCACTCTGTATGACAGACTCTAGGTCTATCCACCTCATTACAAATAGCTCAATTTCATTTATTTTTATGGCTGAGTAATATTCCATTGTATATATGTGCCACATCTTCTTTATCCATTCATCTAATGATGGACACTTAGGTTGTTTCCATCTCCGGGCTATTGTAAATAGAACTGCAGTGAACATTTTGATACATGACTCTTTTTGAATTATGGTTTTCTCAGGGTATATGCCCAGTAGTGGGAATGCTGTGTCATACGGTAGTTCTATTTGTAGTTTATTAAGGAACCTCCATATTGTTTGCCACAGTGGCTGTATCAATTTACATTCCCACCAACAGTGCAAGAGTGTCCCTTTTCTCCACGCCCTCTCCAGCATTTATTGTTTCTAGATTTTTTGATGATGGCCATTCTGACTGGTGTGAGATGATATCTCATTGTAGTTTTGATTTGCATTTCTCTAATGATTAGTGATGTTGAGCATTCTTTCATGTGTTTGTTGGCAGTCCGTATATCTTCTTTAGAGAAATGTCTATTTAGGTCTTCTGCCCATTTTTGGATTGGGTTGTTTGTTTTTTTGTTATTAAGCTGCTTGAGCTGCTTATAAATTTTGGAGATTAATCCTTTGTCAGTTGCTTCATTTGCAAATATTTTCTCCCATTCTGAGGGTTGTCTTTTGGTCTTGTTTATAGTTTCCTTTGCTGTGCAAAAGCTTTTAAGTTTCATTAGGTCCCATTTGTTTATTTTTGTTTTGATTTCCATTTCTCTAGGAGGTGGGTCAAAAAGAATCTTGCTGTGATTTATGTCATAGAGTGTCCTGCCTATGTTTTCCTCTAAGAGTTTGATAGTTTCTGGCCTTACATTTAGGTCTTTAATCCATTTTGAGCTCATTTTTGTGTATGGTGTTAGGGAGTGATCTAATTTCAATCTTTTACATGTACCTGTCCAGTTTTCCCAGAACCACTTATTGAAGAGGCTGTCCTTTCTCCACTGTACATTCCTGCCTCCTTTATCAAAGATAAGGTGACCATATGTGCATGGGTTTATCTCTGGGCTTTCTATCCTGTTCCATTGATCTTTCTGTTTTTGTGCCAGTACCATACTGTCTTGATTACTGTAGCTTTGTAGTATACTCTGAAGTCAGGCAGCCTGATTCCTCCAGCTCCACTTTTCGTTCTCAAGATTGCTTTGGCTATTCGGGGTCTTTTGTGTTTCCATACAAATTGTGAAATTTTTTGTTCTAGTTCTGTGAAAAATGCCAGTGGTAGTTTGATAGGGATTGCATTGAATCTGTAGATTGCTTTGGGTAGTAGAGTCATTTTTACAATGTTGATTCTTTCAATCCAAGAACATGGTATATCTCTCCATCTACTTGTATCATCTTTAATTTCTTTCATCAGTGTCTTATAATTTTCTGCATACAGGTCTTTTGTCTCCTTAGGTAGGTTTATTTCTAGATATTTTATTCTTCTTCTTGCAATGGTAAATGGAATTGTTTTCTTGATTTCACTCTCAGATTTTTCATCATTAGTGTATAGGAATGCCAGAGATTTCTGTGTATTAATTTTGTATCCTGCTACTTTACCAAATTCATTGATTATCTCTAGGAGTTTTCTGGTAGCATCTTTAGGATTCTCTATGTATAGTATCATGTCATCTGCAAACAGTGACAGCTTTACTTCTTCTTTTCCAATTTGGATTCCTTTTATTTCCTTTTCAAAAAAGGAAAAGGAAATAAAAGGAATCCAGAATTACATTTATAATTCACATAAAAAAGCTAACATGAAATAAGTGTATTTGTACAAACTGAATGCTATTTGCAGGCCACACTGGACTCTGTCTCTGGATTGTCGTGATATCATTTGTTCTCCTTTGTTATTAAAGTTGATACAGTGATAATGTTTGAGAAGCTCTAGGGTAAAAAATAAAAAACAACTTAAGTGTGTATTAGTGTAGAATAGGTGCTCAGTAAATGCTACCTATCCTTATGAGGATTATGATGTTTCAGGTTTCTTATATTTGTTATCATGTTTGACTCCCACAAGCAACGGTTATGTCATGGTTCATTATTCCCAGTGTACATATGAGAAATAGAGCCTCAAAGGGTCAACGAACCTTTCCAGGGCAGCCCACTTTATAAATTGGATAGACACCTGGGTTTGCATGATGACAAACCCCTTGCCTTTTCATTTCATGTCAGTTTTCCAATGGAAAAGTGTGGCCAGGGCCTGCTTTGTGGGGAAAGTGGCCCCATCTGAATATAGAGAAAGGGTTCCAAGGTGAAGCTCTAAATTTATTTTGCTTCATAATGAGCTAGACCATCCAGACCTGGTCCCCTTTCTAAACCTCACCTCAAGAACAATCACATAAACTTATAAACTGCAAAATGATGATTACAGACCTTGACAACAAACACTAATAACAAAAATGATAATGGCCTTAAGGAACATGTTTCTGAGTCTATCACGCAGCTGATCACCACTGAGGGAGGAGCCGGAGGTTATGCCCTCTGCAAGAGGACACTTCCTGCCACGGCCAGAGGTAACAGCAGTGAGTCTAGGTCTGGTAATGGTGTTAGCTTCAAGCTCTGTTAAATTCATGAAATAACAATTGTACAATATCTTATTCAGAGCAAAATTACAACTCTATTACCTGCTTTACTAACAGTGAATAAATTACACTTTGACACAGAATTTGTATTGATCAAGCAAAAAGAACACACTAGAGGGAGAGAAGACTGATCTGCCCGCAACGTTTTCCCAGGGTCTCTCTTGCTTTCCTGTGTGCTCCTAGTTTTTCTTTCCTGTGCTGAATTTTAGACTCCTCTGCTCCGTGTCTTCCTCACTCACTGAAGCCAGTTAATTACTCATTAGCCCATTTATGACCTCACTCACGTCCTCCGTCTGAGAACTATTTTGTCTCTAGTCCAGTGGTTTAACTTTAGCATGGGGAGAGTTTGCTAAAGATTGTCAGCCCCACTAGATTTTCTGATTCTTGGGCCCACATTTTGCATTTATAACAAGTTTCTAAATGATGCTGCTGGCCTGGGGCACAGTTGAACATTACTGCTCCGGCCAGAGAGATAATGGCTCAGAAGAGTTTTGGCTCAGTCTCCAGCCCTTTGCTGTGGGTAACCTAGTTATTTGCTATAGATAATCAATTCTACTTGAACCTGTTATCAGACTCTAAGACCCTTGCAGCCTTGACCTTTTGAATTCTTCGCCTAACCCCGATTCCCTATCCATAGAGCATCCATACAATACCTGTCTTCCCGTTTCTTACCAAATATCTATAGTGCCTATAAGGAAAAGAGTGTAGAAAAAGTCAGACAAGAAGCAGTCTCTGAAGTCAGGCATATCTGGCTATGAATTCCAGGCCACTGAAGACATTTCACATGTTCCCTAATCTCACTGGGTTTGCTTCTTCATTTTAAAAGTCAGTCTTAACAACAGTCAGTGTGCAAAGCTATTGTGAAGCTTGCATAAATGAACAGTAAGGTTCTCAAATTTAGGGGCACAACAGAATCTCCTGAGGATTTGTTAGCCCAGATTTCGAGGCCCATCCCTAGAGATTCCGAGTCTAGGTATGGGGTGGAGCCTGACAATTTGCACTTATGCTAAGTACCCAGAGGATGCTGATGTGATTGGTCCAGGGGCCACGTTTTAAGAGCCACTAGCTGGTAAAAACAAAGGGCTTAGCACAGGGCTCAGCCATCTGTAGGGAGTCAAAATGTATTTCCCTGTCTTCCTATTTTGATTGGTCCTTGTGGCTTTTATTATTTGAATGGATCCATAGAAACATCCTTGTCCCAAGGTCAGCCTAACCTGATTTCTCTAAATTTGACATTCTCATTTACCAGTTCAAAAGTCCATTCCATTTGTATTCTTTACCCTCATGACCAATCTGGTGCTATCATAGTCCATTTCTTTGGTAATATGGCACCTTTATCCAGGGCTTAATATCTTCTCTATTTCTCTACCTTTTCAGCTGCATGTGGCTTCTCCTCAGAAACTCTTTCCTGTAATTAGTCACACACTTTGGCAGCCGTGAAGGTGTGAGACTAGATTATTTTCTGCTCCAGGTGAAGGCAGAAGATCATCTGAACTCTCGCTGTTGGAGAGGCTTTGAATGCAGCGTTCTGTTAAAACAAACAGTCTCCATGCAGACAGCCGCACCTGTCCCCAAACACTTTCAACTTTTGAAAAGCAACAGGAAGATAAAAGAGCATCAAATCTATTTGGAAATTGTCCTCTGGCAATAAGCCTCTTTGTTTCTGACTCTGGAAAGAAGCTTTCAAGCCTCCACTTTTCATCTCTGCATTGCCCACCTCTCTTCCCCACACTGTGCACTGGGCCCTCCCACACTACCCCTCCACCCCATTGTGCCCAGGTGCAGTGATGCAGAAGGCAAAGATAAGACTGTATTTTTAAGAGATAAAAGCCAGCATACTCCATTTATAATGCCTTGCTCTTCCACTCCATGTTTCATCTCAGGATCTCTAGCCACTACATAAATGCTATACAAAACTTGCTATTGTCCTTGGTTCCCCAAGGGGAAATTGAATGTAAGCCACTCTCTGTATATTAGTGCATCTCAGCAACTCCAAAGGATTGTAGACTAATTTAAAGGGTCTCTGTGCTTTCTGGAGCTGCTCCTGTTTCTCTAAAATGCACTAATTGTTTAAAGGGCATTGTAGGTAAACATGAAAATGTAGTTTCTGTGCAAGAGCGGCCTCTCAGAATGCATTTTGGAAAGTTAACTTTCGTACCAACTACATATGATAGATAATATATGACAGATCGAGTGATTGCTTAAAAAAATCAATTTTAAAATAGCACACCACAACAGAATTCACATTAGGGAGTCAGTAGACCTAAATACATAATAATCTAAAGTTCATCAAAAAGTTAGAGAGCTGCACTTTATATGTACCACACAACCCACTCTCCCCCCACACACTGGACACCAGTGAATGAAGAACAACTTCAAGAATGTCACACTCCTTGTGCAGTGGTTCAAGGTTGTTAGACAATCAGTGTGCATCTCAAGTTTCTCTGCTTTCTGAAGGTTGGTGAAATGCTACAGAATGAATCTGGGAGGAAGGACCAAACCCCAGTCCAAAAAGTTTTATCAGCCTTCTTATTGCTAAATCTTCCCTCTTGCTAATTTTCTTTTTCTCTTTTGTGTTAATATGAACTAAATTTTCTCAAACAGATTTTACTTTCAATGATTCTGTCTGTCATTAGTTAGAAGTCTATCAGTCCACAGAATAAGTACTGTGTACTTATTGCAATGAAGGCATGCAAACACCATTCTTACAGTCAGTGACACGAGGACCATTTGCAGAAGCAGTTATCCATCATGGCAAGTACGTATGCTGACATCCATTGGCTGTCTGCTCTGGGACATGGTGGTGCATATATTATTGTATTTGTACTAAACAACAATGCTGTGTAGCAAATATCCATGGCCCAGCATTTCAAGGCTTAGGGGAGACGTGTAACTTGATTGAATTTATACCCTAGTGAGAAAATCAAGATTAGATCCCAAACATGAGTAGATCAAAAACCTATGTTCTCTATTCTTGCTTCTATTCTATTCTATTCTTGCTTCTAGAAGCAACTATTGCTTCTACTGTAGGTGATGAGAGAGACATCAAAGCTGGCTTCATCAAATTTAGTTTTTTTTCCTTTACGTACATGATGGCTTTACGTATGTGATTTAATTAAATTGAACAGTTAGACATTGGCATTTGCTTTGCTTGAACAATCACTGGTTAGTGACTTGTTAGGTTAAGAAGATCTAACCAGAGTTAAAACAGTAGTAACATGTTTAGATTTGGTTTCAAGGATCATTTAGCCATTCAGTAATTTGCCATATCCAGGGGAAGTTTTGATTGTGCAGGGGATGCTGCTGGTGTTTTGTGGGCAGAGAAAAACATAGTAGAGAATAGGAGGGTCACTTGAAATGAATCATCCTGTATTCATTCCACATCATTTGCAAATGTATAATGGACATTCATGTAGGAGGACAAACTTGTTCAAACGTTTTGAGCCTGCAATCTAACCCCATTTTACATCTTAAAAACGTTTTTTGCATAGTTTTTATATTACTGAATTTTTCAGAAGTGCAACTAACCTGTAACTTGAGGTAAGGTTTTACTTTTTTTGTTAAGAACGCTGCTGAGAATTGTTCACTCTTTTGGAAAAACACATCATAAGCAACAATGCTGTAATATTTGAATTACTAATAAAATACACCTGTCTCAGGCAGCTTCTCTAGCTGTTACTTTCATTATGATTCTATGTATAGATGCAAGCATTTATTTCTTTATGTTTTCTTTACTAGAACTTCCTGGTCATTTGCATATTCAAAAGCATATGAATTCAAAGTAAACTACTTTCCTTTTGTTTCTCCTTTATATTAGCCTTACAACAACATTTAAAAAAATCTTGTGTTGATAAGTTACATTATGTATAAATTCTGTTTCAAAATATTAAAATGGCATTATGAAACATTTATTATAAAATGTTCTATTGGTCATTATAAGGATGAGAGCTACTGTGCTAACTAAACTCTAAACCGACTATGTGAGTTCTTTGACTTTTTACCTTTTTTTTTTTAACATCTTTATTGGAGTATAATTGTTTTACAGAATTGTGTTAGTTTCTACTGTATAACAAAGTGAATCAACTATACATATACATATATCCCCATGTCCCCTCCCTCTTTGGATCTCCCTCCCACCCTCCCTATCCCACCGCTCTAGGTGGTCAAAAAGCCCGAGCTGATCTCCCTGTGTGATGTAGCTGCTTCCCGCTAGCTATCTATTTTACATTTGGTAGTGTATATATGTCCATGCTACTCTCTCACTTCGTCCCAGCTTACCCTTCCCCCTCCCCGTGTCCTCAAGTCCATTCTCTACGTCTGCGTCTTTATTCCTGTCCTATCCCTAGGTGCGTCAGAACAATTTTCTTTTTTTTTTTAGATTCCATATATATGTGTTAGCATATGGTATTTGTTTTTCTCTTCCTGACTTACTTCACTCTGTATGGCAAACTCTAGGTCCATCCACCTCACTACAGGTAACTCAATTTCCTTTCTTTTTATGGCTGAGTAATATTCTATTGTGTATATGTGCCACATCTTCTTTATCCATTCATCTATTGTATGACACTTAGGTTGCTTCCATGTCCTGGCTATTGTAAATAGTGCTGCAGTGAACATTATCATACATGACTCTTTTTGAATTATTGTTATTTTCAGGGTATATGCCCAGCAGTGGGATTGCTGGGTCACCTGGCAATTCTATCTTTAGTTTTTTTCAGGAACATCCATACTGTTATCCATAGTGGCTGTATCAATTTGCATTCCTACCAACAGTGCAAGAGGGTTCCCTTTTCTCCACACCCTCTCCAGCATTTGTTGTTTGTAGATTTTTTGATGATGTCCATTCTGACCGGTGCGAGGTGATACCTCACTGTAGTTTTGATTTGCATTTCTCTAATGATTAGTGATGTTGAGCATCCTCTCATATGTTTGTTATCAATCTGTATATCTTTGTTGGAGAAATGTCTATTTAGGCATTCTGCCCATTTGTGGATTGTGTTGCTTTTTTCTTTTTGATATTGACATGCATGAGCTACTTGAATATTTTGGAGATTAATCCTTTGTCAGTTGCTTCGTTTGCACATTTTTCTCCCATTCTGACTGTTGTCTTTTCACCTTGTTTATGGTTTCTTTTGCTGTGCAAAAGCTTTGAAGTTTCATTAGGTCCCATTTGTTTCTTTTGGTTTTTATTTCCATTTCTCTAGGAGGTGGGTCAAAAAGGATCTTGCTATAATTTATGCCATAGAGTGCTCTGCCTATGTTTTCCTTGAAGAGTTTTATAGTGTCTGGCGTTACATTTAGGTTTTTAATCCATTTTGAGTTTACTTTTGTATACAGTGTAAGGGCGTGTTCTAATTTCATTCTTTTACAAGTAGCTGTCCAGATTTCCCAGCACCACTTATTGAAGAGGCTGTCTTTTCTCCATTGTATATTCTTGCCTCCTTTATCAAAGATAAGGTGGACATATGTGTGTGGGTTTATCTCTGGGCTTTCTATCCTGTTCCATTGATCTATATATCTGTTTTTGTTCCAGTACCATACTGTCTTGATTACTGTAGCTTTGCAGTATATTCTGAAGCGAGGGGGCCTGATTCCTCCATCTCTGTTTTGCTTTCTAAAGATTGCTTTGGCTATTCAGGGTCTTTTGTGTTTCCATACAAATTGTGAAACATTTTGTCCTAGTTCTGTAAAAAATGCCATTGGTAGTTTGATAGGGATTGCATTGAATCTGTAGATTGCTTTGGGTAGTATAGTCATTTTCACAATGTTGAGTCTTCCTGTCCAAGAACATGGTATACTTCTCCATCTGTTTGTATCGTCTTCAGTTACTTTCATCAGGGTCTTATAATATTCTGCATACAGGTCTTTTGTCTCCTTATGCAGGTTTTTTCCTAGGTATTTCATTCTTTTAGTTGCAAAGGTAAAGGGAAGGGATTCCTTAATTTCTCTTGCAGATTCTTCATCATTAGTGTATAGGAATGCAAGAGATTTCTGTGCATTAATTTTGTATCCTGCTACTTTACCAAATTCATTGATTAGCTCTAGTAGTTTTCTGGTAGCATCTTTAGGATTCTCTATGTATAGTATCATATCAAATGCAAACAGTGACAGTTTTACTTCTTCGTTTCCAATTTGGATTCTGTTAATTTCTTTTTCATCTCTGATTGCTGTGGCTAAAACTTCCAAAACTATGTTGAATAATAGTGGTGAGAGGGGGCAACCTTCTCTTGTTTCTGATCTTAGAGGAAATGGTTTCAGTTTCTCACCATTGAGAATGATGTTGGCTGTGGGTCTGTCATATATAGCCTTTATTATGTTGAGGTAGGTTCCCTCTATGCCTACTTTCTTGAGAGTTATCATAAATGGGAGTTGAATTTTGTCCAAATCTTTTTCTGCATCTAATGAGATTATCATATGGTTTTTATCCTTCAGTTTGTTAATATGGTGTATCACATTGATTGATTTGTGTATATTGATGAATCCTTGCATACCTGGGATGAACCCCACTTGATCATGGTGTACGATCCTTTTAATGTGCTGTTGGATTCTGTTTGCTAGTGTTTTGTTGAGGATTTTTGCATCTATGTTCATCAGTGATATTGGCCTGTAGTTTTCTTTTCTGTGACATCTTTGTCTGGTTTTGGTATCAGAGTGATGGTGGCCTAGTAGAATGAGTTTGTGAGTGTTCCTCCTTCTGCTGTTTGAGAGGGATAGGTGTTAGCTCTTCTCTAAATGTTTGATAGAATTCGCCTGTGAAGCCACCTGGTCCTGGGCTTTTGTTAGTTGGAAGATTTTTAATCACAGTTTCAATTTCAGTGCTTGTGATTAGTCTGTTTATATTTTCTATTTCTTCCTGGTTCAGTCTCTGAATATTGTGCTTTTCTAAGAATTTGTCCATTTCTTCCAGGTTGTCCATTTCATTGGCATATAGTTGCTTGTAGTAATCTCTCATGATACTTTGTATTTCTGCAGTGTCAGTTGTTACTTATTTTTCATTTCTAATTCTGTTGATTTGAGTCTTCTCCCTTTTTTTCTTGATGAGTCTGGCTAATGCTTTATCAATTCTGTTTATCTTCTCAACGACCAACTTTTAGTTTTATGATTTTGCTATTGTTTCCTTCATTTCTTTTTCGTTTATTTCTGATCTGATCTTTATGATTTCTTCCCTTCTGCTAACTTTGGAAGGTTTTTTTGTTGTTGCTGTTCTTCTTTCTCTAATTGCTTTAGGTGAAGGATAAGGCTGTTTATTTGAGATTTTTCTTGTTTCTTGAGGGAGGATTATATTGCTATAAACTTCCCTCTTAGAACTGCTTTTGCTGCACCCCATAGGTTTTGGGTCATCATGTTTTCACTGTCATTTGTTTCCATGTATTTGTTGATTTCCTTTTTGATTTCTTCAATGATCTCTAGGTTATTTAGTAGCGTATTGCTTAGCCTCCATTTGTTTGTAATTTTTACAGTTTTTTTCCTGTAATTTATATCTAGTCTCATAGCATTGTGGTCGTAAAAGATACATGATACGATTTCAATTTTTTAAAATTTTCCAAGGCTTGATTTGTGACCCAGGTTATGAACTATTCTGGATAATGTTCCATGAGTTTTGTTTAATGTGTCATTTAATGCTTGTGTTTCCTTATTTATTTTCATTTTGGATGATCTGTCCATGGTGAAAATGGGGTGCTAAAGTCCCCTAATATTATTGTGCTACTGTCGATTTCCCCTTTTATGGTTGTTAGCATTTGCCTTATGATGTATTGTGGTGCTCCTGTGTTGGGTACATAAACATTTACAATTGTTGTATCTTCTTTTTGGTTTGATCCCTTGATTTTTATGTAATATTCTTCTTTGTCTCTTATAGTAGTCTTTATTTTAAACTCTATTCTGTCTGATATGAGAATTGCTACTCCATCTTTCTTTGGATTTCCATTTGCATGGAATATCTTTTTCCATCCCCTCACTTTCAGTCTGTGTGTGAGTCTGAAGTGGGTCTCTTGAAGACTGCATATATATGAGTATTGTTTTTGTATACATTCAGCCAGTCTATGTCTTTTGGTTGGAGGATTTAATCCATTTACATTTAATTATTGATAATTATCGATATGTATGTTTCTTTTATCATTTGCTTAATTGTTTTGGGTGTGTTATCGTAGGTGTTTTCCTTCTCTTGTGTTTCCTGCCTAGGGGAGTTCCTTTACCGTCTGTTGTAAAGCTGGTTTGTGCTGCTGAATTCTCCAAATTTTGTTTGTCTGTAATGGTTTTAATTTCTGCATTGAATCTCAATGAGATCCTTGCCACATAGAGTAATGTTGGTTGTAGGTTTTTCCCTTTCATCACTTTAAATATGTCCTGCCACTCCATTCTGGCCTGTAGAGTTTCTGCTGAAAAATCAGCTGATAACCTTATGGAGATTCCCTTGTATGTTATTTCTTGCTTTTCCCTTGCTGCTCTTAGTATTTTTTCTTTGTATTTAATTTTTGATAGTTTGATTATTATGTGTCTAGTCATATTTCTCCTTGGATTTATCCTGTATGGGACTCTCTGTGCTTCCTGGACTTGACTGACTATTTCCTTTTCCATGTTTGGGATGTTTTCGACTATAATCTCTTCAAATATCTTCTTAGACCATTTATTTTTCTCTTCTTCTTCTGGGACCCCTGTAATTTGAATTTTGGTGTGTTTAATATTGTCCCAGAGGTCTCTGAGACTGTCCTCAATTCTTTTCATTCTTTTTTCTTTATTCTGTTCTGCAGCAGGTATTTCCATTATTCTATCTTCCAGGTCATTTATCCATTTTTCTGTCTCTGTTATTCTGCTATTGACTCCTTCTAGAGTATTTTGAATTTCATTTATTGTGTTGCTCATCACTGTTAGTTTGCTTTTTAGTTCTTCTAGGTTCTTGTTCAATGTTTCTTGTATTTTCTCCACTCTATTTCTGAGATTTTGGATCTTCTTTACTATTATTACTCTGAATTCTTTTTCAGGTAGACTGCTTATTTCCTCTTCATTTGTTTGGTCTGGTGTGTTTTTACTTTGCTCCTTCATCTGTTGCATATTTCTCTGTCTTCTCATTTTGTTTAACTTACTGTGTTTGGAGTCTCCTTTTCGCAGACTGTAGATTCGTAGTTCCCATTGTTTTTGGTGTCTGCGCCAGTTGGTGAGGTTGGTTCAGCATCTTGTGTAGGCTTCCTGGTGGAGGGGTCTGGTGTCTGTGTTCTGGTACATGGTGCTGGATCTTGTCCTTTAGGTGGGCAGAGCTGTGTCTGGGGGTGTGTTTTGTGGTGTCTGTGAACTTAGTATGGCTTTAGGCAGCCTCTCTGCTAATGGGTGGGGTTGTGTTCCTGTCTTTCTAGTTGTTTGGCATGCGGCATCCAGCAGTGGAGCTTGCTGGCCATTGGGTGGATCTGGGTCTTAGCACTGAAACAGAGATTTCTGTGAGAACTCCCACTGATTGAAATTACTTGGGGCTGGGAGGTCTCTGGTGGTCCAATGTCTTGAATTCAGCTCTCCCACCTAAGAGGCTCAGGCCTGACACCAGTCCAGAGCACCAAAACCCTGTCAGGCACATGGCTCAGAAGAAAAGGGAGAAAAAAGAAAGAAATATTTTTTTAATACTAAATTTAAAAAATAATAAAATAAAATAAATAATAATAATAAAGAGAGAAACCAAACCAATAAACAAATCTACCAATGACAACAAGCGCTAAAACCTAAACTAAGATAAACATAAAAGTCAGAAATCAGTGGCAGACAGCAAACTCCAAGTCTACATTCTTCCCAAAGTCCACCTCCTCAATTTTGGGATGATTCATTTTCTATTCAGGTATTCCACAGATGCAGGGTACATCAAGTTGATTGTGGAAATTTAATCTACTGCTCCTGAGGCTGCTGGAAGAGACTTCCCTTTCTCTTCTTCGTTCACACAGCTCCTGGGGTTCAGCTTTGGATTTGGCACCACCTCTGTGTGTAGGTTGCCCTCAGACATCTGTTCCCACCCAGACAGAATGGGGTTAAAGCAGTAGCTGATTAGGTGGCTCTTGTTTATTCAGGCCAGGGGGAGTAAGGTAAGTATAACTGGAATACAGGGTGAGCCTGTGGTGGCAGAGGCCAGCATGACGTTGCAACAGCATAAGGCACACTGTGTGTTCTCCCAGGGAACTTTTCCCTGGATCATGGGACCCTGGCAGTGGTGGGTTTCACAGGCTCTCGGTTGGGGAGGTGGAGTGTGGATAGTGACCCATGCTTGCCCACAGGATTCTTGGTGGCAGCAGCAGCAGGCTTAGTATTTCATGCCCGTCTCTGTGGTCTGCGCTGATAGCCATGGCTCGCGCCCATCTCTGGAACTCGTTTACACAGTGCTCTGAATCCCCTCTCCTCACGCACCCTGAAACAATGGTCTCTTGCCTCTTAGGCAGGTCCAGAGTTTTTCCCGGACTCCCTCCTGGATAGCTGTGGCACACTATCCCCCTTCAGGCTGTGATCACGCAGCCAACCCCAGTCCTCTCCCTGGGATCTGACTTCCGAAGCTGGAGCCTCACCTCCCAGCCCCCACCTGCCCCGGCGGGTGCACAGACAAGCCTCTCAGGCTGGTGAGTGCTGGTTGGCAGTGATCCTCTGTGTGGGAATCTCTCCACTTTGCCTTCTGCATCCCTGTGGCTGCACTCTCCTCCGTGGCTCTGAAGCTTCCCCCACCCCCGCCCACCCCCCGTCTCTACCAGTGAAGGGGCTTCCTGGTGTGTGCAAGTTTTTCCTCTTTCACAGCTCCCTCCCAGAGGTGTAGGTCCCATCCTTATTCTTTTGTCTCTGTTTTTTTCTTTTGCCCTACCCAGGTACATGGGGATTTTCTTGCTTTTTGGGAAGTCTGAGGTCTTCTGCCAGCATTCAGTAGGTATTCTGTAGGAGTTGTTCCACATGTAGATGTATTTTTGATGTATTTGTGGAGAAGAAGTGATCTCCACGTCTTACTTCTCTGCCATCTTGAAGGTCCCTTTACCTTCTTTTTTATCTTCCAAAGCAAAACAAATTAAATGAAGACTTTTACCTTTCTCTTGACTGGTGTAGTCTTTATTTGCTTTACTTTAAGTGGCAAGTATAGGTTTGTAGTACTTATACAGCTATAACCCACATAATTCAGTTTAAAAGTATTAAGACAGTTAAAATAATACTGTCTAGGATTAAGATACCTATTAAAATAGCAGGTTACATCTATTAATCTGACAAAGATTAGAAAGATGGGTAGAGCCCAGTGTTTGCAGTAATGGAGGCTATAGAAACCCTCTCTTAGCGCTGCAGGGAGTGGAGATGGAGTTTCTGCCCTGGATGGATACTTATGGTCAAATTAAATATATGCATATATTTTGAGTTAGCAATTCCACTCCTGGATATGTATCCCAAATATACACCTCAAGTTTTTGCAAAGGTCCATAAAAATATATATATACAAAAATGTTTATTGCAGTATTATGTATGTATGGTGGCTGAGAACAGGGGGCAAACTGTGTGGCCAGCACCAGGAGATTGGACAGGTAAACACTTGGAGCTTTATGCAGCATTACATTAGGATTACATCATGAAAACAATACATTAAGTGTACACATTGGAACCCAGATGAATCTAAAATCTAAGTGATTAATAGAAACATCTAAGAAAAATGTGCTATATAGCAATATGCTCTTATTATAAATTTTAAATTATGCAAACAACATACATTTTTCAACAAGATAAAACAATAAAAATACATATTAAGCACTTTGATAAAACCACCTGTTGTAGGCAACTGCAATTCTCATGTAGTAATTGTCTAAAAGGTAGTAAAGGATTAACTTTTAATTTTGTTACAGTCTGTGCAATCAAATGTGATCTCAGAAGTATGGGTATTACTTGCATTTCTTCATAGAAAAGATGTATAATTTCACAACAAAAAATCCTTCTACAGGGACTATATAATTTAGACCAGGATACTTTCTCCAATGACTCTGTAAAACTCCCCTCTAGCCTGGGCTGTCACACCTCTTCACTGCCTTGCTGCTTGCTTCCACATTTTCCCTCTATTCTCCATTGCAAAAGGTCAGGAGTCAATTTGACAAAATAGGAACCACCTTGGAGGATGGAGAAAGAGAAGCAGTTGCTGCAGAACAAGCTAGAATCTCTTTGGTGTGCCCAGGAGGAGAGAGTCTGGGAGGGACCCACAGTAAACACTATACCAGAACAACTTTCATCTAGGCAGCTCTGTGGACCCCCACATACTCTTTTCACAGGCAACAAGATTCAGTCCCTGAAAAGACAGGCCCAAACCAACAACATCTCATTCTCAAAATTAAGTTTGGAAAGACTGTTAAAAAAAAAACAAAACAGTAAAATATTTCTAACACAGCACTACCATTATAGAGGTAGTGATTTACAAAAAAAGGGGATTGTTCTTGCCTGGATATTCTAATCCCTGTGATGATATATCTTATTGTGGGGCAATTTTTTTGACCAAAGCTAACCCTATATTCAAGGAATAACACCTAAACACTAGCCATTCTCCTTTGTGTCAACATTTTTAGTGTGAATTCAAGTTTCAGAGCCTGTGACTTCAAAATGGAAGGGCCCTGAATATGGAGATAAATATTGCAGCTATAGGAAAGGAGAAGCAACAATCATAAAAGACACTCTATTATATAGTTTATACAACTATTATATAATTAATACAACAGTAAAGTTGGTTTACATAAGTACCCTTTAATCCAATCATTAGTGGCTCTGATGAAGTCAATTTGAAATCAAAAAAATTGGAAACCATCACTGGAATGTGGTACCCAACCAGGTGTTGACTAGAAGCATATGTCTGTGTGGTCACTATGGATGCCATCCCTTTATTTTTCATTCCTTTCATTGTACTGATACCTCAGTGTAGCACCTAGCACTGAGCATGGTAACTTATGCATATAGTTGGAAATAGTTACCAGAAAACTACTAGAGCTCATCAATGAAATTGGTAAAGTTGCAGGTAACAAAATTAATACACAGAAATCTGTTGCATTTCTATACAATAACAAAAAAAGATAAGAAAGAGAAATTCAAGAAACAATTCCATTTACCACTGCATCAAAAAAAATAAAATACCTAGGAGTAAACCTAACTAAGGAGACAAAAGACCTGTACTCTGAAAACTATAAGACGCTGATGAAAAAAATCGAAGATGACAAAAACAGATAGAAAGATATACCATGTTCTTTGATTGGAAGAATAATTATTGTCAAAATGACAATATACAACCCAAAACAATCTACAGATTCAATGTAATCCCTATCAAATTACCAACGGCATTTTCCACAGAACTAGAGCAAAAAATCTTAAAATTTGTATGGAGACACAAAGACCCTGAATAGCCAAAGCAACCTTGAGCAACAAAAACGGAGCTGGAGGAATCAGACTCCCTGATTTCAGACTACATTACAAAGCTACAGTAATCAAAACAGTATGGTACTGGCACAAAAATAGAAATATAGATCAATGGAACAGGATAGAAAGTCCAGAAATAAACCCATGAACCTATGGCCAGGTAATCTACGACAAAGGAGGCAAGAATATACAGTGGAGAAAAGACAGTCTCTTAAATAATGGTGCTGGGAAAATGGGAGAGTTACATGTAAAAAGATGTAATTAGAACATTCTTTAACACAATACACAAAAATAAACTCAAAATGGATTAAAGACTTAAATATGAGACCAGACACCATAAAACTCTTAGAGGAAAACATAGAACACCCTCTGACATAAATCGCTGCAATATCTTTTTCATTCCATCTCCCAGAGTAATGGAAATAAAAAACAAAAATTTAAAAATGTACCTAATTAAACTTAAAAGCTTTTGCACAGCAAAGGAAACCATAAACAAAACAAAAAGACAACCCACAGAATGGGAGATAATACTTGCAAATGATGTGACTGACAAGGGATTAGTCTCCAAAATTTACAAACAGCTCATACAGCTTAGTATCATCAAAACAAACAACCCAATAAAAAATGAGCAGAAGATGTGAATAGACATTTCTCCAAAGATGGTATACAAACGGCCAAGAGGCACAATAAAAGATGTTCAACATGGCTAATTATTAGAGAAATGCAAATCAAAACTACAATGAGATACCACCTCACACCAGGCAGAATGGCTAGCATCAAAAAATCCACAAAATTCTGGAGAGGGTATGGAGAAAAGGGAACCCTCCTACACTACTGGTGGGAATGTAACTTGATACAGCCACTATGGAGAACAGTATGGAGGTTACTTTAAAAAAAATAAAAATAGAGCTACCATGTTATCCCTCAATCCCACTCTTGGGCATATATCCAGAGAATAACATGGTCCAAAATGATACATGCACCCTATTGTTCATTGTGGTACTGTTTACAATAGCCAAGACAAGGAAGCAAACTAAATGTCCATCAACAGAGGAATGGATTAAGAAGATATGGTCCATATACACAATGGAATATTACTCAGCCTTAAAAAATAACAAAATAATGCCATTTACAGCAACATGGATGGACCTAGAGATTATCATACTGAGTGAAGTAAGTCAGAGAAAGAGAAATATATGATATCACTTATATGTGGAATCTAAAAAAATGATACAAATGAACTTATTTACAAAACATAAACAGACTCACAGACTTAGAGAACAAACTTATGGTTATCAGGGGGTAAGGGTCGGGGGGAGAGATAGTTAGGGAGTTTGAGTTTGACATGTACACACTGCTATATTTAAAATGCATAACGAACAGGGACCTACTTTATAGTACAGGGAACTCTGCTCCATATTATGTAACAACCTAAATGGGAAAAGACTTTGAAAAAGAATAGATATATGTATATGTATGCATATGAATATACATGTGTATATATATACACACACACTCATATATATATATATATATATATATATATATATATATATATATGCCTGCATTTTTTTTTTTTTTTTGCGGTATGCAGGCCTCTCACTGTGTGGCCTCTCCCATTGTGGAGCACAGGCTCCGGATGCGCAAGCTCAGTGGCCATGGCTCACGGGCCCAGCCGCTCCGTGGCATGTGGGATCTTCCCAGACTGGGGCACAAACCCGTGTCCCTTGTATCAGCAGGTGGACTCTCAACCACTGTGCCACCAGGGAAGCCCTATATGCCTGCTTTAAGTAAAGGTCTAAAAGTAAGAGATAAGAGGTCAGACTGTTAGGCTGAAATTACCCCATAGCAATATGCTTTTGTTTAAAATTTCTGTTTACAAAAGTGCAGATATCCTCTTCAAAAAGGGTTTTAATATCTGATTAGTTCAAGTGTATTTTGAAATTAAAAATTTTAGTTAATTTATATTTAAAAATAAAATAAAATATACAGGAAGATGTATGTAGATTATATGCAAATACTATGCCATTTTATATAAAGAACTTGAGTATTCTCAGATTTCAGTATCTGAGGGGGGTCCTGGAACAAATCCCCCACAGACACCAAGGGATGACTCTACTCTATTCTTATTTGTTCAAATTTTACATGAATTTTATAAATTATTTTTTCAACACCTTAAACTTATACACTGCTGTATGTCAATTCTATCTCAATAAAATTGGAAGAAATAAATGTATGAAAACAAAAAAAAAACAAAACAAAACAAACAAAAAATAGTTTATATGTCTAATAATAACATTTCCTTTGTAGCCCATTCCTTAAGTAAAAGAGACTATTTAATTTAACCATGCACTCTATGGAAACCAGCATACACCTATGCTGTGGACTTAATACAAATGTGAAATGAATCAAACCTAATACGGTCCAAAGATTGTGTTTTTTATGTTGTATCATATTCCATATCAAGAAAATTCCCTGCCTATTGTAGATGAAAATATCACTGAAAGTACTCACCTTAAGAAAGAAAAAAAAAGGAAACAAAATATAGTTATAGAATGTTCTCAAAATGTTCTACTTAATAATTTCACCCTAACATTTTCTGTAATTCTTCACTTCCCTTAATATTACTATCTGAGTCATCTTGTTTTGGGGTGGATTTAATTTACACACTTCTCTCCTCAGCGGGCTGAGACCACCTGATGTTCACGAGAGTTGGGGACACAAGCTTGTTGGGATGCAGGTAGAAATCCAAGCTGAAGCAAACTTTAAGATTATGAACAATCTAAACACATGACCTTTACCTAATAAACAATGGGGAGTCAGTGAAGAGGTGAAGGATTATTTGATTGGGACCTCATATGGGGAAAAACAACAACAATGTTTTTGTAACTGTAATGTTGCCATTGTATGTACTGTAAAACCTCTGCATCTAGGAGCAAGACCTGAACTTAAAGTGTCGCTCTGTGGGTTTCTAGCTGCACAGTATCTGACAAATCGTATCAACCTTTTGAGCCTCAACTTTCTCATTTTAAAATAGACCTCACACTTGTCAGAATGGCCATCATCAAAAGGTCTACAAATAACAAATGCTGGAGAGGGTGTGGAGAAGAGGGAATCCTCCTACACTGCTGGTGGGAATGTAAATTGGTGTAGCCACTATGTTGAACAGTATGGAGATCCCTTAAAAAACTAAAACTATACTCCAATATAAAATAAAAAGTTTAAAAAATCCCTAAAAATAGAGCTACCATATGATCCAGCAATCCCACTCCTGGGCATATATCTGGAGAAAACAATAATTTAAAGAGATATATGCACCCCAATGTTCATTGCAGCACTATTTACAATAGCCAAGACATGGAAGCAACCTGTCCATTGACAGATGAATGGATAAAGAGGATGTGGTACATATATACAATGGAATATTACTCAGCCATAAAAAAGAATGAAATAATGCCATTTGCAGCAACATGGATGGGCCTAGAGATTAACATACTAAGTTAAGTAAGTCAAGTAGAGAAAAACAAATATCATAGGATATCAGTTACATGTGGAATCTAAAAAAAAAAGATACAAATGAATTTACATACAAAACAGAAATAGACTCAGATATAGAAAACAAATTTATATTACCAAAGGGGAAAGGTGGGGTACAGATAAATTAGGAGTTGGGATTAACATATACACACTCATATATATATAATAGATGACCAACAAGGACCTACTGTATAACACAGGGAACTCTACTCAATATTTTATAATAACCTATAAGTGGATAATCTGAAAAAGAATATATATATATGTATATATGAATCACTCTGCTGTACACCTGCAACTAACACAACATTGTAAATCATTTATACTTCAATAAAAAGTTAAATTAAACTAGACATACTAATCTTTCAAGGTTGTTGTAAGGATTGAATATATTAATTCTATAAATTGTTTAACACATTGCTTCACACATGGGTAATTTAAAAAATTTTAAGATATTGAATAGAAACATTGTTGTTCTAGCTTTAAAGTGGGAGAGAAACTGCAGGCAGGGAGAACACATGGTCCAATCCATGCTTTACCCTTTATTCAAATCATCTTAAGGCTTTGGGCTTGAAATGGAGATTTGTCTAGTTGAATCTCATCCAGTATACATAACTTATTTGGACCAGAGGAGTAAACCATATTGATGACTGTTTTATGTCATCAACAACTGTGCAATCATATTCATGTCTGTTGCATGAAAAAACAAATGAGTGTGCTTTTGAGTGCTTTGTACTTCAGGGACAGAATGTGAGATCATAGTTAGCTAGGATATAACTGAGAATGTCAGCCAAATAGGCTGAAAACAAATGTTCCTACCTAAGAAATAGCAGCATGTGTCAATAACAGTACATCTGCTAATGAAATGAGGATGCTAATATTTTAAAAAATGTTAAAATCTATAAGGATTTTGGAACATCAAATTATGCATCCCTGAAAGAGGCAAAACTTTCAAAATAGATTTTTTTCTGCACTCTATTGTAACAGTAGCTGCCACTCATGGAGCCCTTACTACATTTTAAGCTCTTTGCAAACATTGTCCTATGTCATCCTCACAACCCCTCTGTGTGACAGGCTTGTCCCCCATATTGCTACATAGGAGACTGTAACACAAAACGTGAGTTTCCTGCCCAAGGTCAAAAAGCCATTAACTGATGGAACTGGTATTTGAATCTAGTTCAGTTATTTCCTCCCTACTGAAGTCCATATTTGTTCTACCAAATGGTGCTGTTATTTGGTGCCATCATTTTGGAGGCCCAAACTACCAAACACTGTGAAGCATAGTAAAGTGTTAAACTGGAGTGAGAAAAGAAGAAATTAAAGTGAAACCAGTAAATTATTTTAATAATTATTTTTAATAGCATTACTGTCCATAAAAGCTTCATCTGGGAGCATCATCATTTTCTTCACCAATTCTGATTCTATCATTCTGATTCCCTAGAAAATATGAACTTTCAGTCAACACACAAGAATGCCAGAAACTCCTATATACATGATATTTAATGGAATCAAATAAATGTTTATGCTTTTTTCTTTGATTATCCTGACACACATCTACAAAACTTGAAAGAAATATTAAAACTATTATATATACCACCACAAGAAAAAGAAGACTAACCTAATACTTAAAATTCTGTAATAGGGAAGAACAAATCTGACTCCATCTTAAATCTTTTACTTTAACCTTTGTATTCTGTTCCTTTTGCTTTGAGTTAAGAATGTTGCCTATAGCCTGAAATATACAGGAGAGCCCATTCTCAAGGCTCTCACCTTGAAGGGTATAACACTTTTTCATTCATACAAAGATAAAAAGTTGCAAAACAGAGAATAACATTTGTCTTGTTGGAGATTTACAGGAACATCGTGAACTGAGTGGACAGTTGCAAGAACAAAGGATTCTGACACCAGGAAGTTTGCACCAACCAACCACAACCCTCCCTCACCTTGCTTTTTAAAGATGCTTTGCTGAGATGTTGCTTATATGTGGAATTCAAAAGAATGATACAAATGAACTTACAAAATAGAAAGAGAGTCCCAGATGTCGAGAACAAACATGGTTACCAGGGGGGAGGGGGGGCATAAATTGGGATATTGAGATTGACGTATACACACTTTTGTATATAAAATAGATAACTAATAAAGACCTACTGTATAGCAGAAGGAACTGTACTCACTACCCTGTTATGGTCTATGTGAGAAAAGAATCTAAAAAAGAGTGGATACATGAATATGTATAACTGAATCACTGTGCTGTACAGCAGAAACTAACACAACATTGTAAATCAACTCTAATAAAAATTTTTAAAAAAATATAAAGATGCTTTGCTGAAACCCTTCAGGGAGTTTGGGGTTTTGGGGGGCATGAGCCACCCGTTCTTGCATGGGCTGGCAATAAACCCTTCTCTGCTCCAAACTCTGACATTTCAGTTTGTTTGCATTGGGCACTGTGCATTGGGCACACAAGCTTTTGTTCGGTAACAATTTCTGATAAAAATACAATTGTTTTCCGCTGATGTTTGCTTATATGTGGTAATTTTACACACTAGTCCATGTTGTCTGAAAGACTGAAGATCACCTCTAGAATGTACATATGGGGCAGCCCTCTAATGACTGTCAGGAAGAAGCTACTGATAGGAAGTAGGATATCATTACATCCTGTGATGCTCACCCAAGCCAGTAGCTTTTGGAGACTCTCCCCACTTGACCCGACCTCCACACAGCAGTTGGAAACCTTGGGAGAACTCACTGTTCCCACAGCCTCTAATTTAGAGTGCCAGCCCTGACCTCCCACCCTACCCTGCATTTTCTATTGCCCACACGAAACCCATTTACTTCTCTAGCATCACCTTGAGTCCACTGGATCAGAAACTTATGTTATCCTTTTTTCTTCTCTGCCAATATGAGCTCATCTCCTGAATAACTGGCTTATGTAAGTGGCATCTCTATTTAAAAAATGAGTGGAAGGGAGTTAGTAGCTCTACACTCCCTTGAATAAATACATTCTAATTTTACCAACTCAATGCAGATTGACCCATTTCAGTACCAGGAGAGATGAAATGGGTTTGACAGCCTTGCCTTTGACTTGGAGGGTCACTGTAGCTTTATCCTGAGGATGGTGGAGGGAAGCTGGAATTTGCTAAGAAAGTAAATCTGGTGAAAGGTGAAATGAATACAAAAGGCTTGTATTCTTTTCTTTGTGTTTTCAAAATTTATTTGACAACAAACAAATTATTTTTAATAAAAATTGATGCTATAATTTTATAATGTTGACTCCTGCTCATTATTAACCAGGACAATAACAAAAACCTCAATAGTATTGAAAAGTACCAAAAAATGAGGGACAAAAACTCATCACCTGGTATAAATTATTATTAACATTCCAAAAATCTTTTTAATGGGTATATACTGAAAGAGACTTATAAGCATTTGTAAATACCTTAATAGGCAGTTAGAAATAATTTTATAAAATAAATTATATGACTTCATATACATCATCACATTTACTTTAACTTGATAGTGATGAAATTCAAAAAAATTGATAAACATAAGATATTTAATCAACGCAAAAATACTGATTTCTAAAATATCTCTTAAAGTTAATTATTATGAAAATCATTAGTATTTTGCACTCACAATGATTTCACATTAACTACATGTTTCAATTTTACAAATAGCAATTTTCTTCCTACTTCAGAACTTGAAGAAATAGCCTCCATAAGATTTCTCACATCTTTCATCCTCTGACTTTTGTATTTTTTTAACTAAAATTAAGAAAAAAAATTAACTCTGTTAGATCTCAGTACATTTGCTTCCTTTTCTATAAGTTTAATTACCAGATGGTTTTAATCTAATTTCAAAATCTCACAGGATTCAATATTCTTTGCTGGTTTGTTTGCTGTAGCTTTTTCATTCCTCAGTCATTTATTTTGGTTTATATGTTTCCTAGTTTATCACAATATAGCTATTTTAAAAATGGGTCATATTTGGTATATAATGAATTCTTGCATTATTAAGACTATATGTATGTTGTTTTTTACATAAAAGGAAAACTTGTCTAAATAAAAGCTTCTTGGACCATTTAAAATTGCATAGATACTTAGACATGTGGCCTCATGTTCTCTGTGGTTAAGATAGCACTTTTACCACAGCCATTTACGTTGTTTGGATTTTGTCTTTTTTTTTAAAAAAAGAAAGTGGCATGCATACAGCCTGTACTACCAAGTTATTACACATTTGATTATATCTTTTATGACCTTTATTAATCAATAAAAGATTGACTGGGAGTATAATTTGCCCACAATTATTTTCCTTCCTTTCATGTCAATCCACTTCTGGCAGACTACACTTATGTTTCTCCTTAGAAGTGAGTTAATTTATATGACTGAATAACTTAAACATTTATAAAAATTATTTTGGAAGTTTATAAAATTTTTCTGTACTTGCTGTCTGCACGTTTCTCATTCTCCCATGACTGCTGTTCAGTCTCACATCTGTCCTCCTCCAAGGAACAGCTCTGACCACTTGGGACTTCCCTCACCATATCCAAGGTTTAATTCTTAGTGCTTATTTCACTCGGAGTGCCAGGAGCTGGGGGTAAAGTCGACCATTTGTTCTTTCTTGGCCTCCACATCTATTATATTCTATTTCCATTAATCTCCTTATCTTTTTCCTCTGCATTAACTTTAATCATTTCAAGCCCCTTTCCTATTTCAGCATTTCCATTTTTAGTGCACCCATTTCTTCCCTTACTGATTTTAACTTTTATTCTTATAACAAAGAGCACTTTGTTTTTCATTTTCTAACACCTCCACCAAGAAGAAACTCTCCAGTTTTAAACTTAGCATGCAATTATTTTTTATGGTAAGCACTTGTTTACTGAATTCATGTTACCAATTTCTTCTAAAACACACATATAAAAATAAAAGGTGAAAAAAAGATTTAGCAAAACAATAACAACCAAGATAATATTAGCATAGCTATATAGTAAGGCAAATATAGTAAGGCAAAATATATTTAGATAAAGAGGGTAACTAAATAATGAAAAAGAAATGTATCAATAAAATACGAAAATTCTAAACTTGTATATACATAATAATACAGTCTCAAAATATGCAAAGCAAAAAGTAACATAATTTGAAGTAGAAATTAACAAACCCACAATTAATATTGTGAGTAATATTGATTTCCATATGACAACAACCTAGTAAGGTCACAGAAGGTCTGAACAACCCTATCATCAAGCTTCATATAGCATAGATAGAGACCTATAACAAACAATCATAGAATACACATTCTTTTCAAGCACCAAAGGAACAATGATCATGTACTGGTCACAAAGAAAATGTCCAAAACCAACAAAGAATCAATTCATACACATATAGTTTTCTGATCACAATAAAATAAAGTTAGAAAACAATAAAAAAAACTTCCCTCAAATATTTAGAAACTTAAAGTCACTATAAATACTTAAGGAGAAGAATAATCTGTCTTTTGATAATTTTAATTAATGGCACAAAGGTTCTTCTAAATACTATTTTAGCTGTATGTCATAAGCATTGTTTGTAGTGTGTGCTTTGTTATCGAGCTGTATGAATATTTTCTAAATATCCATTAGGAGGAGAACTAAAAAGTGGTATTTAATCTGACAACCAAATCAAAGTCTCTAATCTCATAGGAAAAACAACTCAAGGGCAGTGGTTTTCAAACATCAGCATGCACTTGTATCACTGGGAGGAGGTAACAAAACATAGACAGTTGGGCCCCATCCTAGGGTTTCTGATCAATTAGCTCTTGGATAGAGACCAAAAATTTGCATGTGTAACAATTTCACAGGGATGTCACTGATGCCCATCTGGGAACCACAATTCACAATTCTACTCCAGTTTTTTTCCAGTTATGAATTATAAGTGATAAATTAGAGGCAACAAATACAAATTATCCCCTCCCTCAAATGAGGGACAGTTGGAGTTATTAGGAGAATCAAGAAAAAGACTTTTTAATAGGGGAAAATTAAGCACATGTGTAAGTTAAAGAAAAATAAAAAGGATGGTAGTATAACGGAGAAGAACAAGCCTGACTCCATTTCGGATCTATTCCTTGAGCTCTAAACTTTGTGTCCTCTTGTCCATGCTTAGTCATGCTGGCTCTGTACCTTTTGTAAAAGAATGTTGCCTATAGCCTGAAATATACAGGATAATCCATTCTCAAAGCTCTGCCTCCCAGGCTTGACCTTTAAAGGTATAATATGTTTTCATTCACATAGAGATAAAAAGTTCCAAAACAGAGAATAGCATTTGTCTTATTGGAGGTTTACAAGAACATGGTGACCTGATCAATTTGGACAACTGCAAGAACAAAGGATTCTGGCACCATGAAGTTTGCAACAACCAGCCACACCCCCTCCCCTTTTAGTACAAAAGAAGCCTGAATCCTGTCTTGGAGAAGATGGTTATTTGGGACACTCATCCACCTTCTTCTTGGTCAGCTGGCTTTCTGAACAAAGTCACTATTCCTTACCCCAACACCTCATGTCTTGATTTATTGTCCTGTCACGTGGTGAGCAGTGTAAGTTTGCACTTTTTACCAGTAGGAAGATGGTGTGCTCCAGGCAAAGACAGGGAATAATATATTCAGCCAGGTCAAGCATAAACAAGCATAGTGAGGATTCTAAAATATTTTGTTTTTGTATGTTTTAGTGATTCAGTAAATATTATTGAGAACTTGCTTTGTACCTAATGCTATGAGAAACATAGGAATGACCAAAGGCAGATGCTTTCTTCCATGAGATCACAGGTGAGTGAATCCAGCAGAACAGTAAATGCCAATTGCAGTGGAGACGCATAAGGGAAGAGGTCAGCCTGTGGTCTCCAGTTGCACAGAAAGGGAGAACCAAGTTAGCCTATAGAGCTCAGAGAACACTTCTCGGAAGAAATTTCACCTGATTTGAGTCTTTAAGTCTCATTTTAGGAAGAAGAGGAGGACTTCTTTTGAGACAGCAAGGAATTTGCATCAGATTCTAAATCCCTGGATTAATAAAGCCAGAATAGATGTTTATTAAATTTAAATTAAAAATGGAATGAAGCATAAAGGAAAAACAGAGGAGGGGAAAGAAAAGAAGGATTGAAGGAAAGATAAAATAGATAAGAAAAATCATTTTGATGTAGAAAAGTTATGTAGAAAGACCTAGGGAGTCTTAAGGAGGTGCTAGTAAAATGTTACCTCACCAGGGGGAGAAGATCTCAGCTTTGGGGATAGTGAATCACCCCTGCCAGAGGTATTCAGAAGCCAACTGGGGGTGAATGAAATGGATGCTGAGGCCCAGTGGGGCCCAGCTGGCTTTAGTGCAATTTTATGATGTTATCAATTGTGGATGACATTTTCCACTATAATCCAATAGTCTGGGGTTCTCTGTGAACTTCTTATGGCAATCAACCTTGCTTAGAGGTTGCAAAAGGAAAGATGGATGACATTGGATGTTTTTATGAGGTCAGTGGGCAGTGTATAATGCTGTTCATTAAAGCTGTATCTAAAATGGAACAACCCTCTAGTCTGTCAATAGAATGTGGCAGCTCTGACTGCACTGAGAATCTGAGTATCTATAACACTGTTTAGAAACCAGAGGATTTTGGCCACCAAATGCAATATCTGGGGATAAAAGTTTTGTGCTTTCCAAACACTCGGAGATAAAGAAAATATTGTCGTCATTTTCCCAAAGTAAATTCTTAATATCTAAGAAGAATCAGAGCATTTCCTGAATGGACAGAAACAGCTACTTGGCTGTAGATTAAAGAGTGACCTTAATGTAACTAAAGAAAGAGTATCGGGTAGGGGCAGGAAACATCAAGAACAAAAAAAAGAAGAGGCAAGAGCAGCACCATATCCTATACCATGCAAGAGAGATGCTCAATATGGCAGATACATTCATTCAAGTCAACAAATAGGAGTCCTTTGGTATTCAATATGTTGCTTGGGACAAAAGCTGGTGTGGAATTCTCCTAGTGACTAACCATGCCTTCCTCTCTCAGGAAGTACAGCCTTAGAGGCAATCTGGAAACTCTTGATAGATACACAACGTAAATTTATATCTTTCATTTGCTCGCATTACTTTCAAAGGTGCACTAGGCAGAGTCTCAGAACAGCAATCTTCTCCCACTATCAGGCATGCAGGGTTACCCAACGCTCCTCCCTCCAGCAAACAGTGCAGAAAGGACAGCCTCTCTTGACCACATCCCTTGTATGAAGCAAGTTGGCCTCCTGCCCTGTGCCAGCTGCTTCATCTATTCCAAGCCTGCATTACAAAAACATAGTTTCCTACTCTGCTATCCACTTCCCCTCCTTTCTCTTAATCTCCAGCAAATGCAGTGATAGCCCAGAGAATTAGATCCTGACTTAGCTTCAGTGATGTTGAGGCATGGTCCTGACTTTGACCCAAGTCTAACTCTGATCCTCCATTAAATATCCAGCATACACATGCACACTCACACCTAAATTAGCAAGAGGATAACCAATTCAGTTGGTTCCTTTTTTTAGCAAAGCAACTAAATCTTCAGAAAGATAGAAAATTGCACTAGATAATACAGAACAATAAAACCTCAGGAATGTTTCTGTTTTGAGTATCAAAATTGAATTTGCTGCAGGAATTATGATGTGTGTGAGGCCAATTCCACTTAAGAAAGGAAAAAAATACACCATACTAAGACATTCATTTACAGAAAAACTAGTTATAACTTTATGTGTCACTCTCTGTTTAATTTCGGCAATTAATTTCTATCCCCAAATAAAGCAAAACATTTTATGGATAATAAACAGGAGATTTAATATTGTACGGGTGACTAATTTGGTTATTTAAGAAAAAAATTGGAAATGAACCTGATGTTCTAAACTTGATTACTGTTTCTGTCATAAGGATGCAGCATTAGCTTGACAATGATTGAAACTCACAGCTCATTATTTTTGTATAGCTTCCCCATTAGCTATACTTCTTAGAGTTTCACTGCTCTGTTGGAATTGTTAATTTTCGCTTCTGACAGAAGTCTTTTTCTTGGTAAAGCCAGTTATGAGAAGCTCAAATGAAACAGAATTGAAAAAATTATAGAGATCATTCTGGATGCAAATACTTTTAGCTCTCTTTCTCTCTCCCTCTCTTCCTCTCTCCCTTTTTCTTTAAAGTTACCTCAAATTTTGTATTTACTGTGAAGTCCTGGACTAAATACAAACACTTTGAAAAACAGAGTTCAGTTATGCACTTTAGAAAATTTCAGGCAGGTACTTTCTACTCCCTTCTCATGAAATTCTTTTTTTTTTTTTTTTACATCTTTATTGGAGTAAAATTGCTTTACAATGGTGTGCTAGCTTCTCCTTTATAACAAAGTGAATCAGTTATACATATGTCCCCATATCTCTTCCCTCTTGCATCGCCCTCCCTCCCACCCTCCCTATCCCATCCCTCTAGGTGGTCACAAAGCACCGAGCTGATCTCCCTGTGCTATGTGGCTGCTTCCCACTAGCTATCAATTTTACGTTTGGTAGTGTATATATGTCCATGCCACTCTCTCGCTTTGTCACAGCTTACCCTTCCCCCTCCCTATATCCTCAAGTCCATTCTCTAGTAGGTCTGTGTCTTTATCCTGTCTTACCCCTAGGTTCTTCATGACTTTTTTTTTCTTAAATTCCATATATATGTGTTAACATACAGTATTTGTTTTTCTTTTTCTGATTTACTTCACTCTGTATGACAGACTCTAGGTCCATCCACCTCAATACAAATAGCTCAATTTCGTTTCTTTTTATGGCTGAGTAATATTCCATTGTATATATGTGCCACATCTTCTTTATTCATTCATCCGATGATGGACACTTAGGTTGCTTCTATATCCTGGCTATTGTAAATAGAGCTGCAATGAACATTTTGGTACATGACTCTATTTGAATTTTGGTTTTCTCAGGGTATATGCCCAGTAGTGGGATTGCGGGGTCATATGGTAGTTCTATTTGTAGTTTTTTAAGGAACCTCCATACTGTTCTCCATAGTGGCTGTACCAATTCACATTCCCACCAGCAGTGCAAGAGTGTTCCCTTTTCTACACACCCTCTCCAGCATTTATTGTTTCTAGATTTTTTGATGATGGCCATTCTGACTGGTGTGAGATGATATCTCATTGTAGTTTTGATTTGCATTTCTCTAATGACTAATGATGTTGAGCATTCTTTCATGTGTTTGTTGGCAATCTGTATATCTTCTTTGGAGAAATGTCTATTTAGGTGTTCTGACCATTTTTGGATTGGGGCGTTTGATTTTTGTTATTGAGCTGCATGAGCTGCTTAAAAATTTTGGAGATCAACCCTTTGTCAGTTACTTCATTTGTAAATATTTTCTTCCATTTTGAGGGTTGTCTTTTGGTCTTGTTTATGGCTTCCTTTGCTGTGCAAAAGCTTTGAAGTTTCATTAGGTCCCATTTGTTTACATTTGTTTTTATTTCCATTACTCTAGGAGGTGGGTCAAAAAGGATCTTGCGGTAATTTATGTCATAGAGTGTTCTGCCTATGTTTTCCTCTAAGAGTTTCATTGTTTCTGGCCTTACATTTAGGTCTTTAATCCATTTTGAGCTTCTTTTTGTGTATGGTGTTAAAGAGTAATCTAATCTCATACTTTTACATGTACCTGTCCAGTTTTCCCAGCACCACTTAATGAAGAGGCTGTCCTTTCTCCACTGTACATTCCTGCCTCCTTTATCAAAGATAAGGTGACCATATGTGTGTGGGTTTACCTCTGGGCTTTCTATCCTGTTCCATTGATCTTTCTGTTTTTGTACCAGTACCATACTGTCTTGATTACTGTAGCTTTGTAGTATAGTCTGAAGTCAGGGAGCCTGATGCCTCCAGCTCCGTTTTTCGTTTTCAAGATTTCTATGGCTATTTGGGGTCTTTTGTGTTTCCATAAAAATTGTGAAAATTTTTTGTTCTAGTTCTGTGAAAAATGCCAGTGGTAGTTTGATAGGGATTGCATTGAATCTGTAGATTGCTTTGGGTAGTAGAGTCATTTTCACAATGTTGATTCTTCCCATCCAAGAACATGGTATATCTCTCCATCTATTTGTATCATTTTTAATTTCTTTCATCAGTGTATTATAATTTTCTGCATACAGGTCTTTTGTCTCCTTAGGTAGGTTTATTCCTCTTGCAATGGTAAATGGGAGTGTTTTCTTGATTTCACTTTCAGATTTTTCATCATTAGTGCATAGGAATGCAAGAGCTTTCTGTGCATTAATTTTGTATCCTGCTACTTTACCAAATTCATTGATTAGCTCTAGTAGTTTTCTGGTAGCATCTTTAGGATTCTCTATGTATAGTATCATATCAAATGTAAACAGTGAAAGCTTTATTCCTTCTTTTCTGATTTGGATTCCTTGTATTTCCTTTTCTTCTCTGATTGCTGTGGCTAAAACTTCCAAAACTAAGTTGAATAAGAGTGGTGAGAGTGGGCAACCTTGTCTTGTTCCTGATCTTAGTGCTTTCAGGTTTTCACCATTGAGGATGATGTTGGCAGTGGGTTGGTCATATATGGCCTTTATTATGTTGAGGAAAGTTCCCTCTATGCCTACTTTCTGCAGTGTTTTTATCATAAATGGGTGTTGAATTTTGTCAAAAGCTTTCTCTGCATCTATTGAGATGATCATATGGTTTTTCTCCTTCAATTTGTTAATATGGTGTATCACGCTGATTGATTTGCATATATTGAAGAATCCTTGCACTCCTGGAATGAACCCCACTTGATCATGGTGTATGATCCTTTTAATGTGCTGTTGGATTCTGTTTGCTAGTATTTTGTTGAGGATTTTTGCATCTATGTTCATCAGTGATATTGTCCTGTAGTTTTCTTTCTTTGTGACATCCTTGTCTGGTTTTGGTATCAAGGTGATGGTGGCCTCGTAGAATGAGTTTGGGAGCGTTCCTCCCTCTGCTATATTTTGGAAGAGTTTGAGAAGGATAGGTGTTAGCGCTTCTCTAAATGTTTGATAGAATTTGCCTATGAAGTCATCTGGTCCTGGGCTTTTGTTTGTTGGAAGATTTTTAATCACAGTTTCAATTTCAGCGCTTGTGATTGGTCTGTTCATATTTTCTGTTTCTTCCTGATTCAGTCTTGGCAGGTTGTGCATTTCTAAGAATTTGTCTATTTCTTCCAGGTTGTCCGTTTTATTGGCATAGAGTTGCTTGTAGTAATCTCTCATGTTATTTTGTATTTCTGCAGTATCAGTTGTTACTTCTCCTTTTCATTTCTAATCCTACTGATTTGAGTCTTCTCCCTTTTTTTCTCAATGAGTCTGGCTAATGGTTTATCAATTATATTTATGCTCTCAAAGAACCAGCTTTTAGTTTTATTGATCTTTGCTATCATTTTCTTCATTTCTTTTTCATTTATTTCTGATCTGATTTTTATAATTTCTTTCCTTCTGCTAACTTTGGGGGTTTTTTGTTCTTCTCTCTCTAACTGCTTTAGGTGCAAGGTTAGGTTGTTTTTTCAAGATGTTTCCTATTTCTTAAGGTAGGATTGTATTGCTATAAACTTCCCTCTTAGAACTGCGTTTGCTGCATCCCATAGGTTTTGGGTCGTCGTATCTCCATTGTCATTTGTTTCTAGGTATTTTTTTATTTCCACTTTGATTTCTTCAGTGATCACTTCGTTATTAAGTAGTGTATTGTTTAGCCTCCATGTGTTTGTATTTTTTACAGATCTTTTCCTGTAATTGATAGTCTCATAGCATTGTCATCGGAAAAGATACTTGATACAACTTCAATTTTCTTAAATTTACCAAGGCTTGATTTGTGACCCAAGATATGATCTATCCTGGAGGATGTTCCATGAGCACATGAGAAAAATGTGTATTCTGTTGTTTTTGGATGGAATGTCCTATAAATATCAATTAAGTCCATCTTGTTTAATGTATCATTTAAAGCTTGTGTTTCCTTATTTATTTTCATTTTGGATGATCTGTCCATTGGTGAATGTGGGGTGTTAAAGTCCCCTACCATGAATGTGTTACTGTTGACTTCTCCTTTTATGGTTGTTAGTATTTGCCTTATGTATTGAGGTGCTCCTATGTTGGGTGCATAAATATTTACAATTGTTATATCTTCTTCTTGGATCAATCACTTGATCATTATATAGTGTCCTTCTTTGATTATTTTAATGTCTATTTTGTCTGATATGAGAATTGCTACTCCAGCTTTCTTTTGGTTTCCATTTGCATGGAATATCTCTTTCCATCTCCTTACTTTCAGTTTGTATGTGTCTCTAGGTCTGAAGTGGGTATCCTGTAGACAGCATATATACGTGTCTTGTTTTTGTATCCATTCAGCCAATCTGTGTCTTTTGGTGGGAGCATTTAGTACATTTACATTTAAGGTAATTATCGATATGTATGTTCCTATTCCCATTTTCTTAATTGTTTTGGGCTCGTTATTATAGGTCTTTTCCTTCTCTTGTGTTTCTTGCCTAGAGAAGTTCCTTTAGCATTTGTTGTAAAGCTGGTTTGGTGGTGCTGAACTCTCTCAGCTTTTGCTTGTCTGTAAAGGTTTTAATTTCTCCATGAAATCTGAATGGGATCCTTGCTGGGTAGAGTAGTCTTGGTTCCAGGTTTTTCTCCTTCATCACTTTTAATATGTCCTGCCAGTCCCTTCTGGCTTGCAGAATTTCTGCTGAAAGATCAGCTGTTAACCTTATGGGGCTTCCCTTGTGTTTTATTTGTTGTTTTTCCCTTGCTGCTTTTAATATGTTTTCTTTGTATTTAATTTTTGACAGTTTGATTAATATGTGTCTTGGCATATTTCTCCTTGGATTTATCCTGTATGGGACTCTCTGTGCTTCCTGTACTTGATTAACTATTTCCTTTCCCATATTAGGGAAGTTTTCAACTATAATCTCTTCAAATATTTTCTCAGTCCCTTTCTTTTTCTCCTCTTCTTCTGGATCCCCTATAATTCAAATGTCGGTGTGTTTAATGTTGTCCCAGAGGTCTCTGAGACTGTCCTCAGTTCTTTTCGTCCTTTTTTCTTTATTCTGCTCTGCAGTAGTTATTTCCACTATTTTATCTTCCAGGTCACTTATTCGTTCTTTTGCCTCAGTTATTCTGCTATTGATCCCATCTAGCGTATTTTTAATTTCATTTGTTGTGCTGTTCATCATTGCTTGTTTCATCTTTAGTTCTTCTAGGCCCTTGTTAAATGTTTCTTGCATTTTGTGTATTCTATTTCCAAGAGTTTGGATCATCTTTACTATCGTTATTCTGAATTCTTTTTCAGGTAGACTGCCTATTTCCTCTTCATTTGTTAGGTCTGGTGGGTTTTTATCTTGCTACTTCATCTGCTGTGTGCTTTTCTGTCTTCTCATTTTGCTTATCTTACTGTGTTTGTGGTCTCCTTTTTGCAGGCTGCAGGTTCGTAATTCCCGTTGTTTTTGGTGTCTGTCCCCAGTGGCTAGAGTTGTTTCAGTGGGTTGTGTAGGCTTCCTGGTGGAGGGGACTAGTGCCTGTGTTTTGGTGGATGAGGCTGGATCTTGTCTTTCTGGTGGGCAGGTCCATGTCTGGTGGTGTGTTTTGGGGGTGTCTGTGGACTTATTATGGTTTTAGGCAGCCTCTCTGCTAATGGGTGGGGTTGTGTTCCTGTCTTGCTAGTTGTTTGGCATAGGTTGTCCAGCACTGTAGCTTGCAGGTCATTGAGTGAAGCTGGGTGCTGGTGCTGAGATGGAGATTTTTGCTGTTTGATGTTATGTGGAGCTGGGAGGTCTCTTGTGGACCAGTGTCCTGAAGTTGGCTCTCCCACTTCAGAGGCACAGCAGTGACTCCTGGCTGCAGCACCAAGAGCCTTTCATCCACACGGCTCAGAATAAAAGGGAGAAAAAGTAGAAAGAAAGGAAAAAGAAAGAAAGAAAGCAGGGAGGCAGGGAGGGAGGAAGGAAGGAGGGAAGGAAGGAAAGAAAGAAGATAAAATAAAGTTATTAAAATAAAAAAATAATTATTAAGAAAAAAATGTTTTTTAAAGAAAAAAAACAACAACAAAACAACGGACAGATAGAACCCTAGGACAAATGGTGGAAGCAAAGCTATACAGACAAAATCTCACACAGAAGCATACACATACACACTCACAAAAAGAGGAAAAGGGGAAAAATAATAAATCTGGCTATCAAAGTCCACCTCCTCAAGTTGCAATGATTCGTTGTCTATTCATGTATTCCACAGATGCAGGGTACATCAAGTTGTTTTTGGAGGTTTAATCCGCTGCTCCTGAGGCTGCTGGGAGAGATTTCCTGTTCTCTTCTTTGTTCTCACAGCTCCCAGGGCTCAGCTTTGGATTTGGCCCCGCCTCTGCATGTAGGACGCCGGAGGGCGTCTGTTCTTCACTCAGACAGGACGGGGTTAAAGGAGCAGCTGTCTCGGGTATTCTGGCTCACTCAGGCCGGGGGGTGGGAGTGGTACGGAGTGCGGGGCGAGCCTGTGGTGGCAGAGGCCGGCGTGATGTTGCCCCAGCCTGAGGGGCGCCGTGCTGCGTTCTCCCGGGGAAGTTGTCCCTGGATCCCAGGACCCTGGCAGTGGCAGGTTGCACAGTTTCCCCAGAAGAGGGGTGTGGATAGTGACCTGTGCTCGCACACAGGCTTCTTAGTGGTGGCAGCAGCAGCCTTAGCGTCTCATGCTCGTCTCTGCAGTCCGTGCTTTTCGCCACGGCTCGAACCCGTCTCTGGAGCTCCTTTAAGCAGTGCTCTTAACCCCCTCTCCTCGCACACCAGGAAACAGAGGGAAGAAAAAGTCTCTTGCCTCTTTGGCAGGTCCAGACTTTTACCCAGACTCCCTTCCAGCTAGCCTTGGTGCACTAACCCCGTGCAGGCTGTGTTCATGCCGCCAGCCCCAGTACTCTCTCATGAAATTCTTTACTTTCACTATCATTGCCCGAAAGGTGTTCATTAAGATGTACTATCCATTGGTGCACCAAATGACTTATGAGTCATTCACACCTTAACACAAACTAGTTTAATCAAGCATATTTCTTTATAGCACCTTACCACATAAATGAGCATTTGAGACAGAGGAAAAGGAGAAGAGAATTTTTAGAACAGACACACCAGTAATGTTAAAATGACCGAGAAGATCCCCAAAGCAGAGGGATTTAGGGAACCGGGAATAGCTAGACACCCCCTTCTCAGACTGAGCTGGGGATATAAAAACCAGAAGAGAGAATAATAGAAGTGTATCAGTGTCAAACACATTTATTTTTCCAACCTAGCAAACAGAGTTCTCTGATGGCCACTTTGGGTCAATATAGTGACATATCCTGAAGAGAAGAAAATGGGAGGTACATGGAAAGACCTGTCTTATCCCCGACTTTGGTGGCAACAGAACAATTTGCCAAAAATGTATTGATTGGAAAAGAATTCTTTTTTTTTTTTTTTTTTTTTGCGGTACGCGGGCCTCTCACTGTTGTGGCCTCTCCTGTTGCAGAGCACAGGCTCCGGACGCACAGGCTCAGCGGCCTTGGCTCACGGGCCCAGCCACTCCGTGGCATGTGGGATCTTCGCGGACCGGGGCACGAACCCGTGTCCCCTGCATCGGCAGGCGGACTCTCAACCACTGTGCCACCAGGGAAGCCCGAGAAGAATTCTTCACATGACTATGAAACCATATAACTCCTTTATGGACACTACGTCTGGAGCAGATTGGAGCAGTTTGCTCAAGTGCTACCATGGGAGAGTCCAGCCAAAGGAGCAGCAACAGCTCCTGGTTTAGTTTCAGGATGTTGTGTGTGCATGCCTGTGTGTGTGTGTGTCTGCGTGTGTGTGTGTGTGTATGTGTGTGTGTGACCAGGACCCTTAGGGGGAAAGAGCAGAGACCAGCCCTAAGAGTTACCTACAAATTAAGCTAAGAACAATAGTGCTTTCCAAGTGTGTTTAAATATACTGTTTCACTTCAGTATTGGGAGAAAAAAAATGGTTTCCTGGAACAGTAAGATTGGTAACAATGGGGTAAACAATTTTGCTGCAGGATGTATCAGATCCTTTATTTTGCTAAAGTGTATGGTATACTCTAAGAGAAAAATATATTTCCTAATTTCTCTTGACCTCAGGGCATTGTCTGGAACTAGTGTCTCTTAGAACACAAATCAGAAAAGTCTGCTCTAGTAAATAAATGAAGGTCTTGTTGAGTGGAAACTATAATGTGCAGGGGAGAACGTCAATCACTGTTGAAGCTTCATCTGGATCTAGAAGGAGAGGTTACAAGCACAGACTGTACTCAGTCTTCCAATATCAGACTGCCATAGGTGAGCATGTTAGAAGGATTTTCATTAAACTCTTAACGTTATCAAAACTATCTGGATTGTTTGCAGAGTTAAATCTGCAGCCAGGATAGGCCTGTGGTTTTTTAATTCAAACAATGAGTGAGCATGATGTGTGGTAGACAGGGAGTGATTCACAAAGCAGCCAGAGAACAAAACTAAAGATAGTTCCTCTATTTTTACTTTATGTAATAATTACCTTCTGTTTCTTTATGATGAATTCTTTTTTTTCCCTCAAAAGTTAATACTTAATTCTGATGTTTAAAAAAAAATGTTGCACTGAAAATTTTCAGAAGTTTTGGTTATTTTTTGAAGCTACTAATGTCTATTAAACATTGATTATTATAAAATAATGTTAAGAACATATATCACTTGTGAGTTTGTTTTTCCTTTACAAGAAGAATATACTATCTGGTAAGCCAACTATTTTTTTTCTCAGCTGTAAATAGAGGTATGGTTTGGACACTTTACATATAATCCTCTTAACAAATCTAGGAGGTATTATTCTTCCTTCTTTGGGGAGATTGTGACTTACTTATATTGACACAACGTTTTGGTGGTGAAGTAAGGAACCATGACAGATATGTTCTACAGACATCCATATTTAAATATTTGAAATACAAACAAAATGGCTAGAACCAGAGCAGTAGTGGAGTGCAATTATAGTTACCATGGAAGATGTATCTACTTTATCACCTTATTCTTTTTCCATTATCAATCAGTCAGCCAGCTTTGGAATAATGATTCTAAACGTTCAGTGTGTATTAGAGTCATCATACATCCTTGTTAAAAATTCAGATTCCTCAGCCTCAAAAGAAGGAATTCTGATTCTGTAGATCTTGGGTGCATTGGAATAATAACATCATATGCTTCCGAAGCCAGAGCTCACAGATAATTTCAGTGGAAAGTGTAGGCAGACCAGAATCCCAAGTTTTACTTAAAAACAAAAAAGTCACAAAACCCTTCAAACATTAAATAAAATAATGTATCTGAAGTGTTTAACATACTGAGGTGACATAGAGAAGTCATAGCAAAAGTTAGTTCCTTTTCTGTTGAAGTATTTATTGACCACTGGCTACATAAGACTCATGTTTTCTTTCTGGGCCTGTTAGCCATATAAGTGGGATATAGACTTGGGGTGGCCTTTGCAATACTTACGGTTTTCCTGGGAAAGCCTGGGGCTGTAGAAGGACATAGCTCTTCCTTCCAGCATCTTCCCCATTCTTTAGTGGGTGAGGCTTGTACTGTTCTTTCTTTCACACTCTCTGTCTACTATATCTGTGATGTATCCAGAGTCTGAACCCCGTTCAGTCCTTCCTTTGCCCCCACCCTGACCCCAACTAGCTGTTCTTCCTCCCATGCAGTCTGCTTTCACAGGGTAGCCAAACCACCTTATTAAAGGATGTCAGCTGTCAGATCATGCTTCCTCAGCTCAACACCCTCCATTCTTCCCATGTCACACAGAAATAGAGCCAAAGTCATTAGCTTTTTAGATGTCTGGCCCAATCCCTTTCTGAATTCATCTTCAGCTTCCCCTAGCTCCCTCTGTTCCAACCATGCCATTTTCCTTGCTGTTCTTAGATTAGGCCCCCACCAACCCCATCTCAAGGCTGTAGCATTTGATTTTTTCTATGACTCAAATGCATCTTCTCAGACACCTGAATGGCTCACTCCTTCATGTTTTTTTTTTTTTTTTTTTTTTTTGGCCATGCCATGTGGCTTGTGGGATCTTAGTTCCTGGACCAGGGATCGAACCTGTGCCCCCTGCAATGGAAACATGGAGTCATAACCACTGGACAACCAGGGAATTACCACCCTTGCATCCTCTTAAAAGTCTGGGCCAAGTGTCATATTTTAGCAAATCACTCTCTGACTCCCTTATTTAAAATTAACTCCTCTACCTCTGGCACTCTCTATTCCTTTCCTTAGATGTTCTGCTCTCCTAGTAATTATCACTTATATTAGATACTATATAGTTTACTTATCTATTTGCCTAATTGTTATTTCTTCTCCCTCTCCCCAGTAGAGAACAAGGTTAGGGATTAAGCAAATAAGAATAGGGATTATTTTGTTGTTGTTGGTTTAATTGACTGGCATGTCACTAGCACATAAAATAGAACCAAACACATAGTTATCACACAATAGATGTATGAATGCATAAAGAAATAGATGAATGGCAATGAATACTGAATTATAATAAATAAAATCAATGAATTGTTAAAAATAGCATTTACTGCTATCTAGTATATTCCAGATACTATATTCAACACTTTGTGCAAATTATTTCTTTTACTCTTAACAGCAATCCTTTAGGGTAAGTATTTGAGGTAAGTATTGCAAGGTAGGCATTTAGAGGAAAATTAGGCTCAAGAGTGCTAAATATCTTTTGTACTTAAGTAGTAAAGAAAGTACTGGAATGAAGACCCATCTGGTTCCAGTGCATACACTGGCTTTTCTGGAGGAAGTATATCCTTAGGTATACTTTTCTAAGTAAGTATCTTTACTTAAGATATCCTTAATATCCTTAGAGATAGCATAGTTAGATTGTACAGTCATGGAAAGGCAAGATCTAAATCTTCTCGTTCCATACATTTCTTTAATTGACTTTAGCAGAAGCTGCATATTTGGGCTAAAAAGTCAGTGTCTCATTAAATCATGTTCATGAGACCTTATGTATTTTTAGATAATATTGCCAAAGACATTTTATTAACTACAAATTTTGTACATTGCTACACCTCGTGGAGTGTGAAAACCCTGTCATTAACAAATCTGCATCTCCATTTAGCATTAATTAGGAGAGAAAAGCTTTAATGTCATCTGAAGATTGTTGTAGAAACTTGTAGTTGCTTCACTGTGCTTGATTGACTAAAGTTTGAGTATTAATATGTATTTACTTAATATTTCTTATAATATAACATCAAGGGCCTATAAATTATGCCTTGTGAATCTCATGTAGGTTTGACTGACTGGCCTTGCCCATCCATATGGCAATATTCTAACTGACCTGTCTTCAAATATGCTAGGTTAATGCTCATTAATATGTCTTCATATAAGTTTTCTCTCACTTGAAATTCCTGCTTCTTTCCTCTATCTCCATCAAAATTTAGGGTTTTCCAAAGTCCAGCTGACACCTTCTTATTATTTACAGACTTTCTTTTTTGTTGTGTTTTTCTAGTTAACATCGATATCTTCCTTCTTTATTGTTAGTTACATATAATGCTTTCCCCCTCAGTCTACCTTCTATTTGTTCACATTTATTCATTGAACTTATGAATCCCTAACTCTATGTCAAGTCCAGAATACTTCTGGATGAAAACGTGAATATGACATGATACCCACTCCTATGAAAGGCGCAGATATTTGGCATGTGTTTAATTTTCTTCACTTAAACATTGCTTGAACATCTACAATGCTCTATATTCTTATATTTCAAACATAATGATAAATAAAACGTAGTCTTTGACCTTCAAGAGTCTACAGTCTGGGGCTTCCCTGGTGGCGCAGTGGTTGGGGGTCTGCCTGCCAATGCAGGGGACACGGGTTCGTGCCCCGGTCCGGGAGGATCCCACATGCCACAGAGTGGCTGGGCCCGTGGGCCATGGCCGCTGAGCCTGCGCGTCCAGAGCCTATGCTCCACAGCTGGAGAGGCCACAACAGTGAGAGGCCCGCATACAGCACATAAGCTGATGATCACAATATGATGTGCCCAGTACTATATTTGAAATATAGTGCAATGCCAGAGAAGGGATGAAGAACGCATGATCCATTTGGGAAAGGTCAGGCCAAGAAAGAAAAGAAAGATGAGGTGATACTTGAGCTGAACCTTAAGGAATCATAAGAGTAAGGCCAACCAGGGCTGACCAGGATGGGATGGTTTCACAGGCTGAGAAATAGATTGCTTTAGTTTTTTTCTTTCCAACCTTAAGAAGTATCAAGCTCTCAGTGATCAAGAACCATGGTCTATCTTAAATGGTAGCACAATGTTAATTTCAACGGTAAGTACTCAATTACTATTTCCTGAGTGAATGCATTAACTGATTAACAGAAGTGCTATTTAGGTAAGGGACAACTATACGCTATTCAAGACACTTGATTTCACTCTTTTGAAGATGCAGCTCACAAAACTAAGATGAAATTCCAGTCCCTACATGGGACCTGTGGGCAAAAATGGAAACGAGCAAACAAACAACAACAACTTTTACTTTCTGTTCCTCTATTGTGCTAACATATGCTATGGAAAGAATGACAGAAGAACCTAAAAAGTCAATATAATATTAGTTTTCCCAGTTTCTGACTGTTTAAGAAAACTCCTCTAACCTTTATTTAAAGTTTTATTTTCTCCCTTTAGTAACCCCCCAGGTGAGCTGATTTCTTTGTAGAGTAATAGTTTCCTGTCACCTGTGGGTTTTTCCTAGTGGGGTCAATTGCAGAGTAACCTCCTGTGGCTACACAGGGACAGGGAAACAAATCTATTCCCAAACACACTTGACACCACAAAGCCTTGAAAAAGACTCCAAGATGAGAACATGTCCCTAAAATACCTCACCATCATGTTACAGCCCTTTCACTTTTCCTGTGTGGCCTCAGTTCCTGTCCCAAGCTGTGAAGTCAGAAGGTGGAGTCTGGTCCTGGCTAAGGAGCTAATTACTTGTGCAGTCTGTAGCAAGGCACTTGACCTCGTCAGGTCTCAGCAAATCTTCATCTGCAAAATGAGGAATGAGTTGCTGAGGTTCTGACTATGAAATTGTACGAACATTTCTCTAAAAGATATCCCTAGTTTCCTCATTTCCTTGCATTCTCAGCCTGTCTCCCTGGCTTAGGTGTTAGGGGCATAACATCATTCAATTCTTTAAGGCTCATCTTAAGTGTCTTTTCCTTTAGAAAGTCCATTGAGGCTCTCTGATATAATTTTCTTCCTTGGGGTCTCCTCAAAAACCTTTTGAGTACAGCTGTTCTTGTGTTATAATCCTGTGTCTCTTTGTACCCTCACCTCTGTTGTCAGTTCCTTAGATTAGGAAATCTGACCCTTCATCACATCCGGTATATCTATAACTTAGTAACTGCTCAGTAAATATTTTATATAGGAGCAGGTGAATGGATATGGTGGTACCTGCACATTGAACATATATTACATACATTGTAACATCTGCCCAGTACAATATAAGAAGAAATATTTTATTATATTTCCAGTTAGTTCCATTTTCAACTTTAGTACTATAATATTGTATTAGTGTTAATTTAGATAGTTATTTTTTAATTTCAGACTATACTCAACATGGGCCATTGGTCATTAATTTGTACAAAGATGTCTTTATTATCAAATTTCATATCAAAACTGTACCAGTTGAGCAAATTTCTGTGGACTTAAACTGTACACGTTGTATTGCTTTCTAAGTTTTTTGTTTGTTTGGTTTTGGTTTTGGTTTTATAGAAGATGCTATGGATGATGAGGGAGAAGCAGCAAAGCTTTTTTGTCTATCATATACCCAGTGAACAGAGACCTCCCTTTTCTTGACACTTCAGTCCTACTTATCCTTCAGATCCCAGCTCAGGTGTCACCTCCACAGGGAATCTTTCCTTGACCTTCCAAATGAGGTAAAAAATCCCCATATTTCACATGACTCTTCTTTGTAGCAATCTTCACAAATGTAGGTTTACATATATTTGTCTGGTATTTGATTATTCTGTTTCCCCTCCTGGTTTTTGAGTTCCATGAGAATCTGTGTGTTCATTATATATTCAAAAATAAATAATAATATTAAGGTCCGACAAGCAACCAACTACTGAGAGTTCTTTATAAACAAAGCAAATAACCATAAGCCATAATTCATTTGCAGAAATCTAGCTAAGAGAGAAAGTCAGTGGGACCAATTGGCTTAATGGCACAACAAGAATCCGATGTTCCCATTATGCTGACATTTTAAAATATGCTGACATTTAAAAATAAAGGGTATTACTAGAAAATTTAAGTCATGGTAAAGACCACAGACCAGGGGACGATTGTTATTGCAAAGATAGTTTGCTGTGTTTAAAGATCCCACAAGAAGGAGTATATATCATGCCATGGCGGGGTGGGGGCAAACGGGAAATCACCAGGGCTGGTCGCGAGGTAGAGGGTGTGGGAAGAATTATGGGCAAGAGCCTTCATTGTCATTTCCAGAGGAACAAAACATGTGAGGCAAGGTAAGCAGGCTCTGGATCAGCTATTTGAATAATCTCACAGGCTCTAGGGCACAGGAACTGTCTCTAGTTGTTTGGTACCTGACCCTAGGGTGATTAGTACAGGTGTATGGTGGCTGGAGTTTGAGAGCCTAATAAAGGAGGTGGCTGGGGGTGCGGACTCTAGGTTGAATGCTTTGTATCTGAAAACCATGCCCTCCTGTGAAGGGCTCCTCCTAAGGAGAAAGGGAGCCCAAACCAGGTGACTGAAGCATATCATCAGTTTTCCCAGAACAAGCGTGTCTGGCATATACTCGTAGGGCAGCTATTAAAGTATCAAGTTGACAGACTAGAAACATGGTTAATATCCCATTGTCCACTAGAAATAAAGCCAAGTTGGTTGAAGGGCAACTGAGACATAACACCCAGACTCTCAATCAACTGGAAGTTTCCCTTTACATTTGCATGATGGGCATGGAGAGTACGTGAAACTTTTCATTTTATACTTTTTAAAACATTCACAAAACTATATACTGTGAAGAGAAGACACAAAATTCTATTTTGATTTCTTACCTTATTTAGTGCTCACAACATTACTGTGACATATAAAATCAATTTGGCAAATGAAGACACTAAAACTCAGTACAGTTATATGATGTACCCCCAATCTGTGCGGTAAGCAGCTAACAGAGTTTACCAAGAAAGCCTGATTTTCCATAGCATTTTACCTTCTACATTCTGCTGTTGCAACCAAAAGGACAATGTATGTTTTCTTAGCCTAGAGTGCATCCTCTGCCTTCCATGAGTAGCACACTGAGAGTGCTACATTAAATGAAAAGAGGATTCAAAGGAGTTTAACATATGAATTTTTAGAGTCCATCTGGGAGACAAGGTATATATGTGACTTTTAAGGCTCCATCATCTGTGTTTTCCATATTGTAGAAGAGCAAAACCATACACTATCTTGAATGAGTGCTCATAATTTCTCTCTGTTTTAGAAATATCATTAAATGATGCTTGAAAGAGGAGGTGCAAATTGAGGAGCCTAAATTATCTCTAGTTTGGACAAAGGAATAAATCAACATTAATACAAGAATAAATCACCTGCATTAGAAATGAACAGGTACTAGAGCCTGGGTGTTAATAGAGAAGATTAAAACACGGAAAGAGAAAAGAGGACATGTAAAATATCTGTAGTCTGAATTTGGGAAGCAAGACTGGATTTTTACCTATGGAAATGACTAATACTGAATTTAAAGTTGTTGACATTGCTGCAATATAATCTCTCCACATCCGCAAACTTTCAGTAGAAAGAGCTAAAAAGCAGGGCTGATTGGAAAGGGGCCATTGGGGACCTAACCTTGACCTGACACACAGTTATGTATAGGGAGGATGGGAGGGAGGGAGACACAAGAGGGAGGAGATATGGGAACATATGTATAACTGATTCACTTTGTTATAAAGCAGAAACTAACACACCATTGTAAAGCAATTATACTCCAATAAAGATGTAAAAAAAAAAAACTCAGAACCAGGATGAACGTAGAAACAGAAAATTCCTGGGAATATACAGAAAGTAGGAACATTTCTATAGGGGATGGAATGGGAGTGTGAACAATGCTCTGTAGACGTTAAGGGATGGGGACATTAACATCAGAGTTGCCCTATTTCACTATAACCTTGGCAACACATTCCATCAATTCTACAATGGATCTTAAATGCTTATCAGAAGACTTAAGTTCTCAGTTGCCCTTGACCTGCCAAATTTCTCCGAGACCTAAGCACTACATGAACGAGAATATTAATAGGGCAATATGGAATTTCAGGTCATCTCAGCAGCATATCCTGAGAACTGGTCTATGAATATTTCCATCCTCCTTCACTAAAGCAAATGTCAGATGGAAGGAAAATCTTCACACTTATTTCTAGCAGACTAGAGACTCTGCCAAACCAGGCTGTCTGCTTCCTGAGGATAAGGACACTGTCTTAGTCATTGCTGAATCCTTACAGCCAAGCAGAATGGCAGGTGCCTGGCAGTAAAGCCAACACTGAATGGTGGTTGAACTGAATTATGTTAGGGTTGGATAGATTTGATCAAGTGACCAACTTTAAAGGGGGTTTGTCAGAGGTGGAATTAAATTCCTTCTGATTTACCTAAGTATAAATATAAAAAACTTGATCTTCTTCTCTGACACTTTTATTCAAAAGATCATTTTAAAACTTATTCAAAGGTAGGCCAGACTCTCTGTTCTTCAAAGCTGTTTTTGTTGTTGTTTTTAATTTAATTTAATTTAATTCAAATATCACAATTGTTTCTGACTGTAATTTTAAAATTTCACAACCTATCCCTTCTTAGTGTATGAAGGGAGCTGTCAGTAATTACATACTATTCACTTCATCAATAGGTCTCAGTATTAGAAAGAAAAAGATATTTTATAATTGCTACTACTTTCTCCAAGCTTACAGACATTTCAAACAGTGGAGAGGCCAGTCACTTTTAACTGTTCAACAGCCGTGATTTTCTCTGGGCTGGCCATCATTTCATAATCTGCAGCCAGCCTGTTTGCTTAAAGAGAGATGGCTGTTCCACAGATAATTACCAGTCGAAGGTGGTTCTAGGTTCTTTCTCTGTCACCATCTCATTAAATATGTTCACTTGCTTCCTAAATATACTGCTAGTATTTCAGAATGGAATTAGTCTCTATTTTTATAATATTTGGGAAAATTTATAGAAAAGGGCTGTGGGGCCTGAACATGAATATTTAATTTATTTAAAAAATATATATATATAGGGACTTCCCTGGTGGTGCAGTGGTTAAGAATCTACCTGCCAATGCAGGGGACACGGGTTCGAGCTCTGGTCCAGGAAGATCCCACATGCCACAGAGCAACTAAGCCCGTGTGGCACAACTACTGAGCCTGTGCTCTAGAGCCCACGAGCCACAACTACTGAGCCCGCGTGCTGCAATTACTGAAGCCTGCTTGCCTACAGACCGTGCTCCTCAACAAGAGAAGCTACCTCAATGAGAAGCCCATGCACCGCAATGAAGAGTAGCCCCCACTCACAACAACTAGAGAAAGCCCGTGCACAGCACTGAAGACCCAACACAGCCAAAAATAAATAAATAAATTTATTTTAAAAAATATATATAATATTTAAAGAGGCCATTTACTTTAAAGAGGCTATTTACTTTCAATTAGGAGCAGGTGTCACAAAAAGAATATAGACACTTCTGCTTTAAAGCCAATTTATGCCACGCATTAGTCTGTGCACAAGTTGATTCATTGTCTGAATCTTGGTTTATCTATAAGAAAAGCAGGCCTAATAATTATTATATAATAATCGGTTTCTAAGACTCTATGAAGCACCAAGGTGATGTGTGAAGCAGTAAGAGGATGATCAGTAAGTGGTGACTAATATACTCATTAATTTCAAAAATGGGTTCATTTTGATTTACAAAATATCTTAGCTAATCTGGGTCAAATAATCTGTTTTTCTATGTGTCACATCTTTTACATAGACCAAAGTTATTGACAGAGCAGGAGGTTAGAACCACCGAGACAGAAAACTAATATTTATTGAGTACTGACTACATACTGACCTCTTATTTTAAATACATTGTCATCATGTTGATCAAAAGTGATTCAATATTGGATGTCCATCATTGTACTAAAAATCTTATCCCATTGACTCCTTACATAAGCTTTTTTGTCTGTTTATCAGGTGAGAAAACTAAGGATTAATGCAGTTAAATTAATAGGAAGTTATTTTAGGATTTGAACCAAAGCTGCCTGATTAAGAAAATAAGTATGATTATTGCAACTAGAAATTTACTGAGAGCATCCTCTCTGTCAAACACCCTTTTAAATTTTTTTATGTGAGTTACTCATTGGCTCCTTGTTAAAAAGTCATTTGATCTAATTATTATTGTGGTTAGCCTTATAGATGAAGAAAATAAGGTACAGAGAAGGCAAGCAACATTGCCAAGGTCACACAGCTAGAAATGTTAGCTCAGGGAAGTAATCCCAAACAGTCTGACTCCAAAATTAATAATAGTCAAGCAACATTGACTTCTCGGGGAAAGAGGCTAGCTTTAACATGTCATTTTGTGAAGGCTTTTCTGCCCCTAAATCTCTCCAAATCTATGCTGTCTCTAATCCCCAAAACTGAGTGATTAGATTCTTATACTTTTTCTTCTTAAAACATGAATACAGTGGCTGTATCAATTTACATTCCCACCAACAGTGAAAGAGGGTTCCCTTTTCTCCACACCCTCTCTGGCACTTATTGTTTGTAGACTTTTTTGATGATGGCCATTCTGACTGGCATAAGGTGATACCTCATTGTAGTTTTGATCTGCATTTCTCTAATAATTATCTTTTCATGTGCCTCTTGGCCATCTGTATGTCTTCTCTGGAGAAATGTCTATTTAGGTCTCCTGCCCATTTGTTGATTGGGTTGTTTTTTTGATATTGAGCTGCATGAGCTGTTTGTATATTTCGGAGATTAATCCCTCGGCAGTTGCTTTGTTTGCAAACCTAGATGGATAGGATGGTGGGGGTGGGGGGGAGGTCCAAGACGGAGGGGATATATGTATACATATAGCTGATTCACTTCGTTGTACAACAGAAACTAACACATTATAAAGCAACTATACCCAATAAAAATAAATATATTTTCAAGAGCTATATATAATAAGAACTATACTTCTAATGAATTAGCAAATACGACCTCAGGAGTACAGGAAGGATGGCAGATGATAATGTGAAACCTGTCTGAGAACTCAGTGCAAAGTAAAGCAGTGTCTACAAGCTCAAATTTGCATCAGAATTACCTCTTATTTGCATGAGAATTTTGGCACATGTGATGAGGGTTAGCAAGGACAATGCTGAGGGGAGAGGGACTTTCTCTGGGCATGAGTCATGCCAAAGATCCCAGAGAGACATAGATCAAATCAAGAAATACATTTATATTAATTCTAGTGGGCGAGGTTGGGTGCAAAGGATTAGTGGGCATGCTGTTTCTGTAAATGTTTTTCTAAAATAAAAATAAATAAGAGCAAGGGGCAGAAATCTATGATGCCTACCTCCTGGACATCACTTCAAACAGCCATATTTACAGCCTTGACTTTTTTTTCTGAAGCAGACAGGAAGCAGGATTGGCCTAATCAGTACATTTCAAGGGTCATTATAATTATCAATTATAAAGGGAGTTCTATAATTTTCTTTATTAACAGACAAAGAAATAGGCAGAGTAAGTTTAAAATCTCTGCTTAAAGGAGGGTAGAACTGAGTGAGTAATGGTACAGCTCTGTTAATGCCTGAATTTTACCCCCATGAGTTTAATTTTACTGATTTTACACAAAGACCCTTTAAACTGTAAACACTGAAAAAATGTCTCTTTATGTCACATTATTAACCCCACAGAGCTGCTTATGTGAGCCCAGAATGGAGCAAGAGAGAGCTGGGTTTATGCTGGGCCTTTTTCACATTAAAGGATTTCAGAATGATTTTGGGAATTGCCAATTTAGAGTTTAGGTCTTTAGCTGCAGAGAGACAGGATGAGCTGTAAAGGAATTGGATCAGGCATGGATGTCAAGTAGTGATTGTACAGATGGAATTCAATATATACAATCCAATACATATTACCTGACCATCTAGCAAAAGACTTTGCACTGCACCAGATACAGAGGAGAAAAGGTTTGGACAACCCATTAGGACACAGTGTAGAGCTCAGCCTGCCAGAAAACCTTGCTACCCAGCCTGGAGTGAGCTCCCTTCCCTCTTCTGAATGCATTCAGCATTGTATTACTACAGTTGTTTGTTTTTTTTTTTTTCCTGCAACTAATTACATATACACCCTTTACATCTTTTTATTTCTCTCTTTTTAAATCTAAGTCTAGACTAGGGGGCTTAAATTTAAGACTTATGAGTTGAATGTAATCTACTGACTTATTTTGTTTAGCTGATACAGGGTTTGTTTGTTTCAGTTGGAGTGCTATTAAGTGGAAAAACCATTCTTCATTTATAACATCATCCTTATTGTTCCACTGTGTTCCATCCCCTAATCCCTGAAGATGTGTGAGTTTGCATCTCCCAATAGATTGCAAACTCCTTTATACGAGTTACATTTATGGATTTTAAGCTTATCATTTTAACTGTTCTTTAGCGTGGCACTGGCATTAAGTATATTCTCATTGTTGGGCGACCATCACCACCATCCACCTCCAGAACTTTTTCATCTTCCCAAACTGAAGCTGTGTACCTATTAAACATAACGGCTCATGCCTCCTTTCTCCAGACCCTGGCAACCAGCATTCTACTTTCTGTCTATGTGATTCTTACTACTCTAGGTACCTCAAATAACTGGAATCAACATAAATAGTTGTACCATTGTGACTGGCATATTTCACATATCATAATACCCTGACAATTCATTGGTTCTGGAGAATGTATAAGAACTGTGTTACATTTTTAGGCTGAAAAAACCCTATTGCTTTATATATGATATTTTATTTATCCATTCATTGGTCGATGGCATTTGTGAGTTGCATCTATCTTTTGGCCACTGAGAATAATGTTGCTATATACACAAGTGTACAAATATCTATTTGAGTCCCTGTGTTGAATTCTTTTGAGGATACACCCAGAAAGAAAATTACTGGATAATATGGTAATTCTATGTTTAATTTTATGAGGAATCTCCATATGGTTTCCCATAGCAGCCACATCATTTTACATTTCCATTAGCAGTGCACAAGGATGCCAGACACTCCACAGGCTCACCAAAACCTATCTTCTGTTGTTTTTGTAATAGCCATCCATCCCAGTGGGCATGAAGTTATATTTCATTGCAGTTTTTATTACATTTTCCTAATGATTATTAATGTTGAACATCTTTTCATGTTTGCCAGCCATTTGTATACATTCTTTGGAGAAATGGCTATTCACGTCCTTTGCCCACTTTTGAATTGGGTTGTTTATTGTCGTTGAGTTTTAGGAGTCTTCTGTACATACTGGATATTGTTCCCTAGTGGATACACAAACTCAAATCCTTGAAGTGCTTTTAAAATCTGTTGATAGTGTTCTTTAAGGTGCAAACATTTAAAATTTTAATGACCTCCCGTTTGTCTATTTTTTTCTTTTGTTGTCTGTGCCTATGTTGTCAATCATTACCAAACCCAACGTCATGAAGCTTTCCCCCTGTTTTAGTCTAAGAGATTTATAGTTTTAGTTCTTACATCTAAATGTAATCCATTTTCAGTTGATTTTTGTATATTGCATAAGGTAAGGGCCCAACTTAATTATTTTACATGTGGATATCCAGTTTTTCCAGCACCATTTATTAAAAATAAAGACCATTTAAGACCAATCCCCATTGAATGGTCATAAAACTTTTTGATGAGAATCATTTTTCCATTACTGTGAGGTTTTACTTCTGGGCTCTCTATTGTATACCATTGGTCTACAGGTCTTCTTGGTACCAGCATCATACTCTTTTGATTACCACAGCTTTGTAGAAGGTTAAGAAACAGGAAGTGTGAAGCCTCCAACTTTGTTACTTTTTAAAATTGTTTTGGCTACTCATGATTCCTTGAGATTACATATGAATTTTAGGATGGATATTTATATTTCTGCAAAAAAATAATTTTGATAGGTTTAGCATTGAATATAAAGATCATTTCGGTTCTATTGACATTTAATGAATTTAAGTCTTCTAACCCATGAACACAGAATGTCTTTTCTTTTATTGGTGTCTTTTAAAATTTCAATCAACAATATTTTGTAGTTTTCAGTACATATGTCTGCCTCCTTGGTTAAGTTTACCCCTAAGAATTTTATTCTTGCTGATGCTTTGTAAATGGAGTTGTTTTCTTAATTTTATGTTTGGATGTTTCACTTTTAGTGTATAGAAAGGAAACTGAATTTTGTGTGTTGATTTTGTGCCCTGTAATTTTATAGAATTTACCTCTAACAGTTGTGTGTGTGTGTGTGTGTGTGTGTGTAATTTCTAGAGTTTTCTACATATATGATCATGTAGTTTACAAACTGAGATAACTTTACCTTTTCCCGTCCAAATTGAATTTTTTACAAATTTCTTTTTCTTGCCTACTTGATCTGGCTAGGCCTTCTAGTACTACGTTAAAAAAGACTGGAAAAGCAGGAACCATTGTCTTGTTCCTGATCTTAGGGAAATCATTTTTCAATCTTGTGTATAATGTTGGCTGTGGCTTTTTCCAAACTGTCCTTTATTGCGTTGAGGAACTTTTCTTTTATTCCGGGTATATTGTATTTTTATCAGAAGAGAGTATTGAATTTTGTCAAATGTCATTAGATCCAATGGGTTACAGTCCTCTATATCCTTACTGATATTCTATCTAGTTGGTCTATCCATTACTGAAAGGAGTAGTTCCCTTGTACTATTGTATAGCTATTATCGTTTAATTTCATCATATAGTTTGGAACTTTAATGTTTGATATATGTATTTTTTAATTCTTATATCTTTTTGGTGAACTTATCCTTTTATCATTATAGAATGTCATTCTCTGTCTCATGTTACAGGTTTATTTTTTTGAATTTTATTTATTTTTTTATAGAGCAAGCTCTTATTAGTCATCCATTTTATACATATTAGTGTATATATGTCAATCCCAATCTCCCAATTCATCACACCCCCACCCCCACCCCCTGCCGCTTTCCCCGCTTGGTGTCCATACATTTGTTCTCTACATCTGTGTCTCAATTTCTGCCCTGCAAACCGGTTCATCTGTACCATTTTTCTAGGTTCCACATATATACCTTAATATACGATATTTATTTTTCCCTTGCTGACTTACTTCACTCTGTATGACAGTCTCTAGATCCATCCATGTCTCTACAAATAACCCAATTTCGTTCCGTTTTATGGCTGAGTAATATTCTGTTGTTTATATGTACCACATGTTCTTTATCCATTCCTCTGTTGATGGGCATTTAGGTTGCTTCCATGACCTGGCTACTGTAAATAGTGCTGCAATGAACATTGGTGTGCATGTGTCTTTTTGAATTATGGTTTTCTCTGGGTATATGTCCAATAGTGGGATTGCTGGGTCACATGGTAATTCTAGTTTTAGTTTTTAAGGGACCTCCATACTGTTCTCCATAGTGGATATATCAATTTACATTCCCACCAACAGTGCAAGAGGGTTCCCTTTTCTCCACACCCTCTCCAGCATTTGTTGTTTGTAGATTTTCTGATGATGCCCATTCTAACTGGTGTGAGGTGATACCTCATTGCAGATTTGATTTGCATTTCTCTAATAATTAGTGATATTGAGCAGCTTTTCATATGCTTCTTAGCCATCTGTATGTCTTCATAGGAGAAATGTCTAGCTTTTCTGTCCATTTTTGGATTGAGGTGTTTGCTTTTTTTAATATTGAGCTGCATGAGCTGTTTATATATTTTGGAGACTAATCCTCTGTCCGTTGATTCATTTACAAATATTTTCTCCCATTTTGAGGGTTGTCTTTTCGTCTTGTTTATGGTTTCCTTTGCTGTGCAAAAGCTTTTAAGTTTCATTACGTCCCATTTGTTTATTTTTGTTTCTATTTCCATTACTCTAGGAGGTGGTCAAAAAAGATTTTGTTGTGATTTATGTCAAAGAGTGTTCTTCCTATGTTTTCCTCTAAGAGTTTTATAGTGTCTCGTCTTACATTTAGGTCTCTAGTCCATTTTGAGCTTATTTTTGTGTATGGTGTTAGGGAGTGTTCTAATTTCATTCTTTTACATGTAGCTGTCCACTTTACCCAGCACCACTTATTGAAGTGGAGGGCTTTTCTCCATTGTAACTTCTTGCCTCCTTTGTCATAAATTAGTTGACTACATCTGCATGGGTTTATCTCTGGGCTTTCTATCCTGTTCCATTGATCTATATTTCTGTTTTTGTGCCAGTACCATATTGTTTTGATTGCTGTAGCTTTATAGTATAGTCTGAAGTCAGGGAGTCTGATTCCTCCAGCTCCAATTTTTCCCTCAAGACTGCTTTGGCTATTCCGGGTCTTTTTGTGTCTCCATACAGATTTTAAGACTTTTTGTTCTAGTTCCGTAAAAAAATGCCATTGATAATTTGATAGGGATTGCATTGCAACTGTAGATTGCTTTGGGCAGTATAGTCATTTTCACAATATTGATTCTTCCAATCCAAGAACATGGTATATCTCTCCATCTGTTGGTATCATCTTTAATTTCTTTCATCAGTGGCTTATAGTTTTCTGCATACAGGTCTTTTGTCTCCCTCGGCAGGTTTATTCCTAGGTATTTTCTTTTTGTTGCAATGGTAAATGGGAGTGTTTCCTTAATTTCTCTTTCATCATTAGTGTACAGGAATGCAAGAGATTTCTATGCATTAATTTTGTATCCTGCAACTTTACCAAATTCATTGATTAGCTCTAGTAGTTTTCTGGTGGCATCTTTAGGATTCTCTATGTATAGTATCATGTCATCTGCAAAGAGTGACAGTTTTACTTCTTTTCCAAATTGTATTTCTTTTTCTTCTCTGATAGCCCTGGCTAGACCTTCCAAAACTATGTTGAATGATAGTGATGAGAGTGGACATCCTTGTCCTGTTCCTGATCTTAGAGGAAATGCTTTCAGTTTTTCATCATTGAGAATGAAGTTTGCTCTGGGTTTGTCATATATGGCCTTCATTATATTGAGGTAGCTTCCCTCTATGCCCACTTTCTGGAGAGTTTTTATCATAAATGGGTGTTGAATTTTTTCAAAAGCTTTTCCTGCATCTATTGAGATGATCATATGGTGTTGTTTTTTTTTTTTAACATCTTTATTGGGGTATAATTGCTTTACAATGGTGTGTTAGTTTCTGCTTTATAACAAAGTGAATCAGTTATACATATACATATGTTCCCATATGTCTTCCCTCTTGCGTCTCCCTCCCTCGCACTCTCCCTATCCCACCCTTCCAGGCTGTCACAAAGCACCGAGCTAATATCCCTGTGCCATGCGGCTGCTTCTCACTAGCTATCTACCTTACTACGTTTGTTAGTGTGTATATGTCCATGACTCTCTCTCGCCCTGTCAAAGCTCACCCTTCCCCCTCCCCATATCCTCAAGTCCGTTCTCCAGTAGGTCTCCGTCTTTATTCCTGTCTTACCCCTAGGTTCTTCATGACATTTTCTTTTTCTTAAATTCCATATATATGTGTTGGCATACGGTATTTGTCTTTTTCTTTCTGACTTACTTCACTCTGTATGACAGACTCTAGGTCTATCCATCTCATTACAAATAGCTCAATTTCGTTTCTTTTTAAGGCTGAGTAATATTCCATTGTATATATGTGCCACATCTTCTTTATCCATTCATCCGATGATGGGCGCTTAGGTTGTTTCCATCTCCGGGCTATTGTAAATAGAGCTGCAATGAACATTTTGGTACATGACTCTTTTTGAATTTTGGTTTTCTCAGGGTATATGCCCAGTAGTGGGATTGCTGGGTCATATGGTAATTCTATTTGTAGTTTTTTAAGGAACCTCCATACTGTTCTCCATAGTGGCTGAACCAATTCACATTCCCACCAGCAGTGCAAGAGTGTTCCCTTTTCTCCACACCCTCTCCAGCATTTATTGTTTCTAGATTTTTTGATGATGGCCATTCTGACTGGTGTGAGATGATATCTCATTGTAGTTTTGATTTGCATTTCTCTAATGATTAATGATGTTGAGCATTCTTTCATGTGCTTGTTGGCATTCTGTATATCTTCTTTGGAGAAATGTCTATTTAGGTCTTCTGCCCATTTTTGGATTGGGTTGTTTGTTTTTTTGTTATTGAGCTGCATGAGCTGCTTGTAAATTTTGGAGATTAATCCTTTGTCAGTTGCTTCATTTGCAAATATTTTCTCCCATTCTGAGGGTTGTCTTTTGGTCTTGTTTATGGTTTCCTTTGCTGTGCAAAAGCTTTGAAGTTTCATTAGGTCCCATTTGTTTATTTTTGTTTTTATTTCCATTACTCTAGGAGGTGGGTCAGAAAGGATCTTGCTGTGATTTATGTCATAGAGTGTTCTGCCTATGTTTTCCTCTAAGAGTTTGACAGTTTCTGGCCTTACATTTAGGTCTTTAATCCATTTTGAGCTTCTTTTTGTGTATGGTGTTAGGGAGTGACCTAATCTCATACTTTTACATGTACCTGTCCCGTTTTCCCAGCACCATTTATTGAAGAGGCTGTCCTTTCTCCACTGTACATTCCTGCTACCTTTATCAAAGATAAGGTGTCCATATGTGCGTGGGTTTATCTCTGGGCTTTCTATCCTGTTCCATTGATCTATCTTTCTGTTTTTGTGCCAGTACCATACTGCCTTGATTACTGTAGATTTGTAGCATAGTCTGAAGTCAGGGAGCCTGATTCCTCCAGCTCCTCTTTTCATTCTCAAGATTGCTTTGGCTATTCGGGGTCTTTTGTGTTTGCATACAAATTGCGAAATTTTTTGTTCTAGTTCTGTGAAAAATGCCAGTGGTAGTTTGATAGGGATTGCATTGAATCTGTAGATTGCTTTGGGTAGTAGAGTCATTTTCACAATGTTGATTCTTCCAATCCAAGAACATGGTATATCTCTCCATCTATTTGTATCATCTTTAATTTCTTTCATCAGTGTCTTATAATTTTCTGCATACAGGTCTTTTGTCTCCTTAGGTAGGTTTATTCCTAGATATTTTATTATTTTTGTTGCAATGGTAAATGGGAGTGTTTTCTTGATTTCACTTTCAGATTTTTCATCATTAGTATATAGGAATGCCAGAGATTTCTGTGCATTAGTTTTGTATCCTGCTACGTTACCAAATTCATTGATTAGCTCTAGTAGTTTTCTGGTAGCATCTTTAGGATTCTCTATGTATAGTATCATGTCATCTGCAAACAGTGACAGCTTTACTTCTTCTTTTCCGATTTGGATTCCTTTTATTTCCTTTTCTTCTCTGATTGCTGTGGCTAAAACTTCCAAAACTATGTTGAATAAGATTGGTGAGAGTGGGCAACCTTGTCTTGTTCCTGACCTTAGTGGAAATGCTTTCAGTTTTTCACCATTGAGGATGATGTTGGCAGTGGGTTGGTCATATATGGCCTTTATTATGTTGAGGAAAGTTCCCTCTATGCCTACTTTCTGCAGGGTTTTTATCATAAATGGGTGTTGAAGTTTGTCAAAAGCTTTCTCTGCATCTATTGAGATGATCATATGGTTTTTCTCCTTCAATTTGTTAATATGGTGTATCACGCTGATTGATTTGCATATATTGAAGAATCCTTGCACTCCTGGAATGAACCCCACTTGATCATGGTGTATGATCCTTTTAATGTGCTGTTGGATTCTGTTTGCTAGTATTTTGTTGAGGATTTTTGCATCTATGTTCATCAGTGATATTGTCCTGTAGTTTTCTTTCTTTGTGACATCCTTGACTGGTTTTGGTATCAAGGTGATGGTGGCCTCGTAGAATGAGTTTGGGAGCGTTCCTCCCTCTGCTATATTTTGGAAGAGTTTGAGAAGGATAGGTGTTAGCGCTTCTCTAAACGTTTGATAGAATTCACCTGTGAAGCCATCTGGTCCTGGGCTTTTGTTTGTTGGAAGATTTTTAATCACAGTTTCAATTTCAGCGCTTGTGATTGGTCTGTTCATATTTTCTGTTTCTTCCTGATTCAGTCTTGGCAGGTTGTGCATTTCTAAGAATTTGTCTATTTCTTCCAGATTGTCCGTTTTATTGGCATAGAGTTGCTTGTAGTAATCTCTCATGATTTTTTTTTATTTCTGCAGTGTTAGTTGTTACTTCTCCTTTTTCATTTTTAATTCTATTGATTTGAGTCTTCTCCCTTTTTTCCTTGATGAGTCTGGCTAGTGGTTTATCTATTTTGTTTATCTTCTCAAAGAACCAGCTTTTAGTTTTATTGATCTTTGCTATCGTTTCCTTCATTTCTTTTTCATTTATTTCTGATCTGATTTTTTTGATTTCTTTCCTTCTGCTAGCTTTGGGGTTTTTTTGTTCTTTTTCTCTAATTGCTTGAGGTGCAAGGTGAGGTTGTTTATTCGAGATGTTTCCTGCTTCTTAAGGAGGGCTTTGTATTGCTATAAACTTCCCCCTTAGAACTGCTTTTGCTGCATCTCATAGGTTTTGGGTCGTTGTGTCTCCATTGTCATTTGTTTCTAGGTATTTTTTTATTTCCTCTTTGATTTCTTCAGTGATCACTTCATTATTAAGTAGTGTATTGTTTAGCCTCCATGTGTTTGTATTTTTTACAGATCTTTTCCTGTAATTGCTATCTAGTCTCATGGCGTTGTGGTCAGAAAAGATACTTGATACAATTTCAATTTTCTTAAATTTACCAAGGCTTGATTTGTGACCCAAGATATGATCTATCCTGGAGAATGTTCCATGAGCACTTGAGAAAAATGTGTATTCTGTTGTTTTTGGATGGAGTGTCCTATTAATATCAATTAAGTCCATCTAGTTTAATGTATCATTTAAAGCTTGTGTTTCCTTATTTATTTTCATTTTGGATGATCTGTCCATGGGTGAAAGTGGGGTGTTAAAGTCCCCTACTATGAATGTGTTACTGTCGACCTCCCCTTTTATGGCTGTTAGTATTTGCCTTATGTATTGAGGTGCTCCTATGTTGGGTGCATAAATATTTACAATTGTTATATCTTCTTCTTGGATCGATCCCTTGATCATTATGTAGTGTCCTTCTTTGTCTCTTGTAATAGTCCTTATTTTAAAGTCTATTTTGTCTGATATGAGAATTGCTACTCCAGCTTTCTTTTGGTTTCCATTTGCATGGAATATCTTTTTCCATCCCCTTACTTTCAGTCTGTATGTGTCTCTAGGTCTGAAGTGGGTCTCTTGTAGACAGCATATATAAGGGTCTTGTTTTTGTATCCATTCAGCCAATCTGTGTCTTTTGGTGGGAGCATTTAGTCCATTTACATTTAAGGTAATTATCGATATGTATGTTCCTATTCCCATTTTCTAAATTGTTTTGGGTTCATTATTATGGGTCTTTTCCTTCTCTTGTGTTTCTTGTCTAGAGAAGTTCCTTTAGAACAACTTCCTTTAGAAGTTGTAAAGCTGGTTTGGTGGTGCTGAACTCTCTCAGCTTTTGCTTGTCTGCAAAGGTTTTAATTTCTCCATCAAATCTGAATGAGATCCTTGCTGGGTAGAGTAGTCTTGGTTCCAGGTTTTTCTCCTTCATCACTTTCAGTATGTCCTGCCACTCCCTTCTGGCTTGTAGGGTTTCTGCTGAGAGATCAGCTGTTAACCTTATGGGGATTCCCTTGTGTGTTATTTGTTGTTTTTCCCTTGCTGCTTTTAATATGCTTCCTTTGTATTTAATTTTTGACAGTTTGATTAATATGTGTCTTGGCGTATTTCTCCTTGTATTTATCCTGTATGGGACTCTCTGTGCTTCCTGGACTTGATTAACTATTTCCTTTCCCATATTAGGGACGTTTTCAACTATAATCTCTTCAAATATTTTCTCAGTCCCTTTCTTTTTCTCTTCTTCTTCTGGAACCCCTATAATTCGAATGTTGGTGCATTTAATGTTGTCCCAGAGGTCTCTGAGACTGCCCTCAGTTCTTTTCATTCTTTTTTCTTTATTCTGCTCTGCAGTAGTTATTTCCACTATTTTATCTTCCAGGTCACTTATCCGTTCTTCTGCCTCAGTTATTCTGCTATTGATCCCATCTAGAGTACTTTTAATTTCATTGATTGCGTTGTTCATCGTTGCTTGTTTCATCTTTATTTCTTCTAGGTCCTTGTTAACTGTTTCTTGCATTTTTTCCATTCTATTTCCAAGATTTCGGATCATCCTTACTATCATTATTCTGAATTCTTTTTCAGGTAGACTGCCTATTTCCTCTTCATTTGTTAGGTCTGGTGCATTTTTATCTTGCTCCTTCATCTGCCGTGTGTTTTTCTGTCTTCTCATTTTGCTTATCTTACTGTGTTTGTGGTCTCCTTTTTGCAGGCTGCAGGTTCGTAGTTCCCGTTGTTTTTGATGTCTGTCTCCAGTGGCTAAGGTTGTTTCAGTGGGTTGTGTAGGCTTCCTGGTGGAGGGGACTAGTGCCTGTGTTGTGGTGGATGAGGCTGGATCTTGTCTCTCTAGTGGGCAGGCTCACGTCTGGTGGTGTGTTTTGGGGTGTCTGTGGCCTTATTAGGATTTTAGGCAGCCTCTCTGCTAATGGGTGGGGTTGTGTTCCTGTTTTGCTAGTTGTTTGGCATAGGTTGTCCAGCACTGTGGCTTGCTGGTCGTTGAGTGAAGCTGGGTGCTGGTGTTAAGATGGAGGTCTCTGGGAGATTTCCGCCATTTAATATTATGTGGAGCTGGGAGGTCGCTTGTTGACCAGTGTCCTGAAGTTGGCTCTCCTACCTCAGAGGCAGAGTACTGACTCCTGGTTGGAGCACCAAGAGCCTTTCATCCACACGGCTCAGAATAAAAGGGAGAAAAAATAGAGAGAATTAGTAGAAGTATGAGGAAAGAAAGAAGGAAAGGAGGAAAGGAAGGAAGGAAGAAAGAAGCAAAGAATGAAAGCAAGGAGGGAGGGAGGGAGCGAGGTAGGAAGGAAGGAGGGAAAGAAGGAAAAAAGACAGAAAGAAAGAAGATACAGTAAAAATAAAATAAAGTATAATAAAGTTATTGAATTAAAAAATATTAAAAAAAAAAGGGACGGATAGAACCTTAGGACAAATGTTGGAAGCAAAGCTATACAGAGAAAATCTTACACAGAAGCATACACATACACCCTCACAAAAAGAGGTAAAGGGGGAAAAATCATAAATCTTGCTCTCAGAGACCACCTCCTCAATTTGGGATGATTCGTTGTCTAAAGGAGGGAAGGAAGGAAGGAAAGAAAGAAAGAACGAAGGTAAAGTATAATAAAGTTATTACAATTAAAATTAATTATTAAGAAAAAAAATTTTTTTTAAAAACCATGGACGGATAGAGCCCTAGGACAAATGGTGGAAGCAAGACTATACAGACAAGATCTCACACAGAAGCATACACGTACACATTCACAAAAGGAGGAAAAGGGAATAAAATCATAGATCTCGCTCCTAAAGTCCACCTCTTCAATTTGGGACCATTCCTTGTCTATTCAGGTATTCCACATATGCAGGGTATATCAAGTTGATTGTGGAGCTTTAATCCGCTGCTTCTGAGGCTGCTGGGAGAGATTTCCCTTTCTCTTCTTTGTTCTCACAGCTCACAGGAGCTCAGCCTTGGATTTGGCCCTGCCTCTGCGTGTAGGTCGCTGGAGGGCGTCTGTGTTTTGCTCAGACAGGACGGGGTTAAAGGAGCCGCTGATTCGGGGGCTCCGGCTCACTAAGGCCGGGGGTGGGGGGGGAGGGAGGGGCACTGTGTGCGGGGAGGGCCTGCGGCGGCAGAGGCCGGCGTGACGTTGCTCCAGCCTGAGGCCCGCCGTGCGTTCTCCTGGGGAAGTTGTCCCTGGATCCCGGGAACCTGGCAGTGGCGGACTGCACAGGCTCCGCGGAAGAGGGGTGTGGAGAGTGACCTGTGCTCGCACACAGGCCCCTTGGTGGCGGCAGCAGCAGCCTTAGCGTCTCCCGCCCGTCTCTGGGGTCTGCGCTTTTAGCCGCGGCTCACGCCCGTCTCTGGGGTTCGCGCTTTTAGCCGCGGCTCGCGCCCATCTCTGGAGTTCCTTTAAGCAGCGCTCTTAAACCCCTCTCCTCGCGCACTAGGAAACAAAGAGGGAAGAAAAAGTCTCTTGCCTCTTCGGCAGGTGCAGACTTTTCCCCGGACTCCCTCCCGGCTAGCCGTGGTTCACTAACCCTTTCAGGCTATGTTCAAGCCGCCAACCCCAGTCCTCTCCCTGCGCTCCATCCGAAACCGAAACCCAAGCCTCAGCTCGCAGCTCCGCCCGCCCCGGCGGGTGAGCAGACAAGCCTCTGGGGCTGGTGAGTGCCGGTCGGCACCGATCCTCTGTGCGGGAATCTTCCCGCTTTGCCCTCTGCACCTGTCGCTGTGCACTACTCCGCGGTCCCGAAGCTCCCCCCTCCGCCTCCCACATTCTCCACCCGCGAAGGGGCTTCCTAGTGTGTGGAAACTTTTACTCCTTCACAGCTCCCTCCCACTGGTGCAGGTGCCATCCTTATTCTTTTGTCTCTGTTTTTTCTTTTTTTCTTTTCTTTTGCCCTACCCAGGTACGTGGGGAGTTTCTTGCCTTTTGGGAGGTCTGAGGTCTTCTGCCAGCCTTCAGTAGGTGTTCTGTAGGAGTTGTTCCACGTGTAGATGTATTTCTGGTGTATCCGTGGGGAGGAAAGCGATCTCCGCGTCTTACTCTTCCGCCATCTTCAAGGTCCCCCCCCATACGGTTTTTATTCTTCAATTTGTTAATATGGTGTATCATATTGATTGATTTGCTTATATTGAAGAATCCTTGCATTCCTGGGATAAACCCCACTTGATCATGGTGTACGGTACTTTTAATGTGTTGTTGGATTCTGTTTGCTAGTGTTTTGTTGAGGATTTTTGCATCTATAGTCATCAGTGATACTGGTCTGTAATTTTCTCTTTTTTTGTAGTATCTTTGTCTGGTTTTGGTATCAGGGTGATGGTGGCCTCATAGAACGAGTTTGGGAGTGTTCCTTCCTCTGCAATTTTTTGTAAGAGTTTGAGAAGGATGGGTGTTAGCTCTTCTCTAAATGTTTGATAGAATTCACCTGTGAAGCCATTTGGTCCTGGACTTTTGTTTGTTGGAAGATGATTGATCTGTTCATATTTTTTGTTTCTTCCTGGTTCAGTCTTGGAAGGTTATACCTTTCTAAGAATTTGTCCATTACTTCCATGTTGTCCATTTCATTGGCATAGAGTTGCTTGTAGTAGTCTCTTAGGATGCTTTGTATTTCTGCTGTGTCTGTTGTAACTTCTCCTTTTTCATTTCTAATTTTATTGAGCTGAGTCCTCTCCCTCTTTTTCTTGATGTGTCTGGCTAATGGTTTATCAATTTTGTTTACCTTCTCAAAGAACCAGCTGTTAGTTTTATTGATCTTTTCTATTGTTTTCTTTGTTTCTATTTCATTATTTCTGCTCTGATCTTTATGATTTCTTTCCTTCTGCTAACTTTAGGTTTTGTTTGTTCTTCTTTCTCTAGTTCCTTTAGGTGTAAGGTTAGATTGTTTACTTCAGATTTTTCTTGTTTCTTGAGGTAGGCTTGTATAGCTATAAACTTCCCTCTTAGAACTGATTTTGATGCATCACATAGGTTTTGGATCATCGTGTTTTCATTGTCATTTGTCTCTAGGTATTTTTTGAGTTCCTCTTTGATTTCTTCAGTGATATCTTGGATATTTAGTAACGTATTGTTTAGCCTCCATGTGTTTGTGTTTTTTACGTTTTTTTCCCCTGTAATTGATTTCTAATCTCATAGTGTTGTGGTCAGAAAAGATGCTTGATATGATTTCAATTTTCTTAAATTTACTGAGGCTTGATTTGTGACCCAAGATGTGATCTATCCTGGAGAATGTTCCATGCGCACTTGAGAAGAAAGTGTAATCTGCTGTTTTTGGATGGAATGTCCTATAAATATCAATTAAATCTATCTGGTCTCTTGTGTCATTTAAAGCTTGTGTTTCCTTATTAATTTTCTGTTTGGATGATCTGTCCATTGGTGTAAGTGAGGCGTTAAAGTCCCCCACTATTATTGTGTTACTGTCAATTTCCCCTTTTATAGCTGTTAGCAGTTGCCTTATGTATTGAGGTGCTCCTATTTTGGGTGCATATATATTTATAATTGTTATATCTTCTTCTTGGATTGATCCCTTGATCATTTTGTAGTGACCTTCCTTGTCTCTTGTAACATTCTTTATTTTAAAGTCTATTTTATCAGATATGAGTATTGCCACTCCAGCTTTCTTTTTTTTATTTTTTGTGGTACGCGGGCCTCTCACTGTTGTGGTCTCTCCCATTGTGGAACACAGGCCCTGGACGCACAGGCACAGCAGCCATGGCTCACGGGCCCAGCCACTCCATGGCATGTGGGATCCTCCCGGACCAGGGCACAAACCTATGTCCCCTGCAAAGGCAGGCAGACTCTCAACCACTGAGCCACCAGGGAAGCCCCCCAGCTTTCTTTTGATTTCCATTTTCATGGAATATCTTTTTCCTTCTCCTCACTTTCAGTCTGTATGTGTCCCTAGGTCTGAAGTGGGTCTCTTGTAGACAGCACATATATGGATCTTGTCTTTGTATCCATTCAGCAAACCTATGTCTTTTCGTTGGAGCATTTAATCCATTCCCGTTTAAGGTAATTATCAATATGTATGTTCCTATTACCATTTTCTTAATTGTTTTGGATTTGTTTTGGTAGGTCCTTTTCTTCTCTTGTGTTTCTCACTTAGAGAAGTTCCTTTAGCATTTGTTGTAAAGTTGGTTTGGTGGTGCTGAATTCTCTTAGTTTTGCTTGTCTGTAAAGCTTTTGATTTCTCCATCAAATCTGAATGAGATTCTTGCCAGGTAGAGTAATATTGGTTGTAGGTTCTTCCTTTTCATCACTTTAAGTATATCATGCCACTCCCTTCTGGCTTGTAGAGTTCCTGCTGAGAAATCATCTGCTAACCTTATGGGAGTTCCCTTGTATGTTATTTGTCATTTTTCCCTTGCGGCTTTCAATAATTTTTCTTTAATTTTTGCCACTTTGATTTCTATGTGTCTTGGTGTGTTTCTCCTTGGGTTTATTCTGTATGGGACTCTGTGCTTCCTGGACTTGGGTGGCTATTTCCTTTCCCATGTTGTTAGGGAAGTTTTCAACTATAATCTCTCCACATATTTTCTTGGGTCCTTTCTCTCTCTCTTCTCCTTCTGGGATCCCTATAATGTGAATGCTTTTGCATTTAATGTTGTCCCAGAAGTCTCTTAGGCTGTCTTCATTTCTTTTCATTCTTTTTTCTTCAGTGTGTTCTGCAGCAGTGAATTCCACCATTCTGTCTTCCAGGTCACTTATCCGTTCTTCTGCCTTAGTTATTCTGGTATTGGTTCCTTCCAGTGTATTTTTCATTTCAGTTACTGTATTGTTCATCTCTGTTTGTTTGTTCTTTAATTCTTCTAGATCGTTGTTAAACATTTCTTGCATCTTCTCCATCTTTGCCTCCATTATTTTTCCGAGGTCCTGGATCATCTTCACTATCGTTATTCTGAATTCTTTTTCTGGAAAGTTGCCTCTCTCCACTTCATTTAGTTATTTTTCCAGGGTTTTATCTTGTTCCTTTATCTGGTACATAGCCCTCTGCCTTTTCATCTTGTATATCTTTCTGTGAATGTGTTTTTTTCTGTTCCATAGGCTGCAGAATTGTAGTTCTTCTTGCTTCTGCTGTCTGCCCTCTGGTGGATGAGGCTATCTAAGAGTCTTGTGTAAGTTTCCTGATGGGAGGGACTGGTGGTGGGTGGAGCTGGCTGTTGCTCTGGTGGGCAGAGTTCAGTAAAAAACTAATGTAACTGTTTTTGACTTAAAGTCTCTTGTGTGACATTAGTATCACCATCCTTATTTTGCTCTCTTTTGATTAATATTTGTATGGAATACATCTTTTAAATTGTTTTCAGTTCCCTTGTATGAATATTCTTAAACCTAAACTGAGACTCTTGCAGATAGCTTGTAGTGGATCTCATTTTTTTACTCATTCTTCCAGTTACATCTTTTGATTGGAGAAGTTAACCCATTTATGTTTAAAGTAATTACTGATATGGAAAGAGTTTTCGTATTTTGTTATTTGTTTTGTGCATGTCTTTTAGCTCTTTTGTCCTTCATTTCCTCTGCTACTGCTTTCTTATTTGTTTAAAGATTTTCTTTTGCAGTGATGTATTTTGATTCCCTTTTCTTTCCTTTCCATATATTCTATAGTAATAGTCTTTAGGGTTACCACAGAGATTTGACATAACATCCTAAAATTTTTAATATTTATTTTAAATTGATACCAACTTAACTTCAGTTGCATGCAAAATCTCTACTTATACCTGAAACGCTCCCCTACTTTATGTTACTGATGTTACAAACTACATCTATATTCATTTTGTACTCATTAACATAGATTTTAAGTTATTTTATATGCATTTATCTTTAAAATTCTGTAGAAATGAAAAGTGGAATTACAAATCAGAATTACAATTATACTGGTTTTTATATTTGTCCATGTATATAACTTTAAAATAAACTATATATAATATTTTTATATGACTTTGAGTAACAGTCTAGTATCCTTTCATTTCAACTAGTAGAACTGCATTTAGCATTTCTAGTAGGGCAGATGTAGTGGTAATGAACACCCTCAAATTTTGCTTATTTTGGATGTCTTAATTTCTCCCTCATATTCAAAGGACAGTTTTATCAGATATAGAATTCTTGATTTGTAGCGTTTTTTATTTTTTCTTTAGCTATTTTACATATATCATACCACTGCCTCCGGGCCTCCAAGGTTTCTGCTAATAAATCTGCTAGTAATTTTCCTTAAAATTCCTTTTTAAGTGACAAATTACTATTCTCTTGCTGCTTTCAAGTCTTTGTCCAGTTGTTTGCTTTTAATATCTCACTGTGTGGGTCTCTTTGGACTTATCCTACTAGGGTTTCATTGGCTTCTTGAATTTGTAGATTCATGTCTTCCCTCAAATTTGGGATGTTTCTGGCCATTACTTCTTCAAATAATCACTGCCCTTTCTCTCTCTATTTTTTCCCTTCTAGGACTCCCATAATCCATATATTGGTTGATTTTATGGTGTCCCACAATCTCTTACACCACATTACTATTCTAGAGTCTATTTCCCCCTATTCTCAGACTCAGGAATTTCAATTGTCCTATCCTTAGGTTGGCTGATTGTTTTTTCTGCCTGAAGACTTATGAGTTTTCTTTCATGAATTTTACAATTGAGTTATTGTACTTTTCAGCTCCAAAATTTGACTCTTCTTTTTAATTATATTTATCTTTTTTTGATACTCTCATTTTCTTCCTATTTCATATTCTATAGTTCTGTGTTCATGTTCTCCTTTAGTTCTCTAAACATATTAAGACAGTTGTTTTATAGTCTTTGTCTAGAAAGTCTGATGCCTGTGTTTCTTCAGAGATGGTTTCTGGAGATTTATTTTGTTCCTTTGAAGGGCCTGTATTTTCCCACTTTTTCTTTTTCTTTTTTTTTTTTTGCAGTATGCGGGCCTCTCACTGTTGTGGCCTCTCTTGTTGCGGAGCACAGGCTCTGGACGTGCAGGCTCAGCGGCCATGGCTCACGGGCCCAGCCGCTCTGCAGCATGTGGGATCTTCCTGGACGGGGGCAGGAACCCATGTCCCCTGCATCAGAAGGCAGACTCTCAACCACTGCGCCACCAGGGAAGCCCTTGAGCTTCTCTCGAGCCTATTCCCTGTCTTCAAACACTAATTTTAGAGGTAACTACTGTTAATAGGAGAACATCTTTCTGAACTTCTTTGTTCTAGGCACAGAGGGGTTCTTGGTATTTGTATACCTCTACCACTCTGCTTTATACTCTAATATTAAAGCTTACCTACATTTCTGTGTCAGTACATACAGACAATACATTCCTCTTAATGACTCCATATTATTCCTAACAACAGCTATATTATAATTTATTTTCCTGTGCTCAGTTTTTTCTCACAGATTATTTCCAATTTCACTGTTCAAAACAATGGGGTACCATACACATATATTCATGTTCATGTGCATACATATTTCCCTAGATGAACTCTGAAAAATACAATTTCTGAGTCAAAGGCTATGCACATCTAAAACCCAAAGGGGCTGAACTAATTTTCACTTTGTTTCTACAATTTGTGAAAATAATGACACCATCTCCGAAACCCAATGGCAACCCTCAATATTGTCAAACTCTGAAAAATCTTACCAATCTGCATAGACTTTGCTATTTTTTTTTTTTTTTTTTTTTTTTTGGTACATGGGCCTCTCACTGTTGCAGCCTCTCCCGTTGTGGAGCACAGGCTCTGGACACGCAGGCTCAGCGGCCATGGCTCATGGTCCCAGCCGCTCTGCAGCATGTGGGATCTTCCTGGACTGGGGCATGAACCCGTGTCCCCTGCATCAGCAGGTGGACTCTCAACCACTGCGCCACCAAGGAAGCCCTCTTTCCCAGTTTTTTTGTCTAAAGATGTTTGTTTCAAAACTGAGAAAATAGCTACCTCTCTCAGAACTTCACCAATTAACAGCATGTTCTAAGCTTTCAGTTCAGCCCAAGGTGAAGGCTTAAGACTGTCTCATGCCTTTTTGGGTCATATGTCCTGCTTGGAACTGTGTATGTGCTTTAAAATTTTTTTCCTCATATGCACAATGGTTTTTAAAGATCTTAATTTCCCAAAAAGTTTAAATTCAGTTTTTAGTGGGTTTTTTTTTGTGACTTTAGGTTATTTTCAAGTTATTGTCCTATATGTGAATGACACTGTGCTAAACACTATGCTGAGAATCGTCAAGTGTACAAAGAAGTATAAGACACTCAAGATTTTGCCCTCTTTTTCTCTCTTTTTTGTGTCTTTCTTTTTCTTCCTTGTATCTTTCCTTTCTCCTTTTCTCCATTCCTCATTCCTCTAACTTCCTTCCTTGTTTTTCTCTTGCTTTTCTTTCTTCCCTTCCTCTTTCATTCTTTCTGAACAATATATATTATATATATTTAATTATATATATATTTCAAGTTAAGCATATATTTAATGTATATTTATATTATATATATTTTATGTATTTACGTATGTTTATATAGATTTAATTACAATATAAAATAATATATAATTATTTTTGACCCTGTGCCAGCCACTGTTTAGACACTGGGAATTTAGTGGTAAACAAGACAAGACACTGATGTCTTTATACAGTTTTCCTTCTTAAAGAAGATAAATGAGTAAATGAATTAATTTAAAATTTCAGGCACTGACACATACTTTGAATAAAAAGAAAGAAAAGCAAAATCATAGAATGGTGACACAAGAGATGGGTGCAGCTATTTTAGATAAGATGTATACAAAAGAGCTCCTTGAATTTTAGGAATAACACCTCAGAGTTGCTAACATTCAGCTGAGTAAGTGGCAAGTGTGAATTAGTGATTTCTGACAAGTTTTCTTGTCTTTTTTTTTTTTTCTGGCAACCCTCCTAAGGCCACATAAAAGACTCTAGGTCCATTTATTCCCCTTTTCATACACTGTAGGTAAGTAAAAACTGATTGATGCCAGAGAATTGAAAATAAGCCTAAACATAGCCCTCTCTCAGTATTCGCAGGAGATTGGTTCCAGAACATTTGCCCCCCCCCGCCCCGTGAATACCAAAATTTATGTACTCTTGTCAACATTAAGTATCTTCTTTTGGAAAAACATAATGCCCATTTGATAAAGAGAAAGAGAAGCCCATTGTTACTTTAATTTGCATTTCTTCTATTACTAGTAAAGGTTTACATTTTTTCACATTTTATGCATTTTACACACTAATATCTTTTCCTCCTTTTATTTTGGAATGTATTTCTCATGACTTGTAACATTTGTAACATTGCAACAACACACTACCATGTGTAAAATAGATAGCTAGTGGGAACCTGCTGTATAGCACAGGGAGCTCAGCTCAGTGCTCTGTGGTGACCTAGATAGGAGGGATGGGTGGGGGGTGGGAGGTCCAAGAGGGAAGGGATATATGTATACGTATAGCTCATTCACTTCATTGTACAGCAGAAACGAACACAACATTGTAAAGCAACTATACCCCAATAAAAATTTTAAAATAAGAATAGCAACTTTGTTTTATACATGTTAGCAAGCATTTCTTCCTTGTGTCTCCTGTTTAGCTTATAGTACATTTTGACACAGAGAAGCTTTACATTCTTATGTAAAAAATTAAATAGAACTCTTTGTTTAAAAAATGGTAAAAATATATGCACAATGAATGAACGGAAGTACCTAAGCTTTCTTGCAGATGTAAAATCCTTCCATTTATTAACAGAAAGAAAGACCAAATTCTAAAATCATCTTCCTTTGGGTAGGATACTAGCCAATCACTCACAATATACATTATTAAACAGTGACATGGGGATCACAAGGAATGCAAGATCACTCTCCTACCAGAACAAATGGAAAAAGATACTTTTATTTTCATGAAGCTTATGTTTTAAATTAACTTTTGACCAGCACAGCTCCTAGGTGAACCTCAATATAAGCAATGTAGCCATATTAAGCCCCTGGACATGATGCCATCCCCAAATTAGGAGACAGTCATGCACATTTGTTGAATGTCAAATGTAGGAGTGAGTATAGAGCAAGACATACCATTAATCCCTTTACCTTTGATGAATTATTTCACATAAGTTGTAGATAGAACTCTCATATTTGAACTCCATGGGACAAAACTGAATTAAAAGCACTAACCCAAGTATAATCTTTTGGAACAATTTGTATAAAAGCATCATGACCTGATCATTTTCTGCCACATCCCTATATACCTCAGATTCACAAATAGCAGGGAATTTAAAGGTGTCTATTATATAGCAAACAAAAGAAAATCTCAGAACGCACTTAATGCTTTTTTTTTTAATTGCAGACATATTCTGTATTTTACTATTCTAGTCCTACAATGGTGGAACCTTTTAGACAAGAAATATAGAAATAGAGCCAGACTTTTCTTTTCCAGAAGGCTGACATTAAGGTAAATTACTCATATGCATCTAAATTAGGGAAAGTAAATAGTGAGTGAAATCCCAAGTCCTCGGGGAAGCTAAGGATCAACCTGGAAAACCATGGGTTTTGGAGTTAGGAGGATGTTGGTTCCAGCCGTGATTGTGTGTAACATCAGACAAGTTGCTTTTTTTCCCCCTCAACTAGAAAATGAGGTATGTCTCAAAATTCTTTAAAATTCAAAGGCATATGTATTATTCAGCTACTCAGTACAGTAGTTAGTGCTCAGTGATTGGTAATTGAATAATAATTCCATTCAAATGCATGATGAGACTGGATTGGAGAAGAAAAAAAAAACCAATAGAAGTAAAGTAAGAAGGGTCCAGGGTAAATATTTCCAATGGAGATGTGTCTCCCTAATGTTTATTATCCTTCAGTTATATTCCCTGTGGATTAACGGTGGGCATCAAGTCCAAATTATTTAAACTGATGTGCTAGAAAGCTGTGTTTCAGTCAAAGAGCAAGTATATATATGAGCTTTTTATTTCAACAAATATTTAATGAATATTTTGTAAAACGATTATTTTCCTCAATTACTGCTTAGGTTCTTTGGATTATTAAGTAGTGGCTTTTATAAAAAAAAGACCAGACACACATGAACACATACAGGTGTGGACACAAATGCACACATATTTGGTCATAGTAATCAGATTCTGGAAAACATTGTTTTTTTATCTCCTTCTTTGGAAGCTTTGAGCTAATTTCTATCAAATTTATGTTTTCTATCACCAAGAATGCCCTGTGATCCAAGAATAATTTTGGACAACTCATCTTGCATTTAACTCAGCTACATTGCCTTAAAGTTGGAGAAAAGCATGAAAAAGCTTGGTTCTCATCTTACAGATATCATAGGAAAGAATTCCCCACCTAGAGCCTACAATCCTAATTGTGTGCTGATGGTGCTGCTGAATTACCCTGAATGGCTGGTAGAAAATGGGGTTTCCCTCAATGAGGAATCTTATCTACAGGAGAAAATAATCCTTTCTGGATTTACAAGAGGGTTTATTCACAGCGGGCATACATTTGAGGTTTCTAAATCCATTATTTTAAATCACTTAGAAGAGTGCCTCCCAACTGAGTTCACTTCCAGAACAATTTCAGAAAGCGAGTGCTGAAAGGACAACAGATTGTTATCCGTCATTTACAGTAGAAGCTCTCTGAACTGACTTCAACTTAATAATGCACTGAAGTAATCTACACTCTGTAAACCTTACAGACAGATGTTAATAGAATCCTGAATACTCCCTGCTAGTAAGTTCTTGTCTAATATGGCTGAACCATCCTCCTCTCATTGGATGTGCTTGTTTCCAAAACTTTTGTGCTTTACATAATTTAATTAAATGTTCCATAAACAAATTTCAAATGAGTGCATTAAAGAACAGATGTCTTTCCTCCTCTTTCTCTTTCTCTCTCTCCTCCCCACAGCCTCCCCTCTCTGCCCTTCTTCTTAATTTTTTATGTTATAAAAACTAAGTTGAATTATTTGGAAAGGCTTGATGACATTGATTGGACAGAAAATTGCTGTCTTGCTGTTTGTCTTCCTTGTTGGGTGGATTGTATCTTAGTCTTATATTTTGGGGTTCTTTTGTTATCTATTTTATCCAGCATCGTGGGTCCTCAGTACAGTTTTCTGGAGTTAATTATGGATTAAAGAATGATGCCTGAGCTTTTATATTCTATTATTGTAACAGCACCTAATAATGGATTTATTTCATTTTGGTTTCAAATTTATGATCGAATTTCCTCCTATTTTTCTTCTCATTTTCCCTTTCCCCCATTACGCTTTTTTCCTTCCTTCTCTGTCCCCCTTTCTCTCAATTCATTCTTTTGTCTTTTGCTGTTTGTTAATGCTTTGGGGACTTTACACTTCATTAGGGTAAACTAGTGTGGTTCCAAAGAAAGTTCCAGACTATGAGACAAAACTTTCTGTTATTACTCTAGGCAAGCCATGTAAACTCTAATGTGTGGGAGTGTCCCTTCTCTAAAATATGGAAGATAAATAATCTTTCCTGATACTGCATGGATTTGAAATGTTAGCACTTTGAGAAATATTTAAGTAAAAAGAAGTCACTGTAAGCCAACTACTTTTCACACTAAAGAAAAGCAGTTTGGGTCAGAAACTGAGTAAGAGACAGATAACACTTCTAGGCTAGATCTATTTGAAATAAGTGAAAAATCTTGTGTACTCGGCTATCTCAAGAGCTGCAGAGCATTGAACTTGCCTTCGGTGATTGGCAAAATGAACATGCTGTCTAAGGCAGCAGTGTTCTGGGGCTCCCTGTCTCACTGTTTGTATGGAGTTTTAGATTTATTGAGTTTGAATTCCTGTATGGCTGCCTGCCACACACCTACCTGATGATTGAAGTAGTATTTTCCTTGGCTAGTAAGGTCTGCATTTCATTGTTCCATCAACATTGAACAGACAGAAATGGAGCCAGGATCCAAATTTAAGGTGTATGAAAAACATTTCCAGGGATGACAGGATTAGGCTGGTTCTATCTATATTTTATTATCTCTTGCCATTCTCCACAATTACGACATTTCTGGCAACAAAATGAAAATATTAAATTCAATAAATACACCTGGGGAGAGCTGGTGGTAGTCAATCTTACAATCTTACAACTACCTAGTTGCCTTAGAGGAAAAAAATACACTCATTTAATGGAGACAGAAGAATTTCAGTTTTTCCAAAATGATCAAAAGCTGCTTTTGCAATTGCTACGTATTTAGGGGAAACATCATTCCTTTGCTGTTTTATACCCATAATTTACATTGCAAATAAACATTACCAGTACTCAAGAGTAGTTAAGTTGAAGAGGCACAGGTTAAAGAGGTAATGCTATGAGGTTCTGCCTAATTGCTGCCTTGAAACAATAAGTGATAAATAAGCAATATATTTTTGAAAATTTCTAATTCTTCAATTCATGAACCCACACAAACAGAATCACACTCACAGACAAATTCTGTAATGTCATACAGGAATGTATGATAAAATGCAAGGATATAGGCAAGTAGGAACTTAGGATATACTCATCCACAGGTAATTAAGCATTTGGGATCTTATTTCCCTGATCAGGGATTGAACCCGTGCCCCCTGCAGTGGAAACACGAAGTCCTAAACCCCAGACCTCCAGGGAATTCCCTGTTCTTTATCTTTATTATTATTATTTGTTTATTGGAGTATAGTTGCTTTACAATGTTGTGTTAGTTTCTGCTGTTCAGTGAAGTGAATCAGCCACATGTATTATCTTTAAACCAACTTTCCTGGGAACTTTTGTCTGCTACTCTGAGATCTCCTCTGTCCTTTATTAACACTCAGTACATGCCTATCATTAATTCATATTGTTTTTTAATTTGTGAGCTTTTTCATTTTAATTATAGGACAAATACTTGCTTTTGGTAAGAATGATGTAGAAAAATCTAGAGAGAAAATAATAATTTCTCTTCAGCTCCTTTTCTATTCTCTCGAGCCTATTCCCTGTCTTCAAACACTAATTTTAGAGGTAACTACTGTTAATAGGAGTACATCTTTCTGAACTTCTTTGTTCTAGGCACAGAGGGGATCTTGGTATTTGTATACCTCCACCACTCTGCTTTATACTCTAATATTAAAGCTTACCTACATTTCTGTGTCAGTACATACAGACAATACATTCCTCTTAATGACTCCATATTATTCCTAACAACAGCCATATTATAATTTATTTTCTTGTGCTCAGTTTGTTCTCACAGATTATTTCCAATTTCACTGTTAGAAACAATGGGGTGCCACACACACATACTCATGTGCATATATATTTCCCTAGATGAACTCTGAAAAATACAATTTCTGAGTCAAAGGCTATGCACATCTAAAACCCAAAGGGGCTGAACTAATTTTCACTTTGTATCTACAATTTGTGAAAATAGTGACACCATCTCCACATCCCGATGGCAACCCTCAATATTGTCAAACTCTGAAAAACCTTACCAATCTGCATAGACTTTGCTTTTTTTTTTTTTTTTTTTTGGTACGTGGGCCTCTCACCGTTGTGGCCTCTCCCGTTGTGGAGCACAGGCTCCGGACGCACAGGTTCAGCGGCCATGGCTCATGGGCCCAGCCGCTCTGCAGCATGTGGGATCTCCCCAGACTGGGGCACGAACCCATGTCCCCTGCATCGGCAGGCGGACTCTCAACCACTGCGCCACCAGAGAAGCCCGACTTTGCTATTTTAATTTGCTTTTCTTTAATTGCTAGTAAAGTTGGGCATATTTTCATCTATTCATTGACCATATGAATGTCTTACTTTGTGAATTGTCAGTTTTTATCCTTTGTTGACTTACCTTTTGGGTTATCTGTATTTCTTTTTTTATTGACAGAATTATTTTATAAGTTTAGATATTAATTTGCATAGCCATTAGCTGTACCAGAAGAAAGTATTTTATTCCAGTATATGGGTTCTTATTTTATTTATGGTACCTTTCACTGCCCAGCTCTTTTAGTTTTTTATAGTCAAATCTCTTAATCTTTTTTATAGTTTTTAAAATTTTGTCTTACTTGCTAAGGCCTTACTTATCCTCAAGCTCAATGTGCAATTTGCTAAATTTTTCTTGATGATTTTATGATTATGTTTTTTACATTTGATTTTTAAAATCCATCCACCATTTATTTTGAGTATGGGTAAGGTAGGAATTAATTTTTTTTCTAAAAATTTAGCCAAATATACCAATGACACATATTGAAAAGTCAGTCTACTTGCCACTAATTAGAACTGCCACCATTATAATGCAGCTAATTCTACATATTTTAGATTCTCTAATCTGTTCTATTGACAAAATTGTCAGTTTTTGAATCATATCCCACAATTTTAATTAACATAGCTTCATACTGTGTGTTAATATTTGAAAATGCAATTCTCTTTATTATTCTATTAAGAAAATGTAGATATTCTTACATAAATAATCATACAAATTTCATAAATGAATACTACAAAGATTTTAATGTGAAGTGCATACATTTATAGATTTTGAAATATTTAACATATTTTAACATTGAGATTTTTCATGTAGAAATATGATGACTTTTCTGTTTATTAAGTTATTTTTTGTCTTTACTATATTTAATAGTTCTTTAGATCTTCTTTTCAATTTTATTGACAGGTAATTTTTAACATTTGCTAACCCTGCTGATTTTAAATTCATTATAAATTGCATCTTTTTGAAGTTAAAAATTATAATTGATTATTTCAATGAGAGCTTTTGATTCTCCTAAGATTTATCTTATACCCTGGCGATTTATTAAATACTCATTAGTTCTAATAGCTTACAGTTTATAGTCTTGAATATTTACAGATAACTATTAATAATGATAGCTTTCTGTTACCAACATTTAAACTTCATTTCCTCTTCCTCAAATTATATTGGCCAGTGCTGCCAAACACTATTGAATATTTATCTTAACACACAGATCTTTCCTTATCTTTTTCTTGGGTTTCTAATGTCTTTTAGTTTAGTATAAATTTTGTGTGAGTTTCAGGATAAGTTTTGTCAAGCCAAATGAGGTTTAAATATCAACTTGACTCACTGATGAGCAAGCAACTGATAACTCCCACAAAATTAAATTTAAAAATATATCTTCAGGCTTCCCTGGTGGCACAGTGGTTGAGAGTCTGTCTGCCAATGCAGGGGACACGGGTTCGTGCCCCGGTCTGGGAGGATCCCACATGCCGCGGAGCGGCTGGGCCTGTGAGCCATGGCTGTTGAGCCTGCACATCCAGAGCCTGTGCTCCGCAACGGGAGAGGCCACAACAGTGAGAGGCCCATGTACCACAAAAAAAAAAAAAAAAGAAAAAAATATATATCTTTGACTCTGCCTCTAATACCCCTGAATTAAATTTACTCATCAATGTGTACGTGAAGGAGTGAAATGGAAAGTGAAAAACAGTGAAAAGAGAAACAAAAAAAGAAAGAACTTGTTTTGCCTAAACACATGCAGTTCAAAAAAGGCAAAGGTATGTGTCACATGTGAACAATGATCATCATTCAGCAAAATTGTCCTGAGTGCCCAGGAAGAGTCAGGCACTCTTCTGGTCTTTGAGCTATGCTGTTGAAAGAGCATAAAATGTCCTTGTCTTCATGAAACTTTCATTTTAGAGAAATTGGTGACAATCAACAGATAAATATACATGGTAGGACGAATGTGAGAAAAAACAAATATGAAGCAGCAGAAGAACATGCATGTCAAAGGAGAGTGTTATTTTTTTATAGAGAATTTTCAGGGAAGATCAATCTAGTAAGATGACATTTGAACAGAGATCTGAATAAATTCAAAAGTAAGCAAAAAGCAAAATGGCAGACTAAGACTCTACAAGTTCTCATTCCCACACAGAACCATTGAAAAAAACATCAACAAATATCGTACATTAACACATATACGTGGAACCTACAAAAATGGTACAGATGAACCAGTTTGCAGGGCAGAAATAGAGACACAGATGTAGAGAACAAACGTATGGACCCCAAAGGGGGAAACTGGCGGGGTGGTGGTGGTGATGGTGGGATGAATTGGGAGATTGGGATTGACATATATACACTAACATGTATAAAATGGATAACTAATAAGAACCTGCTGTATAAAAAAAAAAATTAAATAAAATTCAAAAATTAAAACAAACAAACCAACAAAATAAGCATCAATTATCCAGGCAGAAATTGTCAAAAGTGACTGTTTTGGAGCTCTTTATTTCCTTTGAGCACTGTCAGTTTCTAATGAAAGCCTGGATGGGAATCTGTGGTTGAGCCTGGTCAATGTGAGCCTTCAGAGTGGTAGCATCTACTCATCCCCTTCCCCACAGGCTTGTGGTGGGCATCTGTGGGGATGGGCATCATGTTTCTGGCATGGCTTGCTGGAGGTAGCATGGGCAATAAGCACCATGTCCTCTAAATGTTGGAGTTCTGTGCTGCAATTGCAGACTCCTGCTTCTGATCACGGGGGTGCAGATACAGAGGATGACTGCCACTGTGTCAACCCACACCAACTGAAGTCGCTTCCAGAAGATCTCAAGGAGCTCTATCTGTTTTAGTTGACATTCAAAAATAACAATGTGCATAGGGATTTTATAAAGGCACTGTTAAGTGCTGAGGAAGAATCATAGGCTCAGAAGAAACCTGAGAAAACCTTAAACTTTCACCTCAGGCTGATCCCTATGATAGTCAACGAACAGCAAACCCTTGGGAACAGGGAGAATCTGATCTGTAGAGTTACCACATTATAAGGTTCCAATGTCCAGTTTTCAACATAAAATCACAATGCACGCAAAGAAATAAGAAAGCTTGGCTCATTCAAAGGAACAGAATAAATCAATAGATAATATATGTGAAGAAACTGAGATATTGGACTTGCTAGACAAAGACTTGAAAACAATTGTTTAAAAGCCTTCAAAGCGCTAAAGGAAGACATGGGCAAAGACAGAAAAATGTATAAACAAAATGATAATATTAATAAAGGTATATATATTTTATTAAAAGGAGCTAAAATGTAATTCTGGAGCTAAAAAGCACAATAACTGAAATGGAAATTACATAAGAGGAGTTCAGAAGAAGATTAGAGAAATTGAGAGAAGGAAACAAATATTAAAGTAGAATGACAAATGAAACTGCCACATCTGAGGAAGAGAAAGAGAAAATAATGAAGAAAAGTGAAGAAAGCCTGTGTGACTTGTAAAATCCCATAGAGCAGACCAACACACATTGTGGGAATCCCAAAAAGGAAACAGATATAAAGGGACAGAAGAATATTTGAAGACATAATGGCTGAAAACTTCCTAAATTTCATGAATGACTAAATTTTACAAATTCAACAAGGTCAACAAATTCCACCTAGAATAAACTCAAAGATACCCACACCAAGATACATTATAAACCAAGATACATTATTGTCAAACACTAAAGACAAAGAGATAATCTTGAAAGCAGCAAGAGAAAAGTGACTCAAATACAAGGGGTTGTCAATGATTTTTCAGTCAATTTCTCATCAGAAAACTTGGAGGCTAGAAGGCAGTGGGATAATGTATTTAAAGTGCTAAGAAAAGGTCTGTCATTGAAAACTCTATATCCAACAAAATTGTCCTTCAAAAACAAAGGAGAAATTAAGATAATCCCAGATAAAAGCTGACTGAGTTCAATACCAAAAGACCTAGCCTATCAGCTACACAAGCTACATCATGAAAGGATGCTACACAATGACTCAAATCCATCTAAAGATATAAAGATCTACGGTAAAGGTAAATACATGGGCAAATGAAAAAGTGATTATTGCAACTTTGTTTTGTAACTTTACTTTTTATTTATTATAGAATTTAAAATACAAATATGTAAAATAATTATAAATCAATGTTATCAGGCACACAATGTATAAAAATGTAATTTGTGACATCAATAACACAAAAGGATGGGGAAGCAGCTGAACAGGAGTACAGTTTTTTTATGCAATTAAAGTTAAGTTGGCATCAATTCAAAATAGATTGTTATAATTTTAAGATTTCATGTCATCCCCACACTACCCAGAAATAAAATATCTATAGAATATCCACAGAATGAAATGAGAAGGGAATCAAAATGTATCATTGTAAGAAACAACTAAACATGAGAAGAGGCAGTAATGGAGTTAAAGGACAAAAGCTATAAAACATACATAAAACAAATAGTAAAATGGCAGAAGTCATTTATTCTGTATCAGTAATTGCTTAAAATGGAAATGTATTTCTTTACAATGAAAATGCAAAAATTTGTAGAATAGACAAATATTCATGATCCAACTATCTTCTGTCTACAAGAAAGTGTTTTAGTTCTAAATAAATCTAAATAGATCTGAACAGATCAAATAGGATGAAGGTGAAAGGATTAAAAAATATATTCCCTGCAAATAATCACAAAAAGATAGCTGTGGTGGCTATCAGACAAAATAGATTTTACATTAAAACATTTTTAAAGAAGGAAAAAAGACATTATATATTGATAAAAGGGTCAATTCACCAAGAAGATGAAACAAACATATATGTCAGATGTCAGAGCCCCAAAATCCATGAAGCAAACATTGATAGAATGGAAGGGAGAAATAGACAGTTCTACAGTAATAGTTAGAAACTTCAATGCACAACTTTCCATAATGGATAGAACACCTAGACAGAATACCAGTAAGGAAATAGAGGATTGAACACAATTATAAACAAAGTAGACCTAGCAGACATATATAGAATAATCCACCCCACTTTCTTTTCTTAAGTGCACTGTAAACATTCTCCAGATGGATCTTATGTTAAGCCACAAAACAAGTCTCAAAAACTTGTAAAAGACTGAAATCTTAAAAGGTATCTTTTGTAACCACAATGAAATGAAGCCAAAACTCAATAAGAGAAGAAAACTGGACAAGTCACAAATATATAGAAATTAAACAACACACCTAAAATAACCAATTAGTCAAAGAAAAAAAACAATAAAAATTAGAATATACCTGGAGACAAATGAAAGTGAAGTCACAGCACACCAAAACTTATGGAATGCAGTGAGAGCAGTGACAAGAAGAATATTTATATCTGTAAATGCATAAGTTAAACCTAAATTTATACCATAGTGAGCTAGAAATAGAAGAGCTAATTAAACGCAAAACTAGCAGAAGAAAGAAAACAATAGGTTTAGAGCAAGATCAATAAAATAAAGAATAGAAAATAGGGAAAAATCAATGAAACCAAAGTTGTTTCTTTGAAGAGATCAACAATATTTAAAAAACAGATTGACTAAAAAAGAGAGAGGACTCAAATGTTTAAAATCAGAAGTGAATATGAGTACAGTCATCCTGAACTCACAGAAATAAAAATTATTATAAGGGTAAACCATCAACAAATCTACTCCAACAAATTGGATAACCAAGATGAAAGAGACAAATTCCTAGAAGAACACAATCCATCAAAACTAAAATATAAAGAAATAAAAAACCTTAAAGAAAATTTTAAAATATAAAAAAATACTCAACATATTAGGAGTAGAAGGAAATTACTTAAACATGATAAAAATCACCTATGAAAAGTCAACAGCCAATATCATGTACAATGGTGAGAGGTGAAAGCTTTCCTCAAGTTCAGAAACAAGACAAGGATGCTCTCTTTAACCACTTCTGTTCAAAATAGTATTGAGACTTTTAGCCACAACAATTAGTCGAAAGAAAGAAGGAAGGAAGGAAGGAAGGGAGGGAGGGAGGAAGGAAGGGAAGAAAAAAGGGAGGGGGGGAGGGGGGAAGGAGAAAAGGAAGGAAAAGAAAGAAAAATTTTCAACAAGGGTGCCAAGACCATTCAATGGGGAAAAGGTAACCTAGAAAACTGGATATCAACTTGTAAAAAGTGAATTTGCACCCTTATATGATGGCATACACAAAACTTAACTGAAAATAGATCAAAGACCAAAGTGTAAGTAAAAGTATAAAACTCTTACAATTAAACATAGGGGAAAATGTTCATGACATTGAAATTGGCAATGCTTTCTTGGATATGACACCAAAAGCACAATCAACAAGAGAAAATAATAAACTGAAAGTCATCAAAATTTTAAAAAAGAAAAAAAAATTGTGCCTCAAGGTATGCTATCAATATTGGGAAAAAACTACCTGTGGAATGGAAAAAAATATTTTCAAATCACTTATATTATAAAGGTTATAAACCAAACTATATAAAAAATCCTAAAACTCAATGATGAAGAACAAATAATCCAAATTAAGAATAGGCAAAGTACTTAAATAGATATTTGTCTAAAGAAGATACGCAAATGACCAATAAGCTCAGGATAAGATGCTTAGCATCACTGGTCATTAAGTAAATACAAATAACAATAAAACCCACAATATTATAATATGTTATACCCTTTAGGATAACCATTATCAACAAAATGGAAAATAGTAAGAGTTAATGAAGATATGAAGAAATTGAACCCCGTGTGCAGCTACAGTTTCATTGTTCTTCAAAAAGTTAAACATAGAATTACCATATGATTCAGCAATTCCACTTATAGGTACATACCCAAAGGAATTGAAAGCAGAGACTTGATCACATACTTATGTGCTCTATAGCAACATTATTCACAACAGCCAAAAGTTAGAAACACCCCAAATACTCATCAACCAATGAATGAATAAACAAGATGTGATATCCACATACAATGGAATATTATTCAGCCTTAAAAATGTATAAAATTCTGATACATGATCTGACATACATGAACCTTGAAAAAATTGCCAGGTGAAATAAGTTAGACACAAAAGGATAAATATTTTATGATTCCACTTATATGAGATACCTAGAAGTAGTAACTTCATAAAGGCAGAAGATAGAATAGAGATTGTGAGATCCTTGGGGGAGGAAAGTAGTAGGGAAGTATTATTTAATTGACACAGAGTTTCTGCTTGGGATGATGCTCTGGACATAGAGAGTAGGGATGAATGCACAACTTCATGAATGTGTAGATACCCCTTGCAGAAGACTCTCATATTTAGAAAATAAAATACAAACAACAACAACCCTGAGGTGGGAGAATGCCTGGGACAGGAGACCCGTCTGAGTAAGATGGCAAGGGGGAGCAAGGGAACATAAGTCAGGTCCAAAAGGCAGGCAGGGGCCAGATCTTTGAGGGTCTTTTAGATCATGATAAGGTCTTTGTGTTTACTTTAAATGGGATCAAAGTTCTTCAAGGATTTTGAGCAAATGGGTCACTTAATATAATCGATGTTTTAAAAGAAGAGTGCTTGATCATGTGTTGAGAACAGAGTGTAGGGTGGCCATGTTGGAAACAGAAAGATAAGTTTGGATGTCATTGCCAACAGCCCAGGCAAGGGATGACAGAAGCTTGAGTTAGGCTGGTGACAGGGTACACAGGGAGGAGTAAACCAATGGAGGACACATTCTGAAGGCAAAGCTGGCAGGATTTGCTGATGGTTCTGATGCGTGGTAAGAGAGAGGAAAAGGAATCAAGGATTCCAGTGTTCTTGACTTTGAACAGCTGGTGAAATAGAATTGCCCTTTACCAAAATGAGGACTACTGGCAAAGGAGAACTTTTAGAGAATTCCATAACTTGTAAACTATTACTGCTATGCTTACGGTTTCCAAACAATCATCTTAGTCATAGGTCCTTCTGTTATGAAGCTTGAATAAATGTTAGAGCAAAAGGCAGGGAATGGTCATTATTATTATTATTTTAAGTTTTTCAATGGGTTCCATTAATTCTCAGTGTAATTTCCAAATTTATTCATATGGCATATATATTTTCTTTGTTTCTTTGCTTTTGGCCATGCGGCATGTGGGATCTTAGTTCCCTGATCAGGGATCGAACCTGTGCCCCCTGCATTGGGAGCGCAGAGTCTTAACCACTGGACCACCAGGGAAGTCCCGATGGTCATTATTATACTCCCTGGTTAGACTCTCTGGAGTTCACAATGACCTCCACAGCTTTGTAATTCTGGATAAATTTCTCAGGAGCTTATAAGAACTATCTAGGTAGGCAGAGGCCAGGCTCGTTTTCTGAAAAAACAAACAAACAAAAAAACCCCAACAGATATAGAGATAAAGGGAGAATGAGACAGTGACAGTGAGAGCGAGAGCGAGAGTGAGGGCGAGCGAGCGAGCGAGCGAGAGAGAGAGAGAGAGGTAGGTCTCATCCAAAAGGCAGAACACATTGCTTGGAAGTTGTGGCCATTAACAGCAGGTAGGATGGGTAAGTTTTCTATAGCATCCAGGATGTTAATTTAAGCGCTGAAGATGCTCTGTATACAACTGAAACACAAGAATGTTACTGTATTAATATATACAGATTATACAAAATCCTAGGCAGGCTGTCAGTGTCAGGACCCAGTGAATTCTGATTGTGGGTAGCCAGAGCTCAATCAACCAAGTGGAGATTTAGGGTGAGGACTGAAAACTGGGGCAGGTCTGAATGGAGTATGGCAGGCATCATTGCAAAGAAGGGTATGAAAACAGACAACCCAGGACAGAGATAAGGCTTTGGAGTCCCTGACTCTCCAAGGATCTCTAACCTCACATAAGGAAAGAATCCAACGTTGCTCTCTGTTACCACTTTCCTTAGCCCCATTTCTCAGGAGTTCATGGAACTCTATGATTAAATAAAGCTGATGGCTGACCTGAGAGGATAAAAAAGAAACATGAGATGTTTGTCTGTGGCAAGAGGAATCGTAGTTTTCTTTGGTGAGAAAGAGTATAGGGAGGTCTTGGGAATGGTAAATAAGGGAGCAGAATAATCTCTGCATCCCCCAGAAGCAAAGCATTGAAAGGTGCAAATAAGAGATGGCCCTGTGTATTAATCCACTCTCGTGTGCTGCATATTTACTTAAGAGTAATTCTGGTGATAAATCACATGCTCTTTATCTATTTGACCCATTGATATAGGTAAGTCCTTTCTTAAATATTCATTGCCATCTAGACTTCTCAATTATAACGGTTAATGCTTTGTGCCTCTGTATGTATGGCTGACTATACATACATGTGTATGTGATCTGACTACCTTCATTTGTTTTATTTATAATTGGGTGCTTATATTCTTATCTGCAGAATGCAGATGGCATGCACTAGGCTAGTGTTCCCCCTCCAGTACAGATGCATTTTAACTCCTTTTCTTAGAAATAAACAGTGTGGTGTCATTAACGACAACAGCATGCCCTTGCCATGCTTCTTGTGCGGATGCCAGTGTTGAGGAAAAGGAGTGCTGTCTTGCAGTGGCTGTTAGGGCTTAAGCCCGGGACCACCACACAACTAACCCCCAGGGAAGCCTGCTATGTCAAACGTCAGTATGCTTGTGGAGATGCCATAGCTGATCTTTCCAATGACAAGGGAAATAAGCCAGTGGGCACAGCAGTTAAGGTTATGCAGCTGTTTCTGATATCACACGGCTCTGGATTGCTGTCTCTCATCTGATGCCTGGCTGTGTCCCTGCATTAACCAATGAAAGATCAACTGCTTCAATTGTACATATCACACTGCTGGGTTTGTTTCCACCTCATCTGCCTCAACAGCATTTCTCTTTCTGCCAAGCCTGAAGTTAGCACCATTTATTGAGTTTCCACAGTATATATATATATAGACACTTGGAGAGATATATGGGTATTAATTGCAGCAGACTTCTTTGAAGGAGGGACTGAATAAATTATTATTTAATTAAAGCTCAAATCAAGGCTGATAATAAAATGAATGTCTGGGCAGTTGGATGGTCCCTGCCTGAACCAATTGGACTATAATTATATATGACCATGGACAAATCACTTCACTGGAACGTGGATGGCTGCAAAACTGAACAACACCAATGAATGGCTATTGTAAATCAAGGAATGGTGATAGCTAATCAGATGGAAGTCTTCCCACAGTGGGGAGTTAAAGTTTTGTGAAAACAATTCCCAACCCTGGCTAAAGTGAAGATAGACTGTGTTCTTTCTAAAAGCATCATGGATGAAGCCTTGAGCAATGTCATCTTGAGTTTCCTTTTTGTCACTGTGAAGATACTGGCTTATGAATGGATGAACAGTGAGTCAATGATTCTGGGTGAGGTGGGACGTGAACTTGGAGTCACACAGATAAAGATTTGAATCCAGGCTTTGCTAGTTAATTGCAATGTGATCGCGGGTAAGTTACTTAAGGTTTTCAAGGCTTTGTTTCCTAATTTGTAAAGAACATGTAATAACCTGTATAGGCATGTGTTTCTGAAATTGTATATAGCATATGTAAAGCACTTACATTAGGCTCTAGAGGCATGATGGTGTTGATTTCTACAAGTTTAAAAATTATATTATTTTTGGGAGTTCCCTGGCACAGTGGTTAAGAATCCACCTGCCAATGCAGGGGACATGGGTTTGAGCCCTGGTTCAGGAAGATCCCACATGCTGCGGAGCAACTAAGCCCATGTGCCACAACTACTGAGCCTGCACTCTAGAGCCCACGAGTCACCACTACCGAGCCCATGTGCCGCAACTACTGAAGCCTTTGCGCCTAGAGCCCATTCTCTGTGACAAAGAGAGGCCACCAAAATGAGAAGCCCGCGTACTACAACAAAGAGTAGCCCCTGCTCACCACAACTAGAGAAAGCCTGCACACAGCAACAAAGACCCAATGCAGCCAAAACATAAATAAATAAATAAATAAATATTACATTATTTTAAATGAAAAATAGTATAAAATCACTATAAAGTTTTATATTAAAACCCTAGGGTTTGGGGGCTTATTTGGAATAGCACCTAGAGCTATAACTTTAACTAATGTGTTTTAATGAAACCCATATTAACATTTGTTTTTGTTTTTCAGTAATACTTTACTTCTCAGGGAAGTTTTAGATTCACAGAAAAGTTGAAGGGAAGATATAGAGATTCCCACATACCCCCTGCCTCCACACATGCACAGGCCCCCCGTTATCAACATTCCCCATATTGGTTACAACTGATAAACCTACATGGGCACATCATAATCACCCAAAGTTCATAATTTACATTACAGTTCTATCTTGGTGTTGTACAGTCTATGATTTTGAACAAATGTATAATAACATGTATTCATCATATGGAATCATACAGAGTATTTTCACTGCCCAAAAAATTCTTGGTGTTTCACCTATTTGCCTATTTATCCTTCACTTCTCACTCCTCCAACCCCTGGTAGCCGCTGATTTGTTTTTTTACCATCTCCATAGTTTTGCCTTTTCCAGAATGTCATATGTTGGAGCCATACATTATGTAACCTTTTCCAATTAGCTTCTTTCACTTGAATATACATTCAACATGTTATGTTGTTTTTATTGCTACTATATATTTCTTTCAAAATTTGTTAAAATAATTGGATAAGTATCCTCAAACAAATTTTTAAAAAGATCATAGTTCGATATCCAAATACAACCACATTAACTTTATAATCATACATCATAGCTATGTTCACATGTAATTATCAGATATGAATGACCACTTGAATCAACAGCCTAATAGTTCATTGAGTGTACATGCTGTTACATATTTTTATTGTTAAACATTCAGTTTATTTCTAGTTTTGTACTATTACTAATAATACTGTCAATACTTCTGAGTTTAATTAAATGTTTGTTGATACGAATAAATATATATTTATGTGTACAGAAAATAAGCACAGTTTTCTGGGGATGTGTTAGCTTAGGTTACAGAGTCTTACTAATTGTTACTAATGAAAATGCTAAAGGTAGGACTCCATTCTCCTTCAGAACTACTTCCCTGCTGCTTGTGATATTCTCTCCACACCTTCTCCATCTCTTCATGGCAATTTCACTCACAAATTTCCTGGTTTTCTACTCCTTCACATTTAGCTCATAGCTATGTTTCCATTGATATGTCTACCTCAAATACATTTTTCACTTTAATTTCTCAATGGCTAATGTTTTAGCAATGGTTTTCATGGATTTTCAGTATTTAATAATTATTTTCATTCTTTTTTATGGCTGAGTAATATTCCACTGTAAATATGTTCCACAACTTCTTTATACATTCTGGACCTAGAAATGATCAAACTAAGATAGACAAAGACAAATATCATATGATATCACTTATATGTGGAATCTAATAAAAATGATACAAATGATCTTTTTTTATAAAACGGAGACAGACTCACAGATCTTGAAATCAAACTTATAGTTACTGAAGGGGAAACATGGGGGGAAGTGATAAATTAGGAGATTGGGATTAATATATAGACACTACTATATATAAAATAGGTAGCTTACAAGGACCTACTGTATAGCACAGGGAACTCTACACAATATTCTTTAATAACTTATAGGTGAAAAGAATATGAAAAATAATGTATATATATACATATATATATCTAATTCACTTTGTTGTACACAGCACTGTAAATCAATTATACTCCAATAAAAATATTTAGAGCTTAGGGGGAAGATGGCGGAAGAGTAAGATGCGGAGATCATCTTCCTCCCCACAGATACATCAGAAATACATCCACACGTGGAACAACTCCTACAGAACACCTACTGAATGCTGGCAGAAGACCTCAGACCTCCCAAAAGGCAAGAAACTCCCCACATACCTGGGTAGGGCAAAAGAAAAAAGAATAAACAGAGACAAAAGAATAGGGACGGGACATGCACCAGTGGGAGGGAGCTGTGAAGGAGGAAAGGTTTCCACACACTAGAAGCCCCTTCGCGGGCGGAGACTGCGGGTGGCGGAGGGGGGAAGCTTTGGAGCCGCAGAGGAGAGCACAGCCACAGGGGTGCGGAGGGCAAAGTGGAGAGACTCCCCGCACAGAGGATCGGTGCCAACCGGCACTCACCACCCCAAGAGGCCTGTCTGGTCACCCGCCGGGGTGGGCGGGGCTGGGAGCTGAGGCTTGGGCTTCAGTCAGAGCGCAGGGAGAGGACTGGCAGTGTGAACACAGCCTGTAGGGGTTAGTGCACCACGGCTAGCCGGGAGGGAGTCCAGGGAAAATCTGGACCTGCCGAAGAGGCAAGAGACTTTTTCTTCCCTCTTTGTTTCCTGCTGTACGAGGAGAGGGGATTAAGAGCGCTGCTTAAAGGAGCTCCAGAGACGGGCATGAGTCACAGCTAAAAGTGCGGACCACAGAGATGGGCATGAGACGCTAAGACTGCTGCTGCCGCCATCAATAAGCCTGTGTGCGAGCACAGGTCACTATCCACATCCCCCTACAGGGGAGCCTGTGCAGCCCGCCACTGCCAGGGTCCCGGGATCCAGGGACAACTTCCCCGGGAGAACGCACAGTGCACCTCAGGCTGGTGCAACGTCACGCCGGACTCTGCCACAGCAGGCTCGCCCTGCACTCCACGCTGCTCCCTCCCCCCGGCCTCAGTGAGCCAGAGCCACTGAATCAGTGGTTCCTTTAACCCCGTCCTGTCTGAGCGAAGAACAGACGCCCTCCGGTGACCTACACGCAGAGGCGGGGCCAAATCCAAAGCTGAGCCCCAGGAGCTGTGCGAACAAAGAACAGAAAGGGAAATCTCTCCCAGCAGCCTCAGGAGCAGTGGAATAAATCTCCACAATCAACTTGATATACCCTGCACCTGTGGAATACCTGAACAGACAACAAATCATTCCAAATTGAGGAGGTAGACTTTGAGAGCAAGATTTATTATTTTTTCCCCTTTTCCTCTTTTTGTGAGTGTGTATATGTATGCTTCTGTGTGAGATTTTGTCTATATACCTTTGCTTCCACCATTTGTCCTAGGATCCTATCCGTCTATTTTTTGCTTTTTCTTAAAAAATTTTTTTTTCTTAATAACTACATTTTATTTTATCTTTATTTTCCTTCCTTCCTTCCTTCCCTCCTTCCTTTCTTTCTTTCTTTCTATTCTTTATTTCTTTCTTTCTCCTTCTTTCTCTTTCTTTCTTTCTTTCTCTTTCTTCCTTCCTTCCTCTTTGTTTTTTCTTCCTTCCTTCCTTCCTTTCTTTCTTTCTTTTTTCTTTCTTTCTTACTTTTTCTCCCTTTTATCCTGAACCATGTGGATGAAAGGCTCTTGGTGCTACAGCCAGGAGTCAGTGCTGTGCCTCTGAGGTGGGAGAGCCAACTTCAGGACACTGGTCAACAAGCGACCTCCCAGATCCACATAATATCAAACAGCAAAAATCTCCCAGAAATCTCCATCTCAGCACCAGCACCCAGCTTCACTCAATGACCTGCAAGCTACAGTGCTGGACACCCTATGTCAAAACAACTGGCAAGACAGGAAAACAACCCCACCCATTAGAAGAGAGGCTGCCTAAAATCATAATAAGTCCACAGACACCCCAAAACACACAACCAGACGTGGACCTGCCCACCAGAAAGACAAGATCCAGCCTCATCCACCAGAACACAGGCACCAGTCCCTTCCACCACGAAGCATACACAACCCACTGAAACAACTTTAGCCACTGGGGACAGACACCAAAAACAACGGGAACTATGAATCTGCAGCTTGCAAAAAGGAGACCCCAAACACAGTAAGATAAACAAAATGAGAAAACAGAAAAACACACAGCAGGTGAAGGAGCAAGATAAAAACCCACCAGACCAAACAAATGAAGAGGAAATAGGAAGTCAACCTGGAAAAGTATTCAGAAGAATGATAGTAAAGATGATCCAAAATCTTGAAAATAGAATAGAGAAAATGCAGGAAATATTTAACAGGGACCTAGAAGAAATTAAGATGAAACAAGCAATGATGAACAACACAATAAGTGAAATTAAAAATACTCTAGATGGGATCAATAGCAGAATAACTGAGGCAGAAGAATGGATAAGTTACCTGGAAGATAAAATAATGGAAATAACAACTGCAGAACAGAATAAAGAAGAAAGAGTGAAAAGAACTGAGGACAGTCTCAGAGACCTCTGGGACAACATTAAATGCACCGACATTCAAATTATAGGGGTTCCAGAAGAAGAATAGAAGAAGAAAGGGACTGAGAAAATATTTGAAGAGATTCTAGTTGAAAACTTCCCTAATATGAGAAAGGAAATAGTTAATCAAGTACAGGAAGCACAGAGAGTCCCATACAGGATAAATCCAAGGAGAAACATGCAAAGACACATATTAAACAAACTGTCAAAAATTAAATGCAAAGAAAACATATTAAAAGCAGCAAGGGAAAAACAACAAATAAAATACAAGGGAATCCCCATAAGGTTAACAGCTGATCTTTCAGCAGAAACTCTGCAAGCCAGAAGGGACGGGCAGGACATATTTAAAGTGATGAAGGAGAAAAACATGCAACCAAGATTACTCTACCCAGCAAGGATCTCATTCAGATTTGATGGAGAAATTAAAAACTTTAGAGACAAGCAAAAGCTGAGAGAGTACAGCACCACCATACCAGCTTTACAACAAATGCTAAAGGAACTTCTCTAGGCATGAAAAACAAGAGAAGGAAAAGACCTACAATAACAAACCCAAAACAATTAAGAAAATGGGAATAGGAACATACATATGGATAATTACCTTAAATGTAAATGGATTAAATGCTCCCACCAAAAGACACAGACTGGCTGAATGGATACAAAAACATGACCCATATACATGCTGTCTACAAGAGACCCACTTCAGACCTAGAGACACACACAGACTGAAAGTAAGGGAACGGAAAAAGATATTCCATGCAAATGGAAACCAAAAGAAAGCTGGAGTAGCAATTCTCACATCAGACAAAATAGACTTTAAAATAAGGACTATTAAAAGAGACAAAGAAGGACACTACATAATGATCAAGGGATCGATCCAAGAAGAAGATATAACAATTGTAAATATGTATGCACCCAACATAGGATCTCCTCAATACATAAGGCAAATACTAACAGCCATAAAAGGAGAAATCGACAGTAACACATTCATAGTAGGGGACTTTAACGCCCCACTTTCACCCATGAACAGGGCATCCAAAATGAAAATAAATAAAGAAACCCAAGCTTTAAATGACACGTTAAACAAGATGGACTTAATTGATATTTATAGGACATTCCACCCAAAAACAACAGAATACACATTTTTCTCAAGTGCTCCTGGAACATTCACCAGGATTGATCATATCTTGGGTCACAAATCAAGCCTTGGTAAATTTAAGAAAATTGAAATTGTATCAAATACCTTTTCTGACCACAATGCTATGAGACTACATATCAATTTCAGGAAAAGATCTGTAAAAAATACAAACACATGGAGGCTAAACAATACACTATTTAATAACGATGTGATCACTGAAGAAACCAAAGTGGAAATAAAAAAATACCTAGAAACAAATGACAATGGAGATACGACGGCCCAAAACCTATGAGATGCAGCAAAAGCAGTTCTAAGAGGGAAGTTTATAGCAATACAATACTACCATAAGAAACAGGAAACATCTCGAATAAACAACCTAACCGTGCATCTAAAGCAATTAGAGAAAGAAGAACAAAAAAACTCCAAAGTTAGAAGAAGAAAGACATCATAAAGATCAGATGAGAAATAAATGAAAAACAAATGAAGGAAACGACAGCAAAGATCAATAAAACTAAAAGTTGGTTTTTTGAGAAGATAAACAAAATTGATAAACCATTAGCCAGACTCATCAAGAGAAAAAGGGAGAAGACTGAAATCAATAGAATTTGAAATGAAAAAGGAGAAGTAACAACTAACACTGCAGAAATACAAAAGATCATGAGAGATTACTACAAGCAACTCTATGCCAATAAAATGGACAACCTGGAAGAAATGCACAAATTCTTAGAAATGCACAACCTGCCAAGACTGAATCAGGAAGAAATACAAAATATGAACAGACCAATCACAAGCACTGAAATCGAAACTGTGATTAAAAATCTTACAACAAACAAAAGCCCAGGACCAGATGGTTTCACAGGAGAATTCTGTCAAACATTTAGAGAAGAGCTAACACCTATCCTTCTCAAACTCTTCCAAAATATAGCAGAGGGAGGAACGCTCCCAAACTCATTCTACGAGGCCACCATCACCTTGATACCAAAACCAGACAAGGATGTCACAAAGAAAGAAAACTACAGGACAATATCACTGATGAACATAGATGCAAAAATCCTCAACAAAATACTAGCAAACAGAATCCAACAGCCCATTAAAAGGATCATACACCATGATCAAGTGGAGTTCATTCCAGGAATGCAAAGATTCTTCAATATATGCAAATCAATCTGCGTGATAAACCATATTAACAAATTGAAGGAGAAAAACCATATGATCATCTCAATAGATGCAGAGAAAGCTTCTGACAAAATTCAACACCCACTTTTGAATAAAAACCCTCCAGAAAGCAGGCATAGAGGGAACTTTCCTCAACATAATAAAGGCCATATATGACAAGCCCACAGCCAACATCGTCCTCAATAGTGAAAAACCGAAAGCATTTCCACTTAGATCAGGAACAAGACAAGGTTGCCCACTCTTACCACTCTTATTCAACCTAGTTTTGGAAGTTTTAGCCACAACAATCAGAGAAGAAAGGAAATAAAAGGAATCAAAATCGGAAAAGAAGAAGTAAAACTGTCACTGTTTGCAGATGACATGATACTATACATAGAGAATCCTAAAGATGCTACCAGAAATCTACTAGAGCTAATCAATGAATTTGGTAAAGTAGCAGGATACAAAATAAATGCACAGAAATCTCTGGCATTCCTATATGCTAATGATGAAAAATCTGAAAGTGAAATCAAGAAAACACTCCCATTTACCATTGCAATAAAAATAATAAAATATCTAGGAATAAACCTACCTAAGGAGACGAAAGACCTGTATGCAGAAAATTATAAGACACTGATGAAAGAAATTAAAGATGATACAAATAGATGGAGAGATATACCATGTTCTTGGATTGGAAGAATCAACATTGTAAAAATGACTCTACTACCCAAAGCAATCTACAGATTCAATGCACTCCCTATCAAACTACCACTGGCATTTTTCACAGAACTAGAACAAAAAATTTCACAATTTGTATGGAAACACAAAAGACCCCAAATAGCCAAAGCAATCTTGAGAACGAAAAACGGAGCTGGAGGCATCAGGCTCCCTGACTTCAGACTATACTACAAAGCTACAGTAATCAAGACAGTATGGTACTGGCACAAAAACAGAAAGATCAATGGAACAGGATAGAAAGCCCAGAGATAAACCCACACACATATGGTCACCTTATCTTTGATAAAGGGGGCAGGAATGTACAGTGGAGAAAGGACAGCCTCTTCAATAAATGGTGCTGGGAAAACGGGACAGGTACATGTAAAAGTATGAGATTAGAACACTCCCTAACACTATACACAAAAATAAACTCAAAATGGATTAAAGTCCTAAATGTAAGGCCAGAAACTCTCAGACTCTTAGAGGAAAACATAGGCAGAACACTCTAGACATAAATCACAGCAAGATCCTTTTTGACCCACCTCCTAGAGAAATAGAAATAAAAACAAAAATAAACAAATGGGACCTAATGAAACTGCAAAACTTTTGCACAGCAAAGGAAGCCATAAACAAGACCAAAAGACAACCCTCAGAATGGGAGAAAATATTTGCAAATGAAGCCACTGACAAAGGATTAATCTCCAAAATTTAGAAGCAGCACATGCAGCTCAATAACAAAAAAACAAACAACCCAATCCAAAAATGGACAGAAGACCTAAATAGACATTTCTCCAAGGAAGATATACAGATTGCCAACAAACACATGAAAGAGTGCTCAACATCATTAATCATTAGAGAAATGCAAATCAAAACTACAATGAGATATCATCTCACACCCGTCAGTATTGCCATCATCAAAAAATCTAGAAACAATAAACGTTGGAGACGGTGTGGAGAAAAGGGAACACTCTTGCACTGCTGGTGGGAATGTGATCTGGTACAGCCACTATGGAGAACAGTATGGAGGTTCCTTAAAAAACTACAAATAGAACTACCATACGACCCAGCAATCCCACTACTGGGCATATACCCTGAGAAAACCATAATTCAAAAAGAGTCATGTACCAAAATGTTCATTGCAGCTCTATTTACAATAGCCCGGAGATGGAAACAACCTAAGTGTCCATCATCGGATGAATGGATAAAGAAGATATGGCACATATATACAATGGAATATTACTCAGCCATAAAAAGGAACGAAATTGAGTTATTTGTAGTAAGGTGGATGGACCTAGAGTCTGTCATGTCTGAAGTAAGTCAGAAAGAGAAAGACAAATACCGTATACTAACACATACATATGGAATCTAAGAAAAAAAAATGTCATGAAGAACCTAGTGGTAAGACGGTAATAGACTCAGACCTACTAGAGAATGGAGTTGAGGATATAGGGAGGGGGAAGGGTAAACTGTGACAAACTGAGAGATTGGCATGGACATATATACACTATCAAACGTAAAATAGATAGCTAGTTGGAAACAGCCGCATAGCACAGGGAGATCAGCTCGGTCCTTTGTGACCACCTGGATGGGTGGGATAGGTAGGGTGGGAGGGAGGGAGACGCAAGAGGAAGGAGATATGGGAACATATGTATATGTATAACTGATTCACTTTGTTATAAAGTAGAAGCTAACACACCAGTGTAAGGCAATTATACTCCAATAAAGATGTAAAAAAAAAAAATTAAAAAAAAGACTCCCTCCATAATGCATGCTATTAAAACTATATTGTAAGCATAAAAATTAATTATTTTCAATACTGGATAATTTAAGATTTTATCTAGACTCTTAATTTTTTATTACTTATATGCTAAATTTCTTTAGTTTGTCAGGTCAAGAACATACACTCCTATTTATCCTCTGTCTGAAAGAAGACTCTAGTAACCTAGGAGAGCAGATACATTTTCCCCAAATATGTTAAAATATTCAATTTTCTAGAAGCATTGGAAAGTGAGACAGGTCTCACTCCTTTGTGTACTGAAGGACACTGCAATCTTAGCTTGGGAACATTGAGGAAAGCAGAACAGGAATGCACTGCCTTTAGATTGCACAGGAGATGTGTAATGCTTGGCAGCCTGCCTGCTGTGGCTGCTTGTGGTTATGCCTATTTCCAGGCATTCTTTTTTTTTTCTCTAATTTAAAAAATAGTTTTATTGGAGTATAGTTGCTTTACAGTATCGTGTTAGTTTCTGCTCTGCAGTGAAGTGAATGAGCTATACATATACATATATCCCCTCCTTTTTGGATTTCCTTCCCATTTAGGTCACCACAGAGTATTGAGTAGAGTTCCCTGTGCTATACAGTAGGTTCTCATTTGTTATCTATTTTATACATAGTAGTGCATATATGTCAATCCCAATCTCCCAATTCATCACACCCCCCCTTCCCACCTTGGTGTCCATATGTTTGCTCTCTACCTCTATGTCTTTATTTCTGCTTTGCAAATAGGTTAATCTGTACCATTTTTCTAGATTCCACAAAAATATTTGCAAACGAAGCAACTGACAAGGGATTAATCTCCAATATACAAACAGCTCATAGAGCTCAATAGCAAACAAGCAAACAACCCAATTAAAAAATGGGTGCAAGACCTAAATAGACATTTCTCCAAAGAAGACATACAGATGGCCAAGAGGCACATGAAAAGATGCTCAATATCCAGGATTTCTTTTACTGATAATAAAATAAAATATAATTTTCCAAAAAGCACACTCCACAGAATTTGGTGAAATCTACCTGTAGTTTATGATAAACCTTATTAAGATTAACAGTTATAATCAACCAAATGAGTAATATATAAATTCATTTTCCCTTAAAGTCCTAAAAACACCTTTCTTAAACCATCTTCTCCAGTCATTGTATGGCTTTACCTTCTTCTCAATGTGACGTAAATTTAAAAATATATTTTTTCAAAGGATTAATTCTTCAGAATGCCTCTATTCATGGGAAATCCTTCTGCCAAAGTAGAAATGGTGCTTTGGATCTCAGGGACAAGAACATCTTGTACATTTTCCAAAATGTCAGAAGATTCTGAACTGATCTTTCATTGTACAATTATGTTCAGAGTGATCAGGAGAAAATGTGGAATCACTGGAATTTAACCCCATTCTGCCATGAAAAGCAACCACTGAATTTGCTTCTCCATCATCATTATTGTGTTCTATCAGGAAAAACTATTTATAGGTAAAGTAATTTTTGTTCAGACAAGATTTTGTTCAATCAAAAATCAACCAAACCCTAGCATTAGATAATACAGACACTGTATTGCAACCGTTTCTATATATGGACTTTTTTTTTTAATTTGCACGAAGTTACCTTAAATAAGGTTATAGCACAAAGCACTGATGTACTGTAGGCTTGATCTTTTAAAATTTTTCCTTTATGATGAGATACATTAAATTAGGGAAACTTTGGGAAATTTTATCAAATTTTAACCAAAGTTGTTAATAGCCAAAATCTTCACAAATTGCTTAGAAATATGAAGAAATATGGTAATAGTGATGAGTGAATATGTAATGTACGAAAGAAGGGCTCTTATGACATGGGCTGTACTTTGTCTTTGTCTTTTTGCACTTTCACCAAGAAACTAGAAGAATATACAGAAAGCCTGAAGAGCAAAAGACAGCAGTAAACGTTGTTTTAAAAATTATCAGGGCAATCAAAATAAAGAGTAAAAATATATCACAATGAGCTGTAAGACTGAGCTAAGTCAACCCAATGAATTATTTTGAATTACAATCAAGTCCAACAGTAACAAAGTAATTCTCTGCCTTAGTATACAAATTGGAGTAAAAATAAACAAATAGAAATTTTTTAAGATATATAAAACTGGTAAAGTCAGTTTTAAAGTCCTGAAAATTGTAATTTATTTGCAAGTAAGGAAATAGATTGATATGATAGCCAATGAGAATGCTGAAAAGTCCATACAGATCCATACTTGGGTAAAGCTTGGGTGGAAGTAGATGACTCTCCTTCCTTCCATCCATCTCTGCAGCAACAGCAATAACAAAAAAGTGAAAATAGATTACTCACTATTAAAAACTAGGGAACGGTGATATTCGGATGCCACTATCTTTGAGGAAGGACGGCTGAAACTTCCTTCCTATGAAGCCAGCTTAGTTGTGTGGGAAGTAACTAAAAGACATCATGGGTTCCATGAGATCTCTAGAGTTTGGAATGGGTAGAGAGGAGGCTGAGATGTTTGGAGAATGTGCCACTTGGTTTTAGTGAAGGAAAGAGCCATAGCAGTGGTGAGCTATGGAGTCAGGGGGAGGGGGATTTTTCCCCACAGTAGAAACGTGATGCCCTGGTGAGCAGGCAGCAGCACTTGGACCAATGCCTGTCAGATTTGAGGGGCATAGTACCTTGGTGGTCCAAGGAATGGGGGGCTACAACTAAAAGCAAGGTATCAGCTGTGGCTCTTCGTGGGGAAAAAGTGAGATGTTCTTGTCCTTTACATGTCAAGGGGAAGCATCAGGAATCGAGCTAAAAATTATGTGCAAAATCCAGTAGATCCAGAACGCAGTAAGTCATACCATGGAGTGGCTTCCTGTAGCATCTTCAGAAGCATGACAGTGTCCTTTCCTGTTGAGACAGGTGTTAGCACAGGGCGGAAGCCAGCAAACAAACTTGATTTTGTTTGTTTGGAGTGGAGTGGAAGGAGTGGAGAAATGACAAGTTTCTTTATAAAGAGTATGTGCTATTTACTGACATGGAAGATGAAAATAGTGAGAAAGCATGTAAGTCACATGAGACTTGGTGCCCAGCAGGGGGCATTAATTGCCCCCTGCTCAATTTCCTGTGTTCCTGGCCCTTTGCATATATCCTGGGTTGCTGAATCAGCTCTCCAGTAGCAGATTCCAGAGGAGAGATACCTAAATGTAAATACAACATATCAAAGACAATTTGTTTTAGGAATAGGCACTAAATCTTAGTTATCTCCTTTTAAAAGGATGATAAAGATGGATAAAAAAATAATATAAAACCCAAAAAAACCTTCTGTTATGTCAGAAACAAAACATAACAATAAAAGGCAGGAATGTATTCTTTCAACAGATTCACTGTAGACAAGAGGAGTAAACTTTAAATAGCATCTGCTGTTATCTTAGTCAAATTTATGGAGCATGGATTCTATAAAATGAGAGATAAGATAGGATAACAGTGTTAGGTAAAAAGTTACTTGAAAAGCAAGCAGAAATTTCCAACAAAGGAGCTAGATAATATGAAGAATGCTATAAAATCAAATATGCATCAACATAATTATAAATAGTACACATTAAACATAAGGAAAAAGATAATTCAAAAAGTAAATTAGTGATATAATGGACGTGTGTGTGTGTGTGTGTGTGTGTGTGTGTGTGTGTATTTGGTTGCCTGGGCAAAAAGCACCCTTTAAATTTGGGGATATATCAGAATGAGAAGGAGATAAAACCCTGCTTCCCTTAAAGAAGGGTCCATATTTTCCTCTTTGTCTCTCTGGCACATAGTGTGAGCATGTGGCCCAAGTGTGGCCAAGCAGATAGCACAGCTCAGGAACTTAAGTGAGACACTGTTCCACAGAAAAGTCAGAGAATTTGGAAGAGATTTCTAGAAGATCCAGCATTCAGCAGTGTGGCAGCAAGGGTGCTAGAGAGCAAAGGCTCAGTGGACACTGCCTAGTGTCTAGGAGCAGTGGCAACAGTGACACAGGTGAGTGTCCAGAGGCAGTGGTGTCTGAGATAGAGGGTTCCTGGTGATGCTCCCGTCTGTATCTAGCCACCATCTATCCATGCCATCTTTTTGAGTCTACCTCTGCAGCCCACTTACAGCTTCCGGGAGTGATTTAAGTATCTGGAAATGCTTTCTACAAATGCCTTTTTCTACTGAATACTGTGGAAGTTCATTTCTGTCTTCTAAAACCAAGAATATTGATTCATGTGATTTGGTGAAAAAACTTCAGAAAATTATAGAAATGTACAGAGAGGAAATGATGTTGGGAATGAAGGAAAGGAAATGGATAACAAATGTTTCTGAAGAGATAAGAACCAAAATAGAAGCAATAATCAATAATGCAATATAACAAAACTTTTCTGTTGAAACATAATATGAAAATTTATATATTGGGAAAACTCAAAAGGTATCAGAAAAATTATTTAGAAGGTATCAATATTTATAAAATATTTCCTAAAAGAATGGCTTGTCCATGCTTGTGGCTTGAAGTGACAGGAAGCAAGTGTTCAAATATATTTAAATGAGTCTGGAGAGCATTGGATGGAGCAGAATCCGCCAGGTTCCTTGACCGCTGGGTTTCTCAGAGCCTTGACATGCAAGTGTGCACAATGGTTCTTCAGGAAGGATGGTACAGTATATCCCACTTACCAAATTATTGGATCCTAAAAAGGTTTTATTCAAATACATCACCTGGGTATATTGTTTCACTGTATACATTTCACTGCATACACTGTATTCACTGTATATCTTGGTGAAAACTAAGAGAATCAAGATTAAGTAATGAAAAAAAAAAAGATTAAGAAATGAGTTCTTTAAGCATCAGGCCTGCCCCCCCCAAAAAAAAAGGCTCAGAGGGGAAAAATCACAGCAACATTAGACTTCTCTACAGTATCATTTCCAGGAAAGCAATGAATTGATTTATAAATTTTGAGAGGAAAATGATACATCTCAAAAATGCTTTACCTAGCCAAGGTGTCACTCAAATGAGAAAGTTACATAAGGAGATTCTCAGATTTGAATGGTTCCTGATAATACAACACCCAACCATCATCCCATGTTTTTTCCTAGCTATGAAAGATATGCACAACTCATTCTAGATAAAGAATGACTTCATGTGATTGAATAAAATCACAGTAAGTTATAGGACTCGGTATATGCTACAGTGATGGGGAAATTGGGAACTGTTGAGTACATCAAAAAGGGCATCCGTGAGCACCCTGTGCTTCACATGGACTTTGAAAAACTGGACAACTCACACGGTCATGGCTAAGAGATGAATACAGTGAACATCATATATTTTAATAGTTAACAGCCTGTGTGTGATTTTAATAACCCCTTGAAGGCCTCTAAGAGGGCCTGAAGATTAATGCACCCCGTATAGGTTTGCTGATGTCAAACTTGCAAGTAATACTATGCTGGTTCTATGGAAAACACAGAATAGGCTGAAGGCATTTTAGGGTCATTCTCCTGAAACATTTTAAATTTTGGAGGAGTCAGAGGCTACCTACAATCATTGTAAATGCTTCCCATATTAATTACATTTTAACTCTTATTTTTTTTTTTTTTTTTGGCTGCGTTGGGTCTTCATTGCCGTGTGCAGGCTTTCTCTAGTTGTGGTGAGTGAGGGCTACTCTTTGTTGCAGTGCATGGGCTTCTCATTGCAGTGGCTTCTCTTGTAGTGGAGCACGAGCTCTAGGCATGCAGGCTTCAGTAGCTGCAGCATGCAGGCTCAGTAGTCGCGGCACATGGGCCCTAGAGCATGCGGGTTTCAATAGTTGTGGCACGTGGGCTCAGTAGTTGTAGCTTGTGGGCTCTAGAATGCAGGCTCAGTAGTTGTGGCATATGGGCTTTGTTGCTCCATGGCATGTGGGATCTTCCTGGACCAGGGATCGAACCTGTGTCCCCTGCATTGGCAGGCAGATTCTTAACCACTGCGACACCAGGGAAGTCCTTAACTCTTTTAAATGATATGAAAATACATAGGGATCTTTCTAAATTGATAAAATAATAACTTTACCAGCAGTGGAGTGTTGGTTTGTAAACAGATGATTTGAGCACAGAGATGTGAGCTGTTCTCGTTTCTACTTAGCACTTTCTTTTACAATCTCCTGACCATATGCAGTGATCTCCTCCAGCCCTCTGTTTTTATCTTGTTTAACAAGATATGACAGTCATAACAGACTTGTTTATTCAAACTGTTTCATTGGAGTCATGATTGAGTGTAACAAGGTTAGGCAGAACTTGGTGTTGCCATCTAGATAGGAAATTAACAATATCTGGCTCCAGGTGACATAAAGTGTATAGCAATAATTCATTTTCTCCATTTGAAATGCATTTAATTAGGTATTTTGACTACTTTTCTTGCTATGATTTGAATAATAATGCTATTAATTTCTTATAATTATATAGCACAGAGCCATAATCTTTTATCTGTATCTCCAGGGATCAGAAGTATTTTAGAATGGTAATACACTATATATATGAAATATTTTGTAGTATACCCACCCTATATTAAAAAGGGAATCACGAAAAATATAAAGATTACCTAAGTGAAAAACTTAAAATAATATTTACTATCCATTCCAGACAACTTTGCCTCAAATGTGTCCAAATATGGTGAGCTTCTGTTGCCAAAAAAAAAAAAAATTTGTTTTTGTTTTCTGAGCTTTATGGATTTCAGAATTTTGTATAAATTGTTGTAGGCCTGTATTACCTATTGGGAAACTCCTTCATATACATGAGTGTACACATACTCTTCATTTTATGCAGCATCTGTGTCACTATCTTTTTTTTTTTTAATACACTAAAAACATCAACTTTTTCTTCTCACTTGCAGCCAGCACCATCGAACCAGGTACCAAGTTATAGAGATTCTCTCTCAAAGGGTCTTTTCAAACTTTTATCACTTTGTTTGTAGAGTGTTCCTCTACAATACAAATTTATGCATGGAATTACTCTGCTTAAAATATATCCATAGGGCTTCCCTGGTGGCGCAGTGATTGCGAGTCCGCCTGCCGATGCAGGGGACATGGGTTCGTGCCCCAGTCCGGGAGGATCTCACATGCCGCGGAGCAGCTGGGCCCGTAAGCCATGGCTGCTGAGCCTGCGTGTCCAGAGCCTGTACTCCGCAACGGGAGAGGCCACAACAGTGAGAAGCCCACGTACCACACACACACACACACACACACAAATATATATATATATATATATATATATATATATATATATCCATAGCTCCCCATAAATTCCAGTAGGGAGACAAAACACCTCACCCAGAACACAAACCTCTTTTAGCCCTTGACTTTGTTTCTAATCCTCCCCTGCTGCTGGACCACAACCCTCCCCTGTCAGTTTCTCCATCATGCCTTTCCACAAGCTCAGCCTTCTGCCTAGATTTTATGGTACCACTTCTCCTTTCATCCATTCCTACTCATATTTTTAGAATCATTTTTTCTTTTTAAAAATTAATTAATTAATTATTTTTGGCTGCATTGGGTCTTCGTTTCTGCGTGGGGGCTTTCTCTAGTTCCAGCGAGAGGGGGGCTACTCTTCATTGCGGTGCACGGGATCCTCATTGTGGTGGCTTCTCTTGTTGCAGAGCACGGGCCCTAGAACATGTGGGCTTCAGCAGTTGTGGCATGCAGGCTTAGTAATTGTGGCTCGCGGGCTCTGGAGCGCAGGCTTAGAAGTTGTGGTGCATGGGCCTAGTTGCTCTGCAGCATGTGGGATCTTCCCAGAGCAGGGCTCGAACCCATGTCCCCTGCATTGGCAGGTGGGTTCTTAACCACAGCACCACCAGGGAAGTCCCTAGAATCATCTTTTCAATCTCAATCAAGTCACTTCTGAACTTTCCTAGGATCTCAAAAATACATTTGTCAAAACAAACATCCAGCTTTAATTTTGTTTCTACTCTTCCTCATCTACTCCTAAATTTTATTCCTACAGTTATATGTGTGCAGCTAAGGAAGGTTACCATATGCCAGAAACTATTCTACACTTTTAAATTTAATCTATGAGAGGTTACTATTATTAACTTCCCCATCCTAATGTGCAGATAAAATAATAGGCAAAGAACAATATATATATAATCATGCAGCAAACAAGCAGACAACCCAGGATGTGAATCCGAGTGTTCTGTCTCTAAAGCCTGTGACTTTAAACACTGTCCTTCTCCACAGATAGTTTATTACCTGATTGATATTATTAATCAGGGTATGTGGGAATTGCTTATAATAAAATTTTCCTATTTCTGTAATTGCTAGGAAGATATTTAAAACTATGTATATCTCTTAGAGAGCTATAAAATTCCTTTGTTCTAAGGTGATATGATGGATTGTTAAAAAACTGTCATCAAGTAATTGAATCTTGCTGAATTCACCTCTTTGTATAGTCCCCTTCCACACTGCGGTAGGGGTGACCCTTGACTTATTTGGATAGCAGAGTGTATAATAACAATATCACTGTGAAAATTTGAAGCTTAGGCCTTAAGAGTAGTTGAAGCTACTGCTTTTGCTCTCTTGCTGCTCAGAGATTGCATCTCCCAGAAGATGAGACACCACATGGAGAGAGAAGTGCTGGAGAGTAAAAGTATACAGGAATAGAGACAGGAATCGCCAGTCATCCCGCATGACATAGTACATATGTGAGTGATACCATCTTGGATACTCCAGACAATCACTAGAAAGGCTTGAGTGAGCCAAATGCAACAGAGGAAAGACACCCAGCTAAGCCTAAGACTGAATGAAAAATTATGAAAATATAAATGGTTGTTATGATTTTAAGCCACTGAGTATTGAGATGTTTTTTACATACCATTATAGTAGTTGGTATCAGGAGATAGGGGACTGCCTTGACAAAAATCTTAGAATGTTATTTTGGCTTTGGGACCAGGAAGTGGGTAAAAGCTGCAAGAGTGGTGAGAAGGCTGTTATCTGAGACAGAAAAAGGGAACTCTGGGGTTAAAATGGTGGCAGAACAATTGGCAAATTGCCTTCTGCCGTAGCTTGGAAGATTGAACACGTGTTTAATGCATGTGGGAAGCCGACTGAAGAGATTTCCAGGCAGACTTCTGAAAGTGGAAGCTGACTTTGTTTTGGATGCCTGTTACAAAGCCAGTGTAGTGGAAATGAACTTAGGAAAGAAATGTTTAGTATTCAAGCACAATACAGAAAGAAATCAAGAGGCCTCAATATCTGTTTGAACTGGAAATAAAGCTGTTTCTGATCACCAGCATTTCCATCAGCCCTGAAGAGACTCCCAAAGTAAGAAAGAATTAGCTGTGAGGGAAAAAAAATGCAGAAAACTCTTTGTTAGGACCCCTGAGAGATTTAAGAAGTACCAAGTAAAGCATTACAGCTAAAAAAAAAAAAAAAAAAAAAAAGGTTTATAAGAATAGAAACTTATTGTGTCACCCCGAAGTATCACATGACCCAAAGTGCAGAAATTACTGTTTCCAAAACAATTGTGGATGGGTTTACTGAGGCATGAGGAAACTATAATCAGATACCTAGGAAACTCACATATTCAAAATAAGGTTGTGTTAGCGAAAACAGTGTCCACTTCGATTAAAAGAAACTGAGATAGTTCAAAATGAAAAAAGGTCTCTTTTCACCAAATTTATATGGTCAGAGAGCAGGCTGAGAGCACAATGCAGCAATAAGCTTAAGCTATTTCTCATGATTAAAAACAAAACTGTCTTAGAAGGTAAAGCCAAGATTCAGCAGGGCAGAGCCAAGAGATACTTGGAAAAATGCACCAGAAAAACATTCACAAAGAACTAAAAAACAGTTCTTTATCAAGGATGATACTCTGCTCCCAGAGTAGGGGAACTGGGTATATGTGGCTGGCTGAATTTCAGAATTGCTACAAATCACTGACTGCTATGTTCTCCAACTTTTCCCCTTTCTGAATATGAGTGTCTGATGGAGTGGTGTAGATAACTTGCTTTTCTAATTTATAGGTATTGGATCAGGAGAAGCCACACCCAAGAAGACTCATCTGTACCTGGGTAGAAGTCAGATAATAAGATACTAGGCTTACGGGCTTCCCTGGTGGCGCAGTGGTTCAGAGTCCACCTGCCAATGCAGGGGACACAGGTTCCTGCCCCGGTCCAGGAAGATCCCACATGCCGCAGAGCGGCTGGGCCGGTGAGCCATGGCCTCTGAGCCTGTGTGTCTGGAGCCTGTGCTCCGCAACGGGAGAGGCCACAACAGTGAGAGGCCTGTGTACCACACACACACACACACAAATACTAGGTTTTGAGTCTGATGCCATAATTAGATGAAAATTTTGGGGTCCTGTGAGTGGGTGAGTGAAATTTTAATGAAGAAGGGATCTAAATAATTGTGGTCAGAGAGAGTCTAAGTTAGATTGCAATATATGTCCACAAATTCTTTCCAACTCGGTATTCATGACCATGTCAATGTGACTCTGCCATTACTTTAATCCAGAGGTGAAGTATTTTTCCCTATTCCTTGGATATGTGCTGGCTTGTATGACTTACTTTGACTGACCAGAATGATATAGTAAAAGTTATATTACACAATTTCTGAGACTAGACCCTAAGTGACCTTGCATCTACTGTTCTCAATGTCTTGGAACGCTGTCCTAAGACCTCCCTGAACAGAAGGCAATCTAGCCAACTGAGTATGAGAGGCCACATGGAAGAGAAACCAAGACTTCCTGGCCAACAGCCAGCACCAACTTTTGGACATGGAAGTAAGGTCATCTTTCCAGATTTACCCTTCAGTAGCTGCATGAGTTGCCAGGAGAAACCTAGAGGATCCATCAAGCCAATTCATAGCATTATGAGTTTGGTTTTTGTTTTCTTGTTTTTGTTTTCTGAATTGGGTGGAGGGAATACTATGCAGTAGATACTACAACCTGAAAAAGGTGGCATCATTTCCTAGCTGAAAATCACTGAGGGTTACAAGAGATGTTACAAGTAAGAGAATGACGGGCATGTGAGCCAACACTGGAGGTTGAGAAAATGTTGACGACTGGGCTTCCCTGGTGGCGCAGTGGTTGAGAGTCCACCTGCCGATGCAGGGGACACAGGTTCGTGCCCTGGTCCGGGAAGATCCCACATGCCGCAGAGCGGCTGGGCCCCGTGAGCCATGGTTGCTGGGCCTGCGTGTCCAGAGCCTGTGCTCTGCAACGGGAGAGGCCACAACAGTGAGAGGCCTGCATACCACAAAAAAACTAAAACAAAACAAAAGTTGACGACTACTACACTGTACTGTGCCACTGAATGTTGGTGTCTGTGAAAAAGCAGCATATAGAGTACCTGAATTAATACTATTTCAAAGTTATTTAAAACTTAAATGAGATCATTTCTGCCGAGTGCTTGGCAAATGGGTACTCACCAAAGTTAATGTTATTACCATGCATCCTGCATTTTTTTAGGACACAGCTAATTCTTTTATTCTCATATAGGATTTCACACAAGAAGTTTTGGCATCTATAAATATCAGAAATGTCAGAAAATTGCTTACACATGAGGAAACAAAACAAGTAATGCCTAATGTCAGAAGTACTAGTTTTTTTTTTCTTGCTTACTTCTCAAGAAGGAAATCAAAATATCAGTGAAAATTTTAAAGAGCAAACATGAGACAATCCCTCAAATGGGGGGGTGTGGGGACTTTCGGTGGCAGACAATTGCAACGTCACATGATAGAAAGTTTTAACACCAGGTGTTTACAATGATATTGAGCACCCAGCACATCACAAAGTTGACAATATCAGTTTAAGCAGGTAGACATTAAAAACATGCTTCGGTGCTAGTTTCATTAAAAGGATACCATTATAATTCTTGTTAAGATGAAAAATTATTTTACAAAACGATTGTCCACATATATCTGGACTTAAAAGTTCCACGATTTTAATATTGAAATTCAACTTTCATAAATCTTTTTTTTAGATAGTTAAATTTGGGGAGACCGGTTTTTTGCTTTATTTGTAAAAGTGTCTATCACAATGTTAAGCACAACAGGGGAAAATAAGATATGCCAAAAGTATTAGAATGACTACTTCAAACATTATTTAGCTTGAACACTACCATTATTAGTAAATGCTGTGCAAACATTACAAACTATGTTGACAAGGATTTAATATTATACCCTACTTTTAAAAGGATAAACTTTACTTTTAGCATCAATTAAAACATATTAGGGCTTCCCCGGTGGCGCAGTGGTTGGGAGTCCGCCTGCCGATGCAGGGGGCGTGGGTTCGTGCCCCGGTCTGGCAGGATCCCACGTGCCGCGGAGCGGCTGGGCCCGTGAGCCATGGCCGCTGGGCCTGCGCGTCCGGAGCCTGTGCTCCACGGTGGGAGAGGCCACAACGGTGAGAGGCCCACGTACCGCAAAAAAACAAACAAACAAACAAAAAACATATTAAACTTGCACAGAAAAAGGAACTATAAAAACACCCCCCCATTAATGATAGATCTTTCTGAATTATAAGATCATTGAGGATTACTTTACTCCTTTACACAAATTTAACATGAATTAATATATGTCTCTTCCATAATCAGCATTTCATTGAATTACTTAATTGAAAATAAATGAATAATTCCTAGTAGTTATAGCAATGATAAAACTGACTTTAAAAACAGCACACCCCCAAGAATCTGGATGCACACCCAAACATAAGGAAAAATAGGACTAAAATTTTATTAGGAATACAATTCCTCTTCTTAAAAGGGAGTATATGATGCAGGAAATAAGTATAGGGATTTAAAAAAGATGTCTAATATCCCCAGAATTGGAG